>NC_136916.1:69639333-70360667 GCF_949752795.1 Hyperoodon ampullatus
TGAGGAGGATGGTTCAGGATGGTTCAGGCGGTAATGTGAGAGATGGGGAGCAGCAGATGAAGCTTCGCTGGCTCACCCGCCATTCTCGCCCTGCTGTGTGGCCTGGTTCCTACCAGCGGGGGGTTGGGGACCCCTGCCTTATACTATCTGTGCATGAGTTTCTTTATCACTCTATTCAGAGAATGTGCTAGAGAGTAAAGGATTACTTGAAGGGAAGCCCTCAAATTAATCAGTTTCCTCAGTTCCCTACCACTTTGTCTTTCCCTCTTAACAGGTGGGTTTCTGGAGCTGTCATTGGTGCAGGAGCTAGATAAGAGTGGCATTTGAGGCCTGGCTGGACTTTGGGTATTAAGGTTTCTGCAATTCCCAATTCTAGCACATGGGAAGTTTTCCCCCATACCACCAAGCAATTCTCTAGGTGTCCTGCAATTCAACTCAATTCTGACATTATCTATCCAGTGATAGCATCAGATTCCACAGGTTAAGGACTCAGTCCCACAGAACTGCTCCCTTCTGCTTCACATATCAATCACAAGTTTAGGTTATCACCTGTGTCTCTGATCAACTGGCTAAAAATCAGAGGTTCCTATGATCCCCTCCTTGGGTTCAATTAATTTGCTAGAATGGCTCACAGGACTTAGGAGACCAATTTACTCACTAGATTATCAGTTTATTGCAAAGGATATTAAAAGTTAGGAATCAGCAGCGATAGGAACAGATACCTAGAGTAAGGTCCTGAACAAAGGAACTTCTATCCCCATGGAGTTTGGGTCCAGCACTGTGGCGTATGGAAGCGTTCTAGTTCACAAACCAGGAAATTTTAGAAACCCCATCCTTTCATTTTTTTATGGAGTCTTCATTATATAGGCATGATTGATTAAATCATTGGCCACTGGAGATTGATTTTAATTTCAGCCCCTCTCCCGTCCTCAGAGGTCTGGGGATGGGACTGAAAGTTACAGCTCTCTTATCAGTTGGTTATCTTGGCAACCAAGCCAGCCCTCACCCTTCCCTACCTTCCAAGGTCACCTTATTAACATAACAAAAGATACCTTTTTCAGTCTCAGCACCAGAAATTCCGAGGGTTTTAGGAGCTCTGTGCCAGAAAGAGGGTCCAAATATATATTTCTTATTCTAAGTTGCAGTATCCAGTTCCCGAGTGTTGCAGGAAAGAAAGTGGGGCCAGAGAGAATGGTAACATCCCAGGTCACATCCAAGTCCCTGGGATAGCCACCGAGTGTGGGTTCTTGGCTTCACACAGGAAAGAATTAAAGAGCAAGCCATAGTAAGGTGAAAGAAGGTTTATTTAGGGAGATACATACTCCATAGAGTGTGGGCCATCTCAGAAGGGGAGAGGCATTAGGATACAGGGTTGTCAGTTTTTGCAGGGGTGGGTAATTTCATAGGCTAATGAATGGGAGGATTATTCCAACTAGGGGCGGAGATTTCTAGGAATTGGGCTACCACCTGTTTTTTGGTCTTTTACAGTCATTGGCCTCAGAACTGTCATGGTGCCTGTGGGTGTGTCCTTTAGCTGATATATTACAATGAGCATATACTGAGACTCAAGTTCTAGTGGAAGTCAATCATCCACCATCTTTGACCTAGTTGGTTCTAACCAGTTTATGTCATGTTCTCAATGGCTATCATTCTTTTAAAGGTTGTGCCCTGCCCCTTTCCTATCTTACCAGCAGTAAGGGGTCTCTCCTTCAGGGCTGGGGCTCCATATCCTGTGTACTGCCAGGAAGCCCCAGTGGCAAGTTGCAACCATTATGGCACCCTCCTCAGTCCATCACTTACCACCACAGAGCCACTGCTTCTGTTTTTTAGTTTTGCCTGTTGGCCCTCCTCTCCTAAGCGCCTGTCTATACTAGCAATGATGCCAGATATACTAAATGGTTTCTAGTTTATTTCAGTCTTCTTCTTTGTTAATTATACTGTGCCTCCCAGCAGTAAGAGTCAATGATTCCATAATGTTGATTGAACGTTTACTTTTTGTCAGCCCATTTGTGGAATTGTTGGCAAAACAGCTATGACTCTTGTGGGGAGCTAGTTTGGAAAAGAGACAGGGCAAACAATCAGACAACCTGCTGTCTACGAGAGGACAATGAGCTAAGTGCCTGGTGTTTAAGAACCTAGTGGAGGGTGATCAGGAAGAGATTCTTAGGAAAGGCAATAATTGGGTTGGGGCTCAGGGGTAAGCCTGTGGTTTGGAAATAGAGGGATTTGATGGAAGTTCACAGACAACGAAACTGAACACATCAGAGGCATTGCCGAAAAGCAAAAGACCTGCCTCACAAACATATGGAGAGAGAAGGGAGAGCAAACGTTTGGGATTTAACATGTGTATGAGCCCCATAGGGCAGAGGGAACATGGTATGCATTGAAGGATTTTTATCAGTGTTGTTCTCTGGTGAGATATGGTAAGTCTACAGGATAATTGGAGAAACAGAAAGAATGGATCATAGAGATATATTTGGGACTGATTCAAACTGTATTCATTTATATTGAGTGTCAGCAAAGTACAACCTGTAGCCAAATCCAGACCTCTGTCTTGTATGTATAAGGCTTGTGAAATAGAATTGGTTTTTATATTTTTAAGTAGTTGAGAAAAATCAGAGTATTATTTCTTCAAATTTCAGTGTCCATAGTAAAGTTTTATTGGAATACAGTCATGCAAATTTGTTTACACATTGTCTATGGCTGCTTTCACACTACAGCAGCAAAGTTGAGTAGTTGCTACAGAGACCTATATCTCTTAAGGCTTAAAATATTTACAGCTCTTTACAGAAAAGGATTACTAACCTGTAATTTACAGAATTAAACTATTTTTGTTGAATGCCCATGTCAAGGCAGGCTATCAGTTATTCATGTATATGTTGTAGGGGATCACAAGTTAAGAAGACAAGAGCCCTTTAATTTTAGAGCTTCCATTTTGGTGGAAGTTAAATTTTACTTAATAGGTGGGTTTATTTGAAATCTAGATAGAAATACTGGCATACGGAATGTGCTTTATGTTATGGCATCTCTGCCTCTGAAAACCTCCTGAGAGACTTCCTGAAGGTCATGCTGTCCAAACTGAGACAAGGATGGAGAGAGGTTAGAGGCCAGAGGCAAGAGTCTGAGCTGAAATTCGGATGTGATAGGACCATGGAGGAATGGGGAGTGTTTCTGTTACCAGATTCGTCGACTGAACCCATGCTGGGGTCCTAGCCTGGCTGAGACCCCTTGTCTCAGCCAGGGAGGTTCTTTTTCTGATCGGATCCACGCAGTCAATAATGAAACTGATGCTGAGACTGAACAGCAGTGGCCAAAGAATGGAGAAGCTGGAACCTAGTTCACAAATCAACTTCTCAACCCAATTCAGGCAGAGACAACAAATATATAGGAGAGTCAAAATAAAAGGGAGGGTTTTTGGAAAGAGTGGGAGGGATATTCATGAGTTATCTGAGACAGGTGTGTGGTTTGGACCCAAAACTGACGCAACTCTCCTTTATAGTCCTTGTGTGGAATTTTCTGGTTGTTGTCGTGGCAATCATCAACTGTTCTGGTGCTGGTGGGTGTGTCATTTAGCTAATGTGTTAGTGTGAGTGTATAATGAGGCTCAAGGTCTACTGGAGGTTGAATCTTCTGCCATCTTGGGCCTAGTTGGTTCCAACCAGTTCTTGTCATTTTTTTCTCTATGCAGCTTCCTCCTGAAACTTAGATTAAGTGTAATTGGTTTCCATTTGAGAGAGTGGCAGGGGTATGATTCTTGGGCAACAGCCTTGGTAACATTTCTTGTCTTGTTTGTGAAGTGGAAAGCATTTTTGGAACAGGGTAGGGAAGGGAGAGGAGACAATGAAGGATCCCAAGGAGAATGACCCTTGCCAAGTCATCTGGATTGGAGATCTCTTTGCTCTAAACATGTCATTTCTAGCATGTGTGGCCTATTTGGAGTAAACACAATCAAGGGAGGTTCTAAACAGGAGAGCTTTCAGTGCAATGGTATCTGAAACGTTGCCCTCAAATAAGGTTAGGTATTAGAAAGCTCTTCCTGCTTTTGAGAAAAGTGAACTCTGGGTGTTCACTCTTTGGGACTAAGGCAAAGAAGTATTATAAATTGTGTGGCTTATATTCTTTCTCCTTTTTGCAGCCTTCCTGCTCCTTCCCACTGAAGATTCCCATGAGTGGCCTCTGAATTGTGTAATTAATGAACCTCTTGCTGAAATATACACTTACTTATATTCCATGATTTTGTGTAAAACTTGTCTTTAAGAATCAGGGACAGCTTAACATGCCCTTTGGCATCAAGATCTGGGAGGCCAAGTTTGGTGTCTTATAAACTTTCAGGGAACCCAGATTCCTGATATCTGGTAAGAAGGGTGGTGCTGAAATGTGAAGGTGTTGGGAACCAGAGTTTCAGTGGAGGGGAGATGGATTTTGATCATAGTGCACATTTGGACCAACGGACTAATGATGGTTGGGGCCAGGGTAGTGGGTACCAAAGAAATATTTTACTTATTTTAAATTATTAACAGAATTTATTGTTGATACAAACATTAATTAAATATATTTTACCAATAACTTATAAAGCAATTGATAGAACCAAAACAATTTCCCTAGAAAGGTATAATACTGACTTTTTTTGTGTTTTTAAAAAATTTGCATCTGGACTTGCTTTTCATGAATCTAATAATTTGCTTACTCAACATAATGCTAGGCACTATTTTCTCTTTATTGTGATAAAATTCATGTTACATAAAATTTACCATTTAAATGTACAGCTCAGTGGCATTGTGTGTCACATTGTTCTGAAATCATCAACCATACATCTCCAGAGCTCTGGCAAAACTGAAATGGTACCCACTAAACACAATTCCCCATTACTCCCTGTTCCCAGCCCCTAGCAATGACCATTCTATTTTCTGTCTCTATGAATCTGACTCCTTTAGGTATCTCATGTAAGTAGAATCATACAATATTTGTTCTTTGCTGTCTGGCATATTTCACTCACATAATGGTCTGACATTTCATCCATGTTGTAGCTATGTGTCAGAATTTTCTTCCTTTCCAAGGTTGAATAATATTCCCTTGTATGTACATACCACATGTACGAACCACATATGGTATTTCTGTTTTGTTTTGTGTTTTTCCGCAGAAATAGCATAGAGATGAATCCATAGCAGATGCACCATTTTACCTTCCCAAGGGCAAGGCACAAGGGTTCCAGTTTCTCTACATCCTTGCCAACACTTGTTTTTTTGTTTGTTTTTTTGTTTTGTTTTGTTTTGTTTTGTTTTGTTTGCGGTACGCGGGCCTCTCACTGCTGCGGCCTCTCCCGTTGCGGAGCACAGGCTCCGGACGCACGGGTTCAGCGGCCATGGCTCACGGGCCCAGCCGCTCTGCGGCATGTGGGATCTTCCCGGGCCGGGGCACGAAGCCGTGTCCCCTGCATCGGCAGGTG
Source organism: Hyperoodon ampullatus (assembly GCF_949752795.1). Classification (NCBI taxonomy): domain Eukaryota; kingdom Metazoa; phylum Chordata; class Mammalia; order Artiodactyla; family Ziphiidae; genus Hyperoodon; species Hyperoodon ampullatus. Next base: position 69,644,780 of record NC_136916.1, read on the forward strand.
GACTCCCAACCACTGTGCCACCAGGGAAGGCCATTTTTATTATTATTATTTTTAATATAATAGATATCCTAATGGGTGTAAAGTGGTATCTTGTTGTATACTGATTTTTACTGATTGGTATATCTTCTTTGGAGAAATGTCTGTTCAAGTTCTTTCCCCATTTCTTAATCAGGTTGCTTTGTTGAGTTGTAGGAGTTCTTTATATGTTTTGGATATCAGTTTATAAGATTGCAAATATTTTCTTCTATTCTGTGGGTTGCTTTCTTCACTCTGTTGATTTGGTACATAGAAGTTTTTAATTTGATATACTCAAGTTAATCTATTTGTCTTTAGTTTCCTGTGCTTTTGGTGTCATATTCAAGAAATTGTTGTCAAATCTAATATTACAAAGCATTTCTCAATGCTTTCTAAGAGATTTATAGTTTTAGCTTCTAAGTTTAGGTCTTTGATCCATTATGAGTTAATTTTTGTGTATGATGTAAGGTAAGGGCCCAACTTCATTTTTTTTTTGTTTTTGCATGTGGATTTCCAATTTTCCCTGCACCATGTGTTGAAAAGACTGTCCTTTTCCTATTGAATGGTCTTTGAACCCTTGTTGAAATAATTTGACCTATATGCAAAGGTTTATTTCTTGGCTCTCTATTCCATTGGTCTATATGGTTTGCATTCTTCTTTAAAGATATTTTTTAGGCTTTACATTTCAAAATCAGCATTCCTAGTACAACATATAGGAATAAATACAGTGGGAAAGATTTTTTCAAGTTTTATTCAGAAATAATTGCCATATATCTCTTTATAAGTTTAAGATGTTATAGCATGATGGTTTCATTTACATATATTGTGAAACGAAGATTTTTTAAAATATTTATTTATTTATTTGGCTCCTCTGGGTCTTAGTTGCAGCATGTGGGATCTTAGTTGCGGCATGCGCGATCTAGCTCCCTGATCAGGGATGAACCTAGACCCCCTGCATTGGGAGCATGGAGTGTTAACCACTGGATCACCAGGGAAGTCCCTGCAAGGAAGATTGTTAATTACGCTATTCTGACTAGGAATCCCTGACAACTTTTGTGATGTAAGTCAGGTGACTAACATAGAGATCAGCAAACTTTTTCTCTAAAGGGCCAATTTATTGGAGAGAGAGAGATTTATTTTAAGAAATTGACTCATGTGATTGTGGAGGCTGGCAAATCCAAAATCTGCAGGGTAAACTAGCAGGTTGGAGACCCAGGGAAGTGTTGATGTTATAGCTTGAGTCCAAAGGCCATCTGCTGGCAGAATTCTATCTTTCTTAGGGTACCTCAGTCTGCTTTTGCTTAAGACCTTCAGCTGATACAATGAGACTTACCTACATTATGGAGAATAATCAGCTTGACTCTAAGTCTACTGATTTAAATGTTAATCCCATCTGAAGAATATTTTCACAGCAACATACAGGTAGTGTATGTATACAGGTAGTGTTTGACCAAATATCTGGGTACTGTGTCCTAGTCAATTTGACACATAAAATTACCCACCCAGTCAGATAGTAAATATTTTTGGCTTTGTGGACCAAATAATTTCTACTTTGTAGGGGAGGAAAAAGCTTTCCTCAATCTTCCCCCTGGCTGGGTCTGAAAATTAAACTGACAAAGGCATGCAAATTTATTTATGACTTAAAAAATTTTTTTTTGGCAGCACTGCGGGGCTTGCAGTATCCTAGTGCCCTGACTCGGGATGGAACCCCGGATCCTCGGCAGTGAAAGCATGGAGTCCGAACCACTGGACTGCCAGGGAATTCCCCATGCAAATTTATTTAATGTGAGTTTTGTGTGACACGGGAGCCTTCATTTCTAAGGAAATTAATACCTGTAGAAACAGACCTTCAGTATTTTTATGCTAGGTTTGATGAGGAATAGGCAGTTGTGTAGAAATATGATAGGTCAGAGAGGATGAGTTTAGTGTAGAAAACTGGGGGAAATTTATTAAAACCTGTTTGTTCTGATTCTTCTTGGCATCCTTTTGTCTTTGGAAATAAGGATGGTCCTTCCCCCAGGGTATAAGGGAGGGCGTATCTCACATGAGCCTTTTATGACTTGATTCAGAGGAAGAAGGTTGGGAGAAGATCAAAGTGACCTTCCTGCTTCTGCCATTTTCTCAAACACCTTGAGCTTAAAATATTCAATATGCCAAGGTGCCGTATGTTGGGGTACTATGCCCTTAACCCCATCAGTTGTAACTACTCAACTGTGCAGCTGTAACCATAGGTAATATGTAAACAAATGTACAAAGCTGCTGGGGGATAATAGAAAAAATATATATCAGTCTCTACTCCCAGTTCCTGGCATAGAACTCCTAAAACCTTTTAAATTTCCTAAGTAATAAGAACACTAGGAGCATCTCTTTTTCTAATATTTGGTCTTTGACCTCATCCTTGTCACAGGGCTTCTAAATCCCTTGTAAGTTCCTACATGATAAGAACACTTGGAGCATCTTCTATTCTAATGAGGTGACTCTGGGTGGGCTCCTGGGTGGCTCCTGGTCACCAGAAAGACAAAGCCATGCTTAGAAGCTTGGAATCGGTCAGCCCCACCCCTCACCTCTCCTTAATAATTGACCATGCCTACGTGAGGAAGCTACCATAAAAATCCCCAAAGTACAGTGTTCCAAGAGCTTCTAGGTTGGTGAACATATCAGTGTACTGGGAGGGTAATGCACCCCAGGTTCATGGGACAAAACCTCCTATGCTTGGGACCTCCCAGACCTCACCATAAGTATCTCTTCATCAGGCTATTCAGCTGTATCATTTATCATAGCCTCTAATAAATCAGCAAATGTAAGTAAAATTTTCCCTAAGTTCTGTGAGTTGCTCTAGCAAATTAATTGAACCTGAAGTGGGAGGAGGTTATAGGAACCTCCAGTTTGTAGCCAAGCCAGACAGAGTGTCAACTGGAAAAAAAAAAAAAAAAAAAAAAGCACAACCTAAAAGTTGAGAATTATGTTTTATTCAGCAGATTTTCTGAGGACTTAAGCCCAGAAGACAGCCCCTCAGATAGTTCTGAAGGACTGTTCCCCAGAGGTAAAGGAGGAGCCAAGATATATAGAAATTTTTGCAAAAAACAAACAAAAACTCCCCCAAAACCAGGTAGTGGGAAAAGACTACTGTTAATTAAAGAAAAACCAGCTATCTCAAGTTAATGAAGTTAACGCTTTTCTTTGTTTGGGAAGATGCAAGAATTTGGGGTCATTGGAATCATTCCTTTGATATGCACCTTAACCATCTAGGGCCATCATCCTGTTTTTCTCCATCCTGAATCCCCTCATGGTGCACAGTTGGGGGCGACTGCTGTGGCTGATGGCTTCATGGTGGCAACATCCTTTGTTACTGATATGGCAGTCTACATTCTCTGTCCACAGAAGTTATGGGTAACCTGGGGACATGTTCCTTGCATTTGGAATCTGATATGGGGTGGGAGCAGTCTTGTGGGACTGAACTATGGGATCTGACCTGTGGGATCACACTATATCGAGGTGGTTAGTGTTAGAATTGAGTTAACTTGTAAGACACCCAGCTGGCATAATGGATAATTTGCTTGTTGTAGAGAAAACCCCACACACATTTAGTGACAAAAGTGTCAGAAGTGAAGTATTGTATGTGAGTCTGGTAATTGTGTAAGGCTAAAGGAGAAACACACAGGAGTTAGGGACCTGGATTTATCCCTACTCAGGGAAAGCCTGGGTTTTTCTTTTTCTTTTTGTAATATATATATTTATTTATTTATTTATTTTGGCTGCATTGGGTCTTTGTTGCTGCGCACGGGCTTTCTCTGGTTGCGGCGAGCAGGGGCTACTCTTCGTAGCGGTGCGCAGACTTCTCATTGTGGTGGCTTCTCTTGTGGAGCACGGGCTTTAGGCGCACGGGCTTCAGTAGTTGTGCACACGGGCTCAGTAGTTGTGGTTCGCGGGCTCTAGAGCACAGGCTCAGTAGCTGTGGCACAGGGGCTTAGTTGCTCCGCGGCATGTGGGATCTTCCCGTACCAGGGCTCGAAACCGTGTCTCCTGCATTGCCAGGCGATTCTTAACCACTGTGCCACCAGGGAAGCCCGTGCTTGGGTTTTTCTATTCAGGTATGTTCTTCATGTACTTTATTCCTGTATACTGTAATTTGAACTTCATATAATTTTCATGTGTCACAAAATAGTCTTTCTTTTGATTCCCTCCCAACTATTTAAAAAATGCATAGGCTGTAGGTGGGATTTGATGTAGTTATCTGAGAGTTTAGAGGATTCTTGTTCCAAAGCCTGGAGACACAGTGAGAATGTGTGCAAAATTTGTAGATGGAAGAGTTTCTTTTTATTCCTTGTGTCCTGTTTGACCATTTTCTAGAGGAGTAGGTACTTTCTTCCTCTGTTCAGCCTCTTCCTGAGTTGGTCCTGGGATTTTCCAAGAAGGATGCTAATAGGATAATCTCCCTCCTGCAGTTCCCAGGGTTGGGGAGGGGTCCTGCAGCAAAGATTTCTCTCTCCTATTCAGCTTTCTTGTGAACCAATTGTGCATGTAGTGAAAGACTGCCACCCAGTGCCTTAAGCAAGGAGCCTAAGGGGGCAGTTTTGGGGCTTTTGTGCTGTTTTCTCTTTTTGCCCAGCTCTCTGCTTGGGCTTGAGGTTCATATATGTGGATTTGTACACATCCTTTGTGGAATAAAAATTATAAGGAAGAGAGCCATTACCCCTACGAGACAGTCATTACAGCATACGGTAGTGGTTAAGAGCAGAGGCACAGGAACCAGGGTGCTGGGCTTGAATCTGGGTTCAACCGCCTGTGAACTGTGTGACTTTTGAGTATGGTTCTTCACTGCTCTGGGTCTGTTTCCTAATCTGTAAAAGGGTTGGAGATTGGAAATAACTTATATGGTTGTTATTTGGACTAGTGTTAAAGTACTTCCTAATGACTGGGCATCCTTGCACTGTTTTTCTTTGAGGTTCCCTTTTCCTTATTGATTTCTGTAAGTTCTTAATGTAGTGGGTAGATAATTAATTCATTATCTAAGTATATAGCAAATGAGTTCTCTTGTCTTTTTTCTTTTAACTTTGTTTATTGTGTCTTTTGCCAGACAAGTTTCCTTGAACAACTTTTTCTGTACCCTTTACTTTTTATTTCATACAGTTCATAAATTCGAATTACAGGAAAAAATCTTGTAATTAGAATTACAGAGAATTTTTCAGTGGGATGTCTCCCTTCTACCCTTGTCTGTGCGCCTTCTTCTCCTTTATAGGCGGCCATGTTAGGATATTTTTGTATATCATTTTCTGATCAGTTTTATTACCTTAATCAACTTTAATTTCAGAGTAGTTTATATTTACATAATTATTTTGAAGGTAGTACAGAGAGTTCCCCTGTACCTCATACATATATTCCCCTATTATCAATGTGTTTCTTACATTAACATCGTATATTTGTTTACAATAATGAACCAATATTGGTACATTATTATTAACAGAAGTTCATACTTTATTCATGTGCTCAGTTTCTCCATAATGTCCAGGATCTCATTCAGGATAATACATTTAGTACTTCTGTCTCAAGGCTCTTCTTGGTTGTGACAAGACTCAGAAAGTTTCTCAGCCTTTGTTTTTGATGCCCTTGAGAGTTACGGGGATTACTAGTCAGGTATTTTGTAGAATGTCCCTCAATTGGGATTAAAAAAAATTGATTTATAATGCACATACCAGAAAACCTACTTTTAAAAAATTGCACAATTCAGTGCTTTTTAATATATTCTCAATGTTTTACAACCATCTCTACTATCTAATTCCAGAACATTTCATCATTCTGTAAAGAAACACTGTAACAATTAGCAGTCAATCTCCATTTGCCCTTCTCCCATTTCCTGACAATCGCTAATCAGCTTTCTGACTCTATGGATTTGCCTATTTTGAACAATTCATTTAATGGGCTCATAAAAAATATGGCCTTTCACTTAGCATATTCAGCGTTCATCCATTTTGTAGCGTGAATCAATACTTCATTTCTTTTAATGGACAAACGCTATTCCATTGTACATTTATGCCATACCACATATTTTGTTTATCCATTCATCAGTTGATAGACATTTTGGTTGTTTCCACTTTTGACTGTTATAGCAGGGTTGCTATGAAAATTCATGTACAAGTTTTTGCACAGATGTATGTTTTCATTTATTTTGGGTTATATACTTAGGAGTAGAACTGTGGGGAGTCATAGGGTAACTTTATGGTTAAATTTTTAGGTACTCCCAAACTCTTTTCCTGAACTACACTACTTTACATTCCTATGAGCCGTGTTAGAAGGTTCCAATTCTCCACATCCTCCTTAACATGTGTTATTGTCTTTTTGATTATAGCCCTCCTAGTGAGTGTGAAGTGGCATCTCAACGAGCTATTCATTTAAAGACTGATGATGCTGAGCATCTTTTCATGTGCTGATTGGCCATTTATTTGCCAGTTTTTGGTGAATTATCTAATTCAAATCCTTTGCCCATTAAAATTTTGTTTTGTCTTTTTAGTGTTGAATTGTAAGTCTTCTTTTATCAGCTAGTATATGATTTGCATTTTTTTTTTAGTATTATGCTGGTTGTCTTTTCATTTTCTTAATAGTGATCTTTGAAGCAAAAACTTTAATGTACTTGGGATGAAGTCCAATTTATCTTTTTTTTTGTGGTTGCTTGTGCATTTGATGTCATATCTAAGAAAGCATTGCTTAAGTCGAGGTCACACAAATTTACATTTATGTTTCCTCTAAGAGATTTACATTTTACTCTTACATTTTAGTCTTTGATCCATTTTGAGTTAATTTTTGTATACGGTGTAATGTAGTTCCGATCGGTTTTTGCAGACGCCAGATTCAGTTGTATACAGAATAGTTTTAGTACAGATTTTATGTTCTTTAAGCTCATATCTTTGAGTGTTTGAACTGGGATGTCTCGATTTTTTTTTTTTTTTTTTTTTACAAAACGGAATGATTGGGAGACATCAGGTTCTAGCTGCACAGTCCTTATATCATAGCTTGCTGGGAAGTCTCCTTTTCTGTATATTCACTACCAAACTGCAGGATATGCTCACCAGGCCTGTAAACTGATTTAAAATATCCGCTTTCAATAAATGAGTGAGCCAAAATGGCTGCTGTCTCTAGATCGTCTGTAAGGTCAGGGATCCTATCATGCCTTCCCCGGCATCCAAAGGCAGCTTCTGAATACTATAGAGCAGTCAAGAAATTAGGAGAGTAGTCAGACTTGTCAGAAAGAGAAGGCTAGAAAAGGGTGGAGATGAGTCCGGAAACTGACAGTCAAGTACATTAGAGCTTAGAGTGAAGTTTAATTTTGTTTTATCTTAATAATAATTTTTAATTCTGAAAGTAATTAATGATCACTGTAAAAATATAAACATGGTAAAAGTTAAAAAGCAAAACCAAAAAAATCTAAATTGCCACAGCCAAGAGGAGTTTAAAGAAACATGACTACTGAACATAATATTTGTGTTACCTTTCAACAGGAAAAGGATACTGGGGAAAAACCTAAGGAAGTCTGAAAAAGGTACGGACTTTATAAAGTTCACAAAAAATAAATACGCAATTCCCACTCCCCTGGGTGGAAGTACCACTGTAACATTTAGTGTGACTCTAAGAGCCATTAATTGAAGGCTGGTGGTGGCTCCTGGAGTCCCCCCACCACTAAGGCCCCCGTGCGTTGATCACCTGGGGTCCGAAAGATACCATCCCCCAGTTTTTCCTGTCAGGTAGGGCGCCGGGGCACCTGCAGGGTTGCGGCACCGCTACTGCGGCAAACAGACGCGCATGCGTGCCCAAGGCCCGGTGGTGAGGGGGTTGCCGCGCAGGCGCAGACAAAGCCGGCGTATTTCTTGGTGCCGCCCCGGCAAAGGCCGCGTAGAGTGGAGCTGCTGCCGGAGATGCCTAACGGTGTGTTCTGAGGAGCGGCCAGCGGCGCGATGGAGCGGGCCAGGTCAGCTGTGTGGTGTCTTCCCTCAGAGGCAGCATGGGAAACATTTTTGTTTTCATGATATACCAGGCTTCCAGAGCTAGAAGTATTTCAGTATTTACTGGGGATCTGGGCCCTCAAGTTCTTTGTCCGGAGGCCGGATAGGGCACCTTCTGGAGGCTTGGGGCTGGGTTGACCCTCCTCGGGGGTATTCTGTCCGCGTCTTGTCAGGTCTTGGCGCGTCTGCACCATCCTTTCGCGTCCCCTCAGACCCTCTCTAGGGTGGCCCTTTGTCCTTGAGGTCCAAGGCCGTGACCGCGGGTGGCGAGGGTACATCGCGGTGGCCACCGCGGTGTGTGAGGTGGGGGAGGGTACAAGGGGTGGGGTAAGTGGGGCCGCAGTACTGGCCACGGGGCAGCAGGTGCTGTGTCCGCGGAGGCACTGGTATGTGGCAGTAGTGGGAGGGGGTGGTTGGGGTGGCTCCCGTGGCACTGATATGAAGGGGGCGGCGGGGTGACCGCGGTAGCTGTGGCGGGGGTGATTGGAGGGGGCGGCGGAAGTGTGGCGGGGTGGCCTGTGTTGCCACGGTGTGTGGGGACGGCGGGGTGACACCGATGACGGGGGCCGCAGGGTGGCGGTGGGGCCGTGACAGGGCTGGGGGTCTCGCGGAGTGGCCCTCTGGCCAGTGGTAGAGGGGGTTGAGGGGGAGGGGCGGGGGCGGGGGCGGGCAGTTGGAGGAGGCCATTCATTTGAAGAAAAGAAAACGTTCAATTTTCTGTGACTAGTGGTGCTCTTAGAATTTGAATACTGTGGCGAAACTCCCACCCTGCGCCTCAACTGAAGGGGTGGCTGCAGAAATGTCTGGTCCTTATATACTTAAGTCCTTTATATTTCTCACATTTGTGGGTTTGGTGTAAGATGAGGGATGTGATGTCCACAGCCTGTTTAGTGCATCTTGCGGGGGGACCTGCCAGGTTCTGGGATGTGACGCGTAGGGGTGTTTCTCGTTCGCATAGGTTTTCCCTGCGTTTGGAATGAGAATTTCGAGGGCCAGCCCGGGAGTGCGCAGGGGCCGGTGTCGCGTCACTGCCATTGTGCAGCTCCGCGAAGATGGCTGCTGCCGCAGCTCTATGGGTCTGCGCAGGCGCGAGGGGTGGGGGTGGGGGTGCTGCCCCTCCCCCCAGTGCCGCAGTGTGGGAGGGGCAGCTGTGCCACTTCTGCCTGGCAGGGGTGTGAGCCGCACCCTCTGCAAAGCGACGCGCTAGGTAGAGGAGGCGGGCCTGGGTGGGTGGCTGCCGCGTCCTAATGCCGCAGTAGGGAAGGTGTGGGTTCAGGGTGCGCAGGCGCAGCAGCGACGGCACCACTTCCCCCGTGCAATGGGGCATGCTGCGGGGGAAGGGGTTTGCGCAGTCTTTTCTGTGTGGGGCGGCCAGCCACCTCCTTCACCTGTGTGCCCAATCCCAGTTTTCTTCCCTACTGTGCTGCAGTGGGGGGAGGGGGAGGGGAGGAAGGAGACAGGTTTGCTCAGCCTCTGCCTGGCGTTCCACCATTTCCCTGCAGTGCCGCAGTGGAGTGGGGAAGGTGGGGAGACGAGATTTATACAGGGGGCAGTTTGTACATTCTTTGCCTGCCTGGAATGGCAGGGCAGCCGCACTGTGCCCCTGGTTTTCTGTTACGCTTAAGGGAGAGGCAGGGGCCTGGAGGGCAAGAGAGGTGAGGGCATTCCGGGATTTACTGTGCTACTTAAGACAGCCTCCATCACCGGTGCAGGAGCTTTTCCATTTTTGTAGATTCTCCCTAGGTTGTATTGTGAACAGTCTTAGTTGTTCGCCACATTCAGGTGGCTTCAGTACCCCTTTAGACAACTCCCGTTCCTATAACCTCTGATTTCAACTTTCCAGGTTATATAATTCCACAACTGCATCTCTTTTAAGTGTCTGTCGTATTTCTTAATCGCTGGATATTCCATTGGTGATGTCATCTTTATAGATACTTTCCTTAAATCAGGGGGTCGCAGCTCCTCCAGGGCTCCTAGGAACTGAGGGCCGAGTTGTGCTTGCTCAAGGAGAACTGGAGAGAGAAAGTAGAATGGGTGTATGTGGGATTAGTGAATTCTTGCCCTTAATCGGATTTTTAAATTAATGGTTTCGTTCCATCATTTTTGAAGTTGGAGCTGCTGTGAATATTTGCTGAGAAAGGATAATTAACAAAGTAACTATTCCTGTATTACGTATTCCACTACTTTGACTTTTGAGGAGTTATTTTTAAGGGCTTTCTTTGCAGGATTTTGATGTGCTTGCCTTTTTTTTTTTTTTTCTCGTGCATCATAAACAGTACGCCTGGTTGTGTGCTGAGTTAGAATGTAATTAAGGAAAATGTAAATTCAGAAGCCTGGGAAGCTTTGTTCTGGAATTATTTTCGAGTAGTTTGAAAAATAGCAGGAGTCTGGTATTTTGCGATACTTATGATTTGCACCTATTTTTTTTCTGCTTGTAGGAAGATAGTGCTTCAAATATGAACTTCTGATCATTTGGCCCTTTGCAAGATGAGTGTGCATCATTCCTGGTCCGCCATTTTGTAGTCTTGCCCTCGGGCTCAGGACCTCAATATGGCGGACCCTGTGGAAAGAGCTGAAGTTTGAAGGTCTCTCTCCTGCCTTGTGAATATTTGGTATAGTACCACGGCTTTTTGAGAACGGGGAGGGAGTGTGAACGCTTTCTGAAGTTTAGAGCAAGGACACTTAGTCGAAGGACTGTGTGTTGTTTTCTAAAGCAAGGTACGTTGAGCAAGAGTTGTTGATGGTTAAGGCCGCATCCTTCACTAATAAAGGTTTGGCAGAGAAGTTTATTTTTTGGTTCCTGAATGCTGGGTGGCTCAGAATTCTTGATGATTCTATAGCGTTTTTTTTTGGAGGCACTGATCGTCTTATGTTTGTTGGAAGATCACAGACTGGGATTACCTCACATTATCTTAGTGGTTTTTATTTCTCATTCTTGAGGTCCTAGTCATTGAGTTTATAATTGAGTTTTTTTGGGGGAGAGGTGTAAGGTATCCTAAATATTTGATAGAATATTAGGCCGTTAGGAAAAATAGTGTGATCTCACACATTTTCTTTTCAGTGCATTTCCAGATTAGTATTTTTTTTAGTGAAAGTGATTTTGGAGCAAAAAATTAACATTATGTACATATAACAACATTTTATTTCCTTAAATGCTAATTTCCTGAAATGTTCACTTTTGATGAAATCCTATTTATGGATTTCTTTCTCATTAGGTACTTTAGGTGTTGTCACATTGCCTAATCAAAGGTCAAGGAGATTAGCAAAGTATATTCAGTACTTTTACCATTTAAAAATCTGATATGTGATTTTTTTTTAAAAATGGTCTTTTCTAATGCCTGATTAGAACATTGAAGTTTTTGAAGCAAGAAAACAATTTGGGGTTATTGGTAAGCTATTTTGGTTACTTTGCATAATCTTAAACATGAATTCTAAAAGCACAGGTTCAGGGAATTATCTTTTGGGATGTGTCCTTTGAATTCTGCCTTTGAAATACTACATTGCATGACTTGTGTAAAATGCCTTTCTCTCCTTTCTGATTTGACATTTTAAAATTTCAATTTCATGAGTGGTTCCTGTAGTTTCTAATCTGGATGACCCAAGTAGATCTCATGTTCAGATCCCTTGAGCAGACATTTTGTGCGCTGTTCTGAAGATTATAATGTCAGTGGCTATGTTTCTTTTTTTTTAAACAGTTTTAAAATTTCTTATTTTGCAAATCCTAAGAAGCATTTGCACAAGAGTTTGCTTAGACATTTTGAAATTTAAATTTTATTCTTTATTCCACTATACAAAATGATCTATCATAGTAAAATATTTTTCAAACCATTTTTAGAATCAATGTTGTTATTTTTTCAGGGATATGTAGGTATGGGTAATATGCCTGTATATAAATGTATCTCTGTAAGTGTATAGTTTTATATCTGTATGTGTGAATATATGTAGGAATACACAATTTTGCTTAATTTTTTGATAGTTTTTCTCCCAAGTTTTCTGACGTCAGGGATGCTAAAGGGAGAAAGTGGTTTTAGGATAGATTTTGGCTATTGGTGGATAAAGATATTCTAAGATTTCAATTTTACTTTTTTTTCTTTTCAGTTTTATTGAGATATAATTGACATACATCACTCTACCATGTTTTAATTAGATTTAATTAGGTTAATTAGAGGAGTTTAAAAACTCCATCATACTAAATAGAGTTCTAAATATAATCTTTATTTACTTATTTATTTGGTTGCCTTGGGTCTTAGTTGCAGCACATGGGATCTTCATTGTGGCATGCGGCATCTTTCATCACAGCGTGCAGGCTCTCTAGTTGTGGTGTGGGCTCAGTAGTTGCGGTGAACGGGCTTAGTTGCCCTGTGGCATGTGGGATCTTAGTTCCCTGACCAGGGATTGAACCCGCGTTCCCTTCATTGGAAGGCAAATTCTTAACCACTGGACCACCAGGGAAGTCCCTATAATCTTTAAAGAAATGGTTATTTCAAAAATTGATGAAATGTATGAAACAAATCCTCTTTCTGCTTCAGGGACCGTTTACACCTGAGACGGACCACAGAACAGCACGTACCAGAGGTAGAAGTCCAAGTCAAACGGAGAAGAACAGCCTCACTGAGCAACCAGGAGTGAGTACAGTCAGCGTTGAGAACCAATTTAGGGCATTTTCAAATTGGAACAAAGTATCCTGTGATCAGGGGCTTGAAATGAATTTAATTAATGAAAGAAGCTTGTGCATGTTATATTGATATAGCAAAAAAGCAGTTAAATCATCCTTAACCATGCCATCCTAACTTAACTCAACTTTTGTTAAAATTTTAGTAATACGTATTTCCCTTTTTTCCATATATGTGTGGGTGAGTGGTATCTTCATAAAATTCTACATCTTTCAACATATTTATATTAAAATTATTTCTGCTGTATTTATATTGTTACTGAGTCACTTTTTCTGTGCTTGCAAAGTGTTCTGTGCTTTGAAGAGTTGTTAATTTATGTATTCATGCTTGCTCTGCAATATTTAGAATTTTATTTTTAGTTAGTACATTTATCCAGTTAAAAACTTGTATACATTTTTTTCCCTTCATTTATTTAGGATATGCATATGTGTTTCTAGAAGGGACATTTCAATTAAAAATATATTAACATTTCTAATGACATGGTATATATTGAGTCTACAGTTCTGTGCATTTTGTCATTACCACAAATCTTGACAGTATCTGTCGGTAACATCATTTTTCTTTCCTAAAGCTGTTATTTTTCAAAATTATAAGTATTAGTAATATATGAATATAATCTCTTCTTAAAACACATAATTTTGAGATAAAAAGTGAGTGCCTACTTCAGTATACCACTAGTCCATTCCCCTTCTCTCTCCAGATATAATCCTCAGGTACTTTGATCTCTATTGTTTCAAACCTTTTCCTGTGCATTCATGCGTACACACATGGGGTGAGGGGAGGCATCTTTGTGATTTGTTTGTTTACATACATGAGATTTATTCTGTAACAATGTGCCTTGGCGATCTTTCCATGTCAGTACATATAAAAAATACCTTATTTTACAAATTGCAGAATATGGGTGTTGTAATAACAGTTACATTTATCATTAGCTTACTGTTGGATATTTAGGTTGTTTGCTTTTCTTAGTTATTACAATGAAGGTAAGAGCAGCCAATCTGAAAATTAATATTGCAGTTGTCCCTTGAATAACAAGGGAGTTGGGGCGCAACCCCCCACATAGGCAAAAATCCCCGTATATCTTTTGAGTTCTCCCGAATTTAACTGCTAATAGCCTGCTGTTGACCAGAAGCCTTACTGATAACATAAACAGTTGATTAACACATATTTTTATGTTAAATGTATATCTACATATATTTTATGCATTCATGACATACCTTTTTCTTTTTTTGATATTTCTATCCTCTGTGGTTTGTCCGCAAGTTTTTTCAAATTGTCACAAATCTCCAAAAACTTTTCCAATATATTTATTGGAAAAAAACTCAACATATAAGTAGACCCATGCAATTCAAACCCATGTTCAAGGGTCAGCTGTAGTTATTAATATTTATTTGTATTTTATTTCACTTCTTCAAATATAAAGCTTTTTACAGAAATTGTTGTAAAAAGTGGATAACGTTTTGCGTCTTATTTTTGTTATTTGTTCATTTTATATGTGGAAAAATTTCAGTATATTTGCACGTTTAAAATTATTGGTGAGGCGAAAGATTTCTCCATTTTCCCATGTTTATTTTACTTATTCTTCATAGTTCATTATTCTTTCCTTTGTTACATTTTCGTTTTGGAAATTACTTTGAAAAAGAATATTTAAGAATGAATATTTTATATAGTTTGTCCTTTATAATAGGCATTTGCCTATTTTCTTTTATATGGTAATGTCATTTTTCCCCTTCAGTCTCTTGTAACTTCAGAGTTTTTAAAAGTGCCGTTTTTTCCTCCCCAGAGTCTCTAGAAATATCTTGAGGTAGTTTAGAGATTGGTGGAGGTATGGGTGGAGGGGATTTCTTGGGGGAAGATATTTGTTAGTGGGTGAAGGTTCTATCATATTTGTTATATTTTATTAGAGACTTTATCCAGTGCAGCATCAATGTGGACCAGTATAACAGATTATCATATCCTAATCTTGTAATATACTGCTTTAGGTGTCATTAGTTTGTCAGTATCTATGGAAATATTTTGTTGCTTTTGAAGAAGAAATAACTTCATTTTCCTGATGTCTGTTATGTATATTATGTAAAAATACTAGAGGGTGCTGCACTAGGGGAAGAATCTGAGGGGAGTTTTTAGTTAGGAAAATAGTATAATTTCCCCAGCCACCTTTATCCACTTTGTGAGTGGATTATAGGAACAGGTAAGCAGTATTGATATTCTCTAAACCCAGCTTTAATCCTGAGTCATCTAGTTAGCATTAACTTTGGTGTGATCCCAGAGGCCCACCATGAATAACAAAGATACTGCTATCACTTGTTAAACTCACAGGATTAGAGGTTACCTCCTAGGAACCATGGACAAAGTTCAGCCTAATTATTTATTATATAACAGAATGTTAAAAATGTTACTTAAAAACTACAGAAAATAGAGGAAAACCTTTTATCACAGTCCCATTTTCAAATCCAGCTGCTGTTGAATATTTTCATATATATATACTTATCAACAAGGGCAGAATTGGCTGCTGATTTTTTTTTTTTTTCGTGCTTGTATTATTAGCCAGCAACTGTGTAACCTCCTGCATTTCTTATCCTCAGGATCAGATTCACAGCCAGATGACTGATAGGTAGGAATATGTTGAGCATTTTTTTCCAGAATTCTCTGATGACTAATAGATGGTTGTTTACATAGTTTAAGAGCTTAAATAGCCTGGGCCCTGGAAGTTCTTTGTTTCAGGTAGTGACTTCTTGTCAGCATGAATGACAGCCTTAATGTCTCCCTGGAAATGCCTTAACAAATGCCCACCTCCCTCCTTGGGGGTTAAAGAATTGTTTCCAGATTGGAAAGTAAGTAATGGATATTATACTGACGGTACTTTCACAGGGCATTTTAAACAAAAAGAGCTCTTTTTTTTTTTTAAGTTCCTTGCTAGTATCCCCCAAGAGGGTAAGTATCCCTCAGTCCCAGTAACTCTGTGTGGAGTCTCCTGTTTTATACTTTCTTCATAAGGTAATGGCATGCTCTGACCCTAAATGAAGGATCTCCTTAAATGTAAGGGTCTCTGTGTTTTCTTTCACATTGTTATCTATATAGGAAAATGTCTTTTCATTTATGTGTATTGTGCTCTTGTCATAGGTGTCACCTGTATCCAAGGCGATCTCAGCAGCAGCAGCAAGTACCTGTGGTGGATTTCCAGGCGGAACTGAGACAGGCATTCTTAGCTGAGACACCAAGAGGTGGTTAAAGCAGTATTGGAACACCCAGGTAGCTGATTCCAAGAGAGCAAACAAAACAAAACAGGTTAGAGCTGATGCAGTCATGATCAAGAATAAAGAACTAATTATAGGGTAGGGTGTTTGGAGGTCATTTAATTATTTGGGATATGTCCAAAGAAATTTTTTTTTCTTAAAGGCTTCATACAAATAAACACATAGCAGAAAGTTTAAAAAAGTAAAAGCAGGATCTTAATGCTTTTACCCTGATACTTGTCATGTATTACTTTTCAGACATTGTATAGTCCTTGCTTTTTTAGGTAGTTTTTTTTTTTTGTTTTTTTTTTTTTTTTTGCGGTACGTGGGCCTCTCACTGTTGTGGCCTCTCCCGTTGAGGAGCACAGGCTCCGGACGCGCAGGCTCAGCGGCCATGGCTCACGGGCCTAGCCACTCTGCGGCATGTGGAATCTTCCCAGACTGGGGCACGAACCCGTGTCCCCTGCATCGGCAGGTGGACTCTCAACCACTGTGCCACCAGGGAAGCCCTAGGTAGTTTTATTCATATTTAACTTATACTGATTTTCACCTTAACATATGAAAAATATTTCATTATAAATAGCTGCTGAATATCCTGCTAATATGTTTTATAATTTCTTTTTGTGAGAGACTTCATTTTTTCTGCTGGTAGTTTGAAATAAAGCTTCAGTGAATTGCTTTGCATAAAACTTTAGATAGGATCATTTCCTTGGATATGCAGATGTAAAAATAAATTGAGTCAAGGAATTTGAAATTAAGGTACATTTTCTGAATTGTATTATGAATTATTATATTAGTCTATTGTAATGAAAAAATATAGTGCCAGTTACACTTTCATCTTCATTGTTTATGTTAATTGTATATAATTTGATTCTATTGAATTATAAATACACATCACATCCATTAGCAAATGAGAAGCTAAGTATTTCCCATGCTTATTTACTAATTATTTTTTTGTTTTATCTTTTTCTTACCTTTTTTTACCAATGTGTTTGAATCAGCTGACAATGTAATAAAGCTATTAATCTATGATTTTTCAATGTTAAGTAGATGTATTTACAGTGTGTCTTGTGTTCGTTGCTTAGATTTTTAGGAAAACACTATTAATTTTGATTTAATACTTTATTTTTCCTTTCCAGCTTTTTAAAAATTAAGATCTCAATCCAAAGGGTTTAATATATACCTTTTAGAAACTATGAGAGGAAAGGGGTTTATAGATGAGTTTTCTTCTAGATTTTCTTTATTTCTATTTTGAAATATGACCCCTCAACTCAAATTAATTAGGCCTGTTTATGGCCATCATTTCAAATTTTAAAGCAAAGGGAAAACCCTCCCCAGCTGAATCCTTTACCCAGCATTCTCCAGTAATTGATTGGATTTGATTGCAAGACAGTGGAATTGATTTCAGGGGATAGAATCTGATCATTGTCCTCAGCTGTTCCCCAGAGTAAGGGCATTTTTAAATGAGTAAGTGTGCATAATTGACTATTTTTAACCAAGAATTTTTTGGCTCCTCAGTGCAGTTTACATACTCTTGTAAGTGCCTGAGTAAAGTATTATTTAAATTATACATTATGATCTGTAAGTAGGGCCATCCAATTTTCTGAGTTTCAAGTGCTCGTTTCATCTAAACAGTACTAGGTACTAGGATTGTTACAGAGCAGGAGTTGGTAAAGTATCTGGCCCATTTATTGCCTGTTTTTGTAAATTTATTGGCACACAGCCATGTCTGTTTATTTACGTATGGCCTGTGGCTGTTATTGGCAGTACAGTGGCAGATGGGAGTATTTGTGACAGATTGAATGGCAGGCAAAGCCTACAATATTTATTATCTTTCCCTTTAAAAGAAAAAGTTGGCTAATCTCTCTCTTAGAGAACCACTTTCAAAGATGAAAACACTAAGGTGGAGCCAGTAGGGGAGTGGTGATAATATACAGTGTGGTGAAGGGAAAGGGGTTGTAGAAGGAAAGTATATGAAGTAAATATTCCAGGGTAGAGAACCAGATGAATTTCTGGGATAAGGGTCAGGTCTAAGACTAGTGCTAAAGTCTGCTATACATGTAAATGGCTAAAGGTGTTTTAACAATTGATATGTTTTCTTTTTCATTATAAAAATCTAAATCATGTGACTGATAGCCAAGAAAAATGGGAAGTAAACCACAGACTTTACCCATGTTTCAACCGCAGCGGCATGAGGTTGAATTTTCTTTCATTTTGCCCTTTTGCTTTTCTTTTGAAAATGTAGTTAATTGTAATCATGCTTTTAAACTATTCCACTTATATGTATATCATTAATGTTCCTTCATTTTATTACATAGTCCTCACAATTATCATTTGTAATGAATAAATGATGGTCCGTTCATGATTTACTTTTCCTTTGTACTTGTGTTTTTTCCCCTAGTTTGCTATGCTGTTATGAATATTAGTTCTATATTTTTAAGATATATTTGGTATTTTTAATTTATTAGGGTAAGGATCCAATTTTCGGCTTAGGGTATAAATACTAGTATGATTCTTAAATGTTTTGTTATGTTGCTTTCTAACAGCATCATAAGCAGTGTTGATTTGCCATCAAGAATACTCTTAAATGTTTTGTTATGTTGCTTTCTAACAGCATCATAAGCAGTGTTGATTTGCCATCAAGAATACTTACTAGAGTGATAATTTCTTAGTACCACCTTTGTTGTCTTTTTTTTTCCCTTTGATAAATAAACAGTTTCAAAAAGGGAAACATTGTTTTCCTCTGGTTTAAATGGCATTGCTTTGTGGATTAGTAGTTTCCACTTATTTGTGTTTTCTCATGTTAGACTTTTTGCATTTTTTTTTTTTCTGTGAAGGGTCTGTTATTTAACCAGGAGAATGAACACTATTACCATTATTCTGTGACTTCTCATTTCCTACATGTTGCTTGGCCAAGTCTGACCATCATATCCTTTGATTTAAGGAAGCTTTACATATTTACGTAGTTTAATCATTTCAAACTCCACACTTTTCAAAAGTTTGATAACTTCCTCCTCTGAGGAATCCCAGGATGTTTTTGGTCAGGGACTCTGGGCCATTTATTTGCTTATGTGCACTTTCTTCAGGATATTTACCGTAACTGCTAATTCCTTAATGCAGTGTGATATTGCTGCACTTGTCTTCTTCCTCATAAAGCATTTTGTTCTCCTTTACTGTAGAGATACATTTGATCATTCTACAAAGTGATATATCTCCTTTCCCTTACAAGGGTTCATGATTATGGTGTGCTAAATTTAGGGACGAGAGATAATTGTTCCTAAATATCAAGTCCCTCTCATTAAGGGAAGCCTTTCTTAACCTCCCCAGTCAGTCAACCCCTATTCTGAGTGAAATGTATATCCTATTATGCAAATTATTTTATACATATTACATCCCCAGTTCTGAGGTCTCCAGTTCTTTAGTCCATGACTCAAATCACCAGATGCATTTTTATACTCGATAACTGGGTAACAAGATAGTGGGTATGGGAGGGGTTTGGAACCTCAAACAGGTTAGATGGACAGACACATGCCTGACTGGCCTTCCTTTTTTGTTCTTATCCACTATACCAGGAAATCTTGTTTGCATTTGTTGATCTCTTAATAGCTAAACTCTATGAACTAGGGCTGATGAGGTATGTGTTCACTGAAAGGCCAAGCGGGATAAAACATTTGAAACGGGTCAGATTGGGAAATCTCAACTCTAAAATCTGTTTGGCACTTGAAGGTAAAAGCCCTGTCTCTGAATTTTAAACTTTTACTGAAGAGGTGACTACAAATTCCCACCTTAAATGCACATTTGATAGTGGTTTCCATTATATTAATCTTTACATCTGAAATCTTTTTGTGATTACATTTCTTTCCTTTAAATGAAGTTTTGAAAAGCTACATCCAGCTACATCTTTTTTTTTTCCCCAATAATCACTGTGTTGTGGCTCATTGTCCGGTAGCGTGTCTCCATTGTTGGTAAGGGAGTGAGCTGCAGTAGTAGTGTCCTGTTGAACGTTTAGCTGTTTTTATTCTTTGAGGGCACCAATGGCAGTGTAAAAAGTAATCTTACTATGAACTTTGACCATTATTTGAAAGTCCAGACAGTTTACTTTTTAAAAACAGCTTTCTTGATGTATAGTTCCTATACCATAGAATTTATCCAGTTATAAACAAGTGCTTTTTAGTAAATTTACAGAATTTTGCAGTCACTGCCACACATACTCTTAGTATTTTCCATTACCCAAGTAAGATCCCTTTGTGCCCATTTAATTCAGTCCCCATTTCCACCCCTAGTTCAGACAACCACTTAATTTACTTACTGTCTCCATGGGTTGATGAAGACCTTAAATCTTAGGTATGCTATCATAAAAATGGAAATTGCTACTGATTCAAACATACACCAAGTATTCCTGAATTTATAGTCTGCTTTATAGAGAATCCTGTCAGAATCAGAACATCTGAATTATAGGCGTTAATCTTCTCATGTGAATTTGGATTAGAAACTACATTTATTGGGGCGGAGGATTGACTTTCAGGAAAAGCTGCACAAAGGATGCATGGCAGTTTGCATGTGGAGAACAAAGCTTGGGAGATATTCTGAGTAATGATCAGTTTATTTTATTAGAAAACCTGATACCCTCCAAGTTCTCATAAAAATGTATTGAACTGCCATCAAATTTTGGTAATTATAGGGAAACATCCCCTCTGCATTTTACCATCCTTACTGAATTATTTATTTTATATCATTATGATCTCTTCTAATCTAGTGTTACAATTCCACATGTATAATGGTATCCTCACCATTCTTTTACTTTATTGTTTTGATGTTGCCATAGTTCATAACCACTATTTAAATGATTTCATTTTCACATCCTAAAATAGATGATTTTAAATGTACTTAAGCAGTTTACTGTTTGCAAATTTTCTCTATTGAAAAAACAGTGGAGACAACAATCTTACTGGAAATGTTTGCATTGTTAAAAGTACAATTATACCAGATTCTGTTCATGATACTGAGTTACTTTTATGCATAAATCTAAATTCCTATTCAAAAGGAACATAATTTGTGTGTTTCCTTTTAAATGAGTATAATTAGCAGTTTGAGATCCTTTACCAGTTTTGGCTAGGTTTGGTTCTCATACTTATTCAAAGCATTTTCTTAAGTATATTGGGGGAAATGAGAGTATTTTTCTAATGCTTGTTTCTTTGATTACTAAGAAAGTTGACCGAATATCCGTGTAAACATTTAGTAGTTGTATGTCCCCTTTTAACAAAGGACATCTTAGGCAGGTATATGATAATATATTAGGTTCTTGGTGAAGGGAGATTTCCTAGCTTATTTTGAAGGGACTTTGGCTTGGGGAAAGGGAACACTGAGGTAGAAAACATTTAGGTGTTTCAGCCAAGGAGCAAAAGTTTAGACTAACTCAGATGGAGAAACTTAAGGATACCAAAATGTTGAAGTTGAGATGACTTGGTGTTAATTTGTGACCAGAGAATGAAACACTACCTTAAATAAGGATGGAAAGAGAAAATAATACATTTGGGGAATGGAAAATGAAGCTAATTTTTGAAGCATTTAAGAATTTCTGTGTAAAATTAAATTTAACCACCTGTTAACTCTGGGTGTGTACAATGTGGGAGTTAAGATGATGGAATAGTGAAATTTGGTGTTTACTTGGTGGGTATGAGAGCATGAGGGGATATTTTTGAATGTCTCTTATAGTGCTTTTCATGCAAAATTGTCTACCTGTTTTAAAACATGGTAGATTGCAGTGCAGCTAGATCATGCTTTCCTCTGCAGGCTCCATCTACTATTCGAAGCTTCCGCCCCAGCTTGCATTGTTTGTAGGAGAACGTGCGTCATACCTTTATCTGTAGCCTTCCCTTAGGTCTTAAGGATCCTGAAACTTTCCTGTGGACATTGGATTTGGTGGAACAGCAATCATGGTAAGATGTATATTAAGGCAGAGGGGTGAGAAGCTAATGTAAATGCCCAATATAATAGATTTCCAGAGTGTGAGGTGTTTGGGGGTTCTTAATATGGAATTAATATATAGAGATAACGCTTCATTTCATGGAATAACAACTGGTGAAGACCTATGTCTGTTGTCCTGTCACAGTGGTATAATGGTTTGGGAAACATCTTAAGAGGAATCTTGCATTGTGAGGAAATACAGAAGAGAGTTTTTGGTCATAATTACAGTGGTAAGGGACCGTCCTGCAGATGAGGGACTCTGAGGTCAGGTTTCAATAGATAAAAAGACTACTTTATAAATGGAGGGTCCAGCAAAACCACAGCCAAGGGAAAGGCCTTGGCGGAATCAGCAGGGAAAGAAAAATAGAGGGGTTTGGGGCTTTGAGGCTTGATTGGTACAAAGGAAGGCTGTCTGTAGAGAGAAACACAGCATCCTAATCCATGTATTCTTAACTGGAAAGATATCCAAAGGGACTGAAAATTAGTTTTTGAGGAATGGGAAGAATGTTAGATTTGACAGTGGTTTGTGGTCTTCCAAAGGGCCACAGTATGTAAATAGATACAGTATTTCTGCATATTAAAGTTTCATTGGAGTGGGCAATTAGGATGAAAATCTTTTAAAAAGGTGCCTTAGCGGGACAAAAAATGAAAGAAAAAGTTTGAGGAACACTGATCGAAGTTCTGAATGATATGGGATGTGGGGTGTGGTGGAACTAGGACAGAGACCTTTAAAAGGGAACTGAAAAATGATACATCATATTTGCATTGGGTCGATGGGAGTTGCAAACTCTTCGATGGAGATAGGAGTTTCCCACCATTTGGCTAGGTGTCTAGAGGAAAACAAATAGCCAACAGCGTAAAGTATTCTGTATGAGGGTGGAGCTTGGGATTAGAATTGGGGAAAGGACAGGGATTAAAACGATGGAATACTAGAAGGGAGAACTGGGTTTGGCATTCTCTATTGGGGAGGAAATATATTTAGGGTACTGGAAAACTGCATAGGGAGGGATTCTGAGAAGCAGAGGGTTCCATAGGGGAGTATAAATGGCCCTGGGTCCAAATTTGGTCTAGTATCTTAAAGGTATGGAGAAAAGAAATGGAAGCATGATATTTTTGTTAAGGAAGCCAGGTTTGGATTGGTATAGGAGTGGGGAAGAAACAGGAAAGGGTTAGAAAGTAGCTGCAGACAAGCTGATGACTAACTCTTCTCTTACTCCTTCCAGACTGTGGGAAAGAGCAGCAAGATGCTGCAGCACATTGACTATAGGATGAGATGTATCTTGCAAGATGGCCGGATCTTCATTGGCACCTTTAAGGCCTTTGACAAGCATATGAACTTGATCCTCTGTGATTGTGATGAGTTCAGGAAGATCAAGTAAGGCCATTTGGGTTTGGGCAGTGGGATACTGAGGGAGAGTCTGAACAGTAGTGAGGGTAACTGAAGGAGGTAGGGAAAAGGCAGGACTGGTCTCTTGTCTAATGTCCTGGCCTCATCTCTGAATTGGATGAATCTCCTAGTATTAAGAGTCAGCTGTATCCACACTACTGTTTTAATTTTGGAAATACAATTATGAACTAAACTGGGAATAAGACTGTATGTTATAATCAAAATAACAAGTTATATTTTATTTAGAAAATTGAGAAATGATCAGTAACATTAATCTGCAACATTCCTTCAGATTGAGGGAATCTTAAGAATAACACTTACTCTTCATGGTTGAGGAGTTGAGATGTGAATAGAATAATTCAGGCTGTGTCTAGCAATTGTTCGGCCAGCCTCTTTGCATGCCCCTTGTTTTGTCTGAATCCTCATGGTCAGTGTTGATTTGGTCTCAATCCCTAATCTTGCTTATTTATCTTTGTGATTTGCCCATGCTGTTTCTTCAGAAATAACCTCTGTGTGTTTGTGCCTTACCATAGGAGGTCACCCTCTTTGCACCTGTGATTGGGGAGCTTCCTTTAACGATAAGAGCATGCCACTTGCTAGATCGCAGGGACATTCTACTTCCATTCAGTTGACTTTTCATTCAGGGTATTTGGGTCAGTGCTTGTAATATCTCCAGACGTTCAAGATGGATTTGTTTCAGGCTCCTGGCATAATTTACAAGGCATCACCCTTGACCATTGGCTTTATTTCTTCTGTTTCCACAGTTAACGATATACTGTCCAAAAATTTATTTTGACCACTTCATTTAGGGATTTCAGATATGAAGAGAAAGGTGATGATGACCTTTGCCTGCCTGCTATAAGTCTGTTCTTCTCAAATATGAATAGAATTAGTAACATATTCCTGTCCTTCCCTTTTTATTCATTCTTACTCGTCTTCCTGCATACAAAGTTGGATCATTTCAGAAATTCTAGGATGGTGAATGCTTCAATGTTAATTTTTGGTTTAAATAATTTGCCTTTTTACTGAAAAGAATTTTTAAAAATACTTACAATGTTGATGAATACTAAAGACATTTGATGAATGCTTGAGGTATATTCTTAATTTGTTTCACTCTTCAGTAAGTTACAGGGATAATCTCACCTAAATAATGCATTACCTATAGTATGTGATATAAGCCTCATGCATGTATGATTTTTGCTGCTGACAGATGAAGAAATTAGAATCACATAGGTTAGAAAAAAGTTTTCAAAAAAATTTCCCATGGTTATATAGTATGTGGTAAGTCCAGGAATAAACAGGAGTCTGTTATTAAAAACTTTTTGGTATGCCGTCATCGCCTCTTGCTGTTCCCATCCTTTATTTCAGTTGTCTGTCGTCAGTATTTACTTATTTAGTTAAAAAATGATTGAAATCCCATCTTAACATGAAAACTTGAGGTTTCAGTTTTGCCTGTCTTTAAAGTCTTAGCCAGTGGCGATCATTTTATAATGTGTAGAAATATTGAATTACTGTGTTGTGCATCAGAAACTAACATAGTGTTGTAGGTCAATTATACTTCAAGAACAAACTCATAGAAAAAGAGATCAGATTTGTGGCTACCAGAGGCAGGGGATGGGGGAGGGTGAGTTGGATGAAAGTGGTCAAAAGGTACAAACTTCCAGTTTTAAGATAATTAGGTACAAGGAATGTAATTAATGTACAACATGATGAATATGATTAACACTGCTGTATGTTATATATGAAAGTTGTTATGAGAGTAAATCCTAAGAATTTTCATCACAAGGAAAAACATTTTTTCTTTTATATCTATAAGACGTGTTAGATATCCACTAAACGTATTGTGGTAATCATTTCATGAAGTATGTAAGTCATTATGCTGTACACCTTAAACTTACACAGTGCTGTATGTCAATTATATCTCAGTAAAACTGAAAGAAAAAAGTAAAATTCCAAGTTTTGCAATCAGTACTATTAGAAAAACAATCCTAGCTACGTTATTTGCATCTGTGTTTCACAAAGAAGAAATTAGTTTTGCTGTAGTATAACATTGAGGGAACATTCTGGAAGATTGAAGTGTAAAAGGAAAAGAGCCATTCACCCTTATATATCAGTTGAGTCTAGTTTTGTTTGTCGTAACTCATTAACTGTTTGAGCGTGAGCATCTGAGCATTAATTATTGTCTTCATTGATACTTATCTATAAAAATGTTAGTGAGTGACCCATAACTTATCATACTAAAATTTTCTTCTGATTTACAGGCCAAAGAATGCTAAGCAGCCAGAGCGTGAAGAAAAGCGGGTTTTGGGTCTGGTGTTGCTGCGTGGGGAGAACTTGGTTTCCATGACTGTGGAGGGACCACCCCCCAAAGATGTAAGGAAGATGTAGGACAGGACAGAACATTAATGTGGAAGGACATCACATTATTTGAAATATTTGCTAAATCAGGGTACAGCAGAGGCACAGTATAGTGTGCCTTTGTCAAGTAAAACGTGCCTGGCACTTGATGTAAGTTCTTGCTTGTCTATACTGGGAGATTAAGGGTTTTCTGATGGGTTAGTCTACCTGCTGGCTGCAACCTAGATAAGGGTAGGAGTTGGTGATTTATTTCCTCTTGGTAGGGTCATGAAAATATATGGACTCACAATTTGACAAATGTACAATTTAATCTGTAGGATGCCTTCCGTGATGCTATTTTGAATACAGAACTAATGAGATAGGTGATAATAGGAAAATGGTGGGAAAGGGGTAGTTTTTTAGGAATAAGATTATTGATAACTTTCATAAATCATTTGATTTCAAGCTATTATTTTTTTGTTTCAGACTGGCATTGCTCGGGTACCACTTGCTGGAGCTGCAGGAGGCCCTGGGGTTGGTAGGGCAGCTGGCAGAGGTGTTCCAGCTGGTGTTCCAATTCCCCAGGCTCCTGCTGGATTAGCAGGCCCTGTCCGAGGGGTTGGGGGGCCATCCCAACAGGTGAGCAACCACAAGTTTTTATATTATTGGGAGAAAGTGCCTAGAACCTGAGGCTGAGGAAATTGAAAAATCTGAGCGTACATACTATACTATGTAAGCAGCGTATGCTGTAGAGGGAAGAGAGGTACAGATGTACATTAGAAAGACAGTAGACTAAAGCCACCATGATAACAGTAACTCACCACTGTTGGTGAGTGAAGAGGAATATGGATGGATAAACCGGAGTTGAGAAAATGCAAAAGGGCTGATTAGGTTAAAAGGGGGCATGTTCAGTTTAAAGGAGAATGTGATAGTGTGCCAAGATTTTTTTAAATGAGAGTAACAGGAGAAGTGCAGAATTGCCTTAATTTTTTTGTTTAATAGTCCGTGATCAACTGCTTATTTTCTGTATTTGAATGATGCAAGGAAGTGCCTTACCTTTACTGTCTTTCTAACCTATCCTTCTCAGGTAATGACCCCACAGGGAAGAGGCACTGTTGCAGCTGCTGCAGTTGCTGCTACTGCGAGCATTGCTGGAGCCCCAACTCAGTATCCACCAGGGCGTGGAACTGCACCTACACCTGTTGGTCGAGCAACTCCACCTCCAGGTAAGGAATTGATGGACAAGAACTAAAAGAATTTGATTCTTAGATATAGGTGTGGATCTGTGAAAAAATTGTATCATCTTGAGGAGTGATGATGAAAAATAAGAAGATACTGAATTAAGGCCCAGCCTAACTACCTAACTAGGAAGTTGGAATATGTTTTCCACTTTTGGACACTGATTTTAAATGAAAGGCTATGGACTCTTTTGAGTTGGGATGGCCAGCATGGCAGTGGTCAAGGAGAAATTGTTAAACTCTACTTAGAACCAGGCTTATTTCTTTAAATATTATCTTGTGTTTAATGCTCCCATCTTAGCTGATTTATGAGGCCTTTATTTCTGCCATTTTTCATTCTAGGAATTATGGCTCCTCCACCTGGTATGAGACCACCCATGGGCCCACCAATTGGGCTTCCTCCTACTCGAGGGACGCCAATAGGCATGCCCCCTCCAGGAATGAGACCCCCTCCACCAGGAATAAGAGGTTAGTGGGTATACATATTCTCAGTGGTGCTATCCAGGCCCCTGAATATTTATATGTTTTTCTGTTATTTTATGATCTCATGGAATTTTGCTTTTTCTTTTCAAGGTCCACCTCCCCCAGGAATGCGTCCACCAAGACCCTAGGATACTATTGATCCTTCTTAGTCACTTTTTTTTCCTGCAATGTGTCTTGTGAAATGTGTGGAGTGTTTGTGAGCTTTTGTCTCCTCTGCTGCATTAATATTAGCTAATAAATGCATAAATTAAACTGTGAGGTACTGTTGTACATTTTTTTGCCTTTTGTTTTTATTTTTGAGGTCAGGGTGAAGACTGGGATTTTTCTGGTCTTGAAGTTATTTTGGATTAGGTAAATCCTGTTAACCAACTCATTTAAATAATTTTCTCTTTAATTCTTATGATAAAATGGTCATGATACTTTTTTCAGCTTCATAACTTTGACTTTGTGTACTGACTGGTGTCAGGTAATAACCTTTACACGTAAGGAAACTTGACCCAGGGGGTTAAGTGGTTCATGTAAGATTGACACATAGCCCTCTCTACTATGCCATACATACTTGAAGGAAAGTAGGGATGTGATGAAAGGCCTTGTAAGGCCATCTGTAGAAGGAAACTGGTGTTGAATTAGACTTTGTTCATTCAATCAAAGCATTTGGAATAGGAGGGTACTCCTTTTGCTTGAAAGTTTACCTCCGTTGATGAGCTTTTTACAGTGCCCTGTGCCTGTGCAGTCAGAGAGATGACACTCTCCTGGAGTAATCATCATTCCCTACTAGTGAGTATTTACTTACAAATTTTTAAATGAATGGCAGAGCATGGGTCTTGGAAGCTGGGGAGACTTCATATTTGGGACAAGTTGTGTTACTTAAAGATAACTTACACTCTGAAATACAGTTGACACTTTTTTTCTTTTTAATTTTACTTTTTGGCCGTGCCACACAGCATGTAGGATCTTAGTTCCCTGACCAGGGATTGAACCAGCGCCCCCTGCATTGAAAGCATGGAGTCTTAACCACTGGACT
Source organism: Hyperoodon ampullatus (assembly GCF_949752795.1). Taxonomy (NCBI): domain Eukaryota; kingdom Metazoa; phylum Chordata; class Mammalia; order Artiodactyla; family Ziphiidae; genus Hyperoodon; species Hyperoodon ampullatus. Next base: position 69,673,134 of record NC_136916.1, read on the forward strand.
GCCAGGGACAGTTGACACTCCTAAGTACAAATTATGATTATATCCAGCTGCATCAGTTAGTGATGTATGGGAAGTGTTCAGAGAAGTAAACATTATCTTCCAGTTAAATAGTTAAAGAATGGCCAGATATCTAGATCTAGTTAGAATTGGTTAGGGAGCAATGAAATCACTTTCAAAAGGAAGAGGTAGGAGGTTTTAAGCTTTACGGCTAAGGTTTCAACTAGACAATAAAGGAGTCCTTATTGATTGTAGTAATTAGCTTGTAAAATACCACAGTTAGAGATTGGTAGTAGCTCCTTAATAATTTAAGACTGGTAGACTGATTGTGTTTTCTCCTTCGATGTTTATCAGCAGAGGTTATATTTGTGTTTCCTTTTCTAGCTTTTAAATCATAGCCTTTCAAGTAATAGTCTCTGGAAGAAAAGGGGCCTTCAAAATGACTACAGTTGCTGGCACCAACTTTATGTGGTCTATCCCAAAAGTAGTTTTTAAGATCAATGGCCAATAGGTAAGGAACAAAAGAAGCCAAGCCTTCCTTGGTTTAGGAGATTTTTATAATACATATGTGATACTTTTTTCAGAGTTTGTGAATGTTACAAAGGAACTGTGGTTATCAGAGCCCCAGGCATCTGGATCATTGTAGACAAAACCATTCTCTTAGGATAAAATTGACCCTAACATATATGACAGATACAACCTTCAGTTTTTAGAGCAAGAGTATGTAAAGAGCCTTATTTTCTGAGCGGCCTCCTCACTGGATCAACTTCAAATAATTTGTGGTACTCTTTTCTGTTTTTGGAGGGAAGACATTCATCCTTGTATACATCTGCTGGCATGCATGGCCTTTAGATTTTGACATGAGTGGTCACACGGAATATTTGAAGAAGACACGTTCTCTAATATTCTTAACTAAAGATGGCCTCTTTTGCAAGTTAGAGGTGAGTGATGAGAGCTCTATATTCTGCAAGCTGCTTATTTCTAATGGCTGTTTTTGTTTGGTGATAATAGTATTCTTCTCTGCCTAGAGCTTCCTTGAATGTTTTTGAGGGCTCTTAATTGTGGAAAATATACTAAGAAAACTTGGGACACAGATATGCATGTAATTGCATGTTGGGTATAAGGTAAGTGTGGATATTTTGTTATGGATTGCTAATTCAGAGCTTCTGCAGAGTTCCATTGGGGTCATGTACCAGTATACTCAGTTTGCAAACATTCATGGAAGTAAATACTTGAGAATTTTTCCTGCATTCCTGCATTTAAATGAATACATGTTTCATCTAAAACATGGTTGGACAACAACTTCCTGATTTCCTGTTCACATTTATTAACTGTGACTCCATAAATATATACACATTGCATAGCAATACATATTTTCAGCGTGGTTTACAGTTTCAATTAGAATTCTGGGATATAATAGTTACACTACCTTAAATAACCTTTATGTTTCTGAGTTATTTGTGGTATTCTGTGCTTATGTGATAGGTAAACTGGACTTGGTGTAAAAGCATGTCAGATGTGACATAGTTCCCTGCCTTCATAGACTGATTGTTACTTAATCATGTAATCCTGTCAAATTTTAAAGTCCTGTAATTTTTTCCAACTTCATTGATATCTAAGTGATAAATAACGTATAGTTTTAAGGTACGCAGCATGATGTCTTGTAATGTGTATATATAGTGAGAAGATTACCACAGTAAGTTTAGTTAGCACGTCTATTACCTTACATAGTTACCATTTCTTTTTATTTTTTGTGAGAACATTTAAGATCTACCATCTTAGCATATTTTTAGTATACAATGTAATATTGTTAACTAGTCACCATGCTGTACATTAGGTCCCTAGAACTTATTCATCTTATAATTGAAAGTTTATTGCCTTTGATCAGCATCTCCCTATTTATGGAATTATGTGAAAATGGTAGTACTTGTCTAGAATTTTCAAAATCTTATAAAGATCAGAAAGAAACACTTTATTGTACTAATTTCAAATAAAACTTTTACTGAGTCAGTTATAAGCCTCTACTGTATCATGAAATTTTCAGATACATGGTATTCAGTTTATGATACATTGCCAGATTCTGTTTTACTCATCTTTGCATTCTAATTCCCTTGGGACTGGCCATAAATATAATAATGTTCAGCATCTTTATTTTCTTAAAATAAAGCAATGCATGTTATCATGGTTTGTTTTTTTTTTTTTTTTTTTTTTTTTGGTCTTGAAACCTTTTCAGTCATATGCAGTGCCAAAGGAAGAGAGAATTTGGTCACTGAATTTTCTGAAATGTCATTGTGGATCCTACCCAGTAGTGTTGCAACGAGGCTAAGAGTCGTATGAGCTGCCTTTAGGACAGAAACAAACCACTACTTTTGTGGACCAAACCACAAGGTAAAATAACCTTGTTTAAAGAAAAAAGTAAGAGTGTATTGCAGAGGCCTTGGCTAGGTTTATGATGACACAGGACCTTGTCTGAACATGATGATTTCAAAATTTGAGCTTAAAAGGACACTCTGAAATCCAGTCAATGTGCCTCAATAGACTTTTCAGAGGACATTATTCTTGGTAGAAAATGTTGGCTTGACATGTGAAAACTAAATAGCTAGAAATGGCAGGTGTAGTCATACATTTTGCCAGTTCTTCAAACAACCCTTTTTTTCTTTTCATAGATTTTTCTGAGCTAATTATTTTCTCTTTTTTCTTTTTTTATATATACATATATATACATATATGTGTGTGTGTGTGCCCACACACACTGTTCAAAGCAAAAATGGGAGCTCATCCTTGGATCTCAGAAGGCACATAGGTGGCGAGATGGAAACAAAGACATATAAAAAGGAAGCTGCCACTTCTTGGATCAAACATTGAATGACAGGGTTCTAGGTGTCTAAGCTTTGTCCAGAAAGAATATTTATGGAACACATATGAAACGCAATGAGTGTGGTAAGTGCCCTCAGAGGGATGTTGGTGTTTAAGGATAGTTTTTTTTTGTTTTTTTTTTTCTTCAGTTGCCTGCAGTTGGTCAGTGCGTTCAGAGCCTATCACAGAGCAAATGTTTAAGAAATATGACATTACTGATTTTTTAAAATGTTATTAGATACTTTACAGTTACTTCTTTTAGTGAAATATCTGAAATTAGAATCTAGGGCTATCTAATATCTAATTTCATACTCTTAATACTCAGTAGTCTCAGTAGTCAGTTTGACCCTTATCTGGGAATAGCTATTTAGTGTATACCAGGATGTGTTTCAGAAAAACTAAATACTTTGTCATGAAGTTTACAATGTATTTATAGGGATACATAAATACTTTGTCATGAAGTTTACAATGTATTTATAGGGATACATAAATACTTTGTCATGAAGTTTACAATATATTTATAGGGATACATTTTAGTCACTTTTGGTGGAAAGTGGAAATACAGTGCTGTTTGAGTTCATAGGGGTGAGAGTACCTCTCTTGCTTAGTTACATGGTGAAGGCCTACTAGAAGAGCAGTATTTGAAATCCAGTTATGTTTGTTCTAGATGTGAATGTTAATATACAGCTTCAGGTGTTCACATGGCCAGTCCATTTTTGCCAGCAGTGAATAGGAGCCGTTAGTACAGGGGAGCTGCTGGGTTTTTGCTACAGGATACTTCATTCAACTTCTCAAATGGTAGATGAAGAAACCTTGTTTCTGTGACTTCTGCCCTTCAGTCATAAAAATGACCAATAAACAAAAATTTCTAGGAAGCCGTAGATGTTTTAACAAATATTTCTAAGAGTAGATATGATCTCAGTGAATAGTGTGTTGATTTCCTACATGTGGTAACTTCTACCTATTACTTATACTTTTAGGGTAAGGTTTATCCAGTTTATATTCTGTTTTAGTCACTGAACTATGCATAACTTGAATTACTTTGCATTTAGGCATATACATTTTATTTTAAGCATCCACTTCTGGGTCATTTTAAGTGGACCATAAACTGGCAATACCAATAGATTTCCAGGTGTCCTGTTTTCTGGGGAAATTTCATCAAATATGTTATAGCTTAGCAGTAAATAAATACTCTGTTGGCCATATTGGTTATTGAAATCTAGTACTGTTTTCTAATGATGGTTCTCTGTAGTGTTAGTGTTATAATGAACTGTCCACTTTACTTATGAAATCTGAAAATTAGTCACTTTAGTTGGGATTCCTCTAGGTTTATAAGTGGTAAAGAATATAAAATATGAGTCAAAACAGAGTCATTCCCCATGCCATAGCAACTGAAGAATGAACCCAGACTTGAAACAAGGAGACTTCATTTCCATGGCTTGGACTGAATAAAATAAGAAATCACAGAGGATTTTTAAAAATTGTGATATGATTACTATGAGAATAAGTTATTGCAGTGATACCAATTTTTCTTTTGTAGGATGGCAGAAAATTCAGGCATTATATTTTTCTAATTATCTTTTGCATAATGTGTAACGCTCTCTAGAGAACTTGGCTAGACACTGGATTTGAATTTTAGACGGGGCGTTTTCTCTACTAAAAGAGTGAATTATGGCCCTAAGTGATGTCAAAGTAACAATACAAATATTCCACCCCCCAAAATCGCTGAAGTCACAGTGAAGAAACTTTTATAAAAGCCTTGAGTTACTGAATAATATTTTTGTTTGCCTAAGATTATAACATGACAAGTTTTGGAAAAATGATTACAAGAATGTGCATAGATAGGAGAATAAAACATTAATGGTTCACTAGAGGTCTTGGTGTCATTATGACTGTTCTTTTTCCAAGGCCTGTCATAAAAGTTGGCATCTAGTAGGTTTTTGATGGATAGTAATTTTTGTTACATTGTTGTCTTAATTACTGGTAGAATCAACACATGAATGAACAAAAGGTACAAGAAATTTGCCTTATAGTATAGGCAAAATTTGGCTTCCAGTTTAACCTTTATTTTCTGTTTTTTTTTTGTAAGGGTTGAGTCAAGAAACAAGGAAGTCTATTGTGCCACAGCCTGGAAGCAGGGAATTGGGTGGTACTTTCTCCCCTGCCCCACCGCCTGCACTGTGTGGCTTATGGGATCTTAGTTCCCAGACCAGGGATTGAAACCAGGCCCTCAGTAGTGAAAGTGTGGAGTCCTAATCACTGGGCTGCCAGGAAATTCCCTGGATGGTACTGCCTTCAACTCACTTATGTGAGAGTGCCAAATTTCGATTTGGGGCTTTGGTGGAAAGAGAAATTGTTGTCTCTTCTTACGGGACACCTTTCCCTGTTTAGTCTAGCTCACTGGAGAATAAATCTTCATGTATAGAAACAAAAGGCATATCTTTATTTGAATTTATTTCTAGAGCATACCTCTTAGAAATCAAGAGAGCATAGTTGTTGAGGCATATACAACAGAGTTTACTTATTAGTGGCTAACAGAGTACTTGACCACATAAAAGTATGTGAAAATTCATCTGTGATATTATTTAGGTTGGCAAGATATATTGATTATTTATTCTCTTGGTTTTTATAATGCACCTTAAACATTGTCCTACAACTCATTGTAAATGAAAAGACTTTGAATACTTGTTTTTGAAATGACAAACACATATACAGATAATTCAAAGAAAATAATGTCAAATAAATGGGAAATATCTCAAATTAATTCATAAACATCCTTTTAAAATCATTGTGTAATATATATTTCACTATCAATTTTACAGAGATTTGAAACATGATGTCAACTAGAAGGTGATTGGCTATCATTCATGGACATGAATGGAGCCTAAGAAAGATGGACAAAGGATTTCATCCAGAAACTTAGAATCTTTTTGCACAATAGATACTCCAATATAGATGGCTGTTTTGGAGCTACCTTTCATACTGAAACTTCTAACTGGTCCCCTTCTAGATTCAGATTCTCTAATTGATCTGTCTGCCATAGCAGTCTTTGGGAAAGATGACGAAACCACATCATGTCCTTCATAAATCTGCGGTTGACGTGTTTTAGAAGTGTTAGAATTAAGCAATAATCAGAGAAGAGGACAAAGATTATATAAACTGATAATATTTACACCATCTTTTGCCACTGTCAAAACTGGAAATTTTCCAGTTCTAGTGGCTGAACATTTGGATTCATAAAATTTAGACACTCCTTTCCTCTTACCCTTTGGTCCGTAAGAATCTCAAGAAATTTGCACAGCAAGATACAATGTGATTGCAACCCAGGATGATTTTAGGGTAGTTTCGCAAACCGTTTTTCTGTTAACATAGTTGAACAGATTTTTCTGGAGTATCCTGAACAATTGTACTTACGGACTGCTACGGAAGTCTACACCTCATACCAATTTAAGGGGTTTTGGGCCAGGGCCCTCCTGTAGAGACATTTTCTAGATCTTTTAATCTGTATTGATTTGCCTGATCCAACAGCATCAGGACAGCATCTCTCATTCCAGGTTTCTCTCCCCAAGATTCAAGTGTGTGAAGGGTATCTACTGAATTGAAAATTATTTCAGCTGGGTAAAACTTGAAGTATTGGCTAGTCTGTACAAACTCAACTAAACATAAGCTAACCCTGTAGGAATATGTGGATAGGAAGGGAAGGACAACAGATCTTGAGTTTAGCTGGAAGCTGCACCAGCTCTAAAATTACAGACAAAATAGAAATTTATACTGGCCTGTACTTCATCTTGGCTCTTTTATATTTGCATTTCATTGGCAATCTTGGGATTGGTGGGGTGGAATATTTTCCTTGCCATGGAATATCAACTTGCCTTCGAAAGTTACCAGTAAAAAGCCCTATATATGTGGCATTTGTATGCATATGTGATAAACCTTATTTTCCCCCACAGCATTTTAAAACAACTTGAAATCTAATCCCATTAACTAATTAACTGGATATGTGTACCTTACAAATTTATTTAAATACTTAGAAAAATTGTGTTTGGGTAATGGTATTGAAATTAAAATACTCAGTGAATGATGAACATGTGTGAACTGTTCATTGAATGTTAGGAGATGAAGAGAATGAAATTCAACATGTAATAGTTTATTGTATTTTATTCTTTCTTTGCTTAATCTTTTGGAATCTAATACTCAAGTACAGAGGCCTACATTTATAAACAAATATTATTTTTAGATACTTTTTAAGATGAATGTTGTAATAATATAGCCTGTTTCCTAAGGAAGTTTCTAAAAACATGTTTGGTAAAATTGTCTTCTGGAAAAGACTTAAGAAAGGGATTCTGAGGACATTTTGTAAGCTATACACAATTCTGTATTGCTTATGGATAGCAGAAAAGAGAAGGACATGGGAATGTTTAATACATCAATCATAAAAGCAAAGGAAGGCACTAATTACTGTTTATATGCATTTTGAGAATACTGTGTATGAAATAACCAAATATAATTGCTTTGTGATATTTCTTAATGTATTGCAAATGCTAACAAAGAGTTTGCTAATATATGTAGAAGAATTATTTTTAATACATGATTATAGAAATGAGGATTGTTAGAATAACTGAATGATGTACGTTTGAAATCATTTGATTGGATTATTGTGGTGGGTTTTTTGGGGGAGGGGGGTTGTTCTGTATACAGTTGTTACCTAAGAAATTTTATTAAGGGTGCTCTATCTGGTTGTAGATGTTATCCTGTAAATGATTTTTATGTTAAAATTTGTATGGTATGAGATTGCCTTATCATGATGGAATTTTTGCACAGGAGAAGAGCTTCCATGAACACTTGTATGATCAGGGTTGAGTGGGTGTTTTTTATTGCTTTGTATATAATAGAAAGACTACTGTGCTGTACCATCTTATCAGGCATAGAGGTGGGTGACATTTTGGGCACTTCAGTTACTAGAATATAATGTTAGTTACTGAGGAATTTCTAGACTGCTTTGTATTAGGTAAATAAAAGCTAATTTAGGAGATAGAAAATCAGGGGGTTTTGGAGGGTTGTGTGTTTATACGCATATGCACAGAGACAGTTCTTAAACAGCATCCGGGCTTTACTCCATGCTCAGATATGTTGGGCATCTACATATATTTTATGAATATTCTAATGTTAAACACAGGTAGAATTTTTTTCGTTTTGCCAGTGGAATTGCCTATCAGTATTAATTCATTTCTGGTAGAAATTGTTAAACAGTTTGTTATAAACAATGTTATAATGTTTTCTTGTTTAACCTCTAGTTTTCTTTTTCTTTTTTTTTAACCTCTAATTTTCTACATATATAAACCTCATTGTAAATACATACCAATCTAATAGGATAGAAATATTTTTGTTTGCCAAAAAATATGTTCCATTTAGCCTCTCATTGTGTTCATTGGATCACTAGACTCAATTTTTAGGTTGTGAGAAATACATTGTGTAGTATTTAATATAAATATATAATTGTTTTATGACAGGATTCATTATGGTGAAAACGTCACTGGACTGCCTTTATTTATAGTTTTCAGATATATTTGTGTACAAATAGAACACAGCTCTTTGTATATCTTATAGAAAGCTCCACATGTGGTAAAATAGCATAGGTTAGAAAAGTTTTCATTTGTGAGTGGAATTTGACTTTTAATGAAAATAGTGAATTGTTGTTTTAAAGTACTTATTTCTAGTTGTATAGGCAATTTGTAAATTTTTATGGATGATGTTAGTGATGGTATATCACACCTGAGTTCATTAAATAGTGGGCTGACCAAAGGAATGTTTTTGTATTATGTGTATATAATAGACACCATTATTATATGTTTTTTAGGTATATGAGCTATAATTTCTGCATGTTTTATAAAATATTAACTATATAGAGTGAAAATTTTCGCTAATTATCAGACTATCTTAGCAAATAATTGAGCAGCTAAAGGGGTGTTTTTATAGATGGTTGTTAATAAAATAGAATGTATAATAGTTTTGCTTTAAACTTTTAGTCCTTGATTTATAGGGATTTCTTAACATCTACTACATATGTATACATATACACACACATGAATACATGCACGTATGTGTTTTATAAAACTAGTGATATTAAAAGTCATAGAATGGAATTATTTTTTGGCCTAAACAATTACCATTTGGCCTTGAGGGCAGATGATATAGGAAGTTTTAGTTTATGAACTTTATTTAGTTGCTGGAGGATACTGTGAGGCTGCTAGATATGTGGTAAACAAATGTTGGTTTTGTTTTTTTTAAATAACATCTGCCTAGGATTTGCTGAGTAGGCTTATATTTTGTGAGTACCAAACTGATAGACAAAGGTGAAAACACTATTTTGGTAAATTGAATTGCTAAACCATGTCTATTTGGGATATGTTTGGTTGCTCGGGATTGTATTATTACTTTGTTTTCTGTATAGAAGATACATGTTATTTCATGAAGTAATTTTGGATATATAATTTCTGTCAATTTTGGAAATACCTTTTCACTTAAATGTTAAAGTTGTAATCATTGATCATAGATATAGTAGAGTGAGCATCTTCGTTAATTAGGCTTGATTTTTGAGGGTTTTTTGTTTTTATGTTCTTGAGGTTTTGTAATTAGACATTCTTTGTTTAAAGTGTAGAAATCATTGCCATTCATATTTTTAAATATGTAAACTTGTACAGTTTTTCTTATTCCAGTCAAATTTTTGAGTTTTAAATGTTGGGACAGAGCAGGGAAGCATTTGCTGTGTGTTGAACAGACAAGCTCTTCTATAACAACTTCCTAGGTATTTAGGAACTCCCTCTCCATACACACATATACACACAATTAATATATTAATGTTGAACTAATGGTGAAAAATGTCTGTTACCAATAGAAGTGTTACATAACCCCTATGTGTTTATACTTGGTATGTATGGGAGGGAGGGAATTATTAGGTAGTTGTGTGCATGTAATCAGATGTTCATTTTTTATACCATATAATTCAATAGATGTGCAGAAATTCCTGTCATGGTTTTGAACGTATATTTACCTAAAATTAATAGCACATAAGCTTTTTTATTCTTGTAGAAATGAAATGGTACACTAAGTCTCACTTAGCTGAGTGACATTTAGACTTCTATGTATGTAATTACATTACAAACACATGTTCTTTCTAGATATAGACATTTCTGATATACATATAATTTTACCTCTATTTGTTGGACATATAGGTATAACTTATTTTCCCAGATGTGCTGAGGTTCATGATGAAATTCATTTTTTCTAAAGAACATTTTATAGAAATGTTTCTGTGTTCATTTGTTAAATGGCAATAACCAAGACAATTTTGTAAGTAAGGGACAAGAGAAATAATTTAGTTTTAAACATCTGGTATTTCTAGATGTACTGAGAGTCTCAAAAAGTATAATTTTGTAAAAACTTTCATTGTAAATGTGTTAGTATTGATACTGTTGTCTTTTAAAATCAACATGGCAATGAAGTTGACAAACAGGCTCTTGGAGCTATGCAAAATTTATCATATTAGTTTGGTTGTTAAGAGGAAATGTTGACAAGATTATGCATTTACCCTGTTCTCATATAGAAGAATTTGACATTGTATCAAGTATGTATATTTAAAACTTACACCATGTAAATTCATTTGGTGTTTCTGAACGTACCGAGATTCCTGATATAGTTCATTTATATTATTATTATTTATTAAGACTTTTTATTAAGGGCAGTTTTAAGTACACAGAAAAATTGAGGGGAAGGCACAGAGATTTCCCATATGCCCCCTGCCCCAACACATGCATAATCCCTCCCCCATTATCAACCCAGCACATGTATAATCCACCCCTATTATCACATTTCCCCATCAGAGTGGTACATTTTTTATAATTCATGAGCCCATATTGACACATCACATCATAAATCACCCAATGTCAGTAGTTTATATTATGGTTAACTCTTGGTGTTGTACATTCTGTGGGTTTAGGCAAACATATAATGACATGTATTCATTGTCATCATATTTTAATGGCCCTAGAAATCCTCTTTGCTCCAACTACTCATCCCTCCCCTTGTATTTTTTTTTTTACTTTGTTTTCTTTTTTTTCCCCCTTAATATTCAAATTAATAAATGGCTTTGTCAGAGAGATTTTATACTACCTCCTGGAACTATACACAGTTCTGTATGTGTTCCCTTGGTTGCATGACAATATTCAAGACAACTTTGTAAATAGGCAGATACGAGTTTTTAATTTTTATCATCTAGACTTTCTAGATGTATAGAGTCTCACAAAGTATAATTTTGTAAATAATTCACTGTAAAGTTTCATTGTTTTCTTATGTCTCAGCAGTGAAATTGATGGAACTGTGGATTTCTTGAGCTGTATACATATTTCGGGATCTGTTGAGTTATGGGAAAGCAAAAGTTAAAAGGGTATTTTTTCACTTTTGCATTCTCATCTAAAAGAAAATTTTACATTTTAATCATTGTTTAGTGCTTGGATTTTTATACATTAAAAAAGCCAAGTCATAATTTGTAGTTGTGTTGCTGATAGGGCATTACATATTTTAATCAGAGGAGGTTTTATTCTCTTTGAATTATACAGTTTTGTGTTTAATTGGACTGCATGACAACATTCAAGACAACCTTGTAAATAACAGTAAATTTATCATTTAAAAATTAGTTTTTCTAGATGCATGGAATTTCACGAAGTACAAATTTGTAAATATCTCATTGTAAAGTATCATGAGGTGGCTTCTATAAATGTTTTAGCAGTGTAATAGGTAACTAGTAATTGGCCTTTTAGGGCTTTGTAACATGTTGGTGTTTATGTAGTGGGTTTTTGGGGATAGGGGTACACAGATTGTCTCCATATCTTCAGATTTTTAGGTTCTCATGTTATAAGAAAAGATTAGATTGTATACTTTTAACAAACAAAGAAAAATGCTCATGGGATTTATTTTCATCTTTAGGAAGAAAAAGGAAGACATGAGAAGGGAATTGTCATTTTAAACCGCAGGTGTATTCATAGTTATATAACATTGCTGAAGTAATGGTTATTTTGCTATGCTATGAAAACTTACTGTTTGCAAATTTATATATGTATATGCATATGCATGCATATTATAAATGTATATACATGTACATATGTAAAATTAGTTTTAGGGGTATAGACATGATAGTGTTCTTTCTCATTTATTAGCTTATTGCTTTACTTGTTTTTTTTAATGGAAATAGTATTTCAGTTGTAAGCTTAAACGTGTAGAAGCCCACTTCATGTTATATCTAAATGAATGTTAATTTTTATATAAAATGTTTAACCAGCGTGGATTTTTTTTAATGTTTACATATATACATCTGTATGAGAACAGAATTTCTGTGATTATGAATATTTTATTTTTCTGAGAGCTTTTGAAAATTTTCTGGAGAGCAGTTAATTTGTATGTAACCAATGTCAAAAGTATTCTCAGTTGCCTATAATGTAAATAACGGAAATTTCTTAGAATCCTATCCAGTATTATCAATCAGTACATCTTTTTGAACAACAGTTTGGCAATGACAATAGAAATTTGAGAGTGTAAAATTTTTGAAATGATGTAATCTGCTGATGGGATTTTATGTATTCCTACTCTCAAATCCATATAGAAGAAAGTATGTTATAGATCAAGTATAACAAATAATTTGAATGTATGAAATATACATCATTAAAAGAACCACTGTAATGATAGCTAATTCATACGAATATTATTCAAACACTGAAAAAGTATTCTGATATTGAAGGGTGTTTTAAATTGATTTTTTAAATTGTCATTTTTGTACAAATATCAACTAATTGTGTGTGCTGAGGTGTGTCCATATGCCTCCGGTTTTTCTATTTGAAATGTTAATGGCTAATGTTCCTTGGGAATGGGATTATTCAGACATGATAATGGAGTTAAGTAATGCTTACTCATTAGTGTTACTACAATAGTGATTATTTTAGCATTCTTTTTGAAATTTTTGTACATGTGTAAGTTAAATACTAAAACGTTGTTTATATATTTGTGTATTGCTACATGACAATCTAAAATGGAAATGTGATTATTGAATAGAAAGTTGTCTGGAAAAACATGACAAAATTTTAACATTACTGTGTAAAAAGATCAGAAAAGAAGGTATGCTGCCACTTTCTGCCTTTAAAACTTTAAAGGTATTTCAGAAGCAACATTTAAACAGCAGAGGAAATTTTAAAGATACAACCAATTTGTGCCTGTCTTCATCGTTACCTATTGACATCTCGGGAGTTTTGGGCCGTTGTATCCAACTTTGTATTCCCAGTGACTGTTACAAATAGTTTTTGAGTGATCGTGAAGAGCGTGTGACTTAGATACTAGTGCTAGTGCGGCAAAGAGTTTTACACAGTGAAACAGAATATTGGACTATCCATGGAAAGAAGGGAGAAGATGGCATTTGAGGTAGGTGCTAAACAGTTATATTTGGGTTGACAAACACAAAGGGTAATTTTATAAGGCAGTGCCATATTTGTGGCATATTGTAAGGGGGAGGAATCTCTTGGGCTAAACTCGAATTACTCTTAGTAATGGGCATAATTGGAGAATGGATTGTTTTCTTTTACTGTAGTTGAGTCTGTCAGAAGGATTTCAAATAGGTCTTTATGGCTTTTTAGATTATTCAGAATTGGCATAAAAGATGTTTCAGTAGTCTCAATGTTTGTGCTAAAGGTACTCTGAAAAGGTGAAAAAGTAAAAAAAAAAAAAGTCTCTTTGGGCAGTCATATTTGCTAGTTTAATTATTTCCATTCACTATTCCTGTCAGTTCTAAAGTCAAATACTGTATACTTCTCAGGTGAACATGATGAAAGAAAGACATAACATGAAGATAACCTGAGGATGTCTGACACCATCAGGAACATTCTTCCTGTGAAGTTGCTTAATTTATAAATCTCAACTGTAAACCACAGGTAAGAAGGTTCTGGATCAAGACATGCTGTATTAGGATGAGATTTTGGCTAGGTTCAGGAAAATAACACTGGGGGCAGACTTTGTTCTTGAGTACCTTTGAGTTACAAACATTCCTGAGAAAATAAGTAAGCCAGTTATTTTAAAATATAATTTTATTAAAGATGGAGTCCATGAATAATGTAGGTGGTTACTTATGCCTTCCTTCAATTAATTTACTTATGACTAAACATGACAACGAATATTATAAAGGAAATGATCAATATTTTAATAATTATAAATTAGAGAATAGACCAACTATTTTTGCATGTGTAGTTTTGTGGTATGATAAAGAGAGAAGTTCATGGCAACCTAAAAAATATACTGATATAGAAGAGTAGTAGTAATAAAGTCATGTTGAACTTGGAGAGTTGAATTAGCTATGGGATTGATTAATGAGGAACTGTTACTAAGCCTTAACTGAAATTGTAACAAAGTTCAACATGAGCCTCCATTTACCTGCTACTTCAGTGTTTGGTCAGAATGCTATATATTTTACCTTATAATGTTTCTTGTTTTTCCCTATAGGGAGATGATAGTTCCAAGAAAAGACACTTTTGCCATCTTTGTTTTTAATCTCAATAATTGGTACCATGAGACTTGTTGCAGTATGCCTCTTTTCAAGTGTTCATCACTCCCATCCATCCCTGGGCCCAGGAGAACCCCTTGGCGATAAGGATTGTGTAAGGACACTTTGAGTGCTCATTTGATTCAGGGAGGGGCACTTTGATAGACAGGAATTGATTATTCTGCTTTTCTTAAGCTTGGTGGATTTTGGTGGCAGCTAGTGGATATTGTTCAGGATAACATATGAGTAACAAATTATCCTAAAACTTAGTTATGGATAATACATTATTGTGTTATTTCCGTGGATTCTGTGAGTGAAAATTTCTGACAGTGTTAGAATGTCTGTAGGATCAATTGGGAAGACCCAATCCAGTAATTGAGAGTGATTCAGACCACTGGAGTCCTCTGGATACTTTTTCACTCACGTCTGGCACTGGTTTTAGATGACTTGGAAGGTTGGGCTTAGCTGAGGCTTTCAACTAGAGTACCTTCACACAGCCAGGTTCCCACATGAGTCATAAAAATACGTGTTAGAGAGCCTTGTGAAAGTGGCATGGCCTTTCTGAACTAGTTTCAGAAGTCATGTAGCATCTTTTATGCCATATTCTGTTGGCTAATGGTGCCATATGGCCAACCAAAATTCCATAACATGGTGAGATAGTGCCAAGGTGACTGCAGACCCAGACAGCTTGTAAAACCAGATGAAAGAAGGCACAGTAGGTAAGAGCTACAAATGTGGTGCTTCAGTAGTTTTTGTTTTGTTTTCTTTTTGGGAGGGGTGGTCCTTGATTTTCAGAATTCCACTTCTCTCACACTCAGAATCCCTTGCAGATAATTTCCGACAAATGTCTTATTCATTGCCTGGCATAAAATAAAGTCTTACTGAATTGTTTTGTGATTTGGGGAGTAAATTAGGCAAAAGATAAGAAGTTAAAAGTGCATGGTTTTTGGATTAAGTCAGTTTGGGGAATGCAAAAGGAAAAAGGCCCAGGTGCAATATGTTGATACCAAAAGGTACAATCTTAGAACTACAAAAGCTATGGAACTGTTAAAAAAAAGAATGAGTGGAGACAGTTGTTGATGAAATCAATAATGTTATAACACATACTGAATCCCTGCTCTTAACACACCAGGAGTTTTTCCCTTCATTTTTTACTCTACCCCACAGGAAGGTTAATAATTCATGGGATGTGCTGTGAAGAGTGAATGCTGACAAATTCCTTAGACATTCTTTCTCAGAGACCCTCATTGCCTACCTGCTGTCCATGGGATAACATTGAAAGTGAAAGTTTTAATCAGAAAATGTTTCTTTTTTCCTCAGGATAAATCATAGCTAAATAGAAGATTAATGGTTTTTTGGGAGGTACCTACTCAGCAATTTTGATGGACCCTGGAATAATGAATGGGTCAGGAGCCAAATCTTTTCCTAAGTTCCGTTGTAGTCTCTATATCTTTAATATAGTTACTGCTTTTCTTGTCAAATGGACTAAGCTCCTTGGTTATTTTCATTGCAGTGTTTAAGCATTGTTATGTTTCTTATATGGAAATGTATGTAGATTGCATGATATCATGAGTGAGTGATCTGGAGATACAAGAAACCATACATAGTAAAAAAGAAACACAGACAACATGAAGAGAAAGTTTGAAGGATCAGTCCATTTAGCAAGATGTAAGAAGAAAGACCCCCAATATCAGGTTTCTCATTGTTAGAAAATTCCAAAATGAATTTTGATCCACCTGTTATTTCTTCATAATAGAGTAGCTGTTGCATCATGAAGTATGCTACTAAATTTTTCCCATTTTTTTCCCTAATGTGTCCTCTCAGGTGATGACTGAATAGGAAAAACTGATGCCATTGCTTCTGCCACCATCTTCAGTAAAACCAAAGACAGTCTTCATAATGTACAGAGATTCCTCATTGATGTGTTGCAATGGACACTCCCTGTAGATCACAAAAACAGGCTGAGAAGGCTGAAGTTTCAAAGTGACCTAAAGGGTGATATTGGAGAGAACTGTAACCAGGCATGTTGACTGTTTTCATTGTTGCCATTGGACTAAATCTCAGGAGCTTGAATGATGGAGGCATTATTACACAGAGAAGCTCAGGATGGTATAATTTCAAGGCTTCATTACAGTGCTCCCATAAGTATTAGGTGCACATTTTTTAAATTTTCATTTATCGCAGGGAAATTTAAAATTGACTCATAAAAAATAATCTTTTTCAAGATTTCAAAGGACATGGAAATTTGTGAAGTATAATATTTTACTTAAATGCCTTTTTTCCTCTTCTAATTCTGCCACCTCTCTGTTATCTACTATTAATGAAATTTTGTGCACATCCTTTTGGGTGTATTGATAAATTAATATGCAAGTTATTTTTGGGGGGTCTATATACTAGCTACAAATTTTCTACACAGTAAGCATGGTTTATATATAAATTGTAAATTTATCCAACTAATTTGTTGAAATAATTCCAATGAATTGGAACTGCTAGGACTAAGGGTATCCAAAATTTATAGTTTTGAGTCCAAACTAGTTTTCCCTACTATACAGACAGGACTTCATCAATCTTGTTCCCCAGTGTTTATGTGGGTATATTTCCTAAAACTGTACAACTGTTACATTTTTAATCTTTGGTAATATGGTATTACAAAGAAATTGCTTTTCTTTTGTTACTGTTCAGCTCTGTCATCTTCATATATGATTAATCCTTACTAGTCATTTGTGTTATTTCATTTTCTTCTGTTTTTTTTTCCCATTCCATTGATACATCAATGTCTTTGTTACTGGTTTCTAAGAACTCATTTTTTATTAAGGATGTTAACCATTTGTCATGCAGTGCAAATGAAGTACCATATTTTATTGCCATCAGTTTACTATGGTGTTTTGTATTTTGGTTGTGTATTAAAATATAATCATGTGCTTTATGCCTTTTGAGTTTTTCTTGAAAAACACGTTTGTGTTAGTAACATTTCTTGGTCTGTATTTTCTTTTTTGCATCAAATATTTTGTCATGTTATTTCTCTTTCCATTAATCATTACTGTAGTTTTAAAGCATTACATAGTCAAATTACTCACCTTAACCTAAGTGGTTACCACTTATTTTTAATTCTACCATAATCATATAGAAATTCTGACATATAATTGACTGCATTTCTATTTATTGGTTTGCCTTACCTTCTATTGATACTTTAAAATTACTGTTGAGTCTTATCTATTCCATTGAGTTCTATCTCATTTCTCTTCTCTTTCAGAATATTCCCTGCCTGTACTTGCATTTTTTCTCTCAGTTGACGCTTAAAATTACTTTGCAAGTTGGAAAAAATAATGCAGTTTTTATTTCATTTGCAACAAATTTAATAGATTAATTAGGAGAGAATAGATCTCTTTAAAATTGAGTCTTCCTATCAAACAGCAAGGTATGTCTTTCTATTTTTTTTATCAAATTGTTATGTTGGGATACTGCTAGTTTAGTTTTTTTAAGTTCATTCCCAGGCATTTCATAGTTTTCTTAATGTAATGATGGGGATTGTATACCTAGTTTATTTTCATATTGATATAGGAAAGCCATTTGTATACTTTTTAAATGCAGTTTCATCAAAATTCCAAAATTATGGGTTTTTTTTCACAATTTGTAAGTACTTCTGGGTCATTTTAGGAATTTTTCTCTCTTTAATTAAGGATTTTTCACCAGATTTGGTGACAGGTTTAATAAAATGTCTCGTGTTTTACAGTTGATATATTTTCCATTATAATTATTGATTAGACTAAAAATTGAATTTTTCTAAAACTGAACGTTTTACATCCAGTGTCTGTGTGAACTAAATTTTGTTCATTTTTCTATCATATTCTGCCCCATTATAGTCATTATAATTTTAATTGCACTTTCTGAAAAGATAATCCTAAACAAAGAGCTTTATTTTGTTCTATTTTTGTTGGAATTTTATATTTGGTTTATTGGCTCTATCAAAACTGTTTTGAGTATTTTTTTCATGAAGTGGACTGAAAACAATTAAGAAATATTAGCATTATTTCATTTTTAATTCTATTTTGATATAACCTTGTACCTACAAAAATGTAGCAAAAGTAGTACATAGGTTTCTTTTGTTGTTGTTCATTTGGGTTTTTAATATTTCCCAGCTTCTTATATTAACATCTTACTTATGCAGGATACAATTACCTAAAACAGGAGACATCTATTGATGTACTACTATTAACTGATTGTTTTATACATCTAAAGTGAGATCCAACATTACATATAGTTGTCAAAGTCTCCTTTTCATGATTTTGACACTCGAAGGATCTACAAATATTTTAACCATGAATGTCTCTCAGTATCGGTTTGTTTGATTTTTTTCTTTGAGTTTGAGGTTATATACTTTTGGCAAGAATACTACAGAAATGTTGTAGTTCTCAGTTCATCACTAGGGATCACGTAATGTTGATAGTGCCTTATGACTAGCAATGTTACTTTGCTTACTTAGTGTTGTAATTAATAAGTATCTTTTGGGAAAGATAACGCAAGTACTGTTTCTTATCATAGTTGCATATGCTAATTTTAGCATTTATTGAGGTTTCCTGTCAAATCATGATTTTAAAAAAATTCTGTCAATCCTACATTTTATTTATTGGAGTGATCCAATTATTTGGAGCTATCCATTCTTCTCCATTCAGTTTTTCAGTTATTCATTTCAATGTAGACTCATAGATATTTTTTTCATCCTATGGATAAAGATGGATATCCACTACATTACTGAGTTTTTTTTTTTTTTTTAATTATCCCACATCTGGCCTCTGTGTCTTTTTAACGTGTTCCTATCCTTTCTCAAGCACTTACTTTCTGGCCATGTAACAGTGTCCAGGTTCATTTTGTTCTTATCTTGCTCTAGCCATTTCTCCTAGGATCCCTGGTTCCTTATGGGAAATAGATAGTGTTTGGAAAGCAAGATATGTATCAAAAGTTCAGTTTTCTTTTATGGCTGAATAATATTCTATTCTATGTATATACCACATTTTATATGTTGATGAACACTTGGGTGTTTCCAGTTTTTGACTTTGAATAATATGGCTAGTGGCTATCCACATTGAACAGTGACACTATGAACATTGGTGTACAAATGTCTGAGTCTCTGTTTTCATATCCTTTGGGTATATACTTAGGAGTAAAATTGCTAGGAGTGATGGTAATTCCATGTTTAGCTTTTTGAGGAACTATCTTAGTTTTTGTTATGAAAAGCTTCAAAGACAAATGAGAGCATAGTAAGCTTTCATGTATATAGGAACTAGATATTTTGCCATATTTTGAAAATTAGAAATACAGTAATATTTCAGTCCTGAATTTATATATGTACAGATCATATTTTTAAATAACTACAGTGTTATATCCCTAGTTTTATTAACTAGAATCCCTTAATATATTTTAAAATAAATCCTTTTGTAAATTTGTTAGTCGTTCCAAAGATATCTATGATAGTTGAAAGAAAACTGAATCCAAGCTGGGACCATACATTTTTATCTAGGCCACTTTTATTTTAGTTTTGGCAAATTTATTAATTTATTATCAGTATTCAACCTCGTTATTTTGATATAGGACATTTCCCTTGCTTTTTTATGTGTGTGTTAAAAACTTTTAAGATTTGATCTTTTGTAATTTATTTCATTTGGGAGGAATTTAATTTTCATGTTTGTTATATTCTTTTTTTTTTTTTTTTTTTTTTTTTTTTTTTTTTTTTTGCGGTACGCGGGCCTCTCACTGTTGTGGCCTCTCCCATTGCGGAGCACAGGCTCCGGACGCTCAGGCTCAGCGGTGATGGCTCACGGGCCCAGCTGCTCCGCGGCATGTGGGATCTTCCCGTACCAGGGCACGAACCCGTGTTCCCTGCATTGGCAGGCGGACTCTCAACCACTGCGCCACCAGGGAAGCCCTGTTTTATTCTTAATGATTTTATCCACTATATTTTAGTGTATTGAATGCATTTTGGTGAGCTAATTGGTTTAGGTTATTTCTGCCTTGAGATTTTCTCTATCTATCTCTGTCTCTATCTCATATATTCTCCTTCCCACATACATATACTTGTATATATTTATAGACTATGTAAATACCTTTATAACATATATATATACACTTATATTTATATAGATCATAACAGAAGTACAGCCCATATTTGTAGCTGTGTTAGGGGTGCTAGGAAGGATGCATATTCTCCAGTGTAGAGTTCTATAAGTGATTGTTACCATGGTTAACTGTAAACTTGTTAGAGATCTGTGTCTCTATCATTCTATTCTGTATCTCTATCATTCTATTAGAGATCATTTTAGTCTTACTAAATTGACTTGCTATTGATTTCCTGACCTTAATTTTCTTTTTGTTTCATTTCATGTAGAATATTTGATCATGCTTTCAATCTTCCATGAGCTCTTAGCTCATGGGATGTCTTAAAATATGTCCCACATAGAATCTGATAATGCATCTTCCATTTTCCCATCTTCTCATTCAGGAAATAACAGCTAAGATCTAGTTTTCTTTTATTTCTTCTGAATGTATTTTGTTACCTCAAGATTTGGGGACACCAATCTTTTTAAGACATACCATCATGCTGCCTCTTGAAAAATATAAAATGTAATCATTCCATATAGTATATCACAGCAGGATACCTAGTCCCACCTATGAAATATTTCTTGATAAAAATTCTTATTTAAACTTCTGTATGTGTTTTTAAAATAGTTGTAGTGTTCAACTCAGCAGTTGAAGAACTACGCATTCCATCTCCTTTGGTTTGTTAATCTGTGGTTCAGCATCCCTTGGTTTTTAGTTTTTTTCGTGTCATTTCCCTTTGGAGGAAATCAGGCTATTTTCCTTTTAAAACTTGCATTTCTATATTCTGGACATGGTAGATGGCATGCTACCTATGGTGGTATTTGATATTTTCCTCAATTTTCTATGGTATTTAGATTTTAAATGCCTT
This sequence comes from Hyperoodon ampullatus, assembly GCF_949752795.1. Classification (NCBI taxonomy): domain Eukaryota; kingdom Metazoa; phylum Chordata; class Mammalia; order Artiodactyla; family Ziphiidae; genus Hyperoodon; species Hyperoodon ampullatus. The sequence continues at coordinate 69,694,526 of NC_136916.1, forward strand.
ATCAGACTGGTTTTATTCATTCTTTAATCATTTATTTTAGGACTGTTTCCAATTACATCACATCATAATTCATTATAAGGATATTATCACATCATAATGTTTGTATATCTTTCTATGATGTCAAGAATCACTCAGTATTTAATTTTGGCATCAGCTTTTCACTTAAAAAATCATGGCCTTTATTCATTATTTCATTAATAGTTACACATTTGCTCTAAATAAGTGATAAGAAATTTCTTAATTTAAATAGGAACTTTGTACAACTGTTAAATTCTTAATTCAAATGGAAACACAGGATGAATCCTTGATTCTTTCCATTTAATTATCAGTTATAGGATAATGAATTTGATGTCCTATCAGTCTCCAAAGATGATTAGTATAAATTCATGTACTGTAGTCTAAAGACAGAACTGCGTAAACTTGAGTATTTAACAGTTGTACTGCTAATATAATAATGTTAGTATGGCAATTAGGAAACCCATGTATACATACAGACAAAGGATAATTCTAACTATTCAAATTCGTATTCAATTTTTAGAATTCACTTGTACAGCTTGTAGTTAGGATATTTTTTCTCATCCTTTATAAAATTCATTTTTATTCTATTCATATATGTATAGCAAATAATGCTTGGTTTTTATTTACCTTTTAAATGCTTTTTATTTACCTTTTTGTGTTCCTTTCTCTATTTTACAAAATGTTATGTTGCCATTTGGTTACCTTTGCTTACTTTCACTATCTCATTTTGGAAAGATGCACAATGTTTTTTTTCATTTAGCTCATATACTTTAAAATAGTCTTATATATATTTAGCTTTCAAAGAATTTGTGAATGTATTATTTTTGACATTTTTTGGCTTGAAGGTGGAAGACAGTAACATGTTCTGTCTTACTGTTCATGGGGATAAGGAGGTGATTTGCACTAATCCTGTATACAGACAGATATGTGAGGTGTTCATGTATGCCAGAGATACATGAACTTAAAAAAATTATCAGTAACTCACTTCCAAGTGTATAGTTATGGAGCAAGGACAACGCAACTGCAATAAAAACTACGTAATGTAAGGTGTTGAATGTAAGACACATAGTAGTAACTGTTCCTTAGAAATTTTAAAATTGCACTGGGAAGATACTGTGAGCACCCTTTGTCTTGGGGTTGGAGAATATTTAAGTAAGTCTTGAGGGATACTCTTGAGAGATACTTGTCCTTTATTCTTCCTGGCCCTATCTAGGCCTCTGACACATTGTTCCACTCCTGTTGTCCTGCTTAATTATTTCTAAGATAAGCAATGTGATAAATACCCTCCAGCGTTGCTGCACAGCTTTCTCTACTCTGAGACGGAAAGTATAACTCACTCTAAAATGTAGCATAAAAATTTTTTTTTAATGCAACATGCCAGTGTTGTTTATTTTCCAAGTGTTTACTTTCCTTGTGTCTTCCTTGATTTCTCATTTGAATCCATTGTCAGAGAACACACTCTGTTTGATTTCAATTATTTTAAATTTGGTTAGATTTGCTTGTTTTGTGGCTTGAGCTGTGGTCTGTCTTGGTAGATGTTCCTTGGGAACATCTGCCACGGTTTCATGGAGCACACTATGGATGCCTACTAGATCCTGTTTGTTGATAATGTTGTTCAGCTTTGTATGTCCTTGCTGATTTTCAGGATAGTAGCCTATTGATAGTGGGCTGTGGAAGTCTCCAACTATAATTGTGGATATATACTAGCATTTCTGTACTTGTTTGTTACAAGAATCGGTTCATATTACACACATGCTACATCATGCTTTTCTCACCCAACAATGCCTTGTGAAAATCTCTTCCAGTCAACCATAATAAAACTATTCACTGTTTAAAGAAATGTAGCATGCCTGAAATGTGTCATGGGCAGAAGACTTTAATAGGTTGCATATGATTCTCCTTCATCTCTTAACCTGTGTTGATCATAGAATCAAGTGTTGGAGCAGAGGTGCCACAAAAGGAGAATATCCTGGAACAATAAGCTGTAACATGGAGTAGAGGTCTTTTCATGCATGAAAAGTAATTGTTTTGTTAAGCCAGTGAGACTTTGAAGTTGCTTTGACTTTGATTAATATAAAGGGATAACATGCAGACAAGAATCCAAGGATTGGTGGATGAATGCATAGAATGGAGAGTTGGATTGATGGTTTAAAACTTGGTTGTAGGAGTGGATAGATGGAAGGAAGGATGTAATAAGGAGATTTTCTACATAATCAAGCTTATGTGGATTTAAGAATTAGTGGGTGAAATAATGCAAGGTTGGATATTTGGAAAGAAAGAAGGTTGGGAGAGATGGATGCTTTACAGGATTTAGGGTACAGTAATGCATGAATGAATGCAAAATTGGCTGAATGTAAGACCAAATGGAAACTAGAATATATATGAGTGGATGGCTGGATGCAAGAATCAATTAATGTTTTGGAAACAAACAGTTGTGTATATGGATTGAGGGACTCAATATTCAGTGAAGGTGTAGATAGATAGATACCTAGACATCAGAATTTGAGTGGATTTCAGAATGGAATGTTAGATGCATGGATCATATGTGTGTTTAGATTGTCAGAAGCAAGAATGTCTGGCTAGAATAATGGATGAATGTAGGGATCAATGCATATAGATAGATTGATTGCATGAGTGAATAGAGGTATCATTGATGGTTTCAGCGTGGCCTGCTAAGTGGATTGATGCATGGATGGATTGATTCAAGTAGGAATGGTACAATAATTTCATCATTGGGAAAACAGACATAAAATAATAAAATAACATATTTAAAGTTGAATGAATAGATGGATGTACTGTTGAGGAATATTGGCTAATTTATTGTTATTTTAAATTTAATTTAATTTAATATATTTTTGGCTGCGTTGGGTCTTCGTTGCTGCACGCGGGCTTTTGTTTGGTCGCGGTGAGGCAGTGAGTGGGGGCTACTTTTCGTTGCGGTGCCCGGGCTTCTCATTGTGGTGGCTTCTCTTGTTGTGGAGCATTGGCTCTAGGCACAGGCTTCATTACTTGTGGCACACAGGCTTAGTTCCGCAGCATGTGGGATCTTCCTGGACCAGGGCTCGGACCCGTGTCCCCTGCTTAACCACTGCGCTACCAGGGAAGCCCTTTTATTTTAAAAATTAGAAAAGTTTAGTGATTGTATTCAAACAGTGTGATAGTAAATAAGAAAAAAAAAAGAAACCAAAATCCAACTGTAGTGAGTTCACAAGAGTATTTTATCTAATGATGATTTTTTATATTTTAGTAAGTTGGATTCTTTTAGGTAATTGATCAAAGAGCCAACTCTACCTTCTGTATATTATGTTGGTCATGGTATGTGTCACAATTTTACCATATTTCCCAACGTTTTAACTGAGGTGTTATCAATTTAAGAAGTGAGACCTTTTCATGGGTCACTGCCTGACATTTCTATAATGGATCCAAATATTTGTACTTGCTTATCATTTCTATGGATTTTATTCTTCAAAAGTGCTGGTAAGAATTGTTAATGCCAGTGTACTCTTTGTTCCTTTTTGATCAGTTTTACGTGAAATCCAATTTATAGTATTTTAAACTCCAAAAAAATGAATTCCATAAAGCATATAAGATTGTCAAATTGTGATGTGATTGCCAATTAGATGCAATAGAAGAGATAAAAAGGCTCTTACATTTTGATATAGTATTGGTACATAGATCATATAGATTTTGATTTACTTCTCTTATCTCCTCTCACCATAGAATTTGATATTATCTAGACAGGCTATAATCTCTGTACATTCAGTAAGTTTTACTTTTATTTAAGTATTAAGTGTTTTGGAATAAAGGCATTAATGGTAGCTGGAGAGGGAGACAAGGAAGGACATCAGGCAGGTAGGAAAATGTGAAAGGGGTATATATAAAAAGACATCAGAAAGCAAAACAATTAGAAACTAGAATTTGCTGTAGATCATGTAGGTCTTAATGATAGTTGAATTTTACTTCCAGATGTATTAATTGTGGTATTACTAACATTGTCAAAGGGTAGGTAAGGTGGGTGGACAGGAGGAGTTAAGGAATATTCCAATATTAGTGTGATGGAAGGAGGTTCTTAACACCCTTTCACTTGATGAGTGAATGAAGATTCTTCAAATATTTTTAAGCTTTTTTTTCCTCTCCGTCCTTTTCTCCCTCCCTCCCTCCCTCCCTTCCTTCTTTTCTTTCTTTCTTCCTTTCTTTTTTTTCTTTCTTTCATAAGCATCTTTCATATGCAAGGGACCAAAGAGATTTGGGCTGTAGGTAAGAGCATTAAGGCCTATATTCTTATTTTTAAGATAGCTTGTTAGTTATATTGATGATGAATTGATTCTTGTTTGAGTTACTTGAGACTATATTTCTTTTTCATCAAATCTGTTATGTGGCCTATGTGATCCTTTGAGTTTAACCCCAGATTTTTGAGTTGTCTCTTGTTAGTGAAAAACAGTTAATGAAGTCACGAGTTGAAATACAAAGAGTTTTCATCCAGTTATCACCACCAGAAGTTGCACAAGCAGGAAGAATGCGGATATTGTGATAATGGGTTTTCATTTTGGAAAGATTTCCATGAAATACTATGGAATTTACAGACCACATTATTACCTTCTGCTTGTGCCATTGTCTTTTTATTTTATTTTTAACCCTGAACTGGTCTATAAATTAGCACTAAGAAGTTACTTAGGAAATGGTGTTTCAAAGAATGTATGTGTGATTGAATGGCATGGAAATAATTTTGAATAGAAGATGGGTACTGAGATCACAGTAAATGGACTGAGGAAGGAAAATTATGGTTTCATCATTTTCATACATAAACCTGGTTTTCGTAGCCTGGAGATATTTAGCGTCAGGATCATGGGAGTTGATTTCTATCGAGTACCAGTAAAATCTTGACTCAAAGGTGATATCCATCTGTCACGAGGCATAGCTATGTGATAACCTGTTGTTTATTTTCATTTGCAGTCTCTCCCTCTGTACTCTTCCAGGTGGTGAACATGTGGACAAGAGGATCATAGATATCTTCTACAGTGGTTCCATCCACAGCATCACCCAAATGCTGTCATTATTTCCCCCTTTCAGAAGCTTATTGCATCTTTGTATCCCAAAGGGCACAACTTTCATATGTGTCCTCAGGAATAGAAGTGACATGCTTTTGAAAAGTAATTGCCTGAAATGTTGTTCATATTTCTCTGTGCTCTGAGTATATCTTGTGTTTTTCTTTATTGTTGTATTTACCTCATTACATTTTTTTATCCATGTTTTATTTTACAAATGTGAGATTTGTGTCTGATAAATGTAATTAATGCAACTCCATGGACACCTTGGTTGTGCCCCAGATAATAATCAGGCTTTCTCACGAGCCCAGTGCCTCCCATATGCCAGTTCTGGTATCATTTGTAAGATACTTTGTTCCTCATTTGAATCCTGAACCCACAGTTTTTAGAGTGGTCCCAAACAAGAACCTCTTAAAACATTTGCAATACATGCAACAGGCCATCTCCAGTTTCCCTTTTTATTGAACCTACTAGTTCTCATTCTAGAACAGGATCTGAGTCTGACTGTAGTTGTCATCTTCCCCATACACGAATTTAAGATCTGGATGCCATCAGAACTCTGGTTGTGTAAAAGAGAGCCAGACCCTTGCATTGACATTTTGAGCCATGATGATGCAATCTTGTAGAAAAATGTTTCCATAATTTTCTTGGCTACACTGGCATTTTCTTCTTTGGGATTGGGGTAAAAAACTCATGAGGTTTTCCTTTAATCCACATTACTCTGATTTTCACTTGTTTTCTGTTTAACTTAAGTGGGCTTAATATAGATGGCTGTGTTTACTGGAAGTTTTGTCTACTTCTGGAATGTCAGATGCGCTGTCATCAGGGAACTACTAACTGCATTGCCCAACCTGTCTCACTAGACAAGCCTGACAACTAGTGCATTGAAATGGGGCCACCAAGAATGAAGGGTTATTAAACAACCTAAAGCAAATTGTAGTCATTCATCCTTCATCTTCCATTCCTACTTTCTAGGGGTGAGAAGAGTTAACTATTTGTGGTATAGTGGTCAATAATTTGTCTAAGCTTATATAAGTTTATGTTGAATTTATTTTACAAATATGCCATCATTATGGTATTTGTTGTTTAGCAACTTTATTTTTTTATTTAATATTTTGCAGACATTTTCCAAACCAATAAATATAGCTTATCTGCAGACTTTCCATTGGCTGTATAAGTACATATTATAATGGGTTTATCCATTTCTGTTTGGAAATGCAGGTGAACTATTTGTTTATGTTGATGCATATAATACTATAATGTATGTAATTTTATATATATAAAATTGGTCTCCTAATTTTATGATAGATTTTTAGATGTGGCATTGTTGGATCATCAATTCTGCATACTTTACTTTTAGTAGATATTGTGAAATTGCTCCTGAAATGTTTTCTAGGCCAGCACACGTATATGGAGTAATGGCAGTGCTAATTTTCATAAAAATTTGTACATGATGGATGTTATCAGTCCTTTAAGATTTTAGCTAATCTAATAGGTGAAAATAGTAATGGCATATATATGGAGTAATGGCAGTGCTAATTTTCATAAAAACTTGTACATAATGGATGTTATCAATCCTTTAAGATTTTAGCCAATCTAATAGGTGAAAATGGTATTTTTAACTTATGTATAAACAGTCAGTGGCCGTGGATAAAAAGGCCAAATAGTGATGGATTATTTATTTATTAAAAAAGCTATAGTCCGTGTTTCCTCTAATCACAAGAATTGTCAGAGGTAGAAACCATAGACCGCTTCTAAATGCAGTGCTTCTTGGGGGTTCACAAACTTCCTCAGTATATCTTATACCAGTGTTTATTATTTTTGACTGTTTATTTTTGAAATTATTTTAGATTTAGAGTTACAAGGATCATACAGAGAACCCCCGTATACTCTTCACCCAGATTTTTCTACATTCCTGTGTTCTTTCTCTTACTTTTCCTCCCTTCCTCCCTCGTCTCTCCCTCTTTATTTCATTCTCTCCCTGCCCAATTATTGTTCTTATTTTAAGAATTAATTGTAACTTCCAGATATGTGTCTATAAACCAAAATACTTCAGCATTCACTTTCTAAGAGCCTGAGCATCCTTTTAAATTAACTTGTTACAGTTTTCAAAATTATGAGATTTATCAGTAGTACAAATATATTACACTGATATACAGTCCATAGATGTCACCAGTTCTAGTAATGTTCTTTCTGTAATGTCTCCCCCTTTCAGACCCAGAAAAGGATCCTGTGTTGCATTCAAGTGTCACAATTCTTTAGTCCCATTTAATGTAGAACAGTTTCTCATTCATCCTTTGTCTTTGATGACTTTGGTATTCTTGAAAAATAATAGCTCATAGTTTAAAAGATTCCTTAAATTATTTTCTCATATTTCCTCATGAATAGGTTTAAGTTAATGTATTTTTGGCAAGAATACTTCAAATTGATGTGTCTCTACCTCAGTGATTCACATCATATGGCAAGTGATATCACTTTGTCCTATTATTGGTGACATAACTGTGATTGCTTGGTTCAATTGGTATTCACTTGGTTTCTCCACTTTAAAGTTAACATTCCTTTGTAATTAATAAATGTTCTATAGGGAAATCATTTGAAAGTATGTAAATACCCTATTTGTCAACAGACTTTTACACCATAGTTTTAGCAGTCACAGGTGATTTTTAGCAGAATCAATGGTGATTTTTCAAACTCTGTTACTGGTTTATGTAATGTATATTAGCTGGTGTTCTGCTTTAAGGAGGAGTTTGTATATCATGGCTTGTGAGAAATGGTCAACAAAATATTTTCTAACTGAAAATACTGTGTGAAAGAATGAGATGGTGACCCACAGTACAAAAAAAAAGGGAAAGGGTTATCTAAAGATTTAATGAAGTTTATGCCTAAACTAGGGAGTGGAATGTGAGTGGCATGTAGAACTCTTTAAGAGGTAGTTGGTAGAGGGAGAAGGGTGTGTTTTTAGTAGTAAGTCCCAACTAGGGAATGCAACAATACCATCATTATTGGCAAGATGTTCAACAGTTTTCTTGGACTGTTATTGTTTTGTTATTGCTTTATTAGGTTTTCATAATCCTTTATAGTGTCTGAGATTGATAGTGAATGAACTCCAGCCCTCTGTGGTGCTGCGTATAGATGATACAGACTGCTACAGTGGTTATGTTGCCTAAAATCTGTATGTCCCTAAATTTTGTTCTATGTTCTCGGTAACCAGGGAAACTTAAGCAATCTATAATCATAATCCCCAATTTTATTCTAGTTAAATAATATTTCCAGAATAAAGATATGCTGAGTTTTGAAAAAGTGACCTGGTTGAATTGATGAAATGTTCTTAATCATCCTGAATATGATGAGTTTCAAAATCTGGCTCATTGTTGCTGAGGTGCAGTCCAGGAATGGAAATGTCATACGAGAGTATAAATTATAAACCAATGCAGTATATTTACAGAGGCATGAGGATGACCTCAGCCTTTGGGTCAAAACAGTGATATGAGTATCTCCTGCTCCCTGTTTCTAACTTTGTACTTAGTCTCTGATGACAGGCTTGTAGTGGAGGTTCAGTAAATATTGTCCTTACGTGCTTGAAGAGGAAAATGGAAGTGAAGCCAGAATTACTGATTATAAACAAATGAAGTATGAACTAAATGAACGTGCAAATAAACAGGCAAATGAATTTCCAGTAAAGAAACTTGTCATATAAAGAAGGTGAAACAGTTGAAGACAGGGACAAAGGGAAGTTTGTCATCATTTTAATATAAATATGGTGCTTTCACATATAATAAGTGTATCTTGGAAAATTTGAAATCAACCTGGCTAAAACACATCCTCCTCTCTTCCATGAGGCCATGTATATATAGATAGATTATTGTTTTGGTGTTAAGACTTTTTTTTTAACCATATTCGTATATTCAACCTCAGTCTAGCAAACCCTTAAAATTTCCATGGTATGAAATCTTTAAAAAATAAATAGAAAATCACAACAGAAAAGCATGTTACTGTTTAATTATTCTCTGGAATGATAATGAAACTGTGCTGCCAAACACTTTTTAATACAGGAGGAGAGGTAGAGTAGTCCAAAAGAGAATTCAGTCTCTCTAATTTAAAAATAAATGGAATGCCCTTACCTTGGAGAAGAGGACAAGGGGGCAGCATGGCTGGGTCTTTTTCCGCAAAGAAAGGTACTTTCAAGACAGCATCCATGAACATGAAATGAAGATACAAAGGAGAGTAAACACATGGATGACCACAGAACACAGGGACTCCTCATTAAAAAAGAGGCCCAGCATTTACTTGGAATCTCTCCAATCGGGATGGAGCCTCTTCCTCCCATATGGAGCAGAATGAGTTAGACCAATGAAAAGTTTAAGGAGAAGATTGTAGCCCTTATTTCTCCCCATATCTCTTGAGTTTTACTACTCTCTGATAAATCATTTGTGCAAAAATCCAGGACTGTGACTTTTCTGGTATTTGGTTTAACTAAGACAGGGCACTAAGTTAATTCCAAGTCAAAACTATGCAGTTGGTTAAAAATACTGTCTCCACATTTATTTGACCAATTTAAATATTCTCTGCTATATTCTACCTAGTTCATTATATGGGATTATAAAACAAATCCTGTTATCTTTAATTTTTCCATAAAATAAATTCTAAAATTGATGTTTATTTTCAAGGATTATAGACCCTAAAAATTTCTTCCTTCCCATAATGCCTAATTCAGTAGGACTCTGGGGTTTAGAGGGGAAATTGGGGATTGAGGTGTTACTTTGGAGTAATCAATAGAAGACTTACTTATGGCCATGGGGAAGGATGAGATGTAGGCATGGAATATATGTAGGAATAGGAATATATTCGCCTGAAGACTGTGCCTTTTATGTTCTAGCATTTAGATACTGAGTAAGGAGGATCCAATAAAGGAGATTGTCAACAGTGGCTAGTCATTGATTGAAAACCAAAAGATTGTGTTGTCCATGGAGAGAAATGAAGACTGAATTTCAAAAAGGAATACCAGGGATAGCAGGTGGCTTTTGCATGGCACTGAAAGGCACAATTAAGTTTGGAAATGAAGAAAGAGAAAATCACTGATTTTTAGTAAAAGTGCTGTATGGAAAGGGATGGTTAAGTAGTACTTTTAATATCAGCAAGGCCAATTCAAAGGATCCTTCTGAGTCAACAGTTTGCCCTGTAATACTGTTACCAGTGTCAGTCTGGTACACACATGCTGATAGCTTGTGAATTGATTGCTTGAATCATGAAAAAATGAAGATGCATCTCAGTTGTACAGGTTGAGATCTACTTCAGAATTCCACATTGTATGCATCCAGGATAGAACTGATAGTTTTTGTTACAAGTCATCAGTATTGCCCTGATAACTTTCATACAACTTTATCTTTTCAGTTCCCATTTATGTCTATCTGTTCTTGCATCCATTGGCAATGGTAGACTATCTCATTAAGGCAAGATTGCACAATAGTTCCAGAGATTTTGGCTTTTGTGAGCAAAGACTTGAAAAAAGGAATGGGTGAGGGGCCAAGTGAAAGAAAAAGTAACAACCTAATCATGAAGAAGTGAAAAAGGATGGTGCTAGGAATCAAGGGAGTAAAGTCAGATGGAATGTACAGTAGGTAGATTTTTGAAGGAAAAAGCTGCAAGGGCAAGACCAAGGTGTGCTGAACCTACATTTTAGATAGTAGCTCTAGAGGATAGTAAATGTCAATAACATCACTAAGTCAGGGAGAATACAGGACTGTGGAAAATGATCTTTCCCGTTTGAGTCTGGAATATTGCCAGAAATTTATTTTATAACTAGTGGTTTGGAAATGAGCCTGAATTTTTTTGGTCCAAACTGTCTAAATTGCTACCATTTAATACACAACACACATTATGTCTCTAACATTTCAGTTGCTAAATTTTGTTTTATTTTTGTGTCTGTTTAAATAGACTAGAAATAATGAGCTCCTTTTTTTGTGTGTCTGTTTAAATAGACTAGAAATAATGAGCTTCTTTTGACAGGGATATTTTCCTATTCATATTTAACTTTCCATTCATTATCTTATAGAGCCTACCATGTAGCAGATGTATAATTTTAACTGTGTTGATTAAACTCCTTGTTTAGTGTTTGGGTGAGTGAAAGTTTGATGATTTAGCCAATCACTTAAAGGGCAAGGAAAGTAAGAGTTTATAGAGCCTCTGCCTGAGGCAATTCTTTTTTTTTTAAATTAGTTTCTGCTTTATAACAAAGTGAATCAGTCATACATATACATCTGTTCCCACATCCCTTCCCTCATGCATCTCCCTCCCTCCCACCCTCCCCATCCCACCCCTCCAGGCGGTCACAAAGCACCGAGCTGATCTCCCTGTGCTCTGCGGCTGCTTCCCACTATCTATCTACCTTACGTTTGGTAGTGTATATATGTCCATGCCTCTCTTTCGCTTTGTCACAGCTTACCCTTCCCCCTCCCCATATCCTCAAGTCCATTCTCAAGTAGGTCTGTCATACAGAGTGAAGTAAGTCAGAAAGAGAAAGACAAATACCGTATGCTAACACATATATATGGAATTAAAAAAAAAAAAATGTCATGAAGAACCTAGGGGTAAAACGGGAATAAAGACACAGACCTGAGGCAATTCTTTGAGGATGTTTTTGGGAGTGTTCTGGCCATGAATGAGGAAATTATAGATTTTATAGCTTAAGCTGAGTTGGAATGTGCAAATATAAATTTAGTACTGGGGAATCGAGCGTCTGCTGGATTAGACTTTTTATGATGAAAATTACAGGTTGAGTTATAAATCCCTATTAATAGTTGTGGAGTAGTATAATGCAGCCCTTGTTTTCTTTCCTGCTTGTATAGCATATGCCAGAGGTGTCCTTTTTTTTTTTTTTTTTTCCTACCGTTTTCTTTTAAACAAAACAATCCAGAGAGGAAGGTTTATAGATAGTAGACTTTTTCCTCTGGATAGAATCAACATATTTTGCAGTATTGTCCTTTTTGTGTACCGTATGTCCCTAAAAATATTCATTTTCTCTGTAATATAAACTTTTCTATTTTTAAAGCTACTTTGCAAGTGAAAAGCTGATTTTGAGGAGAGACTGTACAGATCAATAAGACATTAAATTGTAGAATACAGTCCATTATCAATGGTTTTCAGTCATAAGAAGGAACAACATGGTACAGTGTGTATGGCTGATTTCAGTGAGAACTTTCAGTGTCCCCATAATACTGTATTTACATGTCTTCGAACTTCCTAACTTGAAAAAATTCTTCCCTTGGGTATCTGTATGCCATCAAGTATTATGGGTTTTTCTTCCAAGTATGATAGTTATATTCACCTTTGTGACCCAGTTCACTTGTTTAGTGTTGAAATTCGAGGAATGCTGCAGGAATGTATACTGTTGATAAGTGGGGAAGGATCTGTGTCTCAAATAGGAGACCAAGAAATACAATAAGGAAAAGGAGGAGGGGATTGTATGTGAGGCTTTCACCACATTACTCTTAGATTCACAAAGTCCAAAAGATTAGGAATACTCACCTTTATGGAGATTGTGAAGAGGGGGAAAATGCCCTATCAGCAGCAACCTGACCAAGTTGTCAGAGAGTGTTGATTTCTAGAAGGACATTGAAACACTAGGTGAATAGGAGATGTACCTCCTCCTCTTGCTTTCCTTTTAGCTTTTAATCAGTTATTCTGAGTAAGTTTAAGAATTCTGAGTTTCTTACCTTGAGAAAAAGCACTGCTGTTGATTCACATTGGAGTAGTGATAGCTTCAACCAAAACCCAGTTAAATTGTCTAGTTGATTCATGGTTATCAACATTCATAATATGAATTCATAATTCATAATTCCCACCCACATCCCCTTCTCTTAGTGGAGAAAATGCTGGTTTGGAGAGAGTATCTGAATGGATCATGATAAAATGGTAAATGTGGGATGAGAGAATTGTTGAATGGCACTCAGATCTGAAGTATCTCAGGATTGTTCAATATGCCTTAATGTAAATAGCTGTAAGTATTGAGTCCTATTTGCTTTGGCTCCCCACTTTACCCTTAAGTGTTGTATTTATATCCTTATCAATACGTGTACCAATTTTGATTTATTTTATGTCTTGTCTCCTTTTCCTAAAATGTATATAATGAGCTCCTACTTGACAGGGATTTTTTTTCTATTGTCTTATGCTGCAATGCCAGAAAATGAGAATTTCATTGAAGTTTGTTAAATAAACACATTTATGAAGGAGTGAGCAAGAGAGAGTCATAAATAATGAGAGAATATAACAATAAAGGAGCGATAGTGTTATTCAGATAGACATGTGATGTTATTTGAGTAATTTGGGAATCTCTTGTGTTTGACAATGTTGAAAGAAAAGAACATAGAGTTTAGTGATTTTTTTTTCTGAAATGTAGGCATGTAGATATTAACTCGGGTTTATTTTAAAATAAGTAATAGCAAAAACCATTAAACTATCTGCATTTAGGAAATCAGAAAAGGATCACTCTCTGGGGCCTCTCTCCTATGTTGGCTCCATGTAAATGTTGTATAAATCTCAGTTTGTCATGTCTCCCATCTTGCTAACTCTTTTGAATTTGTCTAGGAAAGGAGAGAAGGGCACCACTGATAGTACTATGAGTCTGTCTTCAGATGTACTGGTGTGCAGGGAAATGAACTCGGTGGATTAGGAAGTGCTCTCTTTTGCCTGTAGAACCACAAGGCTTAGTTGTTGTGCTAGTTGCTACTACTTTGTTTGATACTGTTTAAAAAATCTATATTTCTGAAGTTTTTTTCCCTTCACACTATATTATCCCACCTTCTATGTTTTCTTCTAGGAGTATTATGATTTCAGATATTACATTCAGGTCTTTAATCCATATGGAGTTGATTTTTGTATATGGTGTAAGATAGGAGTCCAAGTTTTATTCTTTCATCTGTGACTGTCCAGTGTTTCCAACACCATTTACTGACACAACTATCCTTTACACATTGTGTATTCTTGGCTTCTTTGTTGAAAATTAGTTGACCATATGTGCATGAGCTTATTTCTGGTCTCTTTATGATGTTCCACTGATCTACATGTCTGTTTTTATGCCAAAACCATACTGTTTTTATTACTATAGCTTTATAATATAGTTTGAAATCAGGACGTGTGATACCTCTGGCTTTGTTCTTCTTAAGGTGGATTTGGCTATTGGGTCTTTTTTGGTCCCATACAAATTTCAATATTGTTCTTTTTTTTCTATTTCTGTGAAAAATGCCATTGGAATTTCTATACAGATTGCATTGAATCTGAAGCCTGCTTTGGGTAGTATGGACATTTTAACACTATTAATTCTTCCAATCCATGAACACAGCAGAATATCTTTCCATTTATTCATGTCCTTTTCTATTTATTTTATCAATGTACTATCGTTTTCAAAGTATAGATCTTTCACCTCGGTTAAATTTATTCTGAAGTATTTTATTTTTTTCAATGCTATTATAAATGGAATTTTTTACTTAATTTGTCTTTCTGATAGTTTGTTGTTGGTATATAGAAAGAGAGTTGACTTTTTGTATTCTGCAACTTGACTGAACTTGTGTATTAGTTCTAAAAGTTTCTTGGTGGAGTCTGGAGTTTTCTATATATAATATCATGTCATCTTCAAGTCATGACAGTTTTACTTCTTTTCCATATTAGATTTCTTTTATTTCTTTTACTGGCCTACATTGGCTAGGGCTTCCAATATCATGTTGAATAAAAGTGTCAAGAGTGGGCATCCTTGTCTTGTTCCTCATCTTATAGGAAAAACTTTTAGCATGTCTCTGTTGAATATGATGTTTGCTGTGGACTTGTCATTTATGCCCTTTATTATGTTATATTCTTTGTGTACCTTGAGGTGTAATGTTAGTTCGTTTGAGATGTTTTTTTTTTTCTTATTGTAAGTGTTTATCACAATAAATGTCCTTCTTAAAACTGCTTTTACTATATCCCATATGCTTTGGTATGTTATGTTTCCTTTTTTATTTATCTTAAGATATTTTTTGATTTCTCTTTTGATTTCTTTATTGGTTGTTCAGGAGCACATTGTTTCATCTACATATATTTTTGAATTTTTCAGTTTTCTTCTTCAGATTTCTACTTTAATATCTTTGGGGTCAGAAAAGATGCTTGATATAATTTGTTTTAATTTATTAAGACTTATTTTGTGGCCTAACATGATCTATTCTAGATAATGTTCTATGGATTCTTGAGAAGAATGTTTATTCTGGTACTGTTGAATGGAATGTTCTATAAATATCTATTAAGTCCATCTGCTCTAATCTGTAGTATAAGTCTAATGGTTTTTCTTAGTGATTGTTTCTGTCTGGATGATCTATACATTGTTGAGAGTGGGGTATTGAAGTTCCTTGCTATTAGTGTATTGCTGTGTAATTTTCCCTTCAGATTTGTTAATATTTGCTTTATATATTTAGGTACTCCTATGTTGGGGGTCTAAGTATTTACAATTGTTATATACTCTTGATGAGTTGACATTGTATATAGTGACCTTGTTTTTCTCTTCTTACAGCCTTTGGCTTAGAGTCTATTTAGTATGATATGAGAATAGCTATTCTTGCTTTTTTGGTTTTCATTTGCATGGAATATCTTTTTCCATCCCTTTGCTTTCATTCTATGAGTGTTCTTAAAGCTTAGGTGAGTCTCATAGGCAGTAGGTAGTTGGGTTTTTTTTTTTTTAATCCATCTATCCAGTTTTTGTGGCAGCCACCTGAGGGACAGGCCCCAATATCACCTAGCTTCTTCTTTTTTTTTTTATTTTGGCCAGGCCACGTGGCATGTAGGATCTTTGTTCCCCAGCCAGGGATCAAACCAGTGCCTCCTGCATTGGAAGTGTGGAGTCTTAACCACTGGACAGCCAGGGAAGTCTGCTCACCTAGATTTTGATTGGAGAATTTAGTCCATTTACATTTAAAGTAATTATTGATAAGTATGGACTTATTATTGCCATTTTGTTAATTGTTTTCTGGCTGTTTTGTAATTCCTTTTTTCCTTTCCTCCTCTCTTTCTCTATTTCTTTGTGATTTGATGATTTTTTTGAGTAGTAGTGTGCTTTGATTCCTTTCTCTTTATCTTTTGTGTATTTAGTATAGGCTTTTGCTTTGTGGTTACCATGAAGCTTACATAAAACATCTTTTATGTACAGCAGTGTATTTTAAGCTGATACTAACAAATGCATACCAGTGCTCCCCCACCCCTACATACTATGTTTTTGATGTCACAATTTGCATCTCTTTACATTGTGTATCCAATAACAAATTGTTGTTGTAGTTATTTTAATATTTTTGTCTTTTAACCTTTATTCTAGAGTTTTCAGTGATTTACCCATCACCATTACAACATTAGAGTATTCTTAATTTAACTATATATTTACCTTTATTGGTGACTTTTTTACTTTCATATGTTTTTCTTCTTCTAATTAACATCCTTTCATTACAGCTTGAAGAACACCCTTTAATATTTCTTAAAAGATTGGTCTAGTATTGATGAACTCTTTTGTTTGCCTGGAAAACTCCTTATTTCTCATTTAATTCTGAGAAACCAATTTGCTGGGTAGAGTATTCTTGGTGGTTTTTTATTTCAGCACTTTGAATACATCATCACACACCCTTCTCGCCTCCAAGGTTTCTGCTGAAATATTTGCTGATAGTGTTATGGGACTTCCCTTGTACATAACTTGGTTTCTCACGTTGCTTTTAAGATTCTCTCCTACTCTTTAGCATTTGACACTTTAATTATAATGTATCTTGGTGTGGGTCTCTTTGGATTCTTTTTTTTTTTTTTTTGATATTTTCTGAGATTCCTGAATCTGGATGTGTCTTTTTTTCCCTACATTAGGGAAATCTTCAGCCATTATTTCTTTGAATAAGCCTTCTGCTCCTTTCTCTTGATATTCTCCTTCTGGGATCTTTATAACACATACATTGGTTTGTTTACTAGTATCCCATAAGTTCCCTAAAGCTATTTGCACTTTTAATTCTTTCTTTTGACTTACCTGAGTGGATGACTTCCACTGCACTGTGTTCAATTTTGCTGATTTTTTCTTTCACTTGATCTAGTCTACTGTTGAACCCCTCTACTGAATTTTTTAGTTTGGCTATATTCTTTAGCTCTGTGATTTCTGTTTGGTACTTGTAAAATTTTTCCTGTGTCTTGGTTAAAATTCTCATTTTGTTCCTACATTCCTCTCCTGTCTTTGATGAGCATCCTTATGACCATTATTTTGAACACTCTGTCAGGGAAATCACTTATCTTCATTTTAATAAGTTGTTTCTGGTTTTTTATTTTATTGTTTTATTTCAAATATTTTCCTGTGTTTCTTCATTTTTCTTGACTTTCTGTGTTGTTTCTGTGCATTAGGCAAAAGAGCAACCTCTCCCAGTCTTTTTTTTTGCGGTACGCTGGCCTCTCACTGTTGTGGCCTCTCCCATTGCAGAGCACAGGCTTCAGACGCACAGGCTCAGCGGCCATGGCTCACGGGCCCAGCCACTCTGTGGCATGTGGGATCTTCCCAGACCGGGACACAAACCCGTGTCCTCTGCATCGGCAGGCGGACTCTCAACCACTGCACCACCAGGGAAGACCTGACCTCTCCCAGTCTTGACAGAATTGTCTCATGTAGGAGATGAGCCTTGTTGATCAGCCCAACCCAAGCTCCCATTTGTCAATCCAGCCTTTGTGATTGTTCACGCCTGGCTCCCAGTAGTTTTGGGTGTGCCAAGACCTATTTGTGTCCCAAAGGGAGTTCACAGTTAGCACCTAGGTGCTGACTGAATAGAAGCTCGTCCCTCAGGCAGCAGCTTGGAAAGTGTGTAATTGAGTGTCTTTCAGGAATAAACTGGGAGGTGGACATTTTTGACTGCTCCTTCAGTTGTGGGCCTGGGTGTATAGACATGAAGTGGGGGTGCTCCTGCATCCATTAAGAACTATTTCTTTGTTTGCTAAAGTCATGTGGGACTTGTGAATGCAAGTCCCCTTTGGTGGTAGAGCTAGGTGATATTGGGGCCTGTCCCTCAGGTGGCTGCCATAAAAGCTGGGGCACTAGATGTGGGTAGAAGATGCTTCCTGGGAAATACTGGTAGCCTGGTTTTATTATTGGAGTGGGCTAGAGGGAGAAGGCTGAGTGTGTTTTTTTAAATTGAAGTGAAGTTGATGTACAATATTATGTATCATATTATAAAAATTACAGGTATACAATATGATGATACACAATTTTTAAAGGTTATACTCTATTTATAATTATTATAAAATACTGGCTACATCCCCTTTGTTGTACAATATATCCTTGTAACTTATTTTGTACACAATAGTTTGTATCTCTTAATCCCTTACCTCTCTATTGTCCCTCCCCAGTTTCCTCTCCTCACTGGTAACCACTAGTTTGTTCTTTATATCTGTGAGTCTGCTTCTTTTATATTCACTAGTTTGTTTTATTTTTAGATCTTCCATATAAGTGATATCATTACAGTATTTGTCTTTCTCTGTCTGATTTATTTCACTTAGCACAATAGCCTCCAAGTCCATTGATGTTGTTGCAGATGGCGAAATTTCCTTCTTTTTTATGGCTGAGAAATATTCCACTGTCTGTGTATGTGTATGTATATATGCATATACACATCTCTCTATCTATCTCCCTATCTCTCTATCTATCTATGTATCTCACATCTTCTTTATCCATTCATCTGTTGATGGACACTTAGGTTGCTTTTGTATCTTAGCAATTGTAAATAACTCTGCTATGAACATTGGGTTGCATGTATCTTTTTGAATTAGGGTTTTCGGTTTTTTGGATATATACCCAGAAGTGGGATTGCTTGGTTAGATGGTAGTTTTATTGTTAGTGTTTTGAGAAACCTCCATACTGTTTTCCACAGTGGCTGTGCCAATTTACATTCCCACCAACAGTGTACAAGAGTTCACTTTTCTGCACATCCTTGCCAACATTCGTTATTTGTGTTATTTTTGATGATAGCCATTTTGTAGGTGTGAGGTGATATATCATTGTGTTTTTGATTTGCAGTTCCCTGATGATTAGCATTCTTGAGCATCTTTTCATGTGGCTGTTGGCCACCTGCATGTCCTCTTTGGAAAAATGTCGATTCAGGTCTTCTGACCACTTACTGTTGTTGTTTGCTGTTTAGATGTTGAGTGGTATAAGCTGTTCATGTATGTTGGATATTAACCCCTTATTGGTCATATCATTTGCAAATACTTTCTCCCATTAGGTAGGTTGTCTTTTCGTTTTGTTAGGGGCTTACTTTGCTGTGCAAAAGCTTTTGAGTTTGATTAGGTTAAATTTGTTTATTTTTGCTTTTATTTCCTTTGCTTTAGAAGACAGATCCTAAAAATATTGCCCCGATTTATGTCAAAGAGTGTTCTGCATATGTTTTCCTCTAGTAATTTTTTGGTTGCCAGTCTTACATTTAGGTCTTTAATACATTTTGAGTTTATTTTTGCATATGATGCTAGAGAATGTTTTAATATTCTTTTACATGTAGCTGTCCTGTTTTCCCAATACCACTTACTGAAGAGACTGTCATTTCTCCACTGTGTAGTTTTGCCTCCTTTGTCATAGATTAATTGACTATAAGTGTTGGGTTTATTTCTGGACTCTGTTCTGTTCCATAGATCTATGCGTTTGTTTTTCTGCCAGTACCATGCTGTTTTGATTATTGTAGCTTTGTAGTATAGTCTGGAGTCAGGGAGCATGATTCCTCCAGCTCTGTTCTTTTTTTTTAAATTTTTTCTTCATTTATTAATGTCTTTTTTTTTTTACATCTTCATTGGAGTATAATTGCTCCACAATGGTGTGTTAGTTTCTGCCTTATAAAAAAGTGAATCAGTTATACATATACATATGTTCCCATATCTCTTCCCTCTTGCATCTCCCTCCCTCCCACCCTCCCAATCCCAATCCTCCAGGCAGTCACAAATCACCTAGCTCATCTCCCTGTGCTATGCGGCTGCTTCCCACTAGCTATCTACCTTACGTTTGGTAGTGTATATATGTCCATGCCGCTCTTTCACTTTGTCACAGCTTACACTTCCCCCTCCCCATATCCGCAAGTCCATTCTCTAGTAGGTCTATGTCTTTATTCCTGTCTTACCCCTAGGTTCTCCATGACATTTTTTTCTTAAATTCCATATATACGTGTTAGCATAAAGTACTTGTCTTTCTCTTTCTTTATTTCTTTTTTCTTTTTTTTTTTTTTTTTGCGGTATGTGTCTCTCCCGGTGTGGAGCACAGGCTCTGGTCACGCAGTCCCAGTGACCATGGCTCATTGGCCCAGCCATTCCGCAACATGTGGGACCCTCCCGAACCGGGTCACGGACCCATGTCCCCTACACCGGCAGGCGGACTCTCAACTACTGCACCACCAGGGAAGCCCTGTCTTTCTCCTTTCTCCTTCTGACTTACTTCACTCTGTATGACAGACTCTAGGTCCATCCACCTCATTACAAACAGCTCAGTTTCATTTCTTTTTATGGCTGAGTAATATTCCATTGTATATATGTGCCACATCTTCTTTATCCATTGATCCAATGATGGACACTTAGGTTGTTTCCATCTCCTGGCTATTGTAAATAGAGCTGCAATGAATATTTTGATACATGACTCTTTTTGAATTATGGTTTTCTCAGGGTATATGCCCAGTAGTGGGATTGCTGGGTCACATGGTTTTTCTATTTGTAGTGTTTTAAGGAACCTCCATACTGTTCTCAATAGTGGCTGTACCAATTCACATTCCAACCAGCAGTGCAAGAGTGTTCCCTTTTCTCCACACCCTCTCCAGCATTTATTGTTTCTAGATTTTTTGATGATGGCCATGCTGACTGGTGTGAGATGATATCTCATTGTAGTTTTGATTTGCATTTCTCTAATGATTAATGATGTTGAGCATTCTTTCATGTGTTTGTTGGCAATCTGTATATCTTCTTTGGAGAAATGTCAATTTAGGTCTTCTGCCCATTTTTGGATTGGGTTGTTTGTTTTTTTGTTATTGAGCTGCATGAGCTGCTTGTAAATTTTGGAGATTAGTCCTTTGTCAGTTGCTTCATTTGCAAATATTTTCTCCCATTCTGAGGGTTGTCTTTTGGTCTTGTTTATGGTTTCCTTTGCTGTGCAAAAGCTTTTAAGTTTCATTAGGTCCCATTTGTTTGTTTTTGTTTTTATTTCCATTTCTCTAGGAGGTGGGTCAAAAAGGATCTTGCTGTGATTTATGTCATAGAGTATTCTGCCTATGTTTTCCTCTAAGAGTTTGATAGTTTCTGGCCTTACATTTAGGTCTTTAATCCATATTGAGCTTATTTTTGAGTATGGTGTTAGGGAGTGATCCAATCTCATACTTTTACATGTCCCTGTCCAGTTTTCCCAGCGCCACTTATTGAAGAGGCTGTCCTTTCTCCACTGTACATTCCTGCCTCCTTTATCAAAGATAAGGTGACCATATGTGCATGGGTTTATCTCTGGGCTTTCCATCCTTTTCCATTGATTTATATTTCTGTTTTAGCACTAGTACCATACTGTCTTGATTACTGTAGCTTTGTAGTATAGTCTGAAGTCAGGTGGCCTGATTCCTCCAGCTCCGTTTTTCGTTCTCAATATTGCTTTGGCTATTTGGGGTCTTTTGTGTTTCTATACGAATTGTGAAATTTTTTGTTCTAGTTCTGTGAAAAATGCCATTAGAAGTTTGATAGGGATTGCATTGAATCTGTAGATTGTTTTGGGTAGTAGAGTCATTTTCACAATGCTGATTCTTCCAATCCAAGAACATGGTATATCTCTCCATTGATTTGTATCACCTTTAATTTCTTTCATCAGTGTCTTATAATTTTCTGCATACAGGTCTTTTGTCTCCTTAGATGGGTTTATTCCTAGATATTTTATTCTTTTTGTTGCAGTGGTAAATGGAAGTGTTTTCTTGATTTCATTTTCACATTTTTCATCATTAATGTATAGGAATGCCAGAGATTTCTCTGCATTAATTTGTATCCTGCTACTTTACCAAATTCATTGATTAGCTCTAGCAGTTTTCTGGTAGCATCTTTAGGATTCTCTATGTATAGTATCATGTCATCTGCAAACAGTGACAGCTTTACTTCTTCTTTTCCAATTTGGATTCCTTTTATTTCCTTTTCTTCTCTGATTGCTGTCGCTAAAACTTCCAAAACTATGTTGAATAAGAGTGGTGAGAGTGGGCAACCTTGTCTTTTTCCTCATCTGAGTGGAAATGCTTTCAGTTTTTCAGCATTGAGAACGATGTTGGCTGTGGGTTTGTCATATATGGCCTTTATTATGTTGAGGAAAGTTCCCTCTGTGCCTACTTTCTAGAGGGGTTTTATCATAAATGGGTGTTGAATTTTGTTGAAAGCTTTCTCTGCATCTATTGAGATGACCATATGGTTTTTCTCCTTCAATTTGTTAATATGGTGTATCACATTGATTGATTTGTGTATACTGAAGAATCCTTGCGTTCCTGGTATAAACCCCACTTGATCATGGTGTATGATCCTTTTAATGTGCTGTTGGATTCTGTTTGCTAGTATTTTGTTGAGGGTGTTTGCATCTATGTTCATCAGTGATATTGGCCTGTAGTTTTCTTTCTTTGTGACATCCTTGTCTGGTTTTGGTATCAGGGTGATGGTGGCCTCGTAGAATGAGTTTGGGAGTGTGCCTCCCTCTGCTATATTTTGGAAGCGTTTGAGGAGGATAGGTATTAGCTCTTCTCTAAATGTTTGATAGAATTCGCCTGTGAAGCCATCTGGTCCTGGGCTTTTGTTTGTTGGAAGATTTTTAATCACAGTTTTCAGTGCATGTGATTGGTCTGTTCATATTTTCTATTTCTTCCTGATTCTGTCTTCGTAGGTTGTGCATTTCTAAGAATTTGTCCATTTCTTCCAGGTTGTCCATTTTATTGTCATGGTATTGCTTGTAGTAATCTCTCATGATCTTTTGTATTTCTGCAGTGTTAGTTGTGACTTCTTGTTTTTCATTTCTAATTCTATTGAATTGAGTCTTCTCCCTTTTTATCTTGATGAGTCTGGCTAATGGTTTATCATTTTAGTTGTCATATCAGAGAACCATCTTTTAGTTTTATAGATCTTTGCTGTCATTTACTTCATTTCTTTTTCATTTATTGCTGATCTAATCTTTATGATTTATTTCCTTCTGCTAACTTTGGGGTTTTTTTTTTTTTGTTGTTCTTCTTTTCCTAATTGCTTTAGATGCAAGGTTAGCTTGTTTATTCGAGATGTTTCCTGTTTCTTAAGGTGGGATTGTATTACTATAAACTTTCCTCTTAGAACTGCTTTTGCTGCATCCCATAGGTTTTGGGTCGTCGTGTCTCCATTGTCATTGATTTCTAGGTATTTTTTTTATTTCCTCTTTTATTTCTTCAGTGATCACTTCGTTATTCAGTAGTTTATTGTTGAGCCTCCATATGTTTGTCTTTTTTACAGATCTTTGCCTTTAATTGATATCTAGTCTCATAATGTTGTGGTCCGAAAAGATACTTGGTACAATTTCGATTTTCTTAAATTTAGTGAGGCTTGATTTTTGACCCAAGATATGATCTGTCCTGGAGAATGTTCCATGGGCACTTGAGAAAAATGTGTATTCTGTTGTTTATGGATGGAATGTCCTATAAATATCAATTAAGTCCGTCTTGTTTAATGTATCATTTAAAGCTTGTGTTTCCTTACGTATTTTCATTTTGGATGATTTGTCCAGTGGTGAAAGTGGGGTTTTAAAGTCCCCTACTATGAATGTGTTACTGTCGATTTCCCTTTTTATGGCTGTTAGTATTTGCCTTGTATATTGAGGTGCTCCTATATTGGGTGCATAAATATTTACAATTGTCATATCTTCTTCTTGAATCGATCCTTTGATCATTAGATAGTGTCCTTCTTTGTCTCTTCTAATAGTCTTTATTTTAAAGTCTATTTTGTTTGATATGAGAATTGCTACTCCAGCTTTATTTTGGTTTCCTTTTGCATGGAATATCTTTTTCAATCCCCTCACTTTCAGTCTGTATGTGTCTCTAGGTCTGAAGTGGGTCTCTTGTAGACAGCATATATATGGGTCTTGTTTTTGTATCCATTCAGCCAGTCTGTGTCTTTTGGTGGGAGCATTTACTCCATTTACATTTAAGGTAATTATCGATATGTATGTTCCTATTCCCATTTTCTTAATTGTTTTGAGTTTGTTGTTATAGGTCTTTTCCTTCTGTTGTGTTTCTTGCCTAGAGAAGATACTTTAGTATTTGTTGTAAAGGTGGTTTGGTGGTGCTGAACTCTCTCAGCTTTTGCTTTATTGTAAGGTTTCAATTTCTCCGTCAAATCTGAATGAGATCCTTGCTGGGTAGAGTAATCTTGGTTGTAGGTTTTTCTCCTTCATCACTTTAAATATGTCCTGCCACTCTTTATTGGCTTGCAGAGCTTCTGCTGAAAGATCAGCTGTTAATCTTATGGGGATTCCCTTGTGTGTTATTTGTTGTTTTTCCCTTGCTGCTTTTAATATGTTTTCTCTGTATTTAATTTTTGACAGTTTGATTTATATGTGTCTTGGCATGTTTCTCCTTTGATTTATCCTGTATGGGACTCTCTGTGCTTCCTGGACTTGATTAACTATTTCCTTTCCCATATTAGGGAAGTTTTCAACTATAATCTCTTCAAATATTTTCTCAGTCCCTTTTTCTCTTCTTCTTCTGGAACCCCTATAATTCGAATATTGGTGCATTTAATGTTGTCTCAGAGGTCTCTGAGACTGTCCTTAGTTCTTTTCATTCTTTTTTCTTTATTCTGATGTGCAGTAGTCATTTCCACTATTTTAACCTCTAGGTCACTTATCCGTTTTTCTGCCTCAGTTATTCTGCTATTGATCCCTTCTAGAGTATTTTTAATTTCATTTATTGTGTTGTTCATCATTGCTTGTTTCATCATTAGTTCTTCTAGGTCCTTGTTAAATGTTTCTTGTATTTTCTCTATTCTATTTGCAATATATTGGATTATCTTTACTATCATTATTATGAATTCTTTTTCAGATAGACTGCCTATTTCCTCTTCATTTGTTACGTTTGGTGGGTTTTTATCTTGCTCCTTCATCTGCTGTGTGTTTTTCTGTCTTCTCATTTTCCATATCTTACTGTTTTGGTGGTCTCATTTTTGCAGGCGGCAGGTTCATAGTGCCCGTTGTTTTTGATGTCTCTCCCCAGTGGCTAAAGTTGGTTCAGTGGGTTGTGTAGGCTTCCTGGTGGAGGACACTAGTGCCTGTGTTCTGGTGGATGAGTCTGGATCTTGTGTTTCTGGTGGGCAGGTCCACATCTGGTGGTGTATTTTGTGGTGTCTGTGGACTTATTATGATTTTAGGCAGCCTCTCTGCTAATGGGTGGGGTTGTGTTCCTGTCTTGCTAGTTGTTTGTCATAGGGTGTCCTGCACTGTAGCTTTCTGGTCGTGGAGTGAAGATGGGTGCTGGTGTTGAGATGGAGATCTCTGGGAGATTTTTGCCATTTCATATTATGTGGAGCTGGGTGGTCTCTTGTGGACCAGTGTCCTGAAGTTGGCTCTCCCACCTCAGAGGCACAGCACTGACTCCTGGCTGGAGCACCTAGAGCCTTTCATCCACACGGCTCAGAATAAAAGAGAAAAATTAAGAAAGAAAGAAAGAAAGAAAGAAAGAAAGAAAGAAAGAAAGAAAGAAAGAAAGAAAGAAAGAAAGAGGATAAAAGAAAATAAAATAAAGTAAGGTAAAATAAGATAAAGTTATTAAAAAATAATTATTAAGAAAAAATTTTTTTAATTAAAAAAATGGACGGATAGAACCCTAGGACAAATGGTGAAAGCAATGCTATACAGACAAAATCTCACACAGAAGCATACACATACACACTCACAAAAAGAGGAAAAGGGAAAAAACAATAAATCTTGCTCTCAAAGTCCAATTTGGGGTGATTAATTGTCTATTCATGTATTCCACAGATGCAGGGTACATCAAGTTGATTGTGGAGATTTAATCTGCTGCTTCTGAGGTTGCTGGGAGAGATTTCTCTTTCTCTTCTTTGTTCACTCAGCTCCCGGGGTTCAGCTTTGGTTTTGGTCCCGCCTCTGTGTGTAGGTCGCTGGAGGGCGTCTGTTCTTCGCTCAGACAGAACAGGGTTAAAGGAGCCGCTGATTCCAGGGCTCCGGCTCACTCAGGCTTGGGGGAGAGAGGGGTACGGATGCGGAGCGAGCCTGTAGCGGCAGAGGCCGTCATGACGTTGCACCAGCCTGAGGCGCGCCGTGCGTTCTCCCAGGGAAGTTGTCTCTGGATCTCGGGATCCTGGCAGTGGCGGGCTGCACAGGCTCCCCGGAAGGGAGTTGTGTAGAGTGACCTGTGCTCGCACACAGGCTTCTTGGTGGTGGCAGCAGCAGCCTTAGCATCTCATGCCTGTCTCTGGGATCCGCGCTGTTAGTCGCGGCTCGCGCCCGTCTATTGAGCTTCTTTAAGCAGCACTCTTAATCCCATCTCCTCGCGCACCAGGAAACAAAGAGGGAGGAAAACGTTTCTTGCCTCTTGTGCAGGTTCAGACTTTTTCCCAGCCTCCCTCCCGGCTAGCTGTGGCGCACTATCCCCTTCAGGCTGTGTTCACCCTGCCAGTCCTCTCCCTGTGCTGGGATCGAAGCTGACCCTCAGCTCCCATCCCCGCCCACCCTGGCGGGTAAGCAGACAAGGCTCTCGGGCTGGTGAGTGCTGGTCAGCACCGATCCTCTGTGTGGAAATCTCTCCGCTTTGCCCTCTGCACCCCTGTTGCTGTGCTCTCCTCTGCGGCCCCGAAGCTGCCCCCCTCCGCCACCTGCAGCCTCCGCCCACGAAGGGGCTTCTAGTGTGTGGAAACCTTTCCTCCTTCACAGCTCCCTCCCACTGGTGCAGGTCCCGTCCCTATTCTTTTGTCTCTGTTTATTCTTTTTTCTTTTGCCCTACCCAGGTACATGGGCAGTTTCTTGCCTTTTGGGACATCTGAGGTCTTCTGCCGGCATTCAGTAGGTGTTCTGTAGGAGTTGTTCCACGTGTAGATGTATTTCTGATGTATCTTGACCTTTCTTTTCCGGCCTTCTCTTTGGTTTCATGGTGCATGTGTCTCTATTCATTTCTGGAGGCTGAAAGTCCAAGATCCAGGTGTGGGCAGGACTAGTTTCATTCTGAGGCCCCTTTCCTTGGCTTGCAGATGGCTGCCTTCCCCCTGTGTCCTCATATGATCATCCCTCTGTCTCAGCTCTGTTCTTCTTGTCCAGATTGTTTCAGCTATTTGTGTTTGTTTGTTTTTCCATACAAATTTTAAAATTATTTGGTCTAGTCCTGTGAAAAATGCCATTGGTAGTTTGATAGGGATTGCACTGTATCTGCAGATTGCCTTGGGTATTATGGTCATTTTAACAATATTAATTCTTCCAATCCAAGAATAAGGTATAACTTTCCATCTTTTACAGTATGCAGGTAAACCTCTTTCAGGGAACGATTGGGAGAAGGGTAACTTTGCTTTCTCCTTCTCACTGAGCCTAGGGAATAGCCAGCTAGGAATTGCTCCTTTGTTTTCTATGGTCCTGTGGAACTTGTGAATGGAACCCCCTTTAACTGTAAGACTGATGGTCTCTTTACCCATTTATCGGGCAGAAGCCATAAAATCTTGGGTGTAGGCATGTGTACAAAGCCATTCCGGGGAGATAGTAGGAAATTAGAGCCATCTGGAGTGGGGAGGAGTGGTGTCCACTTCCCCATTCTCTGGGGATTATCACAGCCAGCCCCTAGTGCCTGCTAAGTTAGAAGACTGGCCTTTAGGCGGCAGCGTTTAAAGTATGCAGATACTCTTTCAGGGAAAAACTGTGAGGTGTGCAATTTTGCCTGTTCCCTCTATGCTGATTGCTGGACTGATAGCCTTGGTAAGTGCTTGCATGCTTATTAAGAATTGTTTCTTCTTTTTGCTATAGTGTTGTAAGTCTTGTGGACACAAGCTCCATTGGTTTTTAGAGCAAGGGATTTTGTGAGCTTGTCCCTCTGGTGGGTCTTAGCAGTTGGTGTGCTAGATATGGAGTCCAAGCCCTTTGGTTTTCAGGGAGAAGCTAGAAGTTGAGACTTCTCTCCTGATTATAAGGCACTGGGCTGTGGGTGGAGTTGATGCCAAGAGTGTGGAAGGAACAGCCTTTCCTACCTGTTTTGATGTGCATATTTTCTCATTTGTCCTACTTGTAGGAGTTGCTCAGCTAGTTTCTGGGTCCCTTTCAAAGTAAATTGCTTCATGTGTAGCTGTACATTTGGTGTGTCTGTATGAGGAGGGGAGCTCCTTTGTCACCATCTTGTTGACTCCCAATTCCTAAAGTTTTGTATCTTGCTTTTCAGTCAAAATATTTCCCTTTGCTCTAACACTGTTTTTTGAAACTTGAAGTACTTTCTTTAATAAGAATTTAATCTTCCAAATTTTCTTAGATTTGGGTAGGATGCCCCATTTTAATGACAGTAAAAGTATTGTTTCTGTCAAACCTTCCTGAGGTGTGGGAACAATATTCTAGGGTTGCATTTCAATCTTGTGCTGACTTACTCTTGCAAGTAAGGATTGCTTGACTCTAAAACTGAACTAAGTTAAGATCATACAATTATGAAAAATCAGATAAAATTTTATTAGCTACACAAATTTCATTAGCTATACTAATATGTAAGTCCTTCACTGTTTCCTTTTATTCTTCAAAGATATTTTATTGTATGGATTTCTAATTTTCATTATGATCAGTGAATATATTCTACATTATTTGAGGGATTTTAAAGATTTTGGCCTGGTATATAGTTTTTCTTGGTGAATATGCCATAGACACTTTAAAAAGTGCATTCATTCTAAAGTTGTTGGCTATAGTGTTTTATAAATGTCCATTAGGTTTAAATGGTTGATATATATTGTTCATATCTTCTATGATTGATATTGTGTTTTGGTCTATAAATTACTGGAAGAGTCGAGTTTAAAGTCACCAATTATGATTGTGGATTTGTCTGTTACTCCCCTTATTTCTGTTAGTTTCATTTCATGTAATCTGAAACTTTGTTATTAGTCATAAAAATTTTCATGATGATTATGTTTCCCTTATAAATTGACCCTCTTATATTATGAAATGTCTCTATCTCTGGTAATACATTAACTTGAAATTTACTGTATTAGAAAGTAATATAACTACTCTAGGTTTCATATGCTTTCTGTTAGTATGGTGTATCTTTTCATCCTTTTAACCTATATCTTTATGTACAAAATATTGTCATTATTAGATGGCATATAGTTAGGTTATGTTTTAACTGTTAACAGTTGGAGTGTTTATTCAATGTTCACTTAATATAATTATTGAAAAGGCAGATTTACTCCACCTCTTTTATTGTTTTTTTCTTTGTAAGTGTGTACTCCTTATCAGTGTCTATCTTCTGTTTTTTGTTCTTCCTTCTTCTCTGTCTTGCTTTTGATTGTTTAATTTTTTTTTCAGAATTCCATTTTCCTTTACTTTTTTTTTTTTTTTTTTTTTTTTTTTTTTTTTTGCTGTATGCGGGCCTCTCACTGTTGTGGCCTCTCCCATTGTGGAGCACAGGCTCCAGACATGCAGGCTCTGGACGCACAGGCTGAGCGACCATGGTTCACGGGCCTAGCTGCTCCGCGGCATGTGGGATCTTCCCGGACCAGGGCAAGAATCCAAGTCCCCTGCATCGGCAGGCAGACTCTCAACCATTGTGCCACCAGGGAAGCCTTCCTTTACTTTTTTAACTCTACCTTTTTGTAGTTTTTTAGTGGTTTTCTAGTGATTGCAATATACATGTTTAGTTATTTCAGTCTTTAAGACCATTAAATCACCACATAAACAGAAGAATCTTGGAAACATATATACATATTTACTTAGTCTCTGCCCCCTGTTATGCTAGAGGTGTCATATATATTATATCTATATCTACTCTAAACCATATAGCCAATAGAATAATTGTTTTAAATAGGTATATTTATTTTTAAGAATTTAAGAGGGAAAATATTTCATAATTACCCACATACTAACCAGTTTTAAAGCTTTTCATTCTATCCAGAAGATCCATGTTTCCTTCTGATATCATTATTTATCTTCCCAAAGAGTTTTCTTTAGCACCAGTAGTACTGGTGATAATTTTTCTTCATTTTCTTTTATCTGACAGTGTCTTTTATTTAGTCCTCTTTATTGAGGAATATAGTTACTGAATATAGAATTATGATTTAACATTTTCCCCTAGTACTTTAAAGATAATATTCCATAGTTTTCTCTGCTTCATTGAAATAAAATCCATTTTGGGGGTAGTTGGTATAGAAAATAGTTGAAACAAAAGTTTAGGCTAACAAAGCAGGATGTGATAGATACTTTAACAAGCAGTTGTTATGAAGAGTTCTTAACTAAACAGTTTGTTGTTATGTGTTGCTCTCTGTGTCTCTTGACAGTTTTGAAAAATGAGCTCCCTTTGACAGGGATTTGGTATTATTTATATTCTTGTCTTACCCAGAAAGTCATACAGAAAATAATCATTCCACACTTTTAAATGGCTAGTTTTGCTTTCATGGTATTTACAATAAAATAATAAGTTAGTTAGAGAGTAAATGGATGACTGTGTTAAAGAGAAAAACGAAGGTAAAAAGATTGGAGTGAATTGATATTAGAAATATTTCATTTAATTAATTGATAATATTACCATTTGGTCAAGGCATAGAAATACGGAATATTTTGTGAATTGTGCTGTGATGTAAACATTTGGTATTAGTTCTCTTAACACAGAATTGATCCATCTCTTGAAATAACATCTCTTTATTGAAGATAAGTGGGACATGGGTACCTCACAACCTCTGAATTTAGGGAGGATGAAATTAACCTTCGAATTGTTTGTGTTTGATTTGAATGGCATATTTTTTTGGTTTCACATGATTCCCACATGTGAAATTCCATGACAATTATACAAGAAAGAGGAAGCTGTTGTACTTTTTGCAATGTACATTGTCACCAAAACATACTACCATCCTTGATCTTATGATAAATGTAGAAATAATATTCCAATGGACATGTAAGATAAATAAGTTTCTGTGGAAGCAGAAGTGCTCAGTTTTGAGAAGCACTTTGGTGTTGTAATGTCTTATGTTAATGATTCTCAAATTCTGCCCCATTCTACTTTATCATGTATCTGTCTGTCTATCTATCACTTTATCTTCTCTATTTATCTGTATATCTCTACCTATCATCTTCCTATTTACTTATTAATAGATAAGTTATCGTTCAAGTTCAATCACCCATCTTATAAATATCTTTTGTGTATCATTGATTTATCTGTCTCTCCATCCGTGCCTTTATTAGGTATAATAGGCAGAAGAGCATGGCAATAGAAAAACAAGGGGGTTACCTCCCATGTGAAAGGACAGTGATGACAGTGGTCTCTGAAGTGATGATGTATAAGGAGAAAACAAGAAGAGAACGTGAGGACTGAGGACCAGTAACTCAGGGACCCATCTAGCAGGAACTCTGGACTTACTACTATGCTCAAATTTGAAAAAATCAAAATAGAGTTGCCTATATTCTGTGTCAGCTTACATGAGAAAATTTCGTCTAAATATGATAGCTCTGCCTTTTCAGTCCGCCTATGTCTCCATATTTTAAGACTCAGTTTTAATTACATGGAGTTATCAACTCAGTTTACTTTAAATTAGACCATGGATTGGTAAACCTTTTCTGTAAAAGGCCAAATAACAAATGATTTCAGCTTTTTAGAATTTATGAACTCTGTTACAGCTAATCTACTCTTCTATTGTAGTGTGAAAGCAGCTAAACATAATGTGTAATTAATTGAATGAGTATGGTTTTGTTCCAGTAATACCTTATTTACAACAGCAGGCTGTGGGCTTGAGTACCACATGCTGAACTAGAGCATTGGTTAAATCAGAACCTGGAAAATAATTGGATTAACCTCACTACATGGTAAAAATATCTGAAAATTATTTCCCTATTTTATTTTCATGAAAATTATTTTAGTTCCTCTGCTAAATCTCACTCATAAGAGAGTGCTATAAATGAATACTGCATGCCATCATAACCTAAACAATGTAAAACTGTATAAGTGACTGGAGTAATGTGAACCCCTTTCCAGTTGTAACCAATAAATTATATTTTTAAGTTGAGCATATTTCTCCCACATTCCATTTATAAAGTCCTCAAAGATTGTGTCCAAAATCTTGCCTGCCTTCTTTTCCCCTTCGGCACATTTCAAGTCAAAATGTTATCTATCAGTTTCCTTGGTGATATCCAGTCTCCTTAGGCATTGACTTCAGTCTATTTTGACATCATTTGAACAGTTTTTGTAATTGTTTCAACATCTCAGAATAGGATTTGTATCTTCCAAGGCTGTTATGTGACCTAGTTTGTAAAAATGTGAAAGATTCAACAGCATAAATAGCTAATGGATATAATCTTTAATCCAGTTAAACTGTGTTTTCTGAGTTTTCTTCATGTTATGTGCATTGGACGGTTTAGAGGAAAGAAAAAGTATCTAAAACACGCTAACTTAAAATTAAATTTGGGCTATTGCTTATTCTGCAGTCAATTGAAAATGTACCTGTATATTTACATATATGACCAGTTTAGTGTTAATATTCTATGAAAGGCTCATGCAAATCAATTAGAAAAAGACAAGCATTCCAGTACAAAAGTGGGAAAACACATAAACGAGCAATTCATAAAAGGTAAGTATTGTGAATGGCCAAGAACACATAAAAATATACTCAACCATATCTATCTTTTTTTTTTTTTTTTTTTTTTTTTTTTGCGTTACGAGGGCCTCTCACTGTTGTGGCCTCTCCCATTGCGGAGCACAGGCTCCGGACGCGCAGGCTCAGCGGCCATGGCTCACGGGCCCAGCCGCTCTGCGGCATGTGGGATCTTCCCAGACCGGGGCACGAACCCGCGTCCCCTGCATCGGCAGGCGGACTCGCAACCACTGCGCCACCTGGGAAGCCCCTCTATCTTTATAATGAAATATTAAATATATATTAAATAATTATTCATCATTATACATATATAATGAAATAAATATGTGTATGTGTGTTTAAACACAGACAGAAACACGCATAATAAAATAAATCAACAGTTACTTTTTCACCTATTAGATTAACAGGCACATTTGTTAACAAAGTGTGGAGAATTTGGGACTCCTTGTGTGTTACAGTCTTTCCAATAGAGAGTGGAAAAATATGTATTAGATGGAAATTAGCACATTTTGACCAAAAATTTTATTTTTAGAGATTTACCTATAAGATATAATAGGGAGTGTTCAAATGTATATATAAACTCAAGGGTACTCATGAGAGCCTTAGTTATACTTGTAAAATTATAAGTAATCTGTTTATCAAGTCATAATGCTAGGTAAATTAATGATGATTCATTTATCTAATTGAATTGTATTCAGTTATATATGGTATGTATACTGAAATTAATTGATATGAACATCTAGGTTTTTCAAAAGTTCATTTGTCCATCAGTTACTGAATATCAACAATGTTTGAGGCATTAATATTGTATTTCATTCACATAAAATTATATATGTATGTGATTGTTTGGATATGGTCAATAAACCAATTTTACAGGAAGAATGTTCAAAAACTGTTGATCGTGAGTTTGGGTCATTATTTTACTATTATCTGTGTGTGTGTGTGTGTGTGTGTGTGTGTGTGGTGTAATTTCAAATATATATATTTCAATTATATATAGCAATTATTGAATTCTTAGTATGTGTACTACCACATGCTGAGATAAATACTTTTTCATGGATTATCTCATTTAGTGCTAATAATAACCAAAATAACAGATTAGGATATTCATTCCTTTTTATAAGATGAGAAGATAGAGACTGAGTTTGAAACTAAGTTTGATTGTGCAATTCATTCTGTTACTCACAACTTAAAAAAACCCACAACTCAGTGTCACAGCCTTTGGTAGATGATAATTAAAAATACTTATATTTTGCTAAATCTCCCCATGTTTGGGGAAAAGACGCACATTTCTGAGGTCATATTTGTTTTCTCTGTGTTGTTAAGGTCAGAGCCATGAGAATTCTCAAGTTTAGTTCTTTAAGCTAAAAAGTGTATGTGTTGAGATATTGCCAGAACAGGAGAAAAAGATGAATAGGACATTGGTTTGTGGAAAATTCCGTGGTATAAATCTACACAGAATGACCTCTAAAAATATGGGGCACCAGTGCTTAGGTGATGGGACAGTGTTCTTCAGCAGAAACCATTTCATAGATAGAGAATGGGGCACAGATCAAAGTCCAAAGAGAAATGGCCAGTAAGTGGAGTATCAGTAAATGGAAGAAATCAACTTTGGATCAGACTTGGTGATAGGCAATACCAAGACAAATACTGTAGATAGCAGGGAAAGGACCAATGAAGATCTTGGAGTGAAGAAATAATCCCCAACTGATATAGATTCAAATTCCATAATCTCCTATTGGAATATTTTTCAAATTGTACTTTATGACCATATGGTCTGGATTATAAACTATCTACTTCATATGAATCTGTGTTCCATAATCAATTCAATTTTATCCAGTTCTCTGTATTCATTCTAACACTTTTCTAAAGACAACACTGTGTCTTACAAGTGTGGTTCATTAGTAATTCTCAGCTAGTAGCTAAAATGTTGGCCAGAAGGATAAGCAGAGTGAATTGTGACATAAGTTTTGCCTGACTGTGCCATAGCAGTGCCTAAGGTATGTTTAAAAATTTGGGTGGTTTATAGCAAGGTATGTGCTATGCTATTCTAACTTTGCCTTTTTATCTTCTGGTATCTTGAGGGGAAATGGACCTACATAAGATACGCACAGTTGGGGCTCTGTAACGTTGAGAATACTGAAGGAGGAAGATAAGTACAGAAGGAAAAACCAGTCATATATGGGTAAGGCTGCATCTGTCAAAGAGGACTGCTGGACACTGAGCTGTTCAGCCTCTGGTTTTGACTGGTACAATTTGGGGATGTTTGGACCTGGTAAATCTCTTTAAGGATGATAAAACTGATTAATGGTGTTAAGATGTTTATAATATTATTAAACTAATATGTAAATCAGGCTTCCCTGGTGGCGCAGTGGTTGAGAGTCCGCCTGCCGATGCAGGGGACACGGGTTCGTGCCCCGTTCCGGGAAGATCCCACATGCCGTGGAGTGGCTGGGCTCATGAGCCATGGCCGCTGAGCCTGCGTGTCCGGAGCCTGTGCTCTGCAACGGGAGAGGCCACAGCAGTGAGAGGCCCGCTTACCACACACACACACACAAAAAAAACGCTAAAAAAAAAAAAACCCTAATATGTGAATGAATGAATGAATAGGGTAGAAAGTAAAGTTCTTTACTACAGAAAGCTGCAAGGAACATTATAAGAATGACAGGATATAAGAGCTCAACATTTGGCAATAATCATAATATTCAATAATTGTTTTAACCAGGAACATCAAAGGATGCTAGAACTTATTGGAGAAAATTTGAAGAGAAACAGGATACTTTTTAAAATATTCTTTTTAAAACATTTATTTAAGTATAGTTGATTTACAACTATAAGACTAAGTCTGAAATTAGGTCAAAATGATAGTATAAAATAATATGTAAAAAGAAGAATATCTTGAAGCATATGGTTTCAGGTGTACATACTTGCTCAGGAAATATGAAAGTGTGGAATAAGTTCATGAATACTATGATACCAATGAGTCTTATCTGTATCTGCATTTGAACCATTTCCAATAGAACAAGTCTTTTTACCCACAATTCACTTAGCATAATATTTTCAAGGTTCAGCCACCTTATGACATGTATCGGAACTCCATTTCTTTTTATGGATGAGTGCTATTCCATTTATAGATATATCACATTTTGCTTATTCATTCATCAGTTAGTGGCTATTTGGGTTATTTCTACACTTTGGCTATTTTGAATAATCTTGCTATAAATACCTATGTAGAGATTTAGTTCTTTTAGGGATGAGAATATGGTAACTCTATGTTTAACATTTTGAAGAGTTTTCTGACCAGGACTTTAAGATCATACTTGTTTCATTTGAAGGTGTACAACTCTGTGCACCGTGAATATCCTGTTGAATATTGGTGGAAAATGTTATTGTAGAAATAATTAAGTAAATTGAAAAACCAAGATAAACACAGTTGAAGCCCATTGCCTCATACATGGTTGATTCAATGGGTATATATATTTTTTATTATTGTGCATTTTTGCTTTTATGTTTTTTGTTTTAAGTGTTATGGAATCAATGTTGGTTTTCATACAAAGCATTTCCTTGTCTTACAACATTAATTATGATGGAGAAAGGGTATCTCGAATAAGTGAATTAAATATTATTCAAGGACAGTAGGATCATTCGGATTGGTAGAATTTTGCCACAGAAATATATTGATATTACTCATAATGTTCATGAAGAACTGAAATGAAAAACGCTCTCATTGGTTTAATAGCTGGTGTAGCCTCCCTTATTCATTGTCATCTCCAATTTTCACGTGTAAATCAAGTGTTTCAGTATGTTTCCAGGGTTATGAATGACTGTTATTTCTTGGGTGTCTTCAGGGTCTATCCTTTTTCACAGGCAGCCAACAAAAGGTGCCCTTTTGAATGAATGTGTCTGGATCATATATTCATACATTGTGAAAAATCTGAAGAAAATGAGAGGCAAAATCACTGTTGTTGAACAGTACTGTATTTCTATTCTAAGCAAGTGAGGGAAGATGTTAGCTAACTCATTTTAATGTTAGCTCACAGTTTGGGTAGCTTTGAGTGCTACTAGTTTTGCATGTATTCAGCATTTGATATCTGAGTATCTGGTTCCTTATTAAATGGTATTCCTTTGAATGTGTGCCTGCTAAAAAATATATAGGTTCAATACATGAGAGTGTGGATTGAGTACATGAATACTAGGCCCAGTGTTCAGTCCAGGCTTTCTTCGTTTTTAAAAAAATATTTTTAAATTAATTGATTAATTTGCATCAGGTCTTAGTTGCAGCATGTGGGATCTTTGTTGAGGAAGACGGGATCTTTTGTTGCAATGTGCGGGCTCTTCATTGCAGTGCGTGGGCTTCTCTCTAGTTGTGGCATGCTGGTTTTCTCTTCTCTAGGTGTAGCGTATGGACTCCAGAGCGTGTGGGCTCTGTAGTTGTGGTGCCCGGGCTCCAGAGAACATAGGCTCTGTAGTTTGTGGCGCGTGAGCTCAGTAGTTGTGGCGCACGAGCTTATTTGCCCCACTGTATGTGGGATCTTAGTTCCCCGACCAGGGATTGAACCCATGTCCCCTGCATTGGAAGGTGGATTTTTTACCACTGGACCACCAGGGAAGTCCCTGTCCCAGCCTTTTTTCAATTTTATATTTGTACCCCTTATATACTTTTTATTTTATGTACAGTAAAATACACCCTTTGTTGTGTACAGTTCTGTGGGTTTTGACAAAGGTATAGAATAGTATATCTAGCACCACGATCATGATGTGGAGGGGTTCCATTACCCCTAAAATCCCCTTGTGTTTCTCCTCCTTCTACTCCACAATCTCTTGCAATCACTGTTTCTATAGTTTTGCCTTTTACAAAATGTCATTTAAATGGAATCAAACATTACTTAGCATCTAAGGTCTAATTCCTTTTACTTAGCACTCTGAGTTCCCCAGTTTACTTGCAGGCCTTTATACTTCAGAGATGTCTGTTAGGTTATAGATATAATCCTCCTAGGATTCTTAGTTGCATTCTGTGTGGAGAAAAGACAAGCCAATCTTACTCCATCTTAATTCCACTTATGTCTTACCTCTCTCTAATGTCTTTTTCCATATAATTTCCATTTATCTTTTGAACTGTCTCATCTATCGATATTTTTCTGTTCTTGCCATTGCTCCATTCATTTCTATATGTTGTTTGTAATAGATTTTCAGAGTTTTTATCTTACTTCCAGAATATAGGTCTAACAACGCCTTTATCATGTGCTTTTCATTTGACCAATCACAAAGCATTTTCACAAAGTCTTTATTTGGTGGAATACAACTTTAGAATTTCTCACTTAAAAAGAAAACTGTTATGCCACTAATTTGCATAGCATTGCAGACAGGATTACTGACTATTTGCAGAGTGAAGAATTCAGAGAGGAAATAAGTGAAGAAATGAAATGACAAAGGTGATAAAGGACCAAGGAACCATGATTTGTGTGACGAGGACTAGACATGCGGGGATGCCTGTGCAGTAAATAATTACATAGAACCAACTGTTGTACTTGAGTTTTAAATGAATTTCATGTATTTTCTGATCTGATTTATATTCTTTGTGATGTTCTGCTGCAGGTAAAAGGCTAGAAATTTATCATACTTCAAGGAGGAAAGGTGAGCAGCTACTCGGGTGCTATTGAAAGTTTTGGTCTGTGTTCTGGCCAGTGATGTGAGAAATTCAAGTCCTGTTGTCTCATTCTTTCAGGCACTCAGGGAGCATGCTTTTGTGATAGATTTTTCCCCATAGGTATGCCTACTTTGTTAATGGAATCTTCATTATTGTTTCTTTCCTTTATTAAATAAAAATCTCTCTTTGAAGTAACTTGACTAACGTTTAAGAACCATTGATAGATTTCCTTTTTATACCATTTTATTATGTATGAAAATAATCTTTTAGTGAAATTTAAATGTGCCAAAATATTTATCTTTTTATTACTAGCATTTCAGAACTTAGATTTTTTACTCATATTTATACGATAATCAAACCTTGTTTGCTAACTCATTTACAAGTATTACTCCACTACTCCTTGAAATTTTAGTTGACTTAATTTTTTGTATTTTCTCAATAGATTTTATTTAATTTTATTCAAAAAAAATCCATGGTTATGTGCCTACTGTGCTGTGTAGATGAGGGTTCCATGGTTCAACTACTAAACAAAATGTCTACTGTATATGTGCTGTTTTTTTATTCATAATGCAGTAGATAAGCCTGAAGAAAATAAGCCTGGCTATGGAAACGCTTATTTGTTGAGGGGTGGGGTACTTGTCTGGATCGATGATGAGAAAAATTGTCTGAGGATGCTGAGGGACTCATTCCAGATGTCAATCTGAGGTCCAGATGAATGCCCCTCTAATAGGACAAATAAGACCCTCATAGCCTGGCTTTATTTGGTGACCCCTCATTGACGACATAATACTACTGCAAGCATGCCTTTTCTTTCTCCCAGGGCAAGGCATTATTAGCATCCTATCTTATGAGGCAATATTCACTGTATATATGCTAAGTGACCCAAGACTTGCTTCATTTTGCTCACTTTGAACAGAGATTTAGATAGAACTTGTTTAAAGGAAACGTTCTTGAGTAATAAATGAGGAAACAAAAGAAATGTTACATTAAGAAGGGGTCAAGCAACTGTGGTGGGTACTGAAAGCCTCATTAGTGTTGGGCTAAAAGAAGGGAACCATGCATGCCTATAATAAATATTGACCATGGAGTCAGTATTAGTGTGTTGTTATTTTTAGTGTTGAGTATTTTTTGAGACTATATCTTTCTTTTTTGTTGTTGTTGTTGTTTATGGTTTTCTGAGGTAGAAGGGCTGAAATGAGGGCCTCCACTTCAGAGAATAGGGGTGAGTAACTATACCTGAGTCCTTTAAAATTCATATGTCATGTGCTCTGTGCCACACCCTGAAGTCTCCGTGTTCATCTGTTCAATGGCTTACTCGATTGTATCTTCATGATGTGTCCTTTTCTTTGGTGATTGCCTCTACCCTCATTTCCAAATTTTAAATTTTATTTTATCTGAGTTTTGGGTGGACTGACAAGTGGAGAATCTTGGAAAATTGTTGGTTTTTAAATACATTTTCTTATTGCAGTGAAATATCCTTTGGTGAAATTAATCTGTGCTTGGGAGTTTCCGTAACAAATTATGGTTTCAGAATGTTGACCCCATGATTGAGAGCATCATACTTAGAGCATTTTGATCAGATCCATAAGATCATTATGGGTCATTATTGCTACTCTTCTGTGTTGAATTTGACTTTAATTAGGTGTTTTTCATTTTTTGATGTGAAAAATTATATATTAAACTTTCTGAGATCTTTCTAAGACCATGAAGATTTTAAATGATAAAGAACCTTGAAGTACTCCATTTTTCTGAAACACAAAAAAATTCAATTTTCCATAGTACATTAATCTCACAAAAGATATCGGGTTGGGTTAATCAAGTGTAGAGATAGTGAAATTTCATATATTAAATAATTAATCATTATTTGTTGTTAAACTTGAAACATCCATCAATAAGGAAAATGGTCTGTATATTCCTTGGCATGATTACACAGGTTTTATGTTACATAGGGACTGGTGTTTAATACTTTAGAAATGGGTAAACTCTGTTTTTCTCTTGACAAAGTTATGGTCACAAATTCTTTGAAGTAATAATTGTTTTTGCTATTTTTATACTTATTTATGTATTGTAATATATGTTTTCACTTCTCCAGAACCTAGCAAAGTAATTCAAATGAAATCAATAACAACTAATAAAATAGCCATGAACATTAATAATTGTAATATTAGGGAGGAAAAGAGCCTTACCAGATACTGACATGAACTGTAGAAACTCTTATCATTTAAAAACATTTGAGTATAATTATGAATGACAGGAGCACTAGAACATATTTTGGTCTAATAAATATGATCCTAAAATTACATAATTGTTTATTCATCCATGTTAGTATATAAGTAGATTTATAGTGCATGGTTGCTGTCTTAATGTGTAGAATTAAATTGACATATAGTATTAATGCTGTAAATGGCAAGTATTAAAAATGTACAACCCAGGGTGTTTTAAAAAAGAAGTACTTTTTCCTAGGATTGGGAAAAAGATGATGTCCTGTCTCATCACTTCTTTTTTTTAATTGAAGTATAGTTGATGTACAATATTATATGTTACACGTATAAATATAGTGATTCACAATTTTTAAAGGTTGTGCTCCATTTGTAATTATTATAGAATATTGCTTATATTTCCCATGTTGTACAATATAGCTTGTAGCTTATTTTATACCTAATAGTTTGTACCTGTTAATCCACTACAAATAATTCATCCCCTCCCTTCCCTCTCCCCAATGGTAACCACTACTTTGTTCTCTATGTCTGTGAGTCTACTTATTTTTGTTACATTCACTAGTTTGTGAGGTTCTTGTGATGTCCTTGTCTGGCTTTGGTATCACTGTCAAGCTGGCCTCATAGTATGAGTTAGGAAGTGTTTCTTCCTCCTCTATTTTTTGAAAGAGTTTGAGAAGTATTGATGTCAATTCTTCCTTAAATTTTTGGTAGAATTCACCAGTGAAGCATATGGTCCTAGGCTTTTCTTTGCTGGTAGTTTGGTTTTTTTAAAATTTCTGACTCAGTCACTTTTTTATTAATCTGTCATGATCCATTTGGGCCGTCATAACAAGACACCACCGACCAGGTAGCGTATAAGTAATAGAAATTTACTTTTCAAGTTTTGGATGCTGGAATACCAGCATAGTTGAAATCAGGGGGCTGGTATGCTCAGGTAAGGGCACTCTTCTGAGTTGAAGACTTCTTGTATCTTCACGTGGTGAAAGGAATAAAAGAGTTTAGTGGAGGTCTCTTTTATAAGAAAGGAATTTCACTCACCAGGTCTCCACCATTATGGTCCAAACACTTCCCAAGGGCCCTACCTACTAATACGTTAACGTTTGGGGGTTGCAATTTTAAAATATGAATTTTGGGGTGACAAAAATTCAGACCATAGCAAGGTCTATTACGATTTTCAATTTATTCTTGAATTATTTTTGATAGTTTTTATGTTTTTTGGAATTAGTCCATTACATCTAGATCGTTTAATTTGTTGGTATACACTTGTTCATAGTATTGTTTATAACCCTTTTCATTTCTTTGAAATCAGTAATAATGTGCCTGTGTCCATTTGTGACATTAGTAAGTTGAATCTTCTCTCTTTTCCTCTGGTCAGTTTAGCTAAAACTTTCTGAATTTTGTTGAAGTTTTCAAAGAATCAGTTTTTGGTTTCATTGATTTTTAAATTTTTATTCAATTGATAATTTCAATCTTTAATCTTTATTTTCTATGCTAATCTTTTTTTTCTTCCTTTTCTTGCTTTATGTTTGGATTTCTCTTCTTCTACCTTCTTAAGGTATAAGGTTATATTATTGACTTGAAATCTTTCTTCATTTTTTAATGTAAATTTTAACAGCTATAAAATTTTCCCCTCAGGTACTGCTTTTGTCATCTCATAAGTTTTGGAATGTTGTATGATAATTTTTATTGATCTCAAATAATTTACTTTGAGAATGAGAGAATCTTATTTGATTCATTGTTTATTAGGAATGTGTTTCTTAATCTCCACTTGTGTGTGAGTCTTCTAAAATTCCTTCTGTTACTGATTTCTAATTTAATTCCATTGTGATCAGTGAACATACTTTGCATGATTTCAATGTTTTAAAATTTATTTAAACTTATTTTGGGTGTTATTTCTGGTCTATTCTGAAGAATGTTCCTTATGCACTTGAGAGAAATGTGTAATCTTCTGCTTTTAGGTGGACTGTTCTGCCTAAGTCC
The DNA here is from genome assembly GCF_949752795.1 of Hyperoodon ampullatus. Lineage (NCBI taxonomy): Eukaryota > Metazoa > Chordata > Mammalia > Artiodactyla > Ziphiidae > Hyperoodon > Hyperoodon ampullatus. The sequence continues at coordinate 69,737,221 of NC_136916.1, forward strand.
ATTAGGTGTAGTTGATTTATGGTGTTGTTCAAGTGCTTTATTTCCAGAATGATCTTCTTTCTAATTTTTCTATTGGTTATTAAAAGTAGGACATTGAAGTATCCACATATTGTAGAGATGTCTGTTTCTCTCTTCAATTCTGTGCAATTTTGCTTCCAATATTTTGGGACTTTGTTGTTAGGTGTGTAAATGTTTATGATTGCCATATCTTCTTAATCGATTGACTCTTTTATCAATGTTTAATTGACTCACGAAACAATTTTTGTTTGAAAATAAATTTTGTCTGATATTAGTATGGTCACTCTAGCTCTCTTTTGGTTACAACTTATATGAAATATTTATTTCATGCTTTAATTTTCAACCAGTTTGTCTCTTTGAATGTAAAGTGTGTCTCTGGCAGATAACATACAGTTGGATCATGTTGTTAAATCCATTTTGCCAATCTCTGCCTTTCACTTATACATTTTATACCATTTCTGTTTAATGTCATTACTGATAAAGGAGGACTACTGCCATTTTGCTGTTCATTTTTTTCTGTGTCTTACATGTTTTTGGTCTTCACTATTGCTTTTATATGTTAAGTAGATATTGTTGAGTGCACCATTTAAAATTCTTTATTTCCTTGTTGTTTTTACTATATATACTTTAAGTTATTTTCTTAGTGGTTGCCCTAGGGGTAACAATTAACTTCTTAATTTATAACAAACTAGTTCTACTTAATACCAATTTAATTTCAGTAGTATATAAAATTTTTGCTTCCATATTGCTCCATTTCCCCTGTGTGTTGTCATTGTCACAAATTGTGTCTCTATACTTATGTACTCATCACCACAGACTGATAATTTTTGTTTTATGCAGTTATACAAGCATATGATAGGAAAAGAGAGGAGTTACAAAAAACATATTAATATTGGCTTTTATATTTGCTTGTGAAGTTACCTTTACTGATATTATTTATTTCTTGATGTGGATTCAAGTTATTGTATATGGTCCATTCATTTCAGCTTGACTCCCTTTGACATTTGTTGTAGGGCAAGGCTGCTGTCAAAGAACATTCTCAGTTTTTGTTGTCTAAGAATGTCTTAATTTCTCCTTCAGTTTTGTAAGGCATTATTGTCAGATCAAGAATTCCTAGTTGAATGTCTTTTCATTGCATAACTTTGAAACTATCTTCCTACTGCCTTCTGACCCCATGTTGTATGATGAAAAATCACTTGTTATTTTATTGAAGATCACTTCTATGTGATGAGTTCCTTCTCTATTTCTGCTTTCAAGGTTCTCTCTTTGACTTTCTATTTGAACAGTTTCATAATGATGTGTCTCAGTATGAATCTGTTTGAATTTATCCGACATGGAGTTCATTAGACTGCTTGTATTGGTAGTTTATCACTTTTCATCAGCTTTGGGCAGTTTTGTCCATTATTACTTGAAATATACTTTCTGTTCCTTTCTTTCTTCTTTCGTGACTCTCATTATGCATATGTTGGTACACTGGATGGTAGCCTCATAGGACTTTTAGGCTATGTCCATTAAAAAATAAATTTTCTCTTCCTTTAACTGGGTAATTTAAATTGACTTATCTTCAAGTTAGATTTATTTTTTCAGCTCAATTTGTCGTGGAGCCCTTTTTGTGAGTTTTTCAACACTTGCTATTGTGCTTTTCAACTCCAGAATTTCTAATTGATTTGTTTGAAAACTTTCTGTCTCTTTATTGATACACCTATTTCATGAGACAGTGCTTGTGGGCTTCATCTAGTTCTTAAATATGTTTTCCGTTAGCTCTTTCAACACATTTAAAGTAACTGATTTAAAATATTTGTCTTTGAGTCCAATGTCTTGGCTTTTCAGGGAGAATTTCTATTTCTTGTTCTTTTTTTTTTTTTTTTTTCTGTGTGTGGGACATACTTCATTGTTTCCTTGAATGCCCAGTACTTTTACATTGAAAATTGGACATTATGAATATAATGTGGCAACTCTGGAAATCAGATCTGCCTTCCCTGTTTGTCTGTTGTTACTTTTTGTTGTTGAAGTTGTTTGTGGTATGTGTTCACTGAAGACTGTTTCATTAGATTTGTGGTCAGCTAAAAATTGGACAAAGATTTCCTTAGAAATCCTGAAGACAAAAAATTTCCCTGCATTTCAGAAGTCTCTCTGTGTATGTTAGTATATGCCTTTAACACTTAGCCAGGCATTTTAAGCTTTCTCTTAGCCTCAATTTTTACTTGTTAAGAGCCTCAAGTTCACTCACAGAGGAGACCTTAGGCCTTCTCAAGTTTTCCCTGAATAGGCACATAACTCTACATCTGTGCTGCCCTTATAGATTATGAGGAACACATGGAATCATCTGATAGCCATTACTCCAAAAACACAAAAAATTCATTCCTGAACTTTCCTCATAATGTTTTGGTTTAATTTATTTTCTGTTACAACTGTAATCCATTGCATTAGGCAGCAGCGACAAACAATGCAAATTACCACCAATCTAGCTGCTATAGCACTGAGTGACTTCTGAATTAGAAGAAAGAAAAGCAAGTCTTTGAACCAGTGTTTTAGGGAGTCAATATAAATCATAAATTAAAAGAAGAAATTACAATTCTTTGGATATGAGGTCAGTCTGACTCTTTCCACTACAAGAACCAGGAATGTGGAGTGTTATTCTCAATAATATCACTGAGTTGGGGAATAAGACATGGGACTAGAGTCAGTTAAACAACCCAAAGTTTCTGGATTTTAGAAATTGAACTATGTTTCTTGATTAAGAGATTGTCTAGTGATAGCTATTACTTGGTGAATTTGCAGCTTTGCAAAAAAGCTGATAGTGCAAGCATTTACCACTTTTTCGTTATTGTTTATGAAGGGACAGGTGTTGGAGTTCCTCATGTGTCAGATTTGGTGCTGTCACTTCTCATTTCATTTTTGATTTTACCAATCACTAATGAAGTTCATCATATCTTGAAAGGATTATAATCACTTGTGTATCTTCTCTTGAGAAGTGTCTATTAAAATAATTTCAACAATTTTAATGGAGTTATTTCTTTTCTTCTTCAGTTGAAAGAACTGATTATATGGTACACGAGGAAAGATTTTACCAAAAATATAATTTGAAAATCACCCCCCTGTGATTCTGCTGGTTACAGTTTATCTGTAAAATTAAATCCTATATCACAAAATAGAGTAATACTGGTAAAGAAAATTGTATGTAAATTTTTCATTTAACTTTTTGTGAAAAAGATATTTTATTGCTATTGTTCTTTTTGCCTTCTGTAAATAGGATAGTTTACCTTTTGTAATAACATGAAATGGAATATAAAATATGTTGCATAACATATGATGATTCATAATAAAAAACAGGTCTATGGATAATCTTTTTAAAACGTGCAAAAAAAGAGCACATAATATTGGAGATATTTTCCACAAAGGTGTTATGTTCAGGAAAAAAAGATAATATATATTTTTAACATCTTTATTGGAGTATAATTGGTTTACAATAGTGTGTTAGTTTCTGCTCTATAACAAAGTGAATCAGCTATACCTATAACCCGATATCTCCTCCCTCTTGCGTCTCCTTCCCACCCTCCCTATCCCACCCCTCTAGGTGGTCACAAAGCACTGAGCTGATCTCCCTGTGCTATGTGGCTGCTTCCCACAAGCTATCTATTTTACATTTGGTAGTGTATATATGTCCATGCCACTCTCTCACTTCATCCCAGCTTACCATTTCCCCTCCCCCATCCTCAAGTACATTGTCTATGTCTGTGTCTTTATTCCTGTCCTGCCCCTAGCTTCTTCAGAACCATTTTTTTTAGATTCAATATATATGTATTAGCATACAATATTTGTTTTTCTCTTTCTGACTTCACTCTGTATGACAGACTCTAGGTCCATCCACCTTGCTACAAATATCTCAATTTCGTTTCTTTTTATGGCTGAGTAATATTCCATTGTGTATATGTGCCACATCTTCTTTATCCATTCCTCTGTCAGTGGACACTTAGGTTGTTTCCATGTCCTGGCTATTGTAAATAGAGCTGCAATGAACCTTGTGGTACATGACTCTTTTTGAATTATGGTTTTCTCAGGGTATATGCCCAGTAGTGGGATTGCTGGGTCATATGGTAGTTCTATTTTTAGTTTTTTAAGGAACCTCTATACTGTTCTCCATAGTGGTTGTATCAATTTACATTCCCACCAACAGTGCAGGAGGGTTCTCTTTTCTCCACACCCTCGCCAGCATTTAATGTTTATAAATTTTTTGATGATTGCCATTCTGACTGGTGTGAGGTGATACCTCATTGTAGTTTTGATTTGCATTTCTCTAATGATTAGTGATGTTGAGCATTCTTTCATGTGTTTGTTGGCAAAAAAATATATATAATATTTTTAGAAAGGAACTCTGTGAGAGACATTGCTTAAGGGTTTTTAAAAGTCCATGAACATATCAGGTGAGAGGTACGCATTATGTATTGGGAAGGGCAGTGATACCTTTCCACGGGAGAATATGACATAGGACAAAAAGTATGAAAAATGAAAAATAAGAGGATTTGAAAAAATGTGAAGATTTTGACTTAGGCGGCAGATCCTGGCATGCAGCACAAATCATAGTGTGCATGGGAATTCTTTGCATTTCACATGGCACAGGCCACGGTGATGTGTAGAAGGAATGCCATTTCACTAAAAACACAAAAATACAAACAAACACATACAGGCAAACTTAAGTGACTAATGTCCTACACTCCTGCCATCAGACACGCATTCAGTCCTCCCTAAGGGAAAGAGGTAGTTGGAAGCAGGTGCAGGGCTTACCCCCAGGTAAACATTGGCATGAATCTTCTTCTGTGAGGACCCAGGTCCAATTCTGAAGCCCACGTGTGATTTCTGTCCTCTTCTCAGGTGGAGTTTCCAGGCAAGGCTGGCCGTCCGCTAAGATAAGAACACCTTTGCGTGGTATGATGACTGGAGGTATGAGTGAGACACGAAAGAAGTGGGGTGGGCCCAGGGTGCTGAACCTGGCCATGGATCTCTCAGGGCCATAGGCATTCCCCCACCCCAAGATGTGCTATTGGATATTAGGGTTTGCTCGGATGGGCCCAGTGACTACAAGCGTGGATTCACTGTTCCTCTTGCTGAGTGGCCTGGGGCCTGTGGATTCCCCAGGCTGTTGGAGTACTCTGGGGTCATTGGATCCTCTTCAGAGCCACCCGGCCTCATAGTTGGATTCTGCAGCATCCCAGCACGAGCTCGGATGGATGATGACTCCCTCGTATGCATTCCTTGGAAAATCTGAACAAAATAAGTGAGAATGCTCTACCGTCTCCTCATCGAAACCGAGGTCCAGCACGTTGCCTCCCTTGGGGGTAGGGGACAGTTAGGAGTGAGGGCCAGTGTTCCCTTGCTAATACGCATGCAAACACAACTCAGGGCACCAGCATTGAAGGGGATCCTGTCTGAGGGTCGACTATGTCTGCACAGTAGCTGGGTAGTCTATGATCCCAGGTCCTTGATGAAAGGCTGGTGAGGGATTGCGAGATGGCAGGCTCTCCTGCTGGTCTTAGGAGAAGGAGTGTGTGCAGATCTAGGCCCAGTAAGCTCGCGGCTTGGAGAGGTGTGTTTTGGCCAGGTTCCCACTTTGGGCGTGGCACTTCAGGGGGTGTATTCACTGTGCCCTTGCAGGCTTCCAGCTCCCTTCGCATGGCAGAGGTCTTCCACTGGAAGTCTGTCTGTGGTCCTCGGGGACGGTGCCTTTGATCTCTGTGAGGTCCTCGGTAGTGTGGCTGTGGCAGTGGAGAAGTGCCAGGATGCACGAGGTGGAGTCGGTGTCATCAAATCAGACATGCTTACGGTCTGTCTTCCCTGGTGTACAGTGTCCCCATGTTCGCAAGATGTCTGTGGCTTCCGGTAGGGTCGAGTCACCCTGAGGGCAGCAGGAGGGCACTGAGCACGAGGCTGTCGACTGTTTGAACGTTTCCTTGGGATTCAGGACTCCGAACCCTGCCAGCTGGGAGCTGACTGGGACGTGGCCGGAAAGTTGGCCTAGTTTCTGCCATGGGGCTTGAATCTGGGTCATGGTTGCTGAAGCCCAACAGTTCCCATGGAGGGCATTCCCACAGGTCCATGGAAAGTTATTTGCCCTAGTTGGCAAGAAGTGGCACTTGGGCTGAAGTCCCTTAGGCCCTAGAGAGGTGCTGGGCTGCATCTTACCAGTAGCCAGCAACACGTCGGAGTCGGCACCATCCATGGGAGGTTCCTTTGCTTCCAAAAGGACTGGGAGTGGCCCCAAGTGCACATCAGATGTGCTACTAGCTGGCAGGGTCTCCAGGCCCATGTAGATGTCACACCTACGGCCGGGAGGCAGATCTCGTCGAGTCTTTGTGCTTTGGTCACAAGGCGTGGCTGCGGGAGAGTGGGAGTCCGTGGCCAATTTAAAGAGCCCCTGGGGGTCAAAGTTCACATGCGGCCTCTTGAGGTTAACAGGGGTTTTCTCCATTTAGTGGGGGGGGATCCAAAGCCAAGGTGCTGTGTATAAACTGTGGCTTTTACTGTTCAAGTTTCTGCAGAGGGCCACAGGGACACACAGAGACCAAGACACAGATTCAGAGGAACACACAGAAACCCATAGCGCATCCTCGTGCGCAGTCACAGTCTCAGACGCGCACATGCGTGAACACACACATATACCCTCAAACACACCGGCCAACGTAAGTGCCTAAATTCTACAGTCATGCTGTCAGACCCGCAATCAGATCTCGGTAAGGGATAGAGTTCCTTGGGAAGCAGGTTCCAGAATCACACCCCGGTAAATGTTCACATGAATCATGATCTCTGAGTACCCCAGTCCAATTCTGAAGCCTGAGTGATGTCTGTCCACGTCTCAGGTGCAGTTTCTGGGCAAGGCTGGCCATTGGCAAAGACAAGACCTTCACATTGTCTGATGACTGGAGGTGCTAAGGAGAACTGGAAAAAGTGAGGTGGGAGCTTGTTGGTGAGCATGGCAATGGATAACTCAGGATGGTAGGCATTCACCCACCCTAAGATGTGAATTGGTTATTAGGTTTTCCTCAGACAGGCCCAGTGGCATCAAGAGTGGATTGACTGCTGCTCTTGCTGAGTGGCCTGAGGACAGTGGATTACCCAGGCTTTTGGAGTACTCCAGGGTCATGACTCCTCTGCAGAGCCTCGCAGCCTGGCCGGTTGTGTCCTGCAGAGTCCCAGCATGGGCTTGCATCATTGATGACACCCTTGTATGCATTCCTTGGAAAATCTGAACAAAATGAGTGAGAACACTCTACCGTCTCCTCATCGAATCTGAGGTCCAGCACGTTTCCTATCTCGGGGGCAGGGGACAGTGAGAAGTGAGGGCCAGCGTCCCCTGCTGACATGCATGCAAACACCACCCAGGGCTCCACAATTGGAGGGGCTCCTGTCTGAGGGTCTATGGTGTCTCCCCATAAGCAGGGTCGTCTATGAATATCAGATCCCTGCTGAAAGACCATTGAGGGAAAGCGAGGGGGCAGGCTCTCCTGCTGGTTTTCAGAGTCGGAGTGTGTGCTGGTGTAGGCCCAGTGAGCTTGCAGCTTGGAAAGGTGTATTTTGGCCAAGATCACGCTTTGTGCATGCCGCTTCAGGGGTTAATTCTGGAAGCCAAAATGAACAAGCTTCCCTGGTTGGAGCCTGGAGCATCAGGCAAGGCCTGTGGCCCTCCCTGTCATTTGGTTTGGCTCATTGAGGTTCTTCAGTTCCCGGTGGGGCTGGAGCAATGGGTGGGTGTGGGCTGAGGTTGGGCGTCGGCAGAAGGGGGCTGATGGATTAGGCCTAGATAGTGCCCATGTCAGCTACTCTACTGCAACTCCCAGCACAGTGTTGGCACTAAGTGGGTCATCGTGGAATGGGGATAGGACTGAGTGCTGCATTTAAACCTACGTGGTGGCTGTTGGCCTGAAGAGGATGGTAAGGCATCATAAGGACATGTCCTGTGTGATATCGTGGGATGGGATGTAATTATTGGATTGCAGGCGCTGGCCACGGATTCCCAATTATGTATCCTGCTCGCAATGTGCTGGCATCAGATGCCTATGAAGGGGATGGCTTTGGCAGTTCACGAGGATGCAGTGAGGTAGGTAACCTGCGTAGAGTTGTGATCCCGTTGCCGGAGGAATGACGCCCAATGGGTGTCTTGCGGGATGCAGAGAAGTTAGATATACTGGGGAGTCTGTGCCACTCTCCTTGGGAGTAGGTGATTGATGGGAACATGCCCTTTGGCCACTTTGTATGCTTGTTTGGGAATGTGTAAAGCTAAAGTGTTTCTCCGAGAGGGCATGATGTGGCCAGCCCTTGTGGCATGCAGGATTTTCAAACATTCACAGGTTGATCTGGAGCAGTCTGCTGGCAGAGCAGAGATGCGTTCACTGTTGCAATGCCAGGCAAGCTGCCGGGACAGCCATTGTGCCCTTTGAAGCATCCAGGACCCCTCGCATGGCAGAAGTCATCTGTTGGAAGTCTGTATGTGGTCCTTGGGGATAGTGCCTTTGATATCTATGAGGTTCTCAGTAGTGTCGCTGTGGAAGTGGAGAAGTGCCAGGATCCATGGAGTAGGGTCACTGTCATCAAAGCAGACATCCTTGGGGTCTGTCATCACTGGTGTACAGTGACCCCATGTTTTCAAAATCTCTGTGGCTTCAAGTTGGTTACAGTTGCCCTGTGGGCAGTAGGAGGGCACGTAGGATGAGGCTATCAAGAATTTGAGCGTTTCCTCCAAGTTCACGGTGGCCAAACCTGCTGGGTGGGTGCTGGCAACACGTGCCAGGTACCGTAGCCTAGTTTCCATATTGGGGTTTGAACCTGGGTCATGGTTGCTGAAGCCCACCACTTCCTGTGGTGGGCATACCCATGGGCCCACAGAAAGTGATTTGGCGTAGTTGGCAAAAATTGGCAGTTGTGCCGAATTTCGTTAGCCCCTTGAGAGGTACGGGGCTGCATTTTGACTGTAGCCACTCACGGATCAGTGTCGGCCCGCCCATAAGAGTTTCCCTTGCTCCCAAAAATGATGGGAGTAGCGCCATGTGCACACTAGATGTTTGACTAGGTGGCAGGATGTCCGGGTACATGTATATGTTACACTCATGGCCAAAAGGCAGCTCTCGCCAGCTGTTTGTGCTTGGCCCAGAAGGCTTGGCGGTGGAAGAGTGGAAGTCTGTGGCCTATATCAAAAACCCCTGGGTTTCAAAAATCACATTCACTCTGTTGAAGCTTCAAGGGGTCTTTCTCCATACAGTGGGGGGGGGGGGTGCAAAGCCAGAGCACTGTGTATAAATTCTGGATTTTATGGTTGGAGGTCTCAGCAAGGGCCACAGGGACACACAGAGACCAAGATGCAGATTCAGAGGCACACAAAGAAGCCCACAACTGTGTCCTCATGCACAGTTACAGTCACACACGTGCACACACGTCAAAAAAAAATATACCCTCTCATGTACCGGTGAACGTACATGCCTTATTTCCTACAGTCGTCCTGTCATATAAACATTGAGCTCTCTGTAAAGGTAGACGTCCTTGGGAGGCAGGGTCCGAGCTCAAGCCCAGGTCAAAATTCTCATGAATCATGATCTCTGAGTACACCGGTCCAATTCTGAAGCCTGCCTGCTTTATGTCCAGTTATCAGGGGCAGCTGCTGGACAAGGCTGGCCGTCGGCAAAGACAAGAAGACCTACGCATTGGCTGATGACTGCAGGTGCTAAGGAAAAGTGGAAAAATGATGCGGGGGCATGTTGCTACAGGTGGCTCGGGCTAACACAGGAAGGTAGGCTTTCACCCACCATAAGATGTGCCATTGGATATGAGGTTTTCCTCAGACGGTCCCAGTGGCTGCAAGAGTGGATTGACTGTTGCTCTTTCTGAGTGGCCTGAGGGCTGTGGATTCCCCAGGGTTTTGGAGTACTCTGAGGTCATCTCTCCTCTTCAGACCCCCACGGCATGCCCGGTTGTGTTCTGCAGCGTCCCAGCCTGTGCTTGGATCGCTGATGACACCCTTGTATGCATTCCTTGGAAAATCTGAACAAAATGAGTGAGAACACTCTACCGTCTCCTCATCGAATCTGAGGTCCAGCACGTTTCGTCTCTCGGGGGAAGGGGAGAGTGAGGAGTGAGGGCCAGCGTCCCTTTCTGACTTGCATGCAAACACCCTGCAGGGTTCCAGAATTCGAGGTGCTCCTATCTGGGTGTCCACTGTGTCTGCCCATAAGCTGGGTCATCTACGCATATTAGGTCCCTGCTGAAAGACCGTTGAGGGCATGCGAGGGGGAAGGCTCTCCTGCTGGTCTTCAGAGTCGGAGTGTGTGCTGGTGTAAGCCCAGTAAGCTTGCAGCTTGTAAAGGTGTGCTTTGGCCAGGATCGCTTTGGTGCTTGCAGCTTCGGGGGCTATTTCTGGAAGCCAGAATGAGGAAGCGTCCCTGGTTGGAGCCTGGAGCCTCAGGCCAGGCCTGTGTCCCTCCCTGTCATTTGTTTTGGCGCATTGAAGTTCTTTAGTGCCCGGTGGGGATGGAGCAGTGGGTGGGTGTGGGCTGGGGTTGGTCTTCAACGGAAGGGAGCTGATGGATTAGGGCTAGGTATTGCCCATGTCGGCTACTCCACCGCAGTTCCCGACAGAGTTTTGGCAAGAAGTGGGTCATCGTGGAGTGGGGTTAGGACCGAGTGCTGCATTTAAGCCTGCGTGGTGGCTGCTAGCCTGCAGAAGATGGTAAGGCATCATAAGGACACGTCCTGTGTGATGTCGTGGGATGGGCTGTCATGATTGGGTTGCAGGAGCTGGCCACGTCTTCCCAAGAATGCGTGCTGTTCGTGATGCGCTGGCATCAGCTGCCTACGAAGGGGATGGCTTTGGCAGTACATGAGGATGCGGTTACGTACTTAACCTGCGTAGAGTTGTGATCCCGTTGCCGGAGGAATGTCGCCCAAAGGGTGTCTTGCGGGACGCCGAGAAGTTAGACATGCTGAAGCGTCTGTGCGTCTCTCCTTGGGGGTATTTGGGTTATGCGCACATGCCCTTTGGCCACTTTGTTTCCTTGTTTGGGAATGTGCAAAGCGAAAGTGTTTCTCCGAGAGTGCATGATGCGGCCAGCCCTCGTGGCACGCAGGAGTTTTGGACAGCTAGTGGTTTATCTGGAGCAGTCCGTTGGCGGAGCAGAGATGCGTTCAGTGTTCTGACGCCAGGTGCGCTGCCGTGGACAGCCACTGTGCCCTTTGGAGCTTGCAGGTCGCCTCGCGAAGCAGAGTTCTTCCTTTGAAAATCGGTCTGTGGTCCTCGGGGAGAGTGCCTTTGATCTCTGTGAGGTTCTCGGTAGTGTCACTCTGTCAGTGAAGAAGTGCCAGGATGCATGGGGTATGGTCAGTGTCATCAAAGCAGTCGTGTTTGCGGTCTGCCATCCCTGGTATACAGTGACCCCGTGTTTGAATGATGTCTGTGGCTTACAGTAGGTTCGACTTACCCGGTGGGAAGGAGGAGGGCACGTAGGACAACACTTTCAAGAATTTGAGCGTTTCCTCCGGGTTCAGGGCCGCCAAACATGCTGGCTGGGTGCTGACAACACGTGCCCGGGAAGCTAGCCTACTTTCCGCAGTGGGGTTTGAACGTGGGTCTTGGTTACTGAAACCCAGCACTTCCTGTGGTGGGCATTCCCATGGGTCCTCGGAAAGTGATTTGGCATAGTTGGGAACAATTGGCTGTTGGGCCGAATTTCGTTAACCCGTTGAGAGGTACCGGGCTGCATTTTACCTGTAGCCAGTCGCAGGTCGGCCCGCCCATAGGACGTTTTCTTGCTTTTAAAAATGATGGGAGTGGCCCCAAGTGCACATTGCATATTCCACTAGGTTGCAGGATTTCTGGGTCCATCTATATGTTACACCCACGGCCGGAAAGCAGGTCTCGTCAGGTGTTTGTGCGTTGGTCAGAAGGCTTGGCTGTGGAAGAGTGGAAGTCCGTGGCCTATTTCAAAACCCCCTGGGTTTCAAAGTTCACATTCAGTCTGTTGAAACTTGAAGAGGTCTTTCTCCATTCAGTGGGGGTGTCCAAATCCAGGGCGCTGTGTATAAACTCTGGCTTTTATGGTTGGAGGTCTCAGGAGAGGGCCACAGGGACACACAGAGACCAAGATGCGGATTCAGAGGCACACAAAGAAGCCAGAAGCGCGTCCTCATGTGCAGTAACAGTCACACACGCACACATGCGTGAAAACAAAAATATACCCTCTCACGTACCGGCCAACGTACATGCCTTACTTCCTGCAGTCGTGCTGTCAGAAAAACATTGAGTTCTCTGTAAAGGTAGACGTCCTTGGGAGGCAGGGTCCGAGCTCAAGCCCAGGTAAAAATTCTCATGAATCATGATCTCTCAGTACACCGGTCCAATGCTGAAACCTGCCTGATTTATGTCCAGTTCTCAGGTGCAGCTGCTGGACAAGGCTGGCCATCGGCAAAGCCAAGAAGACCTACACGTTGGCTGATGACTGCAGGTGCTAAGGAAAAGTGGAAAAATGAATCGGGGGCATGTTGCTACGCGTGGCTCTGGCTAACTCAGGAAGGTAGGCTTTCACCCACCCTGCGATGTGCCATTGGATATGAGGTTTTCCTCAGACGCTCCCAGTGACTGCAAGAGTGGATTGACTGTTGCTCTTTCTGAGTGGCCTGAGGGCTGTGGATTCCCCAGGGTTTTGGAGTACTCCGAGGTCATCTCTCCTCTTCAGACCCCCATGGCATGCCTGGTTGTGTTCTGCAGCATCCCAGCCTGTGCTTGGATCGATGATGAGACCCTTGTATGCATTCCTTGGAAAATCTGAACAAAATGAGTGAGAACACTCTACTGTCTCCTCATCGAATCTGAGGTCCAGCACGTTTCGTCTCTCGGGGGTAGGGGAGAGTGAGGAGTGAGGGCCAGCGTCCCCTTCTGACCTGCATGCAAACACACACCAGGGTTCCAGAATTCGAGGTGCTCCTATCTGGGGGTCCACTGTGTCTGCCCATAAGCTGGGTCATCTACGCATATTAGGTCCCTGCTGAAAGACCGTTGAGGGCATGCGAGGGGGAAGGCTCCCCTGCTGGTCTTCAGAGTCGGAGTGTGTGCTGGTGTAGGCCCAGTAAGCTTGCAGCTTGAAAAGGTGTGCTTTGGCCAGGATCGTGTTTGTGCTTGCAGCTTCGGGGGCTATTTCTGTAAGCCAAAGTGAGGAAGCATCCCTGGTTGGAGCCTGGAGCCTCACACCAGGCCTGTGTCCCTCCCTGTCATTTGTTTTGGCGCATTGAAGTTCTTTAGTGCCCGGTGGGGATGGAGCAGTGGGTGGGTGTGGGCTGGGGTTGGTCTTCAACGGAAGGCAGCTGATGGATTAGGGCTAGGTATTGCCCATGTCGGCTACTCCACTGCTGTTCCCGACAGAGTTTTGGCACGAAGTGGGTCATCGTGGAGTGGGGTTAGGACCGAGTGCTGCATTTAAGCCTGCGTGGTGGCTGCTAGCCTGCAGAAGGTGGTAAGGCATCATGAGGACACATCCTGTGTGATGTCGTGGGATGGGCTGTCATGATTGGGTTGAAGGAGCAGGCCACGTCTTTCCAAGAATGCATGCTGTTCGTGATGCACTGGCATCAGCTGCCTACGAAGGGGATGGATTTGGCAGTACGTGAGGATGCGGTTACGTACTTAACCTGCGTAGAGTTGTGATCCCGTTGCCGGAGGAATGTCGCCCAAAGGGTGTCTTGCGGGACGCCGAGAAGTTAGACATGCTGACGCGTCTGTGCCTCTCTCCTTGGGGGTATTTGGGTTATGCGCACATGCCCTTTGGCCACTTTGTTTCCTTGTTTGGGAATGTGCAAAACGAAAGTGTTTCTCCGAGAGGGCATGATGCGGCCAGCCCTCGTGGCACGCAGGAGTTTTGGACAGCTAGTGGTTTATCTGGAGCAGTCCGTTGGCGGAGCAGAGATGCGTTCAGTGTTCTGATGGCAGGTGCACTGCCGTGGACAGCCACTGTGCCCTTTGAAGCTTGCAGGTCCCCTCGCAAAGCAGAGTTCTTCCGTTGGAAATCGGTCTGTGTTCCTCGGGGAGAGTGCCTTTGATCTCTGTGAGGTTCTTGGTAGTGTCACTCTGTCAGTGAAGAAGTGCCAGAATGCATGGGGTATGGTCAGTGTCATCAAAGCAGTCGAGTTTGCGGTCTGCCATACCTGGTATACAGAGACCCCGTGTGTGAATGATGTCTGTGGCTTCCAGTAGGTTCGACTTACCCGGTGGGAAGGAGGAGGGCACGTAGGACAACACTTTCAATAATTTGAGCGTTTCCTCCGGGTTAAGGGCCGTCAAACCTGCTGGCTGAGTGCTGGCAACACGTGCCCGGGAAGCTAGCCTAGTTTCCGCAGTGGGGTTTGAACGTGGGTCTTGGTTACTGAAACCCAGCACTTCCTGTGGTGGGCATTCCCACGGGTCCTCGGAAAGTGATTTGGCATAGTTGGCAAAAATTGGCTGTTGGGCCGAATTTCGTTAGCCCGTTGAGAGGAGCCGGGCTGCATTTACCTGTAGCCAGTCGCAGGTCGGCCCGCCCATAGGAGGTTTTCTTGCTCCTAAAAATGATGGGAGTGGCCCCAAGTGCACATTACATATTCCAATAGGTTGCAGGATTTCTGGGTCCATCTATATGTTACACCCACGGCCGGAAAGCAGGTCTCGTCAGGTGTTTGTGCGTTGATCAGAAGGCTTGGCTGTGGAAGAGTGGAAGTCCGTGGCCTATTTCAAAACCCCCTGGGTTTCAAAGTTCTCATTCAGTCTGTTGAAGCTTGAAGAGGTCTTCTCCATTAAGTGCGGGGGTCCAAATCCAGGGCGCTGTGTATAAACTCTGGCTTTTATGGTTGGAGGTCTCAGGAGAGGGCCACAGGGACACACAGAGACCAAGATGCGGATTCAGAGGCACTCAAAGAAGCCCAGAAGCGCGTCCTCGTGTGCAGTAACAGTCACACACACACACATGCGTGAAAACAAAAATATACCATCTCACGTACCGGCCAACGTACATGCCTTACTTCCTGCAGTCGTGCTGTCAGAAAAACATTGAGTTCTCTGTAAAGGTAGACGTCCTTGGGAGGCAGGGTCCGAGCTCAAGCCCAGGTAAAAATTCTCATGAATCATGATCTCTGAGTACACCGGTCCAATTCTGAAACCTGCCTGATTTATGTCCAGTTCTCAGGTGCAGCTGCTGGACAAGGCTGGCCGTCGGCAAAGCCAAGAAGACCTATGCGTTGGCTGATGACTGCAGGTGCTAAGGAAAAGTGGAAAAATGACGCGGGGGCATGTTGCTACGCGTGGCTCTGGCTAACTCAGGAAGGTAGGCTTTCACCCACCCTAAGATGTGCCATTGGATATGAGGTTTTCCTCAGAAGGTCCCAGTGGCTGCAAGAGTGGATTGCCTGTTGCTCTTTCTGAGTGGCCTGAGGGCTGTGGATTCCCCAGGGTTTTGGAGTACTCCGAGGTCATCTCTCCTTTTCAGACCCCCACGGCATGCCCGGCTGTTTTTTGCAGCGTCCCAGCCTGTTGTTGGTTCGATGATGACACCCTTGTATGCATTCCTTGGAAAATCTGAACAAAATGAGTGAGAACACTCTACCGTCTCCTCATCGAATCTGAGGTCCAGCACGTTTTGTCTCTCGGGGGTAGGGGAGAGTGAGGAGTGAGGGCCAGTGTCCCCTTCTGACCTGCATGCAAACACACACCAGGGTTCCAGAATTCGAGGTGCTCCTATCTGGGGGTCCACTGTGTCTGCCCATAAGCTGGGTCATCTACGCATATTAGGTCCCTGCTGAAAGACCGTTGAGGGCATGCGAGGGGGAAGGCTCTCCTGCTGGTCTTCAGAGTGGGAGTGTGTGCTGGTGTAGGACTAGTAAGCTTGCAGCTTGGAAAGGTGTGCTTTGGCCAGGATCGCGTTTGTGCTTGCAGCTTCGGGGGCTATTTCTGGAAGCCAAAATGAGGAAGCATCCCTGGTTGGAGCCTGGAGCCTCAGGCCAGGCCTGTGTCCCTCCCTGTCATTTGTTTTGGCGCATTGAAGTTCTTTAGTGCCCGGTGGGGATGGAGCAGTGGGTGGGTGTGGGCTGGGGTTGGTCTTCAACGGAAGGGAGCTGATGGATTAGGGCTAGGTATTGCCCATGTCGGCTACTCCACTGCAGTTCCCGACAGAGTTTTGGCACGAAGTGGGTCATCGTGGAGTGGGGTTAGGACCGAGTGCTGCATTTAAGCCTGCGTGGTGGCTGCTAGCCTGCAGAAGATGGTAAGGCATCATGAGGACACGTCCTGTGTGATGTCGTGGGATGGGCTGTCATGATTGGGTTGCAGGAGCAGGCCACGTCTTCCCAAGAATGCATACTGTTCGTGATGCGCTGGCATCAGCTGCCTACGAAGGGGATGGCTTTGGCAGTACATGAGGATGCGGTTACGTACTTAACCTGCGTAGAGTTGTGATCCCGTTGCCGGAGGAATGTCGCCCAAAGGGTGTCTTTCGGGACACCGAGAAGTTAGACATGCTGAAGCGTCTGTGCCTCTCTCCTTGGGGGTATTTGGGTTATGCGCACATGACCTTTGGCCACTTTGTTTCCTTGTTTGAGAATGTGCAAAGCGATAGTGTTTCTCCGAGAGGGCATGATGCGGCCAGCCCTTGTGGCACGCAGGAGTTTTGGACAGCTAGTGGTTTATCTGGAGCAGTCCGTTGGCAGAGCAGAGATGCGTTCAGTGTTCTGATGCCAGGTGCACTGTCGTGGACAGCCACTGTGCCCTTTGAAGCTTGCAGGTCCGCTCGTGAAGCAGAGTTCTTCCTTTGGAAATCGGTCTGTGTTCCTCGGGGAGAGTGCCTTTGATCTCTGTGAGGTTCTCGGTAGTGTCACTCTGTCAGTGAAGAAGTGCCAGGATGCATGGGGTATGGTCAGTGTCATCAAAGCAGTCGTGTTTGCGGTCTGCCATCCCTGGTATATAGTGACCCTGTGTTTGAATGATGTGTGTGGCTTCCAGTAGGTTCGACTTACCCGGTGGGCAGGAGGAGGGCACGTAGGACAACACTTTCAAGAATTTGAGCGTTTCCTCCGGGTTCAGGGCCGCCTAACCTGCTGGCTGGGTGCTGGCAACACGTGCCCGGGAAGCTAGCCTAGTTTCCGCAGTGGGGTTTGAACGTGGGCCTTGGTTAATGAAACCCAGCACTTCCTGTGGTGGGCATTCCCATGGGTCCTCGGAAAGTGATTTGGCATAGTTGGCAACAATTGGCTGTTGGGCCGAATTTCGTTAGCCCCTTGAGAGGTGCCGGGCTGCATCTTACCTGTAGCCAGTCGCAGGTCGTCCCGCCCATAGGACGTTTTCTTGCACCTAAAAATGATGGGAGTGGCCCCAAGTGCACATTACATATTCCACTGGGTTGCAGGATTTCTGGGTCCATCTATATGTTACACCCACGGCCGGAAAGCAGGTCTCGTCAGGTGTTTGTGCGTTGGTCAGAAGGCTTGGCTGTGGAAGAGTGGAAGTCTGTGGCCTATTTCAAAACCCCCTGGGTTTCAAAGTTCACATTCAGTCTCTTGAAGCTTGAAGAGGTCTTTCTCCATTCAGTGGGGGGGTCCAAATCCAGGGCGCTGTGTATAAACTCTGGCTTTTATGGTTGGAGGTCTCAGGAGAGGGCCACAGGGACACACAGAGACCAAGATGCGGATTCAGAGGCACACAAAGAAGCCCACAAGCACGTCCTCGTGTGCAGTAACAGTCACACATGCACACATGCGTGAAAACAAAAATATACCCTTTCACGTACCGGCCAACGTACATGCCTTACTTCCTGCAGTCGTGCTGTCAGAAAAACATTGAGTTCTCTGTAAAGGTAGACGTCCTTGGGAGGCAGGGTCCGAGCTCAAGCCCAGGTAAAAATTCTCATGAATCATGATCTCTGAGTACACCGGTCCAATTCTGAAACCTGCCTGATTTATGTCCAGTTCTCAGGTGCAGCTGCTGGACAAGGCTGGCCGTTGGCAAAGCCAAGAAGACCTACGCGTTGGCTGATAACTGCAGGTGCTAAGGAAAAGTGGAAAAATGAAGCGGGGGCATGTCGCTACGCGTGGCTCTGGCTAACTCAGGAAGGTAGGCTTTCACCCACCCTAAGATGTGCCATTGGATATGAGGTTTTTCTCAGACGGTCCCAGTGGCTGCAAGAGTGGATTGACTGTTGCTCTTTCTGAGTGGCCTGAGGGCTGTGGATTCCCCAGGGTTTTGGAGTACTCCGAGGTCATCTCTCCTCTTCAGACCCCCACGGCATGCCTGGTTGTGTTCTGCAGCATCCCAGCCTGTGCTTGGATCGATGATGACACCCTTGTATGCATTCCTTGGAAAATCTGAACAAAATGAGTGAGAACACTGTGCCGTCTCCTCATCGAATCTGAGGTCCAGCACGTTTCGTCTCTCGGGGGTAGGGGAGAGTGAGGAGTGAGGGCCAGCGTCCCCTTCTGACCTGCATGCAAACACACACCAGGGTTCCAGAATTCGAGGTGCTCCTATGTGGGGGTCCACTGTGTCTGCCCATAAGCTGGGTCATCTACGCATATTAGGTCCCTGCTGAAAGACCGTTGAGGGCATGCGAGGGGGAAGGCTCTCCTGCTGGTCTTCAGAGTCGGAGTGTGTGCTGGTGTAGGCCCAGTAAGCTTGCAGCTTGGAAAGGTGTGCTTTGGCCAGGATCGCGTTTGTGCTTGCAGCTTCGGGGGCTATTTCTGGAAGCCAAAATGAGGAAGCGTCCCTGGTTGGAGCCTGGAGCCTCAGGCCAGGCCTGTGTCCCTCCCTGTCATTTGTTTTGGCTCCTTGAAGTTCTTTAGTGCCCAGTGGGGATGGAGCAGTGGGTGGGTGTGGGCTGGGGCTGGTCTTCAACGGAAGGGAGCTGATGGATTAGGGCTAGGTATTGCCCATGTCGGCTACTCCACTGCAGTTCCCGACAGAGTTTTGGCACGAAGTGGGTCATCGTGGAGTGGGTTTAGGACCGAGTGCTGCATTTAAGCCTGCGTGGTGGCTGCTAGCCTGCAGAAGATGGTAAGACATCATGAGGACACGTCCTGTGTGATGTCGTGGGATGGGCTGTCATGATTGGGTTGTAGGAGCAGGCCATGTCTTCCCAAGAATGCATACTGTTCGTGATGCACTGGCATCAGCTGCCTACGAAGGGGATGGCTTTGGCAGTACATGAGGATGCGGTTACGTACTTAACCTGCGTAGAGTAGTGATCCCGTTGCCGGAGGAATGTCGCCCAAAGGGTGTCTTGCGGGACACCGAGAAGTTAGACATGCTGAAGCGTCTGTGCCTCTCTCCTTGGGGGTATTTGGGTTATGCGCACATGCCCTTTGGCCACTTTGTTTCCTTGTTTGGGAATGTGCAAAGCGAAAGTGTTTCTCCGAGAGGGCATGATGCGGCCAGCCCTTGTGGCACGCAGGAGTTTTGGACAGCTAGTGGTTTATCTGGAGCAGTCCGTTGGCGGAGCAGAGATGCGTTCAGTGTTCTGATGGCAGGTGCACTGCCGTGGACAGCCACTGTGCCCTTTGAAGCTTGCAGGTCCCCTCGCGAAGCAGAGTTCTTCCGTTGGAAATCGGTCTGTGTTCCTCGGGGAGAGTGCCTTTGATCTCTGTGAGGTTCTCAGTAGTGTCACTCTGTCAGTGAAGAAGTGCCAGGATGCATGGGGTATGGTCAGTGTCATCACAGCAGTCGTGTTTGCGGTCTGCCAGCCCTGGTATAGAGTGACCCCGTGTTTGAATGATGTCTGTGGCTTCCAGTAGGTTCGACTTACCCGGTGGGCAGGAGGAGGGCACGTAGGACAACACTTTCAAGAATTTGAGCGTTTCCTCCGGGTTCAGGGCCGCCTAACCTGCTGGCTGAGTGCTGTTAACACGTGCCCGGGAAGCTAGCCTAGTTTCCGCAGTTGGGTTTGAACGTGGGTCTTGGTTACTGAAACCCAGCACTTCCTGTGGTGGGCATTCCCATGGGTCCTCGGAAAGTGATTTGGCATAGTTGGCAACAATTGGCTGTTGGGCCAAATTTCGTTAGCCCCTTGAGAGGTGCCGGGCTGCATCTTACCTGTAGCCAGTCGCAGGTCGGCCCGCCCATAGGACGTTTTCTTGCTCCTGAAAATGATGGGAGTGGCCCCAAGTGCACATTACATATTCCACTAGGTTGCAGGATTTCTGGGTCCATCTATATGTTACACCCACGCCCGGAAAGCAGGTCTCGTCAGGTGTTTGAGCATTGGTCAGAAGGCTTGGCTGTGGAAGAGTGGAAGTCCGTGGCCTATTTCAAAACCCCCTGGGTTTCAAATTTCACATTCGGTCTGTTGAAGCTTGAAGAGGTCTTTCTCCATTCAGTTCGGGTGTCCAAAACCAGGGCGCTGTGTATAAACTCTGGCCTTTATGGTTGGAGTTCTCAGGAGAGGGCCACAGGGACACACAGAGACCAAGATGCGGATTCAGAGGCACACAAAGAAGCCCACAAGCGCGTCCTCGTGTGCAGTAACAGTCACACATGCACACATGCGTGAAAACAAAAATATACCCTTTCACGTACCGGCCAACGTACATGCCTTACTTCCTGCAGTCGTGCTGTCAGAAAAACATTGAGTTCTCTGTAAAGGTAGACGTCCTTGGGAGGCAGGGTCCGAGCTCAGGCCCAGGTAAAAATTCTCATGAATCCTGATCTCTGAGTACACCGGTCCAATTCTGAAACCTGCCTGATTTATGTCCAGTTCTCAGGTGCAGCTGCTGGACAAGGCTGGCCGTCGGCAAAGCCAAGAAGACCTACGCGTTGGCTGATGACTGCAGGTGCTAAGGCAAAGTGGAAAAATGAAGCGGGGGCATGTTGCTACACGTGGCTCTGACTAACTCAGGAAGGTAGGCTTTCACCCACCCTAAGATGTGCCATTGGATATGAGGTTTTCCTCAGACGGTCCCAGTGGCTGCAAGAGTGGATTGACTGTTGCTCTTCCTGAGTGGCCTGAGGGCTGTGGATTCCCCAGGGTTTTGGAGTACTCCGAGGTCATCTCTCCTCTTCAGACCCCCACGGCATGTCCGGCTGTTTTCTGCAGTGTCCCAGCCTGTTGTTGGATCGATGATGACACCCTTGTATGCATTCCTTGGAAAATCTGAACAAAATGAGTGAGAACATTCTACTGTCTCCTCATCGAATCTGAGGTCCAGCACGTTTTGTCTCTCGGGGGTAGGGGAGAGTGAGGAGTGAGGGCCAGCGTCCCCTTCTGACCTGCATGCAAACACACACCAGGGTTCCAGAATTCGAGGTGCTCCTATCTGGGGGTCCACTGTGTCTGCCCATAAGCTGGGTCATCTACGCATATTAGGTCCCTGCTAAAAGACCGTTGAGGGCATGCGAGGGGGAAGGCTCTCCTGCTGGTCTTCAGAGTCGGAGTGTGTGCTGGTGTAGGCCCAGTAAGCTTGCAGCTTGG
This sequence comes from Hyperoodon ampullatus, assembly GCF_949752795.1. Taxonomy (NCBI): domain Eukaryota; kingdom Metazoa; phylum Chordata; class Mammalia; order Artiodactyla; family Ziphiidae; genus Hyperoodon; species Hyperoodon ampullatus. Next base: position 69,758,688 of record NC_136916.1, read on the forward strand.
AAAGGTGTTCTTTGGCCAGGATCGCGTTTGTGCTTGCAGCTTCGGGGGCTATTTCTGGAAGCCAAAATGAGGAAGCGTCCCTGGTTGGAGCCTGGAGCCTCAGGCCAGGCCTGTGTCCCTCCCTGTCAGTTGTTTTGGCTCCTTGAAGTTCTTTAGTGCCCAGTGGGGATGGAGCAGTGGGTGGGTGTGGGCTGGGGTTGGTCTTCAACGGAAGGGAGCTGATGGAATAGGGCGAGGTATTGCCCATGTCGGCTACTCCACTGCAGTTCCCGACAGAGTTTTGGCACGAAGTGGGTCATCGTGGAGTGGGGTTAGGACCGAGTGCTGCATTTAAGCCTGCGTGGTGCCTGCTAGCCTGCAGAAGATGGAAAGACATCATGAGGAAACGTCCTGTGTGATGTCGTGGGATGGGCTGTCATGATTGGGTTGCAGGAGCAGGCCATGTCTTCCCAAGAATGCATACTGTTCGTGATGCACTGGCATCAGCTGCCTACGAAGGGGATGGTTTTGGCAGTACATGAGGATGCGGTTACGTACTTAACCTGCATAGATTTGTGATCCCGTTGCCGGAGGAATGTCGCCCAAAGGGTGTCTTGCGGGACACCGAGAAGTTAGACATGCTGAAGCGTCTGTGCCTCTCTCCTTGGGGGTATTTGGGTTATGCGCACATGCCCTTTGGCCACTTTGTTTCCTTGTTTGGGAATGTGCAAAGCGAAAGTGTTTCTCCGAGAGGGCATGATGCGGCCAGCCCTTGTGGCACGCAGGAGTTTTGGACAGCTAGTGGTTTATCTGGAGCAGTCCGTTGGCGGAGCAGAGATGCGTTCAGTGTTCTGATGGCAGGTGCACTGCCGTGGACAGCCACTGTGCCCTTTGAAGCTTGCAGGTCCCCTCGCGAAGCAGAGTTCTTCCGTTGGAAATCGGTCTGTGTTCCTCGGGGAGATTGCCTTTGATCTCTGTGAGGTTCTCGGTAGTGTCACTCTGTCAGTGAAGAAGTGCCAGGATGCATGGGGTATGGTCAGTGTCATCACAGCAGTCGTGTTTGCGGTCTGCCATCCCTGGTATAGAGTGACCCCGTGTTTGAATGATGTCTGTGGCTTCCAGTAGGTTCGACTTACCCGGTGGGCAGGAGGAGGGCACGTAGGACAACACTTTCAAGAATTTGAGCGTTTCCTCCGGGTTCAGGGCCGCCTAACCTGCTGGCTGAGTGCTGTTAACACGTGCCCGGGAAGCTAGCCTAGTTTCCGCAGTTGGGTTTGAACGTGGGTCTTGGTTACTGAAACCCAGCACTTCCTGTGGTGGGCATTCCCATGGGTCCTCGGAAAGTGATTTGGCATAGTTGGCAACAATTGGCTGTTGGGCCAAATTTCGTTAGCCCCTTGAGAGGTGCCGGGCTGCATCTTACCTGTAGCCAGTCGCAGGTCGTCCCGCCCATAGGAGGTTTTCTTGCTCCTGAAAATGATGGGAGTGGCCCCAAGTGCACATTACATATTCCACTAGGTTGCAGGATTTCTGGGTCCATCTATATGTTACACCCACGGCCGGAAAGCAGGTCTCGTCAGGTGTTTGAGCATTGGTCAGAAGGCTTGGCTGTGGAAGAGTGGAAGTCCGTGGCCTATTTTAAACCCCCTGGGTTTCAAAGTTCACATTCAGTCTGTTGAAGCTTGAAGAGGTCTTTCTCCATTCAGTTCGGGGGTCCAAAACCAGGGCGCTGTGTATAAACTCTGGCTTTTATGGTTGGAGGTCTCAGGAGAGGGCCACAGGGACACACAGAGACCAAGATGCGGATTCACAGGCACACAAAGAAGCCCAGAAGCACGTCCTCGTGTGTAGTAACAGTCACACACACACACATGTGTGAAAACAAAAATATACCCTTTCACGTACCGGCCAACGTACATGCCTTACTTCCTGCAGTCGTGCTGTCAGAAAAACATTGAGTTCTCTGTAAAGGTAGACGTCCTTGGGAGGCAGGGTCCGAGCTCAAGCCCAGGTAAAAATTCTCATGAATCATGATCTCTGAGTACACCGGTCCAATTCTGAAACCTGCCTGATTTATGTCCAGTTCTCAGGTGCAGCTGCTGGACAAGGCTGGCCGTCGGCAAAGCCAAGAAGACCTACGGGTTGGCTGATGACTGCAGGTGCTAAGGAAAAGTGGAAAAATGAAGCGGGGGCATGTTGCTACGCGTGGCTCTGGCTAACTCAGGAAGGTAGGCTTTCACCCACCCTAAGATGTGCCATTGGATATGAGGTTTTCCTCAGACGGTCCCAGTGGCTGCAAGAGTGGATTGACTGTTGCTCTTTCTGAGTGGCCTGAGGGCTGTGGATTCCCCAGGGTTTTGGAGTACTCCGAGGTCATCTCTCCTCTTCAGACCCCCACGGCATGCCCGGCTGTTTTCTGCAGCGTTCCAGCCTGTTGTTGGATCGATGATGACACCCTTGTATGCATTCCTTGGAAAATCTGAACAAAATGAGTGAGAACACTCTACCGTCTCCTCATCGAATCTGAGGTCCAGCACGTTTCGTCTCTCGGGGGTAGGGGAGAGTGAGGAGTGAGGGCCAGCGTCCCCTTCTGACCTGCATGCAAACACACACCAGGGTTCCAGAATTCGACGTGCTCCTATCTGGGTGTCCACTGTGTCTGCCCGTAAGCTGGGTCATCTACGCATATTAGGTCCCTGCTGAAAGACCGTTGAGGGCATGCGAGGGGGAAGGCTCTCCTGCTGGTCTTCAGAGTCGGAGTGTGTGCTGGTGTAGGCCCAGTAAGCTTGCAGCTTGGAAAGGTGTGCTTTGGCCAGGATCGCGTTTGTGCTTGCAGCTTCGGGGGCTATTTCTGGAAGCCAAAATGAGGAAGCGTCCCTGGTTGGAGCCTGGAGCCTCAGGCCAGGCCTGTGTCCCTCACTGTCATTTGTTTTGGTTCCTTGAAGTTCTTTAGTGCCCAGTGGGGATGGAGCAGTGGGTGGGTGTGGGCTGTGGTTGGTCTTCAACGGAAGTTAGCTGATGGATTAGGGCTAGGTATTGCCCATGTCGGCTACTCCACTGCAGTTCCCGACAGAGTTTTGGCACGAAGTGGGTCATCGTGGAGTGGGGTTAGGACCGAGTGCTGCATTTAAGCCTGCGTTTTGGCTGCTAGCCTGCAGAAGATGGTAAGACATTATGAGGACACGTCCTGTGTGATGTCGTGGGATGGGCTGTCATGATTGGGTTGCAGGAGCAGGCCATGTCTTCCGAAGAATGCATAATGTTCGTGATGCACTGGCATCAGCTGCCTACGAAGGGGATGGCTTTGGCAGTACATGAGGATGCGGTTACGTACTTAACCTGCGTAGAGTTGTGATCCCGTTGCCGGAGGAATGTCGCCCAAAGGGTGTCTTGCGGGACGCCGAGAAGTTAGACATGCTGAAGCGTCTGTGCCTCTCTCCTTGGGGGTATTTGGGTTATGTGCACATGACCTTTGGCCACTTTGTTTCCTTGTTTGGGAATGTGCAAAGCGAAAGTGTTTCTCCGAGCGGGCATGATGCGGCCAGCCCTTGTGGCACGCAGGAGTTTTGGACAGCTAGTGGTTTATCTGGAGCAGTCCGTTGGCAGAGCAGAGATGCGTTCAGTGTTCTGATGCCAGGTGCACTGCTGTGGACAGCCACTGTGCCCTTTGAAGCTTGCAGGTCCCCTCGCGAAGCAGAGTTCTTCTGTTGGAAATCAGTCTGTGTTCCTCGGGGAGAGTGCCTTTGATCTCTGTGAGGTTCTCGGTAGTGTCACTCTGTCAGTGAAGAAGTGCCAGGATGCATGGGGTATGGTCAGTGTCATCAAAGCAGTCGTGTTTGCGGTCTGCCATCCCTGGTACACAGTGACCTCGTGTTTGAATGATGTCTGTGGCTTCCAGTAGGTTCGACTTACCCGGTGGGCAGGAGGAGGGCACGTAGGACAACACTTTCAAGAATTTGAGCGTTTCCTCCGGGTTCAGGGCCGCCTAACCTGCTGGCTGAGTGCTGGTAACACGTGCCCGGGAAGCTAGCCTAGTTTCCACAGTGGGGTTTGAACGTGGGTCTTGGTTACTGAAACCCAGCACTTCCTGTGGTGGGCATTCCCATGGGTCCTCGGAAAGTGATTCGGCATAGTTGGCAACAATTGGCTGTTGGGCCGAATTTCGTTAGCCCCTTGAGAGGTGCCGGGCTGCATCTTACCTGTAGCCAGTCGCAGGTCGGCCCGCCCATAGGACATTTTCTTGCTCCTAAAAATGATGGGAGTTGCCCCAAGTACACATTACTTATTCCACTAGGTTGCAGGATTTCTGGGTCCATCTATATGTTACACCCACGGCCGGAAAGCAGGTCTCGTCAGGTGTTTGTGCGTTGGTCAGAAGGCTTGGCTGTGGAAGAGTGGAAGACCGTGGCCTATTTCAAAACCCCCTGGGTTTCAAAGTTCACATTCAGTCTCTTGAAGCTTGAAGAGGTCTTTCTCCATTCAGTGGGGGGGTCCAAATCCAGGGCGCTGTGTATAAACTCTGGCTTTTATGGTTGGAGGTCTCAGGAGAGGGCCACAGGGACACACAGAGACCAAGATGCGGATTCAGAGGCACACAAAGAAGGCCACAAGTTCGTCCTCGTGGTCAGTAACAGTCACACATGCACACATGCGTGAAAACAAAAATATACCCTTTCACGTACCGGCCAACGCACATGCACCATTTCCTGCAGTCGTGCTGTCAGAAAAACATTGAGTTCTTTGTAAAGGTAGACGTCCATGGGAGGCAGGGTCCGAGCTCAAGCCCAGGTAAAAATTCTCATGAATCATGATCTCTGAGTCCACCGGTCCAATTCTGAAACCTGCCTGATTTATGTCCAGTTCTCAGGTGCAGCTGCTGGACAAGGCTGGCTGTCGGCAAAGCCAAGAAGACCTACGTGTTGGCTGATGACTGCAGGTACTAAGGAAAAGTGGAAAAATGACGCGGGGGCATGTTGCTACGCGTGGCTCTGGCTAACTCAGGAAGGTAGGCTTTCACCCACCCTAAGATGTGCCATTGGATATGAGGTTTTCCTCAGACGGTCCCAGTGGCTGCAAGAGTGGATTGACTGTTGCTCTTTCTGAGTGGCCTGAGGGCTGTGGATTCCCCAGGGTTTTGGAGTACTCCGAGGTCATCTCTCCTCTTCAGACCCCCACGGCATGCCTGGTTGTGTTCTGCAGCATCCCAGCCTGTGCTTGGATCGATGATGACACCCTTGTATGCATTCCTTGGAAAATCTGAACAAAATGAGTGAGAACACTCTACCGTCTCCTCATCGAATCTGAGGTCCAGCACGTTTCGTCTCTCGGGGGTAGGGGAGAGTGAGGAGTGAGGGCCAGCGTCCCCTTCTGACCTGCATGCAAACACACACCAGGGTTCCAGAATTCGAGGTGCTCCTATCTGGGGGTCCACTGTATCTGCCCATAAGCTGGGTCATCTACGCATATTAGGTCCCTGCTGAAAGACCGTTGAGGGCATGCGAGGGGGAAGGCTCTCCTGCTGGTCTTCAGAGTCGGAGTGTGTGCTGGTGTAGGCCCAGTATGCTTGCAGCTTGGAAAGGTGTGCTTTGGCCAGGATCGCGTTTGTGCTTGCAGCTTCGGGGGCTATTTCTGGAAGCCAAAATGAGGAAGCGTCCCTGGTTGGAGCCTGGAGCCTCAGGCCAGGCCTGTGTCCCTCCCTGTAATTTGTTTTGGCGCATTGAAGTTCTTTAGTGCCCGGTGGGGATGGAGCAGTGGGTGGGTGTGGGCTGGGGTTGGTCTTCAACGGAAGGGAGCTGATGGATTAGGGCTAGGTATTGCCCATGCCGGCTACTCCACTGCAGTTCCCGACAGAGTTTTGGCATGAAGTGGGTCATCGTGGAGTGGGGTTAGGACCGAGTGCTGCATTTAAACCTGTGTGGTGGCTGCTAGCCTGAAGAAGATGGTAAGGCATCATGAGGACACGTCCTGTGTGATGTCGTGGGATGGGCTGTCCTGATTGGGTTGCAGGAGCTGGCCACGTCTTCCCAAGAATGCGTGCTGTTCGTGATGCGCTGGCATCAGCTGCCTACGAAGGGGATGGCTTTGGCAGTACATGAGGATGCGGTTACGTACTTAACCTGCGTAGAGTTGTGATCCCGTTGCCGGAGGAATGTCGCCCAAAGTGTGTCTTGCGGGACGCCGAGAAGTTAGACATGCTGAAGCGTCTGTGCCTCTCTCCTTGGGGGTATTTGGGTTATGCGCACATGCCCTTTGGCCACTTTGTTTCCTTGTTTGGGAATGTGCAATGCGAAAGTGTTTCTCCGAGAGGGCATGATGCGGCCAGCCCTTGTGGCACGCAGGAGTTTTGGACAGCTAATCGTTTATCTTGAGCAGTCCGTTGGCGGAGCAGAGATGCGTTCAGTGTCTGATGCCAGGTGCACTGCCGTGGACAGCCACTGTGCCCTTTGAAGCTTGCAGGTCCCCTCGCGAAGCAGAGTTCTTCCGTTGGAAATCGGTCTGTGTTCCTCGGGGAGAGTGCCTTTGATCTCTGTGAGGTTCTCGGTCGTGTCACTCTGTCAGTAATGAAGTGCCAGAATGCATGGGGTATGGTCAGTGTCATCAAAGCAGTCGTGTTTGCGGTCTGCCATCCCTGGTATAGAGTGACCCCGTGTTTGAATGATGTCTGTGGCTTCCAGTAGGTTCGACTTACCCGGTGGGCAGGAGGAGGGCACGTAGGACAACAATTTCAAGAATTTGAGCGTTTCCTCCGGGTTCAGGGCCGCCTAACCTGCTGGCTGGGTGCTGGCAACACGTGCCCGGGAAGCTAGCCTAGTTTCCGCAGTTGGGTTTGAACGTGGGTCTTGGTTACTGAAACCCAGCACTTCCTGTGGTGGGCATTCCCATGGGTCCTCGGAAAGTGATTTGGCATAGTTGGCAACAATTGGCTGTTGGGCCGAATTTCATTAGCCCCTTGAGAGGTGCCGGGCTGCATCTTACCTGTAGCCAGTCGAAGGTCGGCCCGCCCATAGGAGGTTTTCTTGCTCCTAAAAATGATGGGAGTGGCCCCAAGTGCACATTACATATTCCACTAGGTTGCAGGATTTCTGGGTCCATCTATATGTTACACCCACGGCAGGAAAGCAGGTCTCGTCAGGTGTTTGTGCGTTGGCCAGAAGGCTTGGCTGTGGAAGAGTGGAAGTCCGTGGCCTATTTCAAAACCCCCTGGGTTTCAAATTTCACATTCGGTCTGTTGAAGCTTGAAGAGGTCTTTCTCCATTCAGTTCGGGTGTCCAAAACCAGGGCGCTGTGTATAAACTCTGGCCTTTATGGTTGGAGGTCTCAGGAGAGGGCCACAGGGACACACAGAGACCAAGATGCGGATTCAGAGGCACACAAAGAAGCCCACAAGCGCGTCCTCGTGTGCAGTAACAGTCACACATGCACACATGCGTGAAAACAAAAATATACCCTTTCACGTACCGGCCAACGTACATGCCTTACTTCCTGCAGTCGTGCTGTCAGAAACACATTGAGTTCTCTGTAAAGGTAGACGTCCTTGGGAGGCAGGGTCCGAGCTCAGGCCCAGGAAAAATTCTCATGAATCCTGATCTCTGAGTACACCGGTCCAATTCTGAAACCTGCCTGATTTATGTCCAGTTCTCAGGTGCAGCTGCTGGACAAGGCTGGCCGTCGGCAAAGCCAAGAAGACCTACGCGTTGGCTGATGACTGCAGGTGCTAAGGCAAAGTGGAAAAATGAAGCGGGGGCATGTTGCTACACGTGGCTCTGACTAACTCAGGAAGGTAGGCTTTCACCCACCCTAAGATGTGCCATTGGATATGAGGTTTTCCTCAGACGGTCCCAGTGGCTGCAAGAGTGGATTGACTGTTGCTCTTCCTGAGTGGCCTGAGGGCTGTGGATTCCCCAGGGTTTTGGAGTACTCCGAGGTCATCTCTCCTCTTCAGACCCCCACGGCATGTCCGGCTGTTTTCTGCAGTGTCCCAGCCTGTTGTTGGATCGATGATGACACCCTTGTATGCATTCCTTGGAAAATCTGAACAAAATGCGTGAGAACATTCTACTGTCTCCTCATCGAATCTGAGGTCCAGCACGTTTCGTCTCTCGGGGGTAGGGGAGAGTGAGGAGTGAGGGCCAGCGTCCCCTTCTGACCTGCATGCAAACACACACCAGGGTTCCAGAATTCGAGGTGCTCCTATCTGGGGGTACACTGTGTCTGCCCATAAGCTGGGTCATCTACGCATATTAGGTCCCTGCTAAAAGACCGTTGAGGGCATGCGAGGGGGAAGGCTCTCCTGCTGGTCTTCAGAGTCGGAGTGTGTGCTGGTGTAGGCCCAGTAAGCTTGCAGCTTGGAAAGGTGTTCTTTGGCCAGGATCGCGTTTGTGCTTGCAGCTTCGGGGGCTATTTCTGGAAGCCAAAATGAGGAAGCGTCCCTGGTTGGAGCCTGGAGCCTCAGGCCAGGCCTGTGTCCCTCCCTGTCAGTTGTTTTGGCTCCTTGAAGTTCTTTAGTGCCCAGTGGGGATGGAGCAGTGGGTGGGTGTGGGCTGGGGTTGGTCTTCAACGGAAGGGAGCTGATGGAATAGGGCGAGGTATTGCCCATGTCGGCTACTCCACTGCAGTTCCCGACAGAGTTTTGGCACGAAGTGGGTCATCGTGGAGTGGGGTTAGGACCGAGTGCTGCATTTAAGCCTGCGTGGTGCCTGCTAGCCTGCAGAAGATGGAAAGACATCATGAGGAAACGTCCTGTGTGATGTCGTGGGATGGGCTGTCATGATTGGGTTGCAGGAGCAGGCCATGTCTTCCCAAGAATGCATACTGTTCGTGATGCACTGGCATCAGCTGCCTACGAAGGGGATGGCTTTGGCAGTACATGAGGATGCGGTTACGTACTTAACCTGCATAGATTTGTGATCCCGTTGCCGGAGGAATGTCGCCCAAAGGGTGTCTTGCGGGACGCCGAGAAGTTAGACATGCTGAAGCGTCTGTGCCTCTCTCCTTGGGGGTATTTGGTTTATGCGCACATGCCCTTTGGTCACTTTGTTTCCTTGTTTGGGAATGTGCAAAGCGAAAGTGTTTCTCCGAGAGGGCATGATGCGCCCAGCCCTTGTGGCACGCAGGAGTTTTGGACAGCTAGTGGTTTATCTGGAGCAGTCCGTTGGCGGAGCAGAGATGCGTTCAGTGTTCTGATGCCAGGTGCACTGCCGTGGACAGCCACTGTGCCCTTTGAAGCTTGCAGGTCCCCTCGCGAAGCAGAGTTCTTCCGTTGGAAATCGGTCTGTGTTCCTCGGGGAGAGTGCCTTTGATCTCTGTGAGGTTCTCGGTAGTGTCACTCTGTCAGTGAAGAAGTGCCAGGATGCATGGGGTATGGTCAGTGTCATCAAAGCAGTCGTGTTTGCGGTCTGCCATCACTGGTATAGAGTGACCCCGTGTTTGAATGATGTCTGTGGCTTCCAGTAGGTTCGACTTACCCGGTGGGCAGGAGGAGGGCACGTAGGACAACCCTTTCAAGAATTTGAGCATTTCCTCCGGGTTCAGGGCCGCCTAATCTGCTGGCTGAGTGCTGGTAACACGTGCCCGGGAAGCTAGCCTAGTTTCCACAGTGGGGTTTGAACGTGGGTCTTGGTTACTGAAACCCAGCACTTCCTGTGGTGGGCATTCCCATGGGTCCTCGGAAAGTGATTTGGCATAGTTGGCAACAATTGGCTGTTGGGCCAAATTTCGTTAGCCCCTTGAGAGGTGCCGGGCTGCATCTTACCTGTAGCCAGTCGCAGGTCGGCCCGCCCATAGGACGTTTTCTTGCTCCTAAAAATGATGGGAGTGGCCCCAAGTACACATTACATATTCCACTAGGTTGCAGGATTTCTGGGTCCATCTATATGTTACACCCATGGCCGGAAAGCAGGTCTCGTCAGGTGTTTGTGCGTTGGTCAGAAGGCTTGGCTGTGGAAGAGTGGAAGTCCGTGGCCTATTTCAAAACCCCCTGGGTTTCAAAGTTCACATTCAGTCTCTTGAAGCTTGAAGAGGTCTTTCTCCATTCAGTGGGGGGGTCCACATCCAGGGCGCTGTGTATAAACTCTGGCTTTTATGGTTGGAGGTCTCAGGAGAGGGCCACAGGGACACACAGAGACCAAGATGCGGATTCAGAGGCACACAAAGAAGGCCACAAGTGCGTCCTCGTGGTCAGTAACAGTCACACACGCACACATGCGTGAAAACAAAAATATACCCTTTCACGTACCGGCCAACGCACATGCATTACTTCCTGCAGTCGTGCTGTCAGAAAAACATTGAGTTCTCTGTAAAGGTAGACGTCCTTGGGAGGCAGGGTCCGAGCTCAAGCCCAGGTAAAAATTCTCATGAATCATGATCTCTGAGTACACCGGTCCAATTCTGAAACCTGCCTGATTTATGTCCAGTTCTCAGGTGCAGCTGCTGGACAAGGCTGGCCGTCGGCAAAGCCAAGAAGACCTACGCGTTGGCTGATGACTGCAGGTGCTAAGGAGAAGTGGAAAAATGACGCGGGGGCATGTTGCTACGCGTGGCTCTGGCTAACTCAGGAAGGTAGGCTTTCACCCACCCTAAGATGTGCCATTGGATATGAGGTTTTTCTCAGACGGTCCCAGTGGCTGCAAGAGTGGATTGACTGTTGCTCTTTCTGAGTGGCCTGAGGGCTGTGGATTCCCTAGGGTTTTGGAGTACTCCGAGGTCATCTCTCCTCTTCAGACTGCCACGGCATGCCCGGTTGTGTTCTGCAGCATCCCAGCCTGTGCTTGGATCGATGATGACACCCTTGTATGCATTCCTTGGAAAATCTGAACAAAATGAGTGAGAACACTCTACCGTCTCCTCATCGAATCTGAGGTCCAGCACGTTTCGTCTCTCGGGGGTAGGGGAGAGTGAGGAGTGAGGGCCAGCGTCCCCTTCTGATCTGCATGCAAACACACACCAGGGTTCCAGAAATCGAGGTGCTCCTATCTGGGGGTCCACTGTGTCTGCCCATAAGCTGGGTCATCTACGCATATTAGGTCCCTGCTGAAAGACCGTTGAGGGCATGCGAGGGGGAAGGCTCTCCTGCTGGTCTTCAGAGTCGGAGTGTGTGCTGGTGTAGGCCCAGTAAGCTTGCAGCTTGGAAAGGTGTGCTTTGGCCAGGATCGCGTTTGTGCTTTCAGCTTCGGGGGCTATTTCTGGAAGCCAAAATGAGGAAATGTCCCTGGTTGGAGCCTGGAGCCTCAGGCCAGGCCTGTGTCCCTCCCTGTCATTTGTTTTGGCACATTGAAGTTCTTTAGTGCCCGGTGGGGATGGAGCAGTGGGTGGGTGTGGGCTGGGGTTGGTCTTCAACGGAAGGGAGCTGATGGATTAGGGCTAGGTATTGCCCATGCCGGCTACTCCACTGCAGTTCCAGACAGAATTTTGGCACGAAGTGGGTCATCGTGGAGTGGGGTTAGTACCGAGTGCTGCATTTAAACCTGTGTGGAGGCTGCTAGCCTGAAGAAAGTGGTAAGGCATCATGAGGACACGTCCTGTGTGATGTCGTGGGATGGGCTGTCCTGATTGGGTTGCAGGAGCTGGCCACGTCTTCCCAAGAATGCGTGCTGTTCGTGATGCACTGGCATCAGCTGCCTACGAAGGGGATGGCTTTGGCAGTACATGAGGATGCGGTTACGTACTTAACCTGCGTAGAGTTGTGATCCCGTTGCCGGAGGAATGTCGCCCAAAGGGTGTCTTGCGGGACGCCGAGAAGTTAGACATGCTGAAGCGTCTGTGCGTCTCTCCTTGGGGGTATTTGGGTTATACGCACATGCCCTTTGGCCACTTTGTTTCCTTATTTGGGAATGTGCAAAGCGAAAGTGTTTCTCCGAGAGGGCATGATGCGGCCAACCCTTGTGGCACGCAGGAGTTTTGGACAGCTAGTGGTTTATCTGGAGCAGTCCGTTGGCAGAGCAGAGATGCGTTCAGTGTCTGATGCCAGGTGCACTGCCGTGGACAGCCACTGTGCCCTTTGAAGCTTGCAGGTCCCCTCGCGAAGCAGAGTTCTTCCGTTGGAAATCGGTCTGTGTTCCTCGGGGAGAGTGCCTTTGATCTCTGTGAGGTTCTCGGTAGTGTCACTCTGTCAGTAATGAAGTGCCAGAATGCATGGTGTATGGTCAGTGTCATCAAAGCAGTCGTGTTTGCGGTCTGCCATTCCTGGTATAGAGTGACCCCGTGTTTTAATGATGTCTGTGGCTTCCAGTAGGTTCGACTTACCCGGTGGGCAGGAGGAGGGCACGTAGGACAACACTTTCAAGAATTTGAGCGTTTCCTCCGGGTTCAGGGCCGCCTAACCTGCTGGCTGGGTGCTGGCAACACGTGCCCGGGAAGCTAACCTAGTTTCCGCAGTTGGGTTTGAACGTGGGTCTTGGTTACTGAAACCCAGCACTTCCTGTGGTGGGCATTCCCATGGGTCCTCGGAAAGTGATTTGGCATAGTTGGCAACAATTGGCTGTTGGGCCGAATTTCGTTAGCCCCTTGAGAGGTGCCGGGCTGCATCTTACCTGTAGCCAGTCGCCGGTCGGCCCGCCCATAGGAGGTTTTCTTGCTCCTAAAAATGATGGGAGTGGCCCCAAGTGCACATTACATATTCCACTAGGTTGCAGGATTTCTGGGTCCATCTATATGTTACACCCACGGCCGGAAAGCAGGTCTCGTCAGGTGTTTGTGCGTTGGTCAGAAGGCTTGGCTGTGGAAGAGTGGAAGTCCGTGGCCTATTTCAAAACCCCCTGGGTTTCAAAGTTCACATTCAGTCTCTTGAAGCTTGAAGAGGTCTTTCTCCATTCAGTGGGGGGGTCCAAATCCAGGGCGCTGTGTATAAACTCTGGCTTTTATGGTTGGAGGTCTCAGGAGAGGGCCACAGGGACACACAGAGACCAAGATGCGGATTCAGAGGCACACAAAGAAGCCCACAAGCGCGTCCTCGTGTGCAGTAACAGTCACACATGCACACATGCGTGAAAACAAAAATATACCCTCTCACGTACCGGCCAACGTACATGCCTTACTTCCTGCAGTCGTGCTGTCAGAAAAACATTGAGTTCTTTGTAAAGGTAGACGTCCTTGGGAGGCAGGGTCCGAGCTCGAGCCCAGGTAAAAATTCTCATGAATCATGATCTCTGAGTACACCGGTCCAATTCTGAAACCTGCCTGATTTATGTCCAGTTCTCAGGTGCAGCTGCTGGACAAGGCTGGCCGTCGGCAAAGCCAAGAAGACCTACGCGTTGGCTGATAACTGCAGGTGCTAAGGAAAAGTGGAAAAATGAAGCGGGGGCATGTCGCTACGCGTGGTTCTGGCTAACTCAGGAAGGTAGGCTTTCACCCACCCTAAGATGTGCCATTGGATATGAGGTTTTCCTCAGACGGTCCCAGTGGCTGCAAGAGTGGATTGACTGTTGCTCTTTCTGAGTGGCCTGAGGGCTGTGGATTCCCCAGGGTTTTGGAGTACTCCGAGGTCATCTCTCCTCTTAAGAACCCCACGGCATGCCCGGCTGTTTTCTGCAGCGTCCCAGCCTGTTGTTGGATCGATGATGACACCCTTGTATGCATTCCTTGGAAAATCTGAACAAAATGAGTGAGAACACTGTACCGTCTCCTCATCGAATCTGAGGTCCAGCACGTTTCGTCTCTCGGGGGTAGGGGAGAGTGAGGAGTGAGGGCCAGCGTCCCCTTCTGACCTGCATGCAAACACACACCAGGGTTCCAGAATTCGAGGTGCTCCTATCTGGGGGTCCACTGTGTCTGCCCATAAGCTGGGTCATCTACGCATATTAGGTCCCTGCTGAAAGACCGTTGAGGGCATGCGAGGGGGAAGGCTCTCCTGCTGGTCTTCAGAGTCGGAGTGTGTGCTGGTGTAGGCCCAGTATGCTTGCAGCTTGGAAAGGTGTGCTTTGGCCAGGATCGCGTTTGTGCTTGCAGCTTCGGGGGCTATTTCTGGAAGCCAAAATGAGGAAACGTCCCTGGTTGGAGCCTGGAGCCTCAGGCCAGGCCTGTGTCCCTCCCTGTCATTTGTTTTGGCGCATTGAAGTTCTTTAGTGCCCGGTGGGGATGGAGCAGTGGGTGGGTGTGGGCTGGGGTTGGTCTTCAACGGAAGGGAGCTGATGGATTAGGGCTAGGTATTGCCCATGTCGGCTACTCCACTGCAGTTCCCGACAGAGTTCTGGCCCGAAGTGGGTCATCGTGGAGTGGGGTTAGGACCGAGTGCTGCATTTAAGCCTGTGTGGTGGCTGCTAGCCTGCAGAAGATGGTAAGGCATCATGAGGACACGTCCTGTGTGATGTCGTGGGATGGGCTGTCCTGATTGGGTTGCAGGAGCTGGCCACGTCCTCCCAAGAATGCGTGCTGTTCATGATGCGCTGGCATCAGCTGCCTACGAAGGGGATGGCTTTGGCAGTACATGAGGATGCGGTTACGTACTTAACCTGCGTAGAGTTGTGATCCCGTTGCCGGAGGAATGTCGCCCAAAGTGTGTCTTGCGGGACACCGAGAAGTTAGACATGCTGAAGCGTCTGTGCCTCTCTCCTTGGGGGTATTTGGGTTATGCGCACATGCCCTTTGGCCACTTTGTTTCCTTGTTTGGGAATGTGCAAAGCGAAAGTGTTTCTCCGAGAGGGCATGATGCGGCCAGCCCTTGTGGCACGCAGGAGTTTTGGACAGCTAGTGGCTTATCTGGAGCAGTCCGTTGGCGGAGCAGAGATGCATTCAGTGTCTGATGCCAGGTGCACTGCCGTGGACAGCCACTGTGCCCTTTGAAGCTTGCAGGTCCCCTCGCGAAGCAGAGTTCTTCCGTTGGAAATCGGTCTGTGTTCCTCGGGGAGAGTGCCTTTGATCTCTGTGAGGTTCTCGGTAGTGTCACTCTGTCAGTGAAGAAGTGCCAGGATGCATGGGGTATGGTCAGTGTCATCAAAGCAGTCGTGTTTGCGGTCTGCCATCCCTGGTATAGAGTGACCCCGTGTTTGAATGATGTCTGTGGCTTCCAGTAGGTTCGACTTACCCGGTGGGCAGGAGGAGGGCACGTAGGACAACACTTTCAAGAATTTGAGCGTTTCCTCCGGGTTCAGGGCCGCCTAACCTGCTGGCTGAGTGCTGGTAACACGTGCCCGGGAAGCTAGCCTAGTTCCCGCAGTTGGGTTTGAACGTGGGTCTTGGTTACTGAAACCCAGCACTTCCTGTGGTGGGCATTCCCATGGGTCCTCGGAAAGTGATTTGGCATAGTTGGCAACAATTGGCTGTTGGGCCGAATTTCGTTAGCCCCTTGAGAGGTGCCGGGCTGCATCTTACCTGTAGCCAGTCGCAGTTCAGCCCGCCCATAGGAGGTTTTCTTGCTCCTAAAATTGATGGGAGTGGCCCCAAGTGCACATTACATATTCCACTAGGTTGCAGGATTTCTGGGTCCATCTATATGTTACACCCACGGCCGGAAAGCAGGTCTCGTCAGGTGTTTGTGCGTTGGTCAGAAGGCTTGGCTGTGGAAGAGTGGAAGTCCGTGGCCTATTTCAAAACCCCCTGGGTTTCAAAGTTCACATTCAGTCTCTTGAAGCTTAAAGAGGACTTTCTCCATTCAGTGAGGGGGTCCAAATCCAGGGCGCTGTGTATAAACTCTGGCTTTTATGGTTGGAGGTCTCAGGAGAGGGCCACAGGGACACACAGAGACCAAGATGCAGATTCAGAGGCACACAAAGAAGGCCACAAGTGCGTCCTCGTGGTCAGTAACAGTCACACACGCACACATGCGTGAAAACAAAAATATACCCTTTCACGTACCGGCCAACGCACATGCATTACTTCCTGCAGTCGTGCTGTCAGAAAAACATTGAGTTCTCTGTAAAGGTAGACGTCCTTGGGAGGCAGGGTCCGAGCTCAAGCCCAGGTAAAAATTCTCATGAATCATGATCTCTGAGTACACCGGTCCAATTCTGAAACCTGCCTGATTTATGTCCAGTTCTCAGGTGCAGCTGCTGGACAAGGCTGGCCGTCGGCAAAGCCAAGAAGACCTACGCGTTGGCTGATGACTGCAGGTGCTAAGGAAAAGTGGAAAAATGACGCGGGGGCATGTTGCTACGCGTGGCTCTGGCTAACTCAGGTAGGTAGGCTTTCACCCACCCTAAGATGTGCCATTGGATATGAGGTTTTTCTCAGACGGTCCCAGTGGCTGCAAGAGTGGATTGACTGTTGCTCTTTCTGAGTGGCCTGAGGGCTGTGGATTCCCCAGGGTTTTGGAGTACTCCGAGGTCATCTCTCCTCTTCAGACCCCCACGGCATGCCTGGTTGTGTTCTGCAGCAACCCAGCCTGTGCTTGGATCGATGATGACACCCTTGTATGCATTCCTTGGAAAATCTGAACAAAATGAGTGAGAACACTCTACCGTCTCCTCATCGAATCTGAGGTCCAGCACGTTTCGTCTCTCGGGGGTAGGGGAGAGTGAGGAGTGAGGGCCAGCGTCCCCTTCTGACCTGCATGCAAACACACACCAGGGTTCCAGAAATCGAGGTGCTCCTATCTGGGGGTCCACTGTGTCTGCCCATAAGCTGGGTCATCTACGCATATTAGGTCCCTGCTGAAAGACCGTTGAGGGCATGCGAGGGGGAAGGCTCTCCTGCTGGTCTTCAGAGTCGGAGTGTGTGCTGGTGTAGGCCCAATATGCTTGCAGCTTGGAAACGTGTGCTTTGGCCAGGATCGTGTTTGTGCTTGCAGCTTCGGGGGCTATTTCTGGAAGCCAAAATGAGGAAGCATCCCTGGTTGGAGCCTGGAGCCTCAGGCCAGGCCTGTGTCCCTCCCTGTCATTTGTTTTGGCACATTGAAGTTCTTTAGTGCCCGGTGGGGATGGAGCAGTGGGTGGGTGTGGGCTGGGGTTGGTCTTCAACGGAAGGGAGCTGATGGATTAGGGCTAGGTATTGCCCATGTCGGCTACTCCACTGCAGTTCCCGACAGAGTTTTGGCACGAAGTGGGTCATCGTGGAGTGGGGTTAGGACCGAGTGCTGCATTTAAGCCTGTGTGGTGGCTGCTAGCCTGCAGAAGATGGTAAGGCATCATGAGGACACGTCCTGTGTGATGTCGTGGGATGGGCTGTCCTGATTGGGTTGCAGGAGCTGGCCACGTCTTCCCAAGAATGCGTGCTGTTCGTGATGCGCTGGCATCAGCTGCCTACGAAGGGGATGGCTTTGGCAGTACATGAGGATGCGGTTACGTACTTAACCTGCGTAGAGTTGTGATCCCGTTGCCGGAGGAATGTCGCCCAAAGGGTGTCTTTCGGGACACCGAGAAGTTAGACATGCTGAGGCGTCTGTGCCTCTCTCCTTGGGGGTATTTGGGTTATGCGCACATGCCCTTTGGCCACTTTGTTTCCTTGTTTGGGAATGTGCAAAGCGAAAGTGTTTCTCCGAGAGGGCATGATGCGGCCAGCCCTTGTGGCACGCAGGAGTTTTGGACAGCTAGTGGCTTATCTGGAGCAGTCCGTTGGCGGAGCAGAGATGCGTTCAGTGTCTGATGCCAGGTGCACTGCCGTGGACAGCCACTGTGCCCTTTGAAGCTTGCAGGTCCCCTCGCGAAGCAGAGTTCTTCCGTTGGAAATTGGTCTGTGTTCCTCGGGGAGAGTGCCTTTGATCTCTGTGAGGTTCTCTGTAGTGTCACTCTGTCAGTGAAGAAGTGCCAGGATGCATGGGGTATGGTCAGTGTCATCAAAGCAGTCGTGTTTGCAGTCTGCCATCCCTGGTAT
This sequence comes from Hyperoodon ampullatus, assembly GCF_949752795.1. NCBI lineage: Eukaryota > Metazoa > Chordata > Mammalia > Artiodactyla > Ziphiidae > Hyperoodon > Hyperoodon ampullatus. The sequence continues at coordinate 69,776,406 of NC_136916.1, forward strand.
AGAGTGACCCCGTGTTTGAATGATGTCTGTGGCTTCCAGTAGTTTCGACTTACCCGGTGGGCAGGAGGAGGGCACGTAGGACAACACTTTCAAGAATTTGAGCGTTTCCTCCGGGTTCAGGGCCGCCTAACCTGCTGGCTGAGTGCTGGTAACACGTGCCCGGGAAGCTAGCCTAGTTTCCGCAGTTGGGTTTGAACGTGGGTCTTGGTTACTGAAACCCAGCACTTCCTGTGGTGGGCATTCCCATGGGTCCTCGGAAAGTGATTTGGCATAGTTGGCAACAATTGGCTGTTGGGCCGAATTTCGTTAGCCCCTTGAGAGGTGCCGGGCTGCATCTTACCTGTAGCCAGTCGCAGGTCGTCCCGCCCATAGGAGGTTTTCTTGCTCCTAAAAACGATGGGAGTGGCCCCAAGTGCACATTACATATTCCACTAGGTTTCAGGATTTCTGGGTCCATCTATATGTTACACCCACGGCCGGAAAGCAGGTCTCGTCAGGTGTTTGTGCGTTGGTCAGAAGGCTTGGCTGTGGAAGAGTGGAAGTCCGTGGCCTATTTCAAAACCCCCTGGGTTTCAAAGTTCACATTCAGTCTCTTGAAGCTTAAAGAGGACTTTCTCCATTCAGTGGGGGGGTCCAAATCCAGGGCGCTGTGTATAAACTCTGGCTTTTATGGTTGGAGGTCTCAGGCGAGGGCCACAGGGACACACAGAGACCAAGATGCAGATTCAGAGGCACACAAAGAAGGCCACAAGTGCGTCCTCGTGGTCAGTAACAGTCACACATGCACACATGCGTGAAAACAAAAATTTACCCTTTCACGTACCGGCCAACGCACATGCATTACTTCCTGCAGTCGTGCTGTCAGAAAAACATTGAGTTCTCTGTAAAGGTAGACGTCCTTGGGAGGCAGGGTCCGAGCTCAAGCCCAGGTAAAAATTCTCATGAATCATGATCTCTGAGTACACCGGTCCAATTCTGAAACCTGCCTGATTTATGTCCAGTTCTCAGGTGCAGCTGCTGGACAAGGCTGGCCGTCGGCAAAGCCAAGAAGACCTACGCGTTGGCTGATGACTGCAGGTGCTAAGGAAAAGTGGAAAAATGACGCGGGGGCATGTTGCTACGCGTGGCTCTGGCTAACTCAGGAAGGTAGGCTTTCACCCACCCTAAGATGTGCCATTGGATATGAGGTTTTTCTCAGACGGTCCCAGTGGCTGCAAGAGTGGATTGACTGTTGCTCTTTCTGAGTGGCCTGAGGGCTGTGGATTCCCCAGGGTTTTGGAGTACTCCGAGGTCATCTCTCCTCTTCAGACCACCACGGCATGCCTGGTTGTGTTCTGCAGCGTCCCAGCCTGTTGTTGGATCAATGATGACACCCTTGTATGCATTCCTTGGAAAATCTGAACAAAATGAGTGAGAACACTCTACCGTCTCCTCATCGAATCTGAGGTCCAGCACGTTTCGTCTCTCGGGGGTAGGGGAGAGTGAGGAGTGAGGGCCAGCGTCCCCTTCTGACCTGCATGCAAACACACGCCAGGGTTCCAGAAATCGAGGTGCTCCTATCTGGGGGTCCACTGTGTCTACCCATAAGCTGGGTCATCTACGCATATTAGGTCCCTGCTGAAAGACCGTTGAGGGCATGCGAGGGGGAAGGCTCTCCTGCTGGTCTTCAGAGTCGGAGTGTGTGCTGGTGTAGGCCCAATATGCTTGCAGCTTGGAAACGTGTGCTTTGGCCAGGATCGCGTTTGTGCTTGCAGCTTCGGGGGCTATTTCTGGAAGCCAAAATGAGGAAACGTCCCTGGTTGGAGCCTGGAGCCTCAGGCCAGGCCTGTGTCCCTCCCTGTCATTTGTTTTGGCGCATTGAAGTTCTTTAGTGCCCGGTGGGGATGGAGCAGTGGGTGGGTGTGGGCTGGGGTGGGTCTTCAACGGAAGGGAGCTGATGGATTAGGGCTAGGTATTGCCCATGCCGGCTACTCCACTGCAGTTCCCGACAGAGTTTTGGCACGAAGTGGGTCATCGTGGAGTGGGGTTAGGACCGAGTGCTGCATTTAAACCTGTGTGGTGGCTGCTAGCCTGTAGAAGGTGGTAAGGCATCATGAGGACACGTCCTGTGTGATGTCGTGGGATGGGCTGTCCTGATTGGGTTGCAGGAGCTGGCCACGTCTTCCCAACAATGCGTGCTGTTCGTGATGCGCTGGCATCAGCTGCCTACGAAGGGGATGGCTTTGGCAGTACATGAGGATGCGGTTACGTACTTAACCTGCGTAGAGTTGTGATCCCGTTGCCGGAGGAATGTCGCCCAAAGTGTGTCTTGCGGGACGCTGAGAAGTTAGACATGCTGAAGCGTCTGTGCCTCTCTCCTTGGGGGTATTTGGGTTATGCGCACATGCCCTTTGGCCACTTTGTTTCCTTATTTGGGAATGTGCAAAGCGAAAGTGTTTCTCCGAGAAGGCATGATGCGGCCAGCCCTTGTGGCACGCAGGAGTTTTGGACAGCTAGTGGTTTATCTGGAGCAGTCCGTTGGCGTAGCAGAGATGCGTTCAGTGTCTGATGCCAGGTGCACTGCCGTGGACAGCCACTGTGCCCTTTGAAGCTTGCAGGTCCCCTCGCGAAGCAGAGTTCTTCCGTTGGAAATCGGTCTGTGTTCCTCGGGGAGAGTGCCTTTGATCTCTGTGAGGTTCTCGGTAGTGTCACTCTGTCAGTAATGAAGTGCCAGAATGCATGGGGTATGGTCAGTGTCATCAAAGCAGTCGTGTTTGCGGTCTGCCATCCCTGGTATAGAGTGACCCCGTGTTTGAATGATGTCTGTGGCTTCCAGTAGGTTCGACTTACCCGGTGGGCAGGAGGAGGGCACGTAGGACAACACTTTCAAGAATTTGAGCGATTCCTCCGGGTTCAGGGCCGCCTAACCTGCTGGCTGAGTGCTGGCAACACGTGCCCGGGAAGCTAGCCTAGTTTCCGCAGTTGGGTTTGAACGTGGGTCTTGGTTACTGAAACCCAGCACTTCCTGTGGTGGGCATACCCATGGGTCCTCGGAAAGTGATTTGGCATAGTTGGCAACAATTGGCTGTTGGGCCGAATTTCGTTAGCCCCTTGAGAGGTGCCGGGCTGCATCTTACCTGTAGCCAGTCGCAGGTCGTCCCGCCCATAGGAGGTTTTCTTGCTCCTAAAAATGATGGGAGTCGCCCCAAGTGCACATTACATATTCCACTAGGTTGCAGGATTTCTGGGTCCATCTATATGTTACACCCACGGCCGGAAAGCAGGTCTCGTCAGGTGTTTGTGCGTTGGTCAGAAGGCTTGGCTGTGGAAGAGTGGAAGTCCGTGGCCTATTTCAAAACCCCCTGGGTTTCAAAGATCACATTCAGTCTCTTGAAGCTTGAAGAGGTCTTTCTCCATTCAGTGGGGGGGTCCAAATCCAGGGCGCTGTGTATAAACTCTGGCTTTTATGGTTGGAGGTCTCAGGAGAGGGCCACAGGGACACACAGAGACCAAGATGCGGATTCAGAGGCACACAAAGAAGCCCACAAGCGCGTCCTCGTGTGCAGTAACAGTCACACCTGCACACATGCGTGAAAACAAAAACATACCCTCTCACGTACCGGCCAACGTACATGCCTTACTTCCTGCAGTCGTGCTGTCAGAAAAACATTGAGTTCTCTGTAAAGGTAGACGTCCTTGGGAGGCAGGGTCCGAGCTCAAGCCCAGGTAAAAATTCTCATGAATCATGATCTCTGAGTACACCGGTCCAATTCTGAAACCTGCCTGATTTATGTCCAGTTCTCAGGTGCAGCTGCTGGACAAGGCTGGCCGGCGGCAAAGCCAAGAAGACCTACGCGTTGGCTGATAACTGCAGGTGCTAAGGAAAAGTGGAAAAATGAAGCGGGGGCATGTCGCTACGCGTGGCTCTGGCTAACTCAGGAAGGTAGGCTTTCACCCACCCTAAGATGTGCCATTGGATATGAGGTTTTCCTCAGACGGTCCCAGTGGCTGCAAGAGTGGATTGACTGTTGCTCTTTCTGAGTGGCCTGAGGGCTGTGGATTCCCCAGGGTTTTGGAGTACTCCGAGGTCATCTGTCCTCTTCAGACCCCCACGGCATGCCCGGCTGTTTTCTGCAGCGTCCCAGCCTGTTGTTGGATCGATGATGACACCCTTGTATGCATTCCTTGGAAAATCTGAACAAAATGAGTGAGAACACTCTACCGTCTCCTCATCGAATCTGAGGTCCAGCACGTTTCGTCTCTCGGGGGTAGGGGAGAGTGAGGAGTGAGGGCCAGCGTCCCCTTGTGACCTGCATGGAAACACACACCAGGGTTCCAGAAATCGAGGTGCTCCTATCTGGGAGTCCACTGTGTCTGCCCATAAGCTGGGTCATCTACGCATATTAGGTCCCTGCTGAAAGACCGTTGAGGGCATGCGAAGGGGAAGGCTCTCCTGCTGGTCTTCAGAGTCGGAGTGTGTGCTGGTGTAGGCCCAGTAAGCTTGCAGCTTGGAAAGGTGTGCTTTGGCCAGGATCGCGTTTGTGCTTGCAGCTTCGGGGGCTATTTCTGGAAGCCAAAATGAGGAAGCGTCCCTGGTTGGAGCCTGGAGCCTCAGGCCAGGCCTGTGTCCCTCCCTGTCATTTGTTTTGGCGCATTGAAGTTCTTTAGTGCCCAGTGGGGATGGAGCAGTGGGTGGGTGTGGGCTGGGGTTGGTCTTCAACGGAAGGGAGCTGATGGATTAGGGCGAGGTATTGCCCATGTCGGCTACTCCACTGCAGTTCCCGACAGAGTTTTGGCACGAAGTGGATCATCGTGGAGTGGGGTTTGGACCGAGTGCTGCATTTAAGCCTGCATGGTGGCTGCTAGCCTGCAGAAGATGGTAAGACATCATGAGGACACGTCCTGTGTGATGTCGTGGGATGGGCTGTCCTGATTGGGTTGCAGGAGCAGGCCATGTCTTCCCAGGAATGCATACTGTTCGTGATGCACTGGCATCAGCTGCCTACGAAGGGGATGGCTTTGGCAGTATATGAGGATGCGGTTACGTACTTAACCTGCATAGAGTTGTGATCCCGTTGCCGGAGGAATGTCGCCCAAAGGGTGTCTTGCGGGACGCCGAGAAGTTAGACATGCTGAAGCGTCTGTGCCTCTCTCCTTGGGGGTATTTGGGTTATGCGCACATGCCCTTTGGCCACTTTGTTTCCTTGTTTGGGAATGTGCAAAGCGAAAGTGTTTCTCCGAGAGGGCATGATGCGGCCAGCCCTTGTGGCACGCAGGAGTTTTGGACAGCTAGTGGTTTATCTGGAGCAGTCCGTTGGCGGAGCAGAGATGCGTTCAGTGTTCTGATGCCAGGTGCACTGCCGTGGACAGCCACTGTGCCCTTTGAAGCTTGCAGGTCCCCTCGCGAAGCAGAGTTCTTCCGTTGGAAATCGGTCTGTGTTCCTCGGGGAGAGTGCCTTTGATCTCTGTGAGGTTCTCGGTAGTGTCACTCTGTCAGTGAAGAAGTGCCAGGATGCATGGGGTATGGTCAGTGTCATCAAAGCAGTCGTGTTTGCGGTCTGCCATCCCTGGTATAGAGTGACCCCGTGTTTGAATGATGTCTGTGGCTTCCAGTAGGTTCGACTTACCCGGTGGGCAGGAGGAGGGCACGTAGGACAACACTTTCAAGAATTTGAGCGTTTCCTCCGGGTTCAGGGCCGCCTAACCTGCTGGCTGAGTGCTGGTAACACGTGCCCGGGAAGCTAGCCTAGTTTCCGCAGTTGGGTTTGAACGTGGGTCTTGGTTACTGAAACCCAGCACTTCCTGTGGTGGGCATTCCCATGGGTCCTCGGAAAGTGATTTGGCATAGTTGGCAACAATTGGCTGTTGGGCCGAATTTCGTTAGCCCCTTGAGAGGTGCCGGGCTGCATCTTACCTGTAGCCAGTCGCAGGTCGGCCCGCCCATAGGAGGTTTTCTTGCTCCTAAAAATGATGGGAGTGGCCCCAAGAGCACATTACATATTCCACTAGGTTGCAGGATTTCTGGGTCCATCTATATGTTACACCCACGGCCGGAAAGCAGGTCTCGTCAGGTGTTTGTGCGTTGGTCAGAAGGCTTGGCTGTGGAAGAGTGGAAGTCCGTGGCCTATTTTGAACCCCCTGGGTTTCAAAGTTCACATTCAGTCTCTTGAAGCTTGAAGAGGTCTTTCTCCATTCAGTGGGGGGGTCCAAATCCAGGGCGCTGTGTATAAACTCTGGCTTTTATGGTTGGAGGTCTCAGGAGAGGGCCACAGGGACACACAGAGACCAAGATGCGGATTCACAGGCACACAAAGAAGCCCAGAAGCGCGTCCTCGTGTGCAGTAAGAGTCACACACACACACATGCGTGAAAACAAAAATATACCCTCTCACGTACCGGCCAACGTACATGCCTTACTTCCTGCAGTCGTGCTGTCAGAAAAACATTGAGTTCTCTGTAAAGGTAGACGTCCTTGGGAGGCAGGGTCCGAGCTCAAGCCCAGGTAAAAATTCTCATGAATCATGATCTCTGAGTACACCGGTCCAATTCTGAAACCTGCCTGATTTATGTCCAGTTCTCAGGTGCAGCTGCTGGACAAGGCTGGCCGTCGGCAAAGCCAAGAAGACCTACGCGTTGGCTGATGACTGCAGGTGCTAAGGAAAAGTGGAAAAATGACGCGGGGGCATGTTGCTACGCGTGGCTCTGGCTAACTCAGGAAGGTAGGCTTTCACCCACCCTAAGATGTGCCATTGGATATGAGGTTTTTCTCAGACGGTCCCAGTGGCTGCAAGAGTGGATTGACTGTTGCTCTTTCTGCGTGGCCTGAGGGCTGTGGATTCCCCAGGGTTTTGGAGTACTCCGAGGTCATCTCTCCTCTTCAGACCACCAAGGCATGCCTGGTTGTGTTCTGCAGCATCCCAGCCTGTGCTTGGATCAATGATGACACCCTTGTATGCATTCCTTGGAAAATCTGAACAAAATGAGTGAGAACACTCTACCGTCTCCTCATCGAATCTGAGGTCCAGCACGTTTCGTCTCTCGGGGGTAGGGGAGAGTGAGGAGTGAGGGCCAGCGTCCCCTTCTGACCTGCATGCAAACACACACCAGGGTTCCAGAAATCGAGGTGCTCCTATCTGGGGGTCCACTGTGTCTGCCCATAAGCTGGGTCATCTACGCATATTAGGTCCCTGCTGAAAGACCGTTGAGGGCATGCGAGGGGGAAGGCTCTCCTGCTGGTCTTCAGAGTCGGAGTGTGTGCTGGTGTAGGCCCAATATGCTTGCAGCTTGGAAACGTGTGCTTTGGCCAGGATCGCGTTTGTGCTTGCAGCTTCGGGGGCTATTTCTGGAAGCCAAAATGAGGAAACGTCCCTGGTTGGAGCCTGGAGCCTCAGGCCAGGCCTGTGTCCCTCCCTGTCATTTGTTTTGGCACACTGAAGTTCTTTAGTGCCCGGTGGGGATGGAGCAGTGGGTGGGTGTGGGCTGGGGTGGGTCTTCAACGGAAGGGAGCTGATGGATTAGGGCTAGGTATTGCCCATGCCGGCTACTCCACTGCAGTTCCCGACAGAGTTTTGGCACGAAGTGGGTCATCGTGGAGTGGGGTTAGGACCGAGTGCTGCATTTAAACCTGTGTGGTGGCTGCTAGCCTGTAGAAGGTGGTAAGGCATCATGAGGACACGTCCTGTGTGATGTCGTGGGATGGGCTGTCCTGATTGGGTTGCAGGAGCTGGCCACGTCTTCCCAACAATGCGTGCTGTTCGTGATGCGCTGGCATCAGCTGCCTACGAAGGGGATGGCTTTGGCAGTACATGAGGATGCGGTTACGTACTTAACCTGCGTAGAGTTGTGATCCCGTTGCCGGAGGAATGTCGCCCAAAGTGTGTCTTGCGGGACGCTGAGAAGTTAGACATGCTGAAGCGTCTGTGCCTCTCTCCTTGGGGGTATTTGGGTTATGCGCACATGCCCTTTGGCCACTTTGTTTCCTTATTTGGGAATGTGCAAAGCGAAAGTGTTTCTCCGAGAAGGCATGATGCGGCCAGCCCTTGTGGCACGCAGGAGTTTTGGACAGCTAGTGGTTTATCTGGAGCAGTCCGTTGGCGTAGCAGAGATGCGTTCAGTGTCTGATGCCAGGTGCACTGCCGTGGACAGCCACTGTGCCCTTTGAAGCTTGCAGGTCCCCTCGCGAAGCAGAGTTCTTCCGTTGGAAATCGGTCTGTGTTCCTCGGGGAGAGTGCCTTTGATCTCTGTGAGGTTCTCGGTAGTGTCACTCTGTCAGTAATGAAGTGCCAGAATGCATGGGGTATGGTCAGTGTCATCAAAGCAGTCGTGTTTGCGGTCTGCCATCCCTGGTATAGAGTGACCCCGTGTTTGAATGATGTCTGTGGCTTCCAGTAGGTTCGACTTACCCGGTGGGCAGGAGGAGGGCACGTAGGACAACACTTTCAAGAATTTGAGCGATTCCTCCGGGTTCAGGGCCGCCTAACCTGCTGGCTGAGTGCTGGCAACACGTGCCCGGGAAGCTAGCCTAGTTTCCGCAGTTGGGTTTGAACGTGGGTCTTGGTTACTGAAACCCAGCACTTCCTGTGGTGGGCATACCCATGGGTCCTCGGAAAGTGATTTGGCATAGTTGGCAACAATTGGCTGTTGGGCCGAATTTCGTTAGCCCCTTGAGAGGTGCCGGGCTGCATCTTACCTGTAGCCAGTCGCAGGTCGTCCCGCCCATAGGAGGTTTTCTTGCTCCTAAAAATGATGGGAGTGGCCCCAAGTGCACATTACATATTCCACTAGGTTGCAGGATTTCTGGGTCCATCTATATGTTACACCCACGGCCGGAAAGCAGGTCTCGTCAGGTGTTTGTGCGTTGGTCAGAAGGCTTGGCTGTGGAAGAGTGGAAGTCCGTGGCCTATTTCAAAACCCCCTGGGTTTCAAAGATCACATTCAGTCTCTTGAAGCTTGAAGAGGTCTTTCTCCATTCAGTGGGGGGGTCCAAATCCAGGGCGCTGTGTATAAACTCTGGCTTTTATGGTTGGAGGTCTCAGGAGAGGGCCACAGGGACACACAGAGACCAAGATGCGGATTCAGAGGCACACAAAGAAGCCCACAAGCGCGTCCTCGTGTGCAGTAACAGTCACACCTGCACACATGCGTGAAAACAAAAATATACCCTCTCACGTACCGGCCAACGTACATGCCTTACTTCCTGCAGTCGTGCTGTCAGAAAAACATTGAGTTCTCTGTAAAGGTAGACGTCCTTGGGAGGCAGGGTCCGAGCTCAAGCCCAGGTAAAAATTCTCATGAATCATGATCTCTGAGTACACCGGTCCAATTCTGAAACCTGCCTGATTTATGTCCAGTTCTCAGGTGCAGCTGCTGGACAAGGCTGGCCGGCGGCAAAGCCAAGAAGACCTACGCGTTGGCTGATAACTGCAGGTGCTAAGGAAAAGTGGAAAAATGAAGCGGGGGCATGTCGCTACGCGTGGCTCTGGCTAACTCAGGAAGGTAGGCTTTCACCCACCCTAAGATGTGCCATTGGATATGAGGTTTTCCTCAGACGGTCCCAGTGGCTGCAAGAGTGGATTGACTGTTGCTCTTTCTGAGTGGCCTGAGGGCTGTGGATTCCCCAGGGTTTTGGAGTACTCCGAGGTCATCTGTCCTCTTCAGACCCCCACGGCATGCCCGGCTGTTTTCTGCAGCGTCCCAGCCTGTTGTTGGATCGATGATGACACCCTTGTATGCATTCCTTGGAAAATCTGAACAAAATGAGTGAGAACACTCTACCGTCTCCTCATCGAATCTGAGGTCCAGCACGTTTCGTCTCTCGGGGGTAGGGGAGAGTGAGGAGTGAGGGCCAGCGTCCCCTTGTGACCTGCATGGAAACACACACCAGGGTTCCAGAAATCGAGGTGCTCCTATCTGGGAGTCCACTGTGTCTGCCCATAAGCTGGGTCATCTACGCATATTAGGTCCCTGCTGAAAGACCGTTGAGGGCATGCGAAGGGGAAGGCTCTCCTGCTGGTCTTCAGAGTCGGAGTGTGTGCTGGTGTAGGCCCAGTAAGCTTGCAGCTTGGAAAGGTGTGCTTTGGCCAGGATCGCGTTTGTGCTTGCAGCTTCGGGGGCTATTTCTGGAAGCCAAAATGAGGAAGCGTCCCTGGTTGGAGCCTGGAGCCTCAGGCCAGGCCTGTGTCCCTCCCTGTCATTTGTTTTGGCGCATTGAAGTTCTTTAGTGCCCAGTGGGGATGGAGCAGTGGGTGGGTGTGGGCTGGGGTTGGTCTTCAACGGAAGGGAGCTGATGGATTAGGGCGAGGTATTGCCCATGTCGGCTACTCCACTGCAGTTCCCGACAGAGTTTTGGCACGAAGTGGATCATCGTGGAGTGGGGTTTGGACCGAGTGCTGCATTTAAGCCTGCATGGTGGCTGCTAGCCTGCAGAAGATGGTAAGACATCATGAGGACACGTCCTGTGTGATGTCGTGGGATGGGCTGTCCTGATTGGGTTGCAGGAGCAGGCCATGTCTTCCCAGGAATGCATACTGTTCGTGATGCACTGGCATCAGCTGCCTACGAAGGGGATGGCTTTGGCAGTATATGAGGATGCGGTTACGTACTTAACCTGCATAGAGTTGTGATCCCGTTGCCGGAGGAATGTCGCCCAAAGGGTGTCTTGCGGGACGCCGAGAAGTTAGACATGCTGAAGCGTCTGTGCCTCTCTCCTTGGGGGTATTTGGGTTATGCGCACATGCCCTTTGGCCACTTTGTTTCCTTGTTTGGGAATGTGCAAAGCGAAAGTGTTTCTCCGAGAGGGCATGATGCGGCCAGCCCTTGTGGCACGCAGGAGTTTTGGACAGCTAGTGGTTTATCTGGAGCAGTCCGTTGGCGGAGCAGAGATGCGTTCAGTGTTCTGATGCCAGGTGCACTGCCGTGGACAGCCACTGTGCCCTTTGAAGCTTGCAGGTCCCCTCGCGAAGCAGAGTTCTTCCGTTGGAAATCGGTCTGTGTTCCTCGGGGAGAGTGCCTTTGATCTCTGTGAGGTTCTCGGTAGTGTCACTCTGTCAGTGAAGAAGTGCCAGGATGCATGGGGTATGGTCAGTGTCATCAAAGCAGTCGTGTTTGCGGTCTGCCATCCCTGGTATAGAGTGACCCCGTGTTTGAATGATGTCTGTGGCTTCCAGTAGGTTCGACTTACCCGGTGGGCAGGAGGAGGGCACGTAGGACAACACTTTCAAGAATTTGAGCGTTTCCTCCGGGTTCAGGGCCGCCTAACCTGCTGGCTGAGTGCTGGTAACACGTGCCCGGGAAGCTAGCCTAGTTTCCGCAGTTGGGTTTGAACGTGGGTCTTGGTTACTGAAACCCAGCACTTCCTGTGGTGGGCATTCCCATGGGTCCTCGGAAAGTGATTTGGCATAGTTGGCAACAATTGGCTGTTGGGCCGAATTTCGTTAGCCCCTTGAGAGGTGCCGGGCTGCATCTTACCTGTAGCCAGTCGCAGGTCGGCCCGCCCATAGGAGGTTTTCTTGCTCCTAAAAATGATGGGAGTGGCCCCAAGAGCACATTACATATTCCACTAGGTTGCAGGATTTCTGGGTCCATCTATATGTTACACCCACGGCCGGAAAGCAGGTCTCGTCAGGTGTTTGTGCGTTGGTCAGAAGGCTTGGCTGTGGAAGAGTGGAAGTCCGTGGCCTATTTTGAACCCCCTGGGTTTCAAAGTTCACATTCAGTCTCTTGAAGCTTGAAGAGGTCTTTCTCCATTCAGTGGGGGGGTCCAAATCCAGGGCGCTGTGTATAAACTCTGGCTTTTATGGTTGGAGGTCTCAGGAGAGGGCCACAGGGACACACAGAGACCAAGATGCGGATTCACAGGCACACAAAGAAGCCCAGAAGCGCGTCCTCGTGTGCAGTAAGAGTCACACACACACACATGCGTGAAAACAAAAATATACCCTCTCACGTACCGGCCAACGTACATGCCTTACTTCCTGCAGTCGTGCTGTCAGAAAAACATTGAGTTCTCTGTAAAGGTAGACGTCCTTGGGAGGCAGGGTCCGAGCTCAAGCCCAGGTAAAAATTCTCATGAATCATGATCTCTGAGTACACCGGTCCAATTCTGAAACCTGCCTGATTTATGTCCAGTTCTCAGGTGCAGCTGCTGGACAAGGCTGGCCGTCGGCAAAGCCAAGAAGACCTACGCGTTGGCTGATGACTGCAGGTGCTAAGGAAAAGTGGAAAAATGACGCGGGGGCATGTTGCTACGCGTGGCTCTGGCTAACTCAGGAAGGTAGGCTTTCACCCACCCTAAGATGTGCCATTGGATATGAGGTTTTTCTCAGACGGTCCCAGTGGCTGCAAGAGTGGATTGACTGTTGCTCTTTCTGCGTGGCCTGAGGGCTGTGGATTCCCCAGGGTTTTGGAGTACTCCGAGGTCATCTCTCCTCTTCAGACCACCAAGGCATGCCTGGTTGTGTTCTGCAGCATCCCAGCCTGTGCTTGGATCAATGATGACACCCTTGTATGCATTCCTTGGAAAATCTGAACAAAATGAGTGAGAACACTCTACCGTCTCCTCATCGAATCTGAGGTCCAGCACGTTTCGTCTCTCGGGGGTAGGGGAGAGTGAGGAGTGAGGGCCAGCGTCCCCTTCTGACCTGCATGCAAACACACACCAGGGTTCCAGAAATCGAGGTGCTCCTATCTGGGGGTCCACTGTGTCTGCCCATAAGCTGGGTCATCTACGCATATTAGGTCCCTGCTGAAAGACCGTTGAGGGCATGCGAGGGGGAAGGCTCTCCTGCTGGTCTTCAGAGTCGGAGTGTGTGCTGGTGTAGGCCCAATATGCTTGCAGCTTGGAAACGTGTGCTTTGGCCAGGATCGCGTTTGTGCTTGCAGCTTCGGGGGCTATTTCTGGAAGCCAAAATGAGGAAACGTCCCTGGTTGGAGCCTGGAGCCTCAGGCCAGGCCTGTGTCCCTCCCTGTCATTTGTTTGGGCACACTGAAGTTCTTTAGTGCCCGGTGGGGATGGAGCAGTGGGTGGGTGTGGGCTGGGGTGGGTCTTCAACGGAAGGGAGCTGATGGATTAGGGCTAGGTATTGCCCATGCCGGCTACTCCACTGCAGTTCCCGACAGAGTTTTGGCACGAAGTGGGTCATCGTGGAGTGGGGTTAGGACCGAGTGCTGCATTTAAACCTGTGTGGTGGCTGCTAGCCTGTAGAAGGTGGTAAGGCATCATGAGGACACGTCCTGTGTGATGTCGTGGGATGGGCTGTCCTGATTGGGTTGCAGGAGCTGGCCACGTCTTCCCAACAATGCGTGCTGTTCGTGATGCGCTGGCATCAGCTGCCTACGAAGGGGATGGCTTTGGCAGTACATGAGGATGCGGTTACGTACTTAACCTGCGTAGAGTTGTGATCCCGTTGCCGGAGGAATGTCGCCCAAAGTGTGTCTTGCGGGACGCTGAGAAGTTAGACATGCTGAAGCGTCTGTGCCTCTCTCCTTGGGGGTATTTGGGTTATGCGCACATGCCCTTTGGCCACTTTGTTTCCTTATTTGGGAATGTGCAAAGCGAAAGTGTTTCTCCGAGAAGGCATGATGCGGCCAGCCCTTGTGGCACGCAGGAGTTTTGGACAGCTAGTGGTTTATCTGGAGCAGTCCGTTGGCGTAGCAGAGATGCGTTCAGTGTCTGATGCCAGGTGCACTGCCGTGGACAGCCACTGTGCCCTTTGAAGCTTGCAGGTCCCCTCGCGAAGCAGAGTTCTTCCGTTGGAAATCGGTCTGTGTTCCTCGGGGAGAGTGCCTTTGATCTCTGTGAGGTTCTCGGTAGTGTCACTCTGTCAGTAATGAAGTGCCAGAATGCATGGGGTATGGTCAGTGTCATCAAAGCAGTCGTGTTTGCGGTCTGCCATCCCTGGTATAGAGTGACCCCGTGTTTGAATGATGTCTGTGGCTTCCAGTAGGTTCGACTTACCCGGTGGGCAGGAGGAGGGCACGTAGGACAACACTTTCAAGAATTTGAGCGATTCCTCCGGGTTCAGGGCCGCCTAACCTGCTGGCTGAGTGCTGGCAACACGTGCCCGGGAAGCTAGCCTAGTTTCCGCAGTTGGGTTTGAACGTGGGTCTTGGTTACTGAAACCCAGCACTTCCTGTGGTGGGCATTCCCATGGGTCCTCGGAAAGTGATTTGGCATAGTTGGCAACAATTGGCTGTTGGGCCGAATTTCGTTAGCCCCTTGAGAGGTGCCGGGCTGCATCTTACCTGTAGCCAGTCGCAGGTCGTCCCGCCCATAGGAGGTTTTCTTGCTCCTAAAAATGATGGGAGTGGCCCCAAGTGCACATTACATATTCCACTAGGTTGCAGGATTTCTGGGTCCATCTATATGTTACACCCACGGCCGGAAAGCAGGTCTCGTCAGGTGTTTGTGCGTTGGTCAGAAGGCTTGGCTGTGGAAGAGTGGAAGTCCGTGGCCTATTTCAAAACCCCCTGGGTTTCAAAGATCACATTCAGTCTCTTGAAGCTTGAAGAGGTCTTTCTCCATTCAGTGGGGGGGTCCAAATCCAGGGCGCTGTGTATAAACTCTGGCTTTTATGGTTGGAGGTCTCAGGAGAGGGCCACAGGGACACACAGAGACCAAGATGCGGATTCAGAGGCACACAAAGAAGCCCACAAGCGCGTCCTCGTGTGCAGTAACAGTCACACATGCACACATGCGTGAATACAAAAATATACCCTCTCACGTACCGGCCAACGTACATGCCTTACTTCCTGCAGTCGTGCTGTCAGAAAAACATTGAGTTGTCTGTAAAGGTAGACGTCCTTGGGAGGCAGGGTCCGAGCTCAAGCCCAGGTAAAAATTCTCATGAATCATGATCTCTGAGTACACCGGTCCAATTCTGAAACCTGCCTGATTTATGTCCAGTTCTCAGGTGCAGCTGCTGGACAAGGCTGGCCGTCGGCAAAGCCAAGAAGACCTACGCGTTGGCTGATAACTGCAGGTGCTAAGGAAAAGTGGAAAAATGAAGCGGGGGCATGTCGCTACGCGTGGCTCTGGCTAACTCAGGAAGGTAGGCTTTCACCCACCCTAAGATGTGCCATTGGATATGAGGTTTTCCTCAGACGGTCCCAGTGGCTGCAAGAGTGGATTGACTGTTGCTCTTTCTGAGTGGCCTGAGGGCTGTGGATTCCCCAGGGTTTTGGAGTACTCCGAGGTCATCTGTCCTCTTCAGACCCCCACGGCATGCCCGGCTGTTTTCTGCAGCGTCCCAGCCTGTTGTTGGATCGATGATGACACCCTTGTATGCATTCCTTGGAAAATCTGAACAAAATGAGTGAGAACACTCTACCGTCTCCTCATCGAATCTGAGGTCCAGCACGTTTCGTCTCTCGGGGGTAGGGGAGAGTGAGGAGTGAGGGCCAGCGTCCCCTTGTGACCTGCATGGAAACACACACCAGGGTTCCAGAAATCGAGGTGCTCCTATCTGGGAGTCCACTGTGTCTGCCCATAAGCTGGGTCATCTACGCATATTAGGTCCCTGCTGAAAGACCGTTGAGGGCATGCGAAGGGGAAGGCTCTCCTGCTGGTCTTCAGAGTCGGAGTGTGTGCTGGTGTAGGCCCAGTAAGCTTGCAGCTTGGAAAGGTGTGCTTTGGCCAGGATCGCGTTTGTGCTTGCAGCTTCGGGGGCTATTTCTGGAAGCCAAAATGAGGAAGCGTCCCTGGTTGGAGCCTGGAGCCTCAGGCCAGGCCTGTGTCCCTCCCTGTCATTTGTTTTGGCGCATTGAAGTTCTTTAGTGCCCAGTGGGGATGGAGCAGTGGGTGGGTGTGGGCTGGGGTTGGTCTTCAACGGAAGGGAGCTGATGGATTAGGGCGAGGTATTGCCCATGTCGGCTACTCCACTGCAGTTCCCGACAGAGTTTTGGCACGAAGTGGATCATCGTGGAGTGGGGTTAGTACCGAGTGCTGCATTTAAACCTGTGTGGAGGCTGCTAGCCTGAAGAAAGTGGTAAGGCATCATGAGGACACGTCCTGTGTGATGTCGTGGGATGGGCTGTCCTGATTGGGTTGCAGGAGCTGGCCACGTCTTCCCAAGAATGCGTGCTGTTCGTGATGCACTGGCATCAGCTGCCTACGAAGGGGATGGCTTTGGCAGTACATGAGGATGCGGTTACGTACTTAACCTGCGTAGAGTTGTGATCCCGTTGCCGGAGGAATGTCGCCCAAAGGGTGTCTTGCGGGACGCCGAGAAGTTAGACATGCTGAAGCGTCTGTGCCTCTCTCCTTGGGGGTATTTGGGTTATACGCACATGCCCTTTGGCCACTTTGTTTCCTTATTTGGGAATGTGCAAAGCGAAAGTGTTTCTCCGAGAGGGCATGATGCGGCCAACCCTTGTGGCACGCAGGAGTTTTGGACAGCTAGTGGTTTATCTGGAGCAGTCCGTTGGCAGAGCAGAGATGCGTTCAGTGTCTGATGCCAGGTGCACTGCCGTGGACAGCCACTGTGCCCTTTGAAGCTTGCAGGTCCCCTCGCGAAGCAGAGTTCTTCCGTTGGAAATCGGTCTGTGTTCCTCGGGGAGAGTGCCTTTGATCTCTGTGAGGTTCTCGGTAGTGTCACTCTGTCAGTAATGAAGTGCCAGAATGCATGGTGTATGGTCAGTGTCATCAAAGCAGTCGTGTTTGCGGTCTGCCATTCCTGGTATAGAGTGACCCCGTGTTTGAATGATGTCTGTGGCTTCCAGTAGGTTCGACTTACCCGGTGGGCAGGAGGAGGGCACGTAGGACAACACTTTCAAGAATTTGAGCGTTTCCTCCGGGTTCAGGGCCGCCTAACCTGCTGGCTGGGTGCTGGCAACACGTGCCCGGGAAGCTAACCTAGTTTCCGCAGTTGGGTTTGAACGTGGGTCTTGGTTACTGAAACCCAGCACTTCCTGTGGTGGGCATTCCCATGGGTCCTCGGAAAGTGATTTGGCATAGTTGGCAACAATTGGCTGTTGGGCCGAATTTCGTTAGCCCCTTGAGAGGTGCCGGGCTGCATCTTACCTGTAGCCAGTCGCCGGTCGGCCCGCCCATAGGAGGTTTTCTTGCTCCTAAAAATGATGGGAGTGGCCCCAAGTGCACATTACATATTCCACTAGGTTGCAGGATTTCTGGGTCCATCTATATGTTACACCCACGGCCGGAAAGCAGGTCTCGTCAGGTGTTTGTGCGTTGGTCAGAAGGCTTGGCTGTGGAAGAGTGGAAGTCCGTGGCCTATTTCAAAACCCCCTGGGTTTCAAAGTTCACATTCAGTCTCTTGAAGCTTGAAGAGGTCTTTCTCCATTCAGTGGGGGGGTCCAAATCCAGGGCGCTGTGTATAAACTCTGGCTTTTATGGTTGGAGGTCTCAGGAGAGGGCCACAGGGACACACAGAGACCAAGATGCGGATTCAGAGGCACACAAAGAAGCCCACAAGCGCGTCCTCGTGTGCAGTAACAGTCACACATGCACACATGCGTGAAAACAAAAATATACCCTCTCACGTACCGGCCAACGTACATGCCTTACTTCCTGCAGTCGTGCTGTCAGAAAAACATTGAGTTCTTTGTAAAGGTAGACGTCCTTGGGAGGCAGGGTCCGAGCTCGAGCCCAGGTAAAAATTCTCATGAATCATGATCTCTGAGTACACCGGTCCAATTCTGAAACCTGCCTGATTTATGTCCAGTTCTCCGGTGCAGCTGCTGGACAAGGCTGGCCGTCGGCAAAGCCAAGAAGACCTACGCGTTGGCTGATAACTTCAGGTGCTAAGGAAAAGTGGAAAAATGAAGCGGGGGCATGTCGCTACGCGTGGTTCTGGCTAACTCAGGAAGGTAGGCTTTCACCCACCCTAAGATGTGCCATTGGATATGAGGTTTTCCTCAGACGGTCCCAGTGGCTGCAAGAGTGGATTGACTGTTGCTCTTTCTGAGTGGCCTGAGGGCTGTGGATTCCCCAGGGTTTTGGAGTACTCCAAGGTCATCTCTCCTCTTCAGACCCCCACGGCATGCCCGGCTGTTTTCTGCAGCGTCCCAGCCTGTTGTTGGATCGATGATGACACCCTTGTATGCATTCCTTGGAAAATCTGAACAAAATGAGTGAGAACACTCTACCGTCTCCTCATCGAATCTGAGGTCCAGCACGTTTCATCTCTCGGGGGTAGGAGAGAGTGAGGAGTGAGGGCCAGCGTCCCCTTCTGACCTGCATGCAAACACACACCAGGGTTCCAGAATTCGAGGTGCTCCTATCTGGGGGTCCACTGTGTCTGCCCATAAGCTGGGTCATCTACGCATATTAGGTCCCTGCTGAAAGACCGTTGAGGGCATGCGAGGGGGAAGGCTCTCCTGCTGGTCTTCAGAGTCGGAGTGTGTGCTGGTGTAGGCCCAGTATGCTTGCAGCTTGGAAAGGTGTGCTTTGGCCAGGATCGCATTTGTGCTTGCAGCTTCAGGGGCTATTTCTGGAAGCCAAAATGAGGAAGCGTCCCTGGTTGGAGCCTGGAGCCTCAGGCCAGGCCTGTGTCCCTCCCTGTCATTTGTTTTGACGCATTGAAGTTCTTTAGTGCCCGGTGGGGATGGAGCAGTGGGTGGGTGTGGGCTGGGGTTGGTCTTCAACGGAAGGGAGCTGATGGATTAGGGCTAGGTATTGCCCATGTCGGCTACTCCACTGCAGTTCCCGACAGAGTTCTGGCCCGAAGTGGGTCATCGTGGAGTGGGGTTAGGACCGAGTGCTGCATTTAAGCCTGTGTGGTGGCTGCTAGCCTGCAGAAGATGGTAAGGCATCATGAGGACACGTCCTGTGTGATGTCGTGGGATGGGCTGCCCTGATTGGTTTGCAGGAGCTGGCCACGTCGTCCCAAGAATGCGTGCTGTTCGTGATGCGCTGGCATCAGCTGCCTACGAAGGGGATGGCTTTGGCAGTACATGAGGATGCGGTTACGTACTTAACCTGCGTAGAGTTGTGATCCCGTTGCCGGAGGAATGTCGCCCAAAGGGTGTCTTTCGGGACACCGAGAAGTTAGACATGCTGAAGCGTCTGTGCCTCTCTCCTTGGGGGTATTTGGGTTATGTGCACATGACCTTTGGCCACTTTGTTTCCTTGTTTGGGAATGTGCAAAGCGAAAGTGTTTCTCCGAGCGGGCATGATGCGGCCAGCCCTTGTGGCACGCAGGAGTTTTGGACAGCTAGTGGTTTATCTGGAGCAGTCCGTTGGCAGAGCAGAGATGCGTTCAGTGTTCTGATGCCAGGTGCACTGCCGTGGACAGCCACTGTGCCCTTTGAAGCTTGCAGGTCCCCTCGCGAAGCAGAGTTCTTCCGTTGGAAATCGGTCTGTGTTCCTCGGGGAGAGTGCCTTTGATCTCTGTGAGGTTCTCGGTAGTGTCACTCTGTCAGTGAAGAAGTGCCAGGATGCATGGGGTATGGTCAGTGTCATCAAAGCAGTCGTGTTTGCGGTCTGCCATCCCTGGTACACAGTGACCTCGTGTTTGAATGATGTCTGTGGCTTCCTGTAGGTTCGACTTACCCGGTGGGCAGGAGGAGGGCACGTAGGACAACACTTTCAAGAATTTGAGCATTTCCTCCGGGTTCAGGGCCGCCTAACCTGCTGGCTGAGTGCTGGTAACACGTGCCCGGGAAGCTAGCCTAGTTTCCACAGTGGGGTTTGAACGTGGGTCTTGGTTACTGAAACCCAGCACTTCCTGTGGTGGGCATTCCCATGGGTCCTCGGAAAGTGTTTTGGCATAGTTGGCAACAATTGGCTGTTGGGCCGAATTTCGTTAGACCCTTGAGAGGTGCCGGGCTGCATCTTACCTGTAGCCAGTCGCAGGTCGGCCCGCCCATAGGAGGTTTTCTTGCTCCTAAAAATGATGGGAGTGGCCCCAAGTACACATTACATATTCCACTAGGTTGCAGGATTTCTGGGTCCATCTATATGTTACACCCACGGCCGGAAAGCAGGTCTCGTCAGGTGTTTGTGCGTTGGTCAGAAGGCTTGGCTGTGGAAGAGTGGAAGTCCGTGGCCTATTTCAAAACCCCCTGGGTTTCAAAGTTCACATTCAGTCTCTTGAAGCTTGAAGAGGTCTTTCTCCATTCAGTGGGGGGGTCCAAATCCAGGGCGCTGTGTATAAACTCTGGCTTTTATGGTTGGAGGTCTCAGGAGAGGGCCACAGGGACACACAGAGACCAAGATGCGGATTCAGAGGCACACAAAGAAGGCCACAAGTGCGTCCTCGTGGTCATTAACAGTCACACATGCACACATGCGTGAAAACAAAAATATACCCTTTCACGTACCGGCCAACGCACATGCATTACTTCCTGCAGTCGTGCTGTCAGAAAAACATTGAGTTCTCTGTAAAGGTAGACGTCCTTGGGAGGCAGGGTCCGAGCTCAAGCCCAGGTAAAAATTCTCATGAATCATGATCTCTGAGTACACCGGTCCAATTCTGAAACCTGCCTGATTTATGTCCAGTTCTCAGGTGCAGCTGCTGGACAAGGCTGGCCGTCGGCAAAGCCAAGAAGACCTACGCGTTGGCTGATGACTGCAGGTGCTAAGGAAAAGTGGAAAAATGACGCGGGGGCATGTTGCTACGCGTGGCTCTGGCTAACTCAGGAAGGTAGGCTTTCACCCACCCTAAGATGTGCCATTGGATATGAGGTTTTTCTCAGACGGTCCCAGTGGCTGCAAGAGTGGATTGACTGTTGCTCTTTCTGAGTGGCCTGAGGGCTGTGGATTCCCCAGGGTTTTGGAGTACTCCGAGGTCATCTCTCCTCTTCAGACCCCCACGGCATGCCTGGTTGTGTTCTGCAGCAACCCAGCCTGTGCTTGGATCGATGATGACACCCTTGTATGCATTCCTTGGAAAATCTGAACAAAATGAGTGAGAACACTCTACCGTCTCCTCATCGAATCTGAGGTCCAGCACGTTTCGTCTCTCGGGGGTAGGGGAGAGTGAGGAGTGAGGGCCAGCGTCCCCTTCTGACCTGCATGCAAACACACACCAGGGTTCCAGAATTCGAGGTGCTCCTATCTGGGGGTCCACTGTGTCTGCCCATAAGCTGGGTCATCTACGCATATTAGGTCCCTGCTGAAAGAACGTTGAGGGCATGCGAGGGGGAAGGCTCTCCTGCTGGTCTTCAGAGTCGGAGTGTGTGCTTGTGTAGGCCCAATATGCTTGCAGCTTGGAAACGTGTGCTTTGGCCAGGATCGCGTTTGTGCTTGCAGCTTCGGGGGCTATTTCTGGAAGCCAAAATGAGGAAGCGTCCCTGGTTGGAGCCTGGAGCCTCAGGCCAGGCCTGTGTCCCTCCCTGTCATTTGTTTTGGTGCATTGAAGTTCTTTAGTGCCCGGTGGGGATGGAGCAGTGGGTGGGTGTGGGCTGGGGTTGGTCTTCAACGGAAGGGAGCTGATGGATTAGGGCTAGGTATTGCCCATGTCGGCTACTCCACTGCAGTTCCCGACAGAGTTTTGGCACGAAGTGGGTCATCGTGGAGTGGGGTTAGGACCGAGTGCTGCATTTAAGCCTGCGTGGTGGCTGCTAGCCTGCAGAAGATGGTAAGACATCATGAGGACACGTCCTGTGTGATGTCGTGGGATGGGCTGTCATGATTGGGTTGTAGGAGCAGGCCATGTCTTCCCAAGAATGCATACTGTTCGTGATGCACTGGCATCCGCTGCCTACGAAGGGGATGGCTTTGGCAGTACATGAGGATGCGGTTACGTACTTAACCTGCGTAGAGTTGTGATCCCGTTGCCGGAGGAATGTCGCCCAAAGGGTGTCTTGCGGGACACCGAGAAGTTAGACATGCTGAAGCGTCTGTGCCTCTCTCCTTGGGGGTATTTGGGTTATGCGCACATGCCCTTTGGCCACTTTGTTTCCTTGTTTGGGAATGTACAAAGCGAAAGTGTTTCTCCGAGAGGGCATGATGCGGCCAGCCCTTGTGGCACGCAGGAGTTTTGGACAGCTAGTGGTTTATCTGGAGCAGTCCGTTGGCGGAGCAGAGATGCGTTCAGTGTTCTGATGCCAGGTGCACTGCCGTGGACAGCCACTGTGCCCTTTGAAGCTTGCAGGTCCCCTCGCGAAGCAGAGTTCTTCCGTTGGAAATCGGTCTGTGTTCCTCGGGGAGAGTGCCTTTGATCTCTGTGTGGTTCTCGGTAGTGTCACTCTGTCAGTGAAGAAGTGCCAGGATGCATGGGGTATGGTCAGTGTCATCAAAGCAGTCGTGTTTGCGGTCTGCCATCCCTGGTATAGAGTGACCCCGTGTTTGAATGATGTCTGTGGCTTCCAGTAGGTTCGACTTACCCGGTGGGCAGGAGGAGGGCACGTAGGACAACACTTTCAAGAATTTGAGCGTTTCCTCCGGGTTCAGGGCCGCCTAACCTGCTGGCTGAGTGCTGGTAACACGTGCCCGGGAAGCTAGCCTAGTTTCCGCAGTTGGGTTTGAACGTGGGTCTTGGTTACTGAAACCCAGCACTTCCTGTGGTGGGCATTCCCATGGGTCCTCGGAAAGTGATTTGGCATAGTTGGCAACAATTGGCTGTTGGGCCGAATTTCGTTAGCCCCTTGAGAGGTGCCGGGCTGCATCTTACCTGTAGCCAGTCGCAGGTCGGCCCGCCCATAGGAGGTTTTCTTGCTCCTAAAAATGATGGGAGTGGCCCCAAGAGCACATTACATATTCCACTAGGTTGCAGGATTTCTGGGTCCATCTATATGTTACACCCACGGCCGGAAAGCAGGTCTCGTCAGGTGTTTGTGCGTTGGTCAGAAGGCTTGGCTGTGGAAGAGTGGAAGTCCGTGGCCTATTTTAAACCCCCTGGGTTTCAAAGTTCACATTCAGTCTGTTGAAGCTTGAAGAGGTCTTTCTCCATTCAGTGGGGGGGTCCAAATCCAGGGCGCTGTGTATAAACTCTGGCTTTTATGGTTGGAGGTCTCAGGAGAGGGCCACAGGGACACACAGAGACCAAGATGCGGATTCAGAGGCACACAAAGAAGCCCAGAAGCGCGTCCTCGTGTGCAGTAACAGTCACACACACACACATGCGTGAAAACAAAAATATACCCTCTCACGTACCGGCCAACGTACATGCCTTACTTCCTGCAGTCGTGCTGTCAGAAAAACATTGAGTTCTCTGTAAAGGTAGACGTCCTTGGGAGGCAGGGTCCGAGCTCAAGCCCAGGTAAAAATTCTCATGAATCATGATCTCTGAGTACACCGGTCCAATTCTGAAACCTGCCTGATTTATGTCCAGTTCTCAGGTGCAGCTGCTGGACAAGGCTGGCCGTCGGCAAAGCCAAGAAGACCTACGCATTGGCTGATAACTGCAGGTGCTAAGGAAAAGTGGAAAAATGAAGCGGGGGCATGTCGCTACGCGTGGCTCTGGCTAACTCAGGAAGGTAGGCTTTCACCCACCCTAAGATGTGCCATTGGATATGAGGTTTTCCTCAGACGGTCCCAGTGGCTGCAAGAGTGGATTGACTGTTGCTCTTTCTGAGTGGCCTGAGGGCTGTGGATTCCCCAGGGTTTTGGAGTACTCCGAGGTCATCTCTCCTCTTAAGAACCCCACGGCATGCCCGGCTGTTTTCTGCAGCGTCCCAGCCTGTTGTTGGATCGATGATGACACCCTTGTATGCATTCCTTGGAAAATCTGAACAAAATGAGTGAGAACACTGTACCGTCTCCTCATCGAATCTGAGGTCCAGCACGTTTCGTCTCTCGGGGGTAGGGGAGAGTGAGGAGTGAGGGCCAGCGTCCCCTTCTGACCTGCATGCAAACACACACCAGGGTTCCAGAATTCGAGGTGCTCCTATCTGGGGGTCCACTGTGTCTGCCCATAAGCTGGGTCATCTACGCATATTAGGTCCCTGCTGAAAGACCGTTGAGGGCATGCGAGGGGGAAGGCTCTCCTGCTGGTCTTCAGAGTCGGAGTGTGTGCTGGTGTAGGCCCAGTATGCTTGCAGCTTGGAAACGTGTGCTTTGGCCAGGATCGCGTTTGTGCTTGCAGCTTCGGGGGCTATTTCTGGAAGCCAAAATGAGGAAACGTCCCTGGTTGGAGCCTGGAGCCTCAGGCCAGGCCTGTGTCCCTCCCTGTCATTTGTTTTGGCGCATTGAAGTTCTTTAGTGCCCGGTGGGGATGGAGCAGTGGGTGGGTGTGGGCTGGGGTTGGTCTTCAACGGAAGGGAGCTGATGGATTAGGGCTAGGTATTGCCCATGTCGGCTACTCCACTGCAGTTCCCGACAGAGTTCTGGCCCGAAGTGGGTCATCGTGGAGTGGGGTTAGGACCGAGTGCTGCATTTAAGCCTGTGTGGTGGCTGCTAGCCTGCAGAAGATGGTAAGGCATCATGAGGACACGTCCTGTGTGATGTCGTGGGATGGGCTGTCCTGATTGGGTTGCAGGAGCTGGCCACGTCCTCCCAAGAATGCGTGCTGTTCATGATGCGCTGGCATCAGCTGCCTACGAAGGGGATGGCTTTGGCAGTACATGAGGATGCGGTTACGTACTTAACCTGCGTAGAGTTGTGATCCCGTTGCCGGAGGAATGTCGCCCAAAGTGTGTCTTGCGGGACACCGAGAAGTTAGACATGCTGAAGCGTCTGTGCCTCTCTCCTTGGGGGTATTTGGGTTATGCGCACATGCCCTTTGGCCACTTTGTTTCCTTGTTTGGGAATGTGCAAAGCGAAAGTGTTTCTCCGAGAGGGCATGATGCGGCCAGCCCTTGTGGCACGCAGGAGTTTTGGACAGCTAGTGGCTTATCTGGAGCAGTCCGTTGGCGGAGCAGAGATGCATTCAGTGTCTGATGCCAGGTGCACTGCCGTGGACAGCCACTGTGCCCTTTGAAGCTTGCAGGTCCCCTCGCGAAGCAGAGTTCTTCCGTTGGAAATCGGTCTGTGTTCCTCGGGGAGAGTGCCTTTGATCTCTGTGAGGTTCTCGGTAGTGTCACTCTGTCAGTGAAGAAGTGCCAGGATGCATGGGGTATGGTCAGTGTCATCAAAGCAGTCGTGTTTGCGGTCTGCCATCCCTGGTATAGAGTGACCCCGTGTTTGAATGATGTCTGTGGCTTCCAGTAGGTTCGACTTACCCGGTGGGCAGGAGGAGGGCACGTAGGACAACACTTTCAAGAATTTGAGCGTTTCCTCCGGGTTCAGGGCCGCCTAACCTGCTGGCTGAGTGCTGGTAACACGTGCCCGGGAAGCTAGCCTAGTTCCCGCAGTTGGGTTTGAACGTGGGTCTTGGTTACTGAAACCCAGCACTTCCTGTGGTGGGCATTCCCATGGGTCCTCGGAAAGTGATTTGGCATAGTTGGCAACAATTGGCTGTTGGGCCGAATTTCGTTAGCCCCTTGAGAGGTGCCGGGCTGCATCTTACCTGTAGCCAGTCGCAGTTCAGCCCGCCCATAGGAGGTTTTCTTGCTCCTAAAATTGATGGGAGTGGCCCCAAGTGCACATTACATATTCCACAAGGTTGCAGGATTTCTGGGTCCATCTATATGTTACACCCACGGCCGGAAAGCAGGTCTCGTCAGGTGTTTGTGCGTTGGTCAGAAGGCTTGGCTGTGGAAGAGTGGAAGTCCGTGGCCTATTTCAAAACCCCCTGGGTTTCAAAGTTCACATTCAGTCTCTTGAAGCTTAAAGAGGACTTTCTCCATTCAGTGAGGGGGTCCAAATCCAGGGCGCTGTGTATAAACTCTGGCTTTTATGGTTGGAGGTCTCAGGAGAGGGCCACAGGGACACACAGAGACCAAGATGCAGATTCAGAGGCACACAAAGAAGGCCACAAGTGCGTCCTCGTGGTCAGTAACAGTCACACACGCACACATGCGTGAAAACAAAAATATACCCTTTCACGTACCGGCCAACGCACATGCATTACTTCCTGCAGTCGTGCTGTCAGAAAAACATTGAGTTCTCTGTAAAGGTAGACGTCCTTGGGAGGCAGGGTCCGAGCTCAAGCCCAGGTAAAAATTCTCATGAATCATGATCTCTGAGTACACCGGTCCAATTCTGAAACCTGCCTGATTTATGTCCAGTTCTCAGGTGCAGCTGCTGGACAAGGCTGGCCGTCGGCAAAGCCAAGAAGACCTACGCGTTGGCTGATGACTGCAGGTGCTAAGGAAAAGTGGAAAAATGACGCGGGGGCATGTTGCTACGCGTGGCTCTGGCTAACTCAGGTAGGTAGGCTTTCACCCACCCTAAGATGTGCCATTGGATATGAGGTTTTTCTCAGACGGTCCCAGTGGCTGCAAGAGTGGATTGACTGTTGCTCTTTCTGAGTGGCCTGAGGGCTGTGGATTCCCCAGGGTTTTGGAGTACTCCGAGGTCATCTCTCCTCTTCAGACCCCCACGGCATGCCTGGTTGTGTTCTGCAGCAACCCAGCCTGTGCTTGGATCGATGATGACACCCTTGTATGCATTCCTTGGAAAATCTGAACAAAATGAGTGAGAACACTCTACCGTCTCCTCATCGAATCTGAGGTCCAGCACGTTTCGTCTCTCGGGGGTAGGGGAGAGTGAGGAGTGAGGGCCAGCGTCCCCTTCTGACCTGCATGCAAACACACACCAGGGTTCCAGAAATCGAGGTGCTCCTATCTGGGGGTCCACTGTGTCTGCCCATAAGCTGGGTCATCTACGCATATTAGGTCCCTGCTGAAAGACCGTTGAGGGCATGCGAGGGGGAAGGCTCTCCTGCTGGTCTTCAGAGTCGGAGTGTGTGCTGGTGTAGGCCCAATATGCTTGCAGCTTGGAAACGTGTGCTTTGGCCAGGATCGTGTTTGTGCTTGCAGCTTCGGGGGCTATTTCTGGAAGCCAAAATGAGGAAGCATCCCTGGTTGGAGCCTGGAGCCTCAGGCCAGGCCTGTGTCCCTCCCTGTCATTTGTTTTGGCACATTGAAGTTCTTTAGTGCCCGGTGGGGATGGAGCAGTGGGTGGGTGTGGGCTGGGGTTGGTCTTCAACGGAAGGGAGCTGGTGGATTAGGGCTAGGTATTGCCCATGTCGGCTACTCCACTGCAGTTCCCGACAGAGTTTTGGCACGAAGTGGGTCATCGTGGAGTGGGGTTAGGACCGAGTGCTGCATTTAAGCCTGTGTGGTGGCTGCTAGCCTGCAGAAGATGGTAAGGCATCATGAAGACACGTCCTGTGTGATGTCGTGGGATGGGCTGTCCTGATTGGGTTGCAGGAGCTGGCCACGTCTTCCCAAGAATGCGTGCTGTTCGTGATGCGCTGGCATCAGCTGCCTACGAAGGGGATGGCTTTGGCAGTACATGAGGATGCGGTTACGTACTTAACCTGCGTAGAGTTGTGATCCCGTTGCCGGAGGAATGTCGCCCAAAGGGTGTCTTTCGGGACACCGAGAAGTTAGACATGCTGAGGCGTCTGTGCCTCTCTCCTTGGGGGTATTTGGGTTATGCGCACATGCCCTTTGGCCACTTTGTTTCCTTGTTTGGGAATGTGCAAAGCGAAAGTGTTTCTCCGAGAGGGCATGATGCGGCCAGCCCTTGTGGCACGCAGGAGTTTTGGACAGCTAGTGGCTTATCTGGAGCAGTCCGTTGGCGGAGCAGAGATGCGTTCAGTGTCTGATGCCAGGTGCACTGCCGTGGACTGCCACTGTGCCCTTTGAAGCTTGCAGGTCCCCTCGCGAAGCAGAGTTCTTCCGTTGGAAATCGGTCTGTGTTCCTCGGGGAGAGTGCCTTTGATCTCTGTGAGGTTCTCTGTAGTGTCACTCTGTCAGTGAAGAAGTGCCAGGATGCATGGGGTATGGTCAGTGTCATCAAAGCAGTCGTGTTTGCAGTCTGCCATCCCTGGTATAGAGTGACCCCGTGTTTGAATGATGTCTGTGGCTTCCAGTAGTTTCGACTTACCCGGTGGGCAGGAGGAGGGCACGTAGGACAACACTTTCAAGAATTTGAGCGTTTCCTCCGGGTTCAGGGCCGCCTAACCTGCTGGCTGAGTGCTGGTAACACGTGCCCGGGAAGCTAGCCTAGTTTCCGCAGTTGGGTTTGAACGTGGGTCTTGGTTACTGAAACCCAGCACTTCCTGTGGTGGGCATTCCCATGGGTCCTCGGAAAGTGATTTGGCATAGTTGGCAACAATTGGCTGTTGGGCCGAATTTCGTTAGCCCCTTGAGAGGTGCCGGGCTGCATCTTACCTGTAGCCAGTCGCAGGTCGTCCCGCCCATAGGAGGTTTTCTTGCTCCTAAAAACGATGGGAGTGGCCCCAAGTGCACATTACATATTCCACTAGGTTTCAGGATTTCTGGGTCCATCTATATGTTACACCCACGGCCGGAAAGCAGGTCTCGTCAGGTGTTTGTGCGTTGGTCAGAAGGCTTGGCTGTGGAAGAGTG
This sequence comes from Hyperoodon ampullatus, assembly GCF_949752795.1. Lineage (NCBI taxonomy): Eukaryota > Metazoa > Chordata > Mammalia > Artiodactyla > Ziphiidae > Hyperoodon > Hyperoodon ampullatus. The sequence continues at coordinate 69,804,705 of NC_136916.1, forward strand.
GAAGTCCGTGGCCTATTTCAAAACCCCCTGGGTTTCAAAGTTCACATTCAGTCTCTTGAAGCTTAAAGAGGACTTTCTCCATTCAGTGGGGGGGTCCAAATCCAGGGCGCTGTGTATAAACTCTGGCTTTTATGGTTGGAGGTCTCAGGAGAGGGCCACAGGGACACACAGAGACCAAGATGCGGATTCAGAGGCACACAAAGAAGGCCACAAGTGCGTCCTCGTGGTCAGTAACAGTCACACATGCACACATGCGTGAAAACAAAAATTTACCCTTTCACGTACCGGCCAACGCACATGCATTACTTCCTGCAGTCGTGCTGTCAGAAAAACATTGAGTTCTCTGTAAAGGTAGACGTCCTTGGGAGGCAGGGTCCGAGCTCAAGCCCAGGTAAAAATTCTCATGAATCATGATCTCTGAGTACACCGGTCCAATTCTGAAACCTGCCTGATTTATGTCCAGTTCTCAGGTGCAGCTGCTGGACAAGGCTGGCCGTCGGCAAAGCCAAGAAGACCTACGCGTTGGCTGATGACTGCAGGTGCTAAGGAAAAGTGGAAAAATGACGCGGGGGCATGTTGCTACGCGTGGCTCTGGCTAACTCAGGAAGGTAGGCTTTCACCCACCCTAAGATGTGCCATTGGATATGAGGTTTTTCTCAGACGGTCCCAGTGGCTGCAAGAGTGGATTGACTGTTGCTCTTTCTGAGTGGCCTGAGGGCTGTGGATTCCCCAGGGTTTTGGAGTACTCCGAGGTCATCTCTCCTCTTCAGACCACCACGGCATGCCTGGTTGTGTTCTGCAGCGTCCCAGCCTGTTGTTGGATCAATGATGACACCCTTGTATGCATTCCTTGGAAAATCTGAACAAAATGAGTGAGAACACTCTACCGTCTCCTCATCGAATCTGAGGTCCAGCACGTTTCGTCTCTCGGGGGTAGGGGAGAGTGAGGAGTGAGGGCCAGCGTCCCCTTCTGACCTGCATGCAAACACACACCAGGGTTCCAGAAATCGAGGTGCTCCTATCTGGGGGTCCACTGTGTCTGCCCATAAGCTGGGTCATCTACGCATATTAGGTCCCTGCTGAAAGACCGTTGAGGGCATGCGAGGGGGAAGGCTCTCCTGCTGGTCTTCAGAGTCGGAGTGTGTGCTGGTGTAGGCCCAATATGCTTGCAGCTTGGAAACGTGTGCTTTGGCCAGGATCGCGTTTGTGCTTGCAGCTTCGGGGGCTATTTCTGGAAGCCAAAATGAGGAAACGTCCCTGGTTGGAGCCTGGAGCCTCAGGCCAGGCCTGTGTCCCTCCCTGTCATTTGTTTTGGCGCATTGAAGTTCTTTAGTGCCCGGTGGGGATGGAGCAGTGGGTGGGTGTGGGCTGGGGTGGGTCTTCAACGGAAGGGAGCTGATGGATTAGGGCTAGGTATTGCCCATGCCGGCTACTCCACTGCAGTTCCCGACAGAGTTTTGGCACGAAGTGGGTCATCGTGGAGTGGGGTTAGGACCGAGTGCTGCATTTAAACCTGTGTGGTGGCTGCTAGCCTGTAGAAGGTGGTAAGGCATCATGAGGACACGTCCTGTGTGATGTCGTGGGATGGGCTGTCCTGATTGGGTTGCAGGAGCTGGCCACGTCTTCCCAACAATGCGTGCTGTTCGTGATGCGCTGGCATCAGCTGCCTACGAAGGGGATGGCTTTGGCAGTACATGAGGATGCGGTTACGTACTTAACCTGCGTAGAGTTGTGATCCCGTTGCCGGAGGAATGTCGCCCAAAGTGTGTCTTGCGGGACGCTGAGAAGTTAGACATGCTGAAGCGTCTGTGCCTCTCTCCTTGGGGGTATTTGGGTTATGCGCACATGCCCTTTGGCCACTTTGTTTCCTTATTTGGGAATGTGCAAAGCGAAAGTGTTTCTCCGAGAAGGCATGATGCGGCCAGCCCTTGTGGCACGCAGGAGTTTTGGACAGCTAGTGGTTTATCTGGAGCAGTCCGTTGGCGTAGCAGAGATGCGTTCAGTGTCTGATGCCAGGTGCACTGCCGTGGACAGCCACTGTGCCCTTTGAAGCTTGCAGGTCCCCTCGCGAAGCAGAGTTCTTCCGTTGGAAATCGGTCTGTGTTCCTCGGGGAGAGTGCCTTTGATCTCTGTGAGGTTCTCGGTAGTGTCACTCTGTCAGTAATGAAGTGCCAGAATGCATGGGGTATGGTCAGTGTCATCAAAGCAGTCGTGTTTGCGGTCTGCCATCCCTGGTATAGAGTGACCCCGTGTTTGAATGATGTCTGTGGCTTCCAGTAGGTTCGACTTACCCGGTGGGCAGGAGGAGGGCACGTAGGACAACACTTTCAAGAATTTGAGCGATTCCTCCGGGTTCAGGGCCGCCTAACCTGCTGGCTGAGTGCTGGCAACACGTGCCCGGGAAGCTAGCCTAGTTTCCGCAGTTGGGTTTGAACGTGGGTCTTGGTTACTGAAACCCAGCACTTCCTGTGGTGGGCATTCCCATGGGTCCTCGGAAAGTGATTTGGCATAGTTGGCAACAATTGGCTGTTGGGCCGAATTTCGTTAGCCCCTTGAGAGGTGCCGGGCTGCATCTTACCTGTAGCCAGTCGCAGGTCGTCCCGCCCATAGGAGGTTTTCTTGCTCCTAAAAATGATGGGAGTGGCCCCAAGTGCACATTACATATTCCACTAGGTTGCAGGATTTCTGGGTCCATCTATATGTTACACCCACGGCCGGAAAGCAGGTCTCGTCAGGTGTTTGTGCGTTGGTCAGAAGGCTTGGCTGTGGAAGAGTGGAAGTCCGTGGCCTATTTCAAAACCCCCTGGGTTTCAAAGATCACATTCAGTCTCTTGAAGCTTGAAGAGGTCTTTCTCCATTCAGTGGGGGGGTCCAAATCCAGGGCGCTGTGTATAAACTCTGGCTTTTATGGTTGGAGGTCTCAGGAGAGGGCCACAGGGACACACAGAGACCAAGATGCGGATTCAGAGGCACACAAAGAAGCCCACAAGCGCGTCCTCGTGTGCAGTAACAGTCACACCTGCACACATGCGTGAAAACAAAAATATACCCTCTCACGTACCGGCCAACGTACATGCCTTACTTCCTGCAGTCGTGCTGTCAGAAAAACATTGAGTTGTCTGTAAAGGTAGACGTCCTTGGGAGGCAGGGTCCGAGCTCAAGCCCAGGTAAAAATTCTCATGAATCATGATCTCTGAGTACACCGGTCCAATTCTGAAACCTGCCTGATTTATGTCCAGTTCTCAGGTGCAGCTGCTGGACAAGGCTGGCCGGCGGCAAAGCCAAGAAGACCTACGCGTTGGCTGATAACTGCAGGTGCTAAGGAAAAGTGGAAAAATGAAGCGGGGGCATGTCGCTACGCGTGGCTCTGGCTAACTCAGGAAGGTAGGCTTTCACCCACCCTAAGATGTGCCATTGGATATGAGGTTTTCCTCAGACGGTCCCAGTGGCTGCAAGAGTGGATTGACTGTTGCTCTTTCTGAGTGGCCTGAGGGCTGTGGATTCCCCAGGGTTTTGGAGTACTCCGAGGTCATCTGTCCTCTTCAGACCCCCACGGCATGCCCGGCTGTTTTCTGCAGCGTCCCAGCCTGTTGTTGGATCGATGATGACACCCTTGTATGCATTCCTTGGAAAATCTGAACAAAATGAGTGAGAACACTCTACCGTCTCCTCATCGAATCTGAGGTCCAGCACGTTTCGTCTCTCGGGGGTAGGGGAGAGTGAGGAGTGAGGGCCAGCGTCCCCTTGTGACCTGCATGGAAACACACACCAGGGTTCCAGAAATCGAGGTGCTCCTATCTGGGAGTCCACTGTGTCTGCCCATAAGCTGGGTCATCTACGCATATTAGGTCCCTGCTGAAAGACCGTTGAGGGCATGCGAAGGGGAAGCCTCTCCTGCTGGTCTTCAGAGTCGGAGTGTGTGCTGGTGTAGGCCCAGTAAGCTTGCAGCTTGGAAAGGTGTGCTTTGGCCAGGATCGCGTTTGTGCTTGCAGCTTCGGGGGCTATTTCTGGAAGCCAAAATGAGGAAGCGTCCCTGGTTGGAGCCTGGAGCCTCAGGCCAGGCCTGTGTCCCTCCCTGTCATTTGTTTTGGCGCATTGAAGTTCTTTAGTGCCCAGTGGGGATGGAGCAGTGGGTGGGTGTGGGCTGGGGTTGGTCTTCAACGGAAGGGAGCTGATGGATTAGGGCGAGGTATTGCCCATGTCGGCTACTCCACTGCAGTGCCCGACAGAGTTTTGGCACGAAGTGGATCATCGTGGAGTGGGGTTTGTTTTTTTTTTTTTTTTTTTTTTTTTTTATTTTATTTATTTTATTTATTTTTTTTTTTTTATTATTTTTTTTATTTTTATTTTTTGCTTTATCACAAATTTAATCAGTTATATGTATACATATGTTCCCATATCCCCTCCCTTTTGCGTCTCCCTCCCACCCTCCCTATCCCACCCCTCCAGGCGGTCACAAAGCACCGAGCTGATCTCCCTGTGCTATGCGGCTGCTTCCCACTAGCTATCTACCTTACGTTTGGTAGTGTATATATGTCCATGCCGCTCTTTCACTTTGTCACAGCTTACCCTTCCCCCTCCCCATATCCTCAAGTCCATTCTCTAGTAGGTCTGTGTCTTTATTCCTGTCTTACCCCTATGTTCTTCATGACCTTTTTTTTTCTTAAATTCCATATATATGTGTCAGCATACAGTATTTGTCTTTCTCTTTCTGACTTACTTCACTCTGTATGACAGACTCTAGGTCCATCCACCTCATTACAAATAGTTCAATTTCATTTCTTTTTATGGCTGAGTAATATTCCATTGTATGTATGTGCCACATCTTCTTTACCCATTCATCCGATGATGGACACTTAGGTTGTTTCCATCTCCGGGCTATTGTAAATAGGGCTGCTATGAACATTTTGGTACATGTCTCTTTTTGAATTATGGTTTTCTCAGGGTATATGCCCAGTAGTGGGATTGCAGGGTCATATGGTAGTTCTATTTGTAGTTTTTTAAGGAACCTCCATACCGTTCTCCATAGTGGCTGTACCAATTCACATTCCCACCAGCAGTGCAAGAGTGTTCCCTTTTGTGGAGTGGGGTTTGGACCGAGTGCTGCATTTAAGCCTGCATGGTGGCTGCTAGCCTGCAGAAGATGGTAAGACATCATGAGGACACGTCCTGTGTGATGTCGTGGGATGGGCTGTCCTGATTGGGTTGCAGGAGCAGGCCATGTCTTCCCAGGAATGCATACTGTTCGTGATGCACTGGCATCAGCTGCCTACGAAGGGGATGGGTTTGGCAGTATATGAGGATGCGGTTACGTACTTAACCTGCATAGAGTTGTGATCCCGTTGCCGGAGGAATGTCGCCCAAAGGGTGTCTTGCGGGACGCCGAGAAGTTAGACATGCTGAAGCGTCTGTGCCTCTCTCCTTGGGGGTATTTGGGTTATGCGCACATGCCCTTTGGCCACTTTGTTTCCTTGTTTGGGAATGTGCAAAGCGAAAGTGTTTCTCCGAGAGGGCATGATGCGGCCAGCCCTTGTGGCACGCAGGAGTTTTGGACAGCTAGTGGTTTATCTGGAGCAGTCCGTTGGCGGAGCAGAGATGCGTTCAGTGTCTGATGCCAGGTGCACTGCCGTGGACAGCCACTGTGCCCTTTGAAGCTTGCAGGTCCCCTCGCGAAGCAGAGTTCTTCCGTTGGAAATCGGTCTGTGTTCCTCGGGGAGAGTGCCTTTGATCTCTGTGAGGTTCTCGGTAGTGTCACTCTGTCAGTAATGAAGTGCCAGAATGCATGGGGTATGGTCAGTGTCATCAAAGCAGTCGTGTTTGCGGTCTGCCATCCCTGGTATAGAGTGACCCCGTGTTTGAATGATGTCTGTGGCTTCCAGTAGGTTCGACTTACCCGGTGGGCAGGAGGAGGGCACGTAGGACAACACTTTCAAGAATTTGAGCGATTCCTCCGGGTTCAGGGCCGCCTAACCTGCTGGCTGAGTGCTGGCAACACGTGCCCGGGAAGCTAGCCTAGTTTCCGCAGTTGGGTTTGAACGTGGGTCTTGGTTACTGAAACCCAGCACTTCCTGTGGTGGGCATTCCCATGGGTCCTCGGAAAGTGATTTGGCATAGTTGGCCACAATTGGCTGTTGGGCCGAATTTCGTTAGCCCCTTGAGAGGTGCCGGGCTGCATCTTACCTGTAGCCAGTCGCAGGTCGTCCCGCCCATAGGAGGTTTTCTTGCTCCTAAAAATGATGGGAGTGGCCCCAAGTGCACATTACATATTCCACTAGGTTGCAGGATTTCTGGGTCCATCTATATGTTACACCCACGGCCGGAAAGCAGGTCTCGTCAGGTGTTTGTGCGTTGGTCAGAAGGCTTGGCTGTGGAAGAGTGGAAGTCCGTGGCCTATTTCAAAATCCCCTGGGTTTCAAAGATCACATTCAGTCTCTTGAAGCTTGAAGAGGTCTTTCTCCATTCAGTGGGGGGGTCCAAATCCAGGGCGCTGTGTATAAACTCTGGCTTTTATGGTTGGAGGTCTCAGGAGAGGGCCACAGGGACACACAGAGACCAAGATGCGGATTCAGAGGCACACAAAGAAGCCCAGAAGCGCGTCCTCGTGTGCAGTAACAGTCACACATGCACACATGCGTGAAAACAAAAATATACCCTCTCACGTACCGGCCAACGTACATGCCTTACTTCCTGCAGTCGTGCTGTCAGAAAAACATTGAGTTCTCTGTAAAGGTAGACGTCCTTGGGAGGCAGGGTCCGAGCTCAAGCCCAGGTAAAAATTCTCATGAATCATGATCTCTGAGTACACCGGTCCAATTCTGAAACCTGCCTGATTTATGTCCAGTTCTCAGGTGCAGCTGCTGGACAAGGCTGGCCGTCGGCAAAGCCAAGAAGACCTACGCGTTGGCTGATAACTGCAGGAGCTAAGGAAAAGTGGAAAAATGAAGCGGGGGCATGTCGCTACGCGTGGCTCTGGCTAACTCAGGAAGGTAGGCTTTCACCCACCCTAAGATGTGCCATTGGATATGAGGTTTTCCTCAGACGGTCCCAGTGGCTGCAAGAGTGGATTGACTGTTGCTCTTTCTGAGTGGCCTGAGGGCTGTGGATTCCCCAGGGTTTTGGAGTACTCCGAGGTCATCTGTCCTCTTCAGACCCCCACGGCATGCCCGGCTGTTTTCTGCAGCGTCCCAGCCTGTTGTTGGATCGATGATGACACCCTTGTATGCATTCCTTGGAAAATCTGAACAAAATGAGTGAGAACACTCTACCGTCTCCTCATCGAATCTGAGGTCCAGCACGTTTCGTCTCTCGGGGGTAGGGGAGAGTGAGGAGTGAGGGCCAGCGTCCCCTTGTGACCTGCATGGAAACACACACCAGGGTTCCAGAAATCGAGGTGCTCCTATCTGGGAGTCCACTGTGTCTGCACATAAGCTGGGTCATCTACGCATATTAGGTCCCTGCTGAAAGACCGTTGAGGGCATGCGAAGGGGAAGGCTCTCCTGCTGGTCTTCAGAGTCGGAGTGTGTGCTGGTGTAGGCCCAGTAAGCTTGCAGCTTGGAAACGTGTGCTTTGGCCAGGATCGCGTTTGTGCTTGCAGCTTCGGGGGCTATTTCTGGAAGCCAAAATGAGGAAGCGTCCCTGGTTGGAGCCTGGAGCCTCAGGCCAGGCCTGTGTCCCTCCCTGTCATTTGTTTTGGCGCATTGAAGTTCTTTAGTGCCCAGTGGGGATGGAGCAGTGGGTGGGTGTGGGCTGGGGTTGGTCTTCAACGGAAGGGAGCTGATGGATTAGGGCGAGGTATTGCCCATGTCGGCTACTCCACTGCAGTTCCCGACAGAGTTTTGGCACGAAGTGGATCATCGTGGAGTGGGGTTTGGACCGAGTGCTGCATTTAAGCCTGCATGGTGGCTGCTAGCCTGCAGAAGATGGTAAGACATCATGAGGACACGTCCTGTGTGATGTCGTGGGATGGGCTGTCCTGATTGGGTTGCAGGAGCAGGCCATGTCTTCCCAGGAATGCATACTGTTCGTGATGCACTGGCATCAGCTGCCTACGAAGGGGATGGGTTTGGCAGTATATGAGGATGCGGTTACGTACTTAACCTGCATAGAGTTGTGATCCCGTTGCCGGAGGAATGTCGCCCAAAGGGTGTCTTGCGGGACGCCGAGAAGTTAGACATGCTGAAGCGTCTGTGCCTCTCTCCTTGGGGGTATTTGGGTTATGCGCACATGCCCTTTGGCCACTTTGTTTCCTTGTTTGGGAATGTGCAAAGCGAAAGTGTTTCTCCGAGAGGGCATGATGCGGCCAGCCCTTGTGGCACGCAGGAGTTTTGGACAGCTAGTGCTTTATCTGGAGCAGTCCGTTGGCGGAGCAGAGATGCGTTCAGTGTTCTGATGCCAGGTGCACTGCCGTGGACAGCCACTGTGCCCTTTGAAGCTTGCAGGTCCCCTCGCGAAGCAGAGTTCTTCCGTTGGAAATCGGTCTGTGTTCCTCGGGGAGAGTGCCTTTGATCTCTGTGAGGTTCTCGGTAGTGTCACTCTGTCAGTGAAGAAGTGCCAGGATGCATGGGGTATGGTCAGTGTCATCAAAGCAGTCGTGTTTGCGGTCTGCCATCCCTGGTATAGAGTGACCCCGTGTTTGAATGATGTCTGTGGCTTCCAGTAGGTTCGACTTACCCGGTGGGCAGGAGGAGGGCACGTAGGACCACACTTTCAAGAATTTGAGCGTTTCCTCTTGGTTCAGGGCCGCCTAACCTGCTGGCTGAGTGCTGTTAACACGTGCCCGGGAAGCTAGCCTAGTTTCCACAGTGGGGTTTGAACGTGGGTCTTGGTTACTGAAACCCAGCACTTCCTGTGGTGGGCATTCCCATGGGTCCTCGGAAAGTGATTTGGCATAGTTGGCAACAATTGGCTGTTGGGCCGAATTTCGTTAGCCCCTTGAGAGGTGCCGGGCTGCATCTTACCTGTAGCCAGTCGCAGGTCGGCCCGCCCATAGGAGGTTTTCTTGCTCCTAAAAATGATGGGAGTGGCCCCAAGAGCACATTACATATTCCACTAGGTTGCAGGATTTCTGGGTCCATCTATATGTTACACCCACGGCCGGAAAGCAGGTCTCGTCAGGTGTTTGTGCGTTGGTCAGAAGGCTTGGCTGTGGAAGAGTGGAAGTCCGTGGCCTATTTTGAACCCCCTGGGTTTCAAAGTTCACATTCAGTCTCTTGAAGCTTGAAGAGGTCTTTCTCCATTCAGTGGGGGGGTCCAAATCCAGGGCGCTGTGTATAAACTCTGGCTTTTATGGTTGGAGGTCTCAGGAGAGGGCCACAGGGACACACAGAGACCAAGATGCGGATTCACAGGCACACAAAGAAGCCCAGAAGCGCGTCCTCGTGTGCAGTAAGAGTCACACACACACACATGCGTGAAAACAAAAATATACCCTCTCACGTACCGGCCAACGTACATGCCTTACTTCCTGCAGTCGTGCTGTCAGAAAAACATTGAGTTCTCTGTAAAGGTAGACGTCCTTGGGAGGCAGGGTCCGAGCTCAAGCCCAGGTAAAAATTCTCATGAATCATGATCTCTGAGTACACCGGTCCAATTCTGAAACCTGCCTGATTTATGTCCAGTTCTCAGGTGCAGCTGCTGGACAAGGCTGGCCGTGGGCAAAACCAAGAAGACCTACGCGTTGGCTGATAACTGCAGGTGCTAAGGAAAAGTGGAAAAATGAAGCGGGGACATGTCGCTACGCGTGGCTCTGGCTAACTCAGTAAGGTAGGCTTTCACCCACCCTAAGATGTGCCATTGGATATGAGGTTTTCCTCAGACAGTCCCAGTGGCTGCAAGAGTGGATTGACTGTTGCTCTTTCTGAGTGGCCTGAGGGCTGTGGATTCCCCAGGGTTTTGGAGTACTCCGAGGTCATCTGTCCTCTTCAGACCCCCACGGCATGCCCGGCTGTTTTCTGCAGCGTCCCAGCCTGTTGTTGGATCGATGATGACACCCTTGTATGCATTCCTTGGAAAATCTGAACAAAATGAGTGAGAACACTCTACCGTCTCCTCATCGAATCTGAGGTCCAGCACGTTTCGTCTCTCGGGGGTAGGGGAGAGTGAGGAGTGAGGGCCAGCGTCCCCTTCTGACCTGCATGCAAACACACACCAGGGTTCCAGAATTCGAGGTGCTCCTATCTGGGGGTCCACTGTGTCTGCCCATAAGCTGGGTCATCTACGCATATTAGGTCCCTGCTGAAAGACCGTTGAGGGCATGCGAGGGGGAGGGCTCTCCTGCTGGTCTTCAGAGTCGGAGTGTGTGCTGGTGTAGGCCCAGTAAGCTTGCAGCTTGGAAAGGTGTGCTTTGGCCAGGATCGCGTTTGTGCTTGCAGCTTCGGGGGCTATTTCTGGAAGCCAAAATGAGGAAGCGTCCCTGGTTGGAGCCTGGAGCCTCAGGCCAGGCCTGTGTCCCTCCCTGTCATTTGTTTTGGCGCATTGAAGTTCTTTAGTGCCCAGTGGGGATGGAGCAGTGGGTGGGTGTGGGCTGGGGTTGGTCTTCAACGGAAGGGAGCTGATGGATTAGGGCGAGGTATTGCCCATGTCGGGTACTCCACTGCAGTTCCCGACAGAGTTTTGGCACGAAGTGGGTCATCGTGGAGTGGGGTTAGGAACGAGTGCTGCATTTAAGCCTGCGTGGTGGCTGCTAGCCTGCAGAAGATGGTAAGGCATCATGAGGACACGTCCTGTGTGATGTCGTGGGATGGGCTGTCATGATTGGGTTGCAGGCGCAGGCCATGTCTTCCCAAGAATGCATACTGTTCGTGATGCACTGGCATCAGCTGCCTACGAAGGGGATGGCTTTGGCAGTACATGAGGATGCGGTTACGTACTTAACCTGCGTAGAGTTGTGATCCCGTTGCCGGAGGAATGTCGCCCAAAGGGTGTCTTGCGGGACACCGAGAAGTTAGACATGCTGAAGCGTCTGTGCCTCTCTCCTTGGGGGTATTTGGGTTATGCGCACATGCCCTTTGGCCACTTTGTTTCCTTGTTTGGGAATGTGCAAAGCGAAAGTGTTTCTCCGAGAGGGCATGATGCGGCCAGCCCTTGTGGCACGCAGGAGTTTTGGACAGCTAGTGGTTTATCTGGAGCAGTCCGTTGGCGGAGCAGAGATGCGTTCAGTGTTCTGATGCCAGGTGCACTGCCGTGGACAGCCAATGTGCCCTTTGAAGCTTGCAGGTCCCCTCGCGAAGCAGAGTTCTTCCGTTGGAAATCGGTCTGTGTTCCTCGGGGAGAGTGCCTTTGATCTCTGTGAGGTTCTCGGTAGTGTCACTCTGTCAGTGAAGAAGTGCCAGGATGCATGGGGTATGGTCAGTGTCATCAAAGCAGTCGTGTTTGCGGTCTGCCATCCCTGGTATAGAGTGACGCCGTGTTTGAATGATGTCTGTGGCTTCCAGTAGGTTCGACTTACCCGGTGGGCAGGAGGAGGGCACGTAGGACCACACTTTCAAGAATTTGAGCGTTTCCTCCGGTTTCAGGGCTGCCTAACCTGCTGGCTGGGTGCTGGCAACACGTGCCCGGGAAGCTAGCCTAGTTTCCGCAGTTGGGTTTGAACGTCAGTCTTGGTTAGTGAAACCCAGCACTTCCTGTGGTGGGCATTCCCATGGGTCCTCGGAAAGTGATTCGGCATAGTTGGCAACAATTGGGTGTTGGGCCGAATTTCGTTAGCCCCTTGAGAGGTGTCGGGCTGCATCTTACCTGTAGCCAGTCGCAGGTCGGCCCGCCCATAGGACGTTTTCTTGCTCCTGAAAATGATGGGAGTGGCCCCAAGAGCACATTACATATTCCACTAGGTTGCAGGATTTCTGGGTCCATCTATATGTTACACCCACGGCCGGAAAGCAGGTCTCGTCAGGTGTTTGTGCGTTGGTCAGAAGGCTTGGCTGTGGAAGAGTGGAAGTCCGTGGCCTATTTCAAAACCCCCTGGGTTTCAAAGTTCACATTCAGTCTGTTGAAGCTTGAAGAGGTCTTTCTCCATTCAGTGGGGGGGTCCAAATCCAGGGCGCTGTGTATAAACTCTGGCTTTTATGGTTGGAGGTCTCAGGAGAGGGCCACAGGGACACACAGAGACCAAGATGCGGATTCAGAGGCACACAAAGAAGCCCAGAAGCGCGTCCTCGTGTGCAGTAACAGTCACACACACACACATGCGTGAAAACAAAAATATACCCTCTCACGTACCGGCCAACGTACATGCCTTACTTCCTGCAGTCGTGCTGTCAGAAAAACATTGAGTTCTCTGTAAAGGTAGACGTCCTTGGGAGGCAGGGTCCGAGCTCAAGCCCAGGTAAAAATTCTCATGAATCATGATCTCTGAGTACACCGGTCCAATTCTGAAACCTGCCTGATTTATGTCCAGTTCTCAGGTGCAGCTGCTGGACAAGGCTGGCCGTCGGCAAAGCCAAGAAGACCTACGCGTTGGCTGATGACTGCAGGTGCTAAGGAAAAGTGGAAAAATGAAGCGGGAGCATGTTGCTACACGTGGCTCTGGCTAACTCAGGAAGGTAGGCTTTCACCCACCCTAAGATGTGCCATTGGATATGAGGTTTTCCTCAGACGGTGTCAGTGGCTGCAAAAGTTGACTGACTGTTGCTCTTTCTGAGTGGCCTGAGGGCTGTGGATTCCCTAGGGTTTTGGAGTACTCCGAGGTCATCTGTCCTCTTCAGACCCCCACGGCATGCCCGGCTGTTTTCTGCAGCGTCCCAGCCTGTGCTTGGATCGATGATGACACCCTTGTATGCATTCCTTGGAAAATCTGAACAAAATGAGTGAGAACACTCTACCGTCTCCTCATCGGATCTGAGGTCCAGCACGTTTCGTCTCTCTGGGGTAGGGGAGAGTGAGGAGTGAGGGCCAGCGTCCCCTTCTGACCTGCATGCAAACACACACCAGGGTTCCAGAAATCGAGGTGCTCCTATCTGGGGGTCCACTGTGTCTGCCCATAAGCTGGGTCATCTACACATATTAGGTCCCTGCTGAAAGACCGTTGAGGGCATGCGAGGGGGAAGGCTCTCCTGCTGGTCTTCAGAGTCGGAGTGTGTGCTGGTGTAGGCCCAGTAAGCTTGCTGCTTGGAAAGGTGTGCTTTGGCCAGGATCGCGTTTGTGCTTGCAGCTTCGGGGGCTATTTCTGGAAGCCAAAATGAGGAAGCGTCCCTGGTTGGAGCCTGGAGCCTCAGGCCAGGCCTGTGTCCCTCCCTGTCATTTGTTTTGGCGCATTGAAGTTCTTTAGTGCCCGGTGGGGATGGAGCAGTGGGTGGGTGTGGGCTGGGGTTGGTTTTCAACGGAAGGGAGCTGATGGATTAGGGCTAGGTATTGCCCATGTCGGCTACTCCACTGCAGTTCCCGACAGAGTTTTGGCACGAAGTGGGTCATCGTGGTGTGGGGTTAGGACCGAGTGCTGCATTTAAGCCTGCGTGGTGGCTGCTAGCCTACAGAAGATGGTAAGGCATCATGAGGACACGTCCTGTGTGATGTCGTGGGATGGGCTGTCATGATTGGTTTGCAGGAGCAGGCCATGTCTTCCGAAGAATGCATACTGTTCGTGATGCACTGGCATCAGCTGCCTACGAAGGGGATGGCTTTGGCAGTACATGAGGATGCGGTTACGTACTTAACCTGCGTAGAGTTGTGATCCCGTTGCCGGAGGAATGTCGCCCAAAGGGTGTCTTGCGGGACACCGAGAAGTTAGACATGCTGAAGCGTCTGTGCCTCTCTCCTTGGGGGTATTTGGGTTATGCGCACATGCCCTTTGGCCACTTTGTTTCCTTGTTTGGGAATGTGCAAAGCGAAAGTGTTTCTCCGAGAGGGCATGATGCGGCCAGCCCTTGTGGCACGCAGGAGTTTTGGACAGCTAGTGGTTTATCTGGAGCAGTCCGTTGGCGGAGCAGAGATGCGTTCAGTGTTCTGATGCCAGGTGCACTGCCGTGGACAGCCAATGTGCCCTTTGAAGCTTGCAGGTCCCCTCGCGAAGCAGAGTTCTTCCGTTGGAAATCGGTCTGTGTTTCTCGGGGAGAGTGCCTTTGATCTCTGTGAGGTTCTCGGTAGTGTCACTCTGTCAGTGAAGAAGTGCCAGGATGCATGGGGTATGGTCAGTGTCATCAAAGCAGTCGTGTTTGCGGTCTGCCATCCCTGGTATAGAGTGACCCCGTGTTTGAATGATGTCTGTGGCTTCCAGTAGGTTCGACTTACCCGGTGGGCAGGAGGAGGGCACGTAGGACCACACTTTCAAGAATTTGAGCGTTTCCTCTTGTTTCAGGGCTGCCTAACCTGCTGGCTGGGTGCTGGCAACACGTGCCCGGGAAGCTAGCCTAGTTTCCGCAGTTGGGTTTGAACGTCAGTCTTGGTTAGTGAAACCCAGCACTTCCTGTGGTGGGCATTCCCATGGGTCCTCGGAAAGTGATTCGGCATAGTTGGCAACAATTGGGTGTTGGGCCGAATTTCGTTAGCCCCTTGAGAGGTGCCGGGCTGCATCTTACCTGTAGCCAGTCGCAGGTCGGCCCGCCCATAGGAGGTTTTCTTGCTCCTGAAAATGATGGGAGTGGCCCCAAGAGCACATTACATATTCCACTAGGTTGCAGGATTTCTGGGTCCATCTATATGTTACACCCACGGCCGGAAAGCAGGTCTCGTCAGGTGTTTATGCGTTGGTCAGAAGGCTTGGCTGTGGAAGAGTGGAAGTCCGTGGCCTATTTCAAAACCCCCTGGGTTTCAAAGTTCACATTCAGTCTGTTGAAGCTTGAAGAGGTCTTTCTCCATTCAGTGGGGGGGTCCAAATCCAGGGCGCTGTGTATAAACTCTGGCTTTTATGGTTGGAGGTCTCAGGAGAGGGCCACAGGGACACACAGAGACCAAGATGCGGATTCAGAGGCACACAAAGAAGCCCAGAAGCGCGTCCTCGTGTGCAGTAACAGTCACACACACACACATGCGTGAAAACAAAAATATACCCTCTCACGTACCGGCCAACGTACATGCCTTACTTCCTGCAGTCGTGCTGTCAGAAAAACATTGAGTTCTCTGTAAAGGTAGACGTCCTTGGGAGGCAGGGTCCGAGCTCAAGCCCAGGTAAAAATTCTCATGAATCATGATCTCTGAGTACACCGGTCCAATTCTGAAACCTGCCTGATTTATGTCCAGTTCTCAGGTGCAGCTGCTGGACAAGGCTGGCCGTCGGCAAAGCCAAGAAGACCTACGCGTTGGCTGATGACTGCAGGTGCTAAGGAAAAGTGGAAAAATGAAGCGGGAGCATGTTGCTACACGTGGCTCTGGCTAACTCAGGAAGGTAGGCTTTCACCCACCCTAAGATGTGCCATTGGATATGAGGTTTTCCTCAGACGGTGTCAGTGGCTGCAAAAGTTGACTGACTGTTGCTCTTTCTGAGTGGCCTGAGGGCTGTGGATTCCCCAGGGTTTTGGAGTACTCCGAGGTCATCTGTCCTCTTCAGACCCCCACGGCATGCCCGGCTGTTTTCTGCAGCGTCCCAGCCTGTGCTTGGATCGATGATGACACCCTTGTATGCATTCCTTGGAAAATCTGAACAAAATGAGTGAGAACACTCTACCGTCTCCTCATCAGATCTGAGGTCCAGCACGTTTCGTCTCTCTGGGGTAGGGGAGAGTGAGGAGTGAGGGCCAGCGTCCCCTTCTGACCTGCATGCAAACACACACCAGGGTTCCAGAAATCGAGGTGCTCCTATCTGGGGGTCCACTGTGTCTGCCCATAAGCTGGGTCATCTACACATATTAGGTCCCTGCTGAAAGACCGTTGAGGGCATGCGAGGGGGAAGGCTCTCCTGCTGGTCTTCAGAGTCGGAGTGTGTGCTGGTGTAGGCCCAGTAAGCTTGCTGCTTGGAAAGGTGTGCTTTGGCCAGGATCGCGTTTGTGCTTGCAGCTTCGGGGGCTATTTCTGGAAGCCAAAATGAGGAAGCGTCCCTGGTTGGAGCCTGGAGCCTCAGGCCAGGCCTGTGTCCCTCCCTGTCATTTGTTTTGGCGCATTGAAGTTCTTTAGTGCCCGGTGGGGATGGAGCAGTGGGTGGGTGTGGGCTGGGGTTGGTTTTCAACGGAAGGGAGCTGATGGATTAGGGCTAGGTATTGCCCATGTCGGCTACTCCACTGCAGTTCCCGACAGAGTTTTGGCACGAAGTGGGTCATCGTGGTGTGGGGTTAGGACCGAGTGCTGCATTTAAGCCTGCGTGGTGGCTGCTAGCCTACAGAAGATGGTAAGGCATCATGAGGACACGTCCTGTGTGATGTCGTGGGATGGGCTGTCATGATTGGTTTGCAGGAGCAGGCCATGTCTTCCGAAGAATGCATACTGTTCGTGATGCACTGGCATCAGCTGCCTACGAAGGGGATGGCTTTGGCAGTACATGAGGATGCGGTTACGTACTTAACCTGCATAGAGTTGTGATCCCGTTGCCGGAGGAATGTCGCCCAAAGGGTGTCTTGCGGGACGCCGAGAAGTTAGACATGCTGAAGCGTCTGTGCCTCTCTCCTTGGGGGTATTTGGGTTATGTGCACATGACCTTTGGCCACTTTGTTTCCTTGTTTGGGAATGTGGAATGCGAAAGTGTTTCTCCGAGCGGGCATGATGCGGCCAGCCCTTGTGGCACGCAGGAGTTTTGGACAGCTAGTGGTTTATCTGGAGCAGTCCGTTGGCAGAGCAGAGATGCGTTCAGTGTTCTGATGCCAGGTGCACTGCGGTGGACAGCCACTGTGCCCTTTGAAGCTTGCAGGTCCCCTCGCGAAGCAGAGTTCTTCCGTTGGAAATCGGTCTGTGTTCCTTGGGGAGAGTGCCTTTGATCTCTGTGAGGTTCTCGGTAGTGTCACTCTGTCAATGAAGAAGTGCCAGGATGCATGGGGTATGGTCAGTGTCATCAAAGCAGTCGTGTTTGCGGTCTGCCATCCCTGGTACACAGTGACCTCGTGTTTCAATGATGTCTGTGGCTTCCAGTAGGTTCGACTTACCCGGTGGGCAGGAGGAGGGCACGTAGGACAACACTTTCAAGAATTTGAGCATTTCCTCCGGGTTCAGGGCCGCCTAACCTGCTGGCTGAGTGCTGGTAACACGTGCCCGGGAAGCTAGCCTAGTTTCCACAGTGGGGTTTGAACGTGGGTCTTGGTTACTGAAACCCAGCACTTCCTGTGGTGGGCATTCCCATGGGTCCTCGGAAACTGATTTGGCATAGTTGGCAACAATTGGCTGTTGGGCCGAATTTCGTTAGCCCCTTGAGAGGTGCCGGGCTGCATCTTACCTGTAGCCAGTCGCAGGTCGGCCCGCCCATAGGACGTTTTCTTGCTCCTAAAAATGATGGGAGTTGCCCCAAGTACACATTACATATTCCACTAGGTTGCAGGATTTCTGGGTCCATCTATATGTTACACCCACGGCCGGAAAGCAGGTCTCGTCAGGTGTTTGTGCGTTGGTCAGAAGGCTTGGCTGTGGAAGAGTGGAAGTCCGTGGCCTATTTCAAAACCCCCTGGGTTTCAAAGTTCACATTCAGTCTCTTGAAGCTTGAAGAGGACTTTCTCCATTCAGTGGGGGGGTCCCAATCCAGGGCGCTGTGTATAAACTCTGGCTTTTATGGTTGGAGGTCTCAGGAGAGGGCCACAGGGACACACAGAGACCAAGATGCGGATTCAGAGGCACACAAAGAAGGCCACAAGTGCGTCCTCGTGGTCAGTAACAGTCACACACGCACACATGCGTGAAAACAAAAATATACCCTTTCACGTACCGGCCAACGCACATGCATTACTTCTTGCAGTCGTGCTGTCAGAAAAACATTGAGTTCTCTGTAAAGGTAGACGTCCTTGGCAGGCAGGGTCCGAGCTCAAGCCCAGGTAAAAATTCTCATGAATGATGATCTCTGAGTACACCGGTCCAATTCTGAAACCTGCCTGATTTATGTCCAGTTCTCAGGTGCAGCTGCTGGACAAGGCTGGCCGTCGGCAAAGCCAAGAAGACCTACGCGTTGGCTGATGACTGCAGGTGCTAAGGAAAAGTGGAAAAATGAAGCGGGAGCATGTTGCTACACGTGGCTCTGGCTAACTCAGGAAGGTAGGCTTTCACCCACCCTAAGATGTGCCATTGGATATGAGGTTTTCCTCAGACGGTGTCAGTGGCTGCAAAAGTTGACTGACTGTTGCTCTTTCTGAGTGGCCTGAGGGCTGTGGATTCCCCAGGGTTTTGGAGTACTCCGAGGTCATCTGTCCTCTTCAGACCCCCACGGCATGCCCGGCTGTTTTATGCAGCGTCCCAGCCTGTGCTTGGATCGATGATGACACCCTTGTATGCATTCCTTGGAAAATCTGAACAAAATGAGTGAGAACACTCTACCGTCTCCTCATCGGATCTGAGGTCCAGCACGTTTCGTCTCTCTGGGGTAGGGGAGAGTGAGGAGTGAGGGCCAGCGTCCCCTTCTGACCTGCATGCAAACACACACCAGGGTTCCAGAAATCGAGGTGCTCCTATCTGGGGGTCCACTGTGTCTGCCCATAAGCTGGGTCATCTACACATATTAGGTCCCTGCTGAAAGACCGTTGAGGGCATGCGAGGGGGAAGGCTCTCCTGCTGGTCTTCAGAGTCGGAGTGTGTGCTGGTGTAGGCCCAGTAAGCTTGCTGCTTGGAAAGGTGTGCTTTGGCCAGGATCGCGTTTGTGCTTGCAGCTTCGGGGGCTATTTCTGGAAGCCAAAATGAGGAAGCGTCCCTGGTTGGAGCCTGGAGCCTCAGGCCAGGCCTGTGTCCCTCCCTGTCATTTGTTTTGGCGCATTGAAGTTCTTTAGTGCCCGGTGGGGATGGAGCAGTGGGTGGGTGTGGGCTGGGGTTGGTTTTCAACGGAAGGGAGCTGATGGATTAGGGCTAGGTATTGCCCATGTCGGCTACTCCACTGCAGTTCCCGACAGAGTTTTGGCACGAAGTGGGTCATCGTGGTGTGGGGTTAGGACCGAGTGCTGCATTTAAGCCTGCGTGGTGGCTGCTAGCCTACAGAAGATGGTAAGGCATCATGAGGACACGTCATGTGTGATGTCGTGGGATGGGCTGTCATGATTGGTTTGCAGGAGCAGGCCATGTCTTCCGAAGAATGCATACTGTTCGTGATGCACTGGCATCAGCTGCCTACGAAGGGGATGGCTTTGGCAGTACATGAGGATGCGGTTACGTACTTAACCTGCGTAGAGTTGTGATCCCGTTGCCGGAGGAATGTCGCCCAAAGGGTGTCTTGCGGGACGCCGAGAAGTTAGACATGCTGAAGCGTCTGTGCCTCTCTCCTTGGGGGTATTTGGGTTATGCGCACATGCCCTTTGGCCACTTTGTTTCCTTGTTTGGGAATGTGCAAAGCGAAAGTGTTTCTCCGAGAGGGCATGATGCGGCCAGCCCTTGTGGCACGCAGGAGTTTTGGACAGCTAGTGGTTTATCTGGAGCAGTCCGTTGGCGGAGCAGAGATGCGTTCAGTGTTCTGATGCCAGGTGCACTGCCGTGGACAGCCAATGTGCCCTTTGAAGCTTGCAGGTCCCCTCGCGAAGCAGAGTTCTTCCGTTGGAAATCGGTCTGTGTTCCTCGGGGCGAGTGCCTTTGATCTCTGTGAGGTTCTCGGTAGTGTCACTCTGTCAGTGAAGAAGTGCCAGGATGCATGGGGTATGGTCAGTGTCATCAAAGCAGTCGTGTTTGCGGTCTGCCATCCCTGGTATAGAGTGACCCCGTGTTTGAATGATGTCTGTGGCTTCCAGTAGGTTCGACTTACCCGGTGGGCAGGAGGAGGGCACGTAGGACCACACTTTCAAGAATTTGAGCGTTTCCTCTTGTTTCAGGGCTGCCTAACCTGCTGGCTGGGTGCTGGCAACACGTGCCCGGGAAGCTAGCCTAGTTTCCGCAGTTGGGTTTGAACGTCAGTCTTGGTTAGTGAAACCCAGCACTTCCTGTGGTGGGCATTCCCATGGGTCCTCGGAAAGTGATTCGGCATAGTTGGCAACAATTGGGTGTTGGGCCGAATTTCGTTAGCCCCTTGAGAGGTGCCGGGCTGCATCTTACCTGTAGCCAGTCGCAGGTCGGCCCGCCCATAGGAGGTTTTCTTGCTCCTGAAAATGATGGGAGTGGCCCCAAGAGCACATTACATATTCCACTAGGTTGCAGGATTTCTGGGTCCATCTATATGTTACACCCACGGCCGGAAAGCAGGTCTCGTCAGGTGTTTATGCGTTGGTCAGAAGGCTTGGCTGTGGAAGAGTGGAAGTCCGTGGCCTATTTCAAAACCCCCTGGGTTTCAAAGTTCACATTCAGTCTCTTGAAGCTTGAAGAGGTCTTTCTCCATTCAGTGGGGGGGTCCAAATCCAGGGCGCTGTGTATAAACTCTGGCTTTTATGGTTGGAGGTCTCAGGAGAGGGCCACAGGGACACACAGAGACCAAGATGCGGATTCAGAGGCACACAAAGAAGCCCAGAAGCGCGTCCTCGTGTGCAGTAACAGTCACACACACACACATGCGTGAAAACAAAAATATACCCTCTCACGTACCGGCCAACGTACATGCCTTACTTCCTGCAGTCGTGCTGTCAGAAAAACATTGAGTTCTCTGTAAAGGTAGACGTCCTTGGGAGGCAGGGTCCGAGCTCAAGCCCAGGTAAAAATTCTCATGAATCATGATCTCTGAGTACACCGGTCCAATTCTGAAACCTGCCTGATTTATGTCCAGTTCTCAGGTGCAGCTGCTGGACAAGGCTGGCCGTCGGCAAAGCCAAGAAGACCTACGCGTTGGCTGATGACTGCAGGTGCTAAGGAAAAGTGGAAAAATGAAGCGGGAGCATGTTGCTACACGTGGCTCTGGCTAACTCAGGAAGGTAGGCTTTCACCCACCCTAAGATGTGCCATTGGATATGAGGTTTTCCTCAGACGGTCCCAGTGGCTGCAAAAGTTGACTGACTGTTGCTCTTTCTGAGTGGCCTGAGGGCTGTGGATTCCCCAGGGTTTTGGAGTACTCCGAGGTCATCTGTCCTCTTCAGACCCCCACGGCATGCCCGGCTGTTTTCTGCAGCGTCCCAGCCTGTTGTTGGATCGATGATGACACCCTTGTATGCATTCCTTGGAAAATCTGAACAAAATGAGTGAGAACACTCTACCGTCTCCTCATCGGATCTGAGGTCCAGCACGTTTCGTCTCTCTGGGGTAGGGGAGAGTGAGGAGTGAGGGCCAGCGTCCCCTTCTGACCTGCATGCAAACACACACCAGGGTTCCAGAAATCGAGGTGCTCCTATCTGGGGGTCCACTGTGTCTGCCCATAAGCTGGGTCATCTACACATATTAGGTCCCTGCTGAAAGACCGTTGAGGGCATGCGAGGGGGAAGGCTCTCCTGCTGGTCTTCAGAGTCGGAGTGTGTGCTGGTGCAGGCCCAGTAAGCTTGCTGCTTGGAAAGGTGTGCTTTGGCCAGGATCGCGTTTGTGCTTGCAGCTTCGGGGGCTATTTCTGGAAGCCAAAATGAGGAAGCGTCCCTGGTTGGAGCCTGGAGCCTCAGGCCAGGCCTGTGTCCCTCCCTGTCATTTGTTTTGGCGCATTGAAGTTCTTTAGTGCCCGGTGGGGATGGAGCAGTGGGTGGGTGTGGGCTGGGGTTGGTTTTCAACGGAAGAGAGCTGATGGATTAGGGCTAGGTATTGCCCATGTCGGCTACTCCACTGCAGTTCCCGACAGAGTTTTGGCACGAAGTGGGTCATCGTGGTGTGGGGTTAGGACCGAGTGCTGCATTTAAGCCTGCGTGGTGGCTGCTAGCCTACAGAAGATGGTAAGGCATCATGAGGACACGTCCTGTGTGATGTCGTGGGATGGGCTGTCATGATTGGTTTGCAGGAGCAGGCCATGTCTTCCGAAGAATGCATACTGTTCGTGATGCACTGGCATCAGCTGCCTACGAAGGGGATGGCTTTGGCAGTACATGAGGATGCGGTTACGTACTTAACCTGCGTAGAGTTGTGATCCCGTTGCCGGAGGAATGTCGCCCAAAGGGTGTCTTGCGGGACGCCGAGAAGTTAGACATGCTGAAGCGTCTGTGCCTCTCTCCTTGGGGGTATTTGGGTTATGTGCACATGACCTTTGGCCACTTTGTTTCCTTGTTTGGGAATGTGGAAAGCGAAAGTGTTTCTCCGAGCGGGCATGATGCGGCCAGCCCTTGTGGCACGCAGGAGTTTTGGACAGCTAGTGGTTTATCTGGAGCAGTCCGTTGGCAGAGCAGAGATGCGTTCAGTGTTCTGATGCCAGGTGCACTGCGGTGGACAGCCACTGTGCCCTTTGAAGCTTGCAGGTCCCCTCGCGAAGCAGAGTTCTTCCGTTGGAAATCGGTCTGTGTTCCTTGGGGAGAGTGCCTTTGATCTCTGTGAGGTTCTCGGTAGTGTCACTCTGTCAATGAAGAAGTGCCAGGATGCATGGGGTATGGTCAGTGTCATCAAAGCAGTCGTGTTTGCGGTCTGCCATCCCTGGTACACAGTGACCTCGTGTTTCAATGATGTCTGTGGCTTCCAGTAGGTTCGACTTACCCGGTGGGCAGGAGGAGGGCACGTAGGACAACACTTTCAAGAATTTGAGCATTTCCTCCGGGTTCAGGGCCGCCTAACCTGCTGGCTGAGTGCTGGTAACACGTGCCCGGGAAGCTAGCCTAGTTTCCACAGTGGGGTTTGAACGTGGGTCTTGGTTACTGAAACCCAGCACTTCCTGTGGTGGGCATTCCCATGGGTCCTCGGAAAGTGATTTGGCATAGTTGGCAACAATTGGCTGTTGGGCCGAATTTCGTTAGCCCCTTGAGAGGTGCCGGGCTGCATCTTACCTGTAGCCAGTCGCAGGTCGGCCCGCCCATAGGACGTTTTCTTGCTCCTAAAAATGATGGGAGTTGCCCCAAGTACACATTACATATTCCACTAGGTTGCAGGATTTCTGGGTCCATCTATATGTTACACCCACGGCCGGAAAGCAGGTCTCGTCAGGTGTTTGTGCGTTGGTCAGAAGGCTTGGCTGTGGAAGAGTGGAAGTCCGTGGCCTATTTCAAAACCCCCTGGGTTTCAGAGTTCACATTCAGTCTCTTGAAGCTTGAAGAGGACTTTCTCCATTCAGTGGGGGGGTCCCAATCCAGGGCGCTGTGTATAAACTCTGGCTTTTATGGTTGGAGGTCTCAGGAGAGGGCCACAGGGACACACAGAGACCAAGATGCGGATTCAGAGGCACACAAAGAAGGCCACAAGTGCGTCCTCGTGGTCAGTAACAGTCACACACGCACACATGCGTGAAAACAAAAATATACCCTTTCACGTACCGGCCAACGCACATGCATTACTTCTTGCAGTCGTGCTGTCAGAAAAACATTGAGTTCTCTGTAAAGGTAGACGTCCTTGGGAGGCAGGGTCCGAGCTCAAGCCCAGGTAAAAATTCTCATGAATGATGATCTCTGAGTACACCGGTCCAATTCTGAAACCTGCCTGATTTATGTCCAGTTCTCAGGTGCAGCTGCTGGACAAGGCTGGCCGTCGGCAAAGCCAAGAAGACCTACGCGTTGGCTGATGATTGCAGGTGCTAAGGAAAAGTGGAAAAATGACGCGGGGGCATGTTGCTACGCGTGGCTCTGGCTAACTCAGGAAGGTAGGCTTTCACCCACCCTAAGATGTGCCATTGGATATGAGGTTTTTCTCAGACGGTCCCAGTGGCTGCAAGAGTGGATTGACTGTTGCTCTTTCTGAGTGGCCTGAGGGCTGTGGATTCCCCAGGGTTTTGGAGTACTCCAAGGTCATCTCTCCTCTTCAGACCCCCACGGCATGCCTGGTTGTGTTCTGCAGCATCCCAGCCTGTGCTTGGATCGATGATGACACCCTTGTATGCATTCCTTGGAAAATCTGAACAAAATGAGTGAGAACACTCTACCGTCTCCTCATCGAATCTGAGGTCCAGCACGTTTCGTCTCTCGGGGGTAGGGGAGAGTGAGGAGTGAGGGCCAGCGTCCCCTTCTGACCTGCATGCAAACACACACCAGGGTTCCAGAATTCGAGGTGCTCCTATCTGGGGGTCCACTGTGTCTGCCCATAAGCTGGGTCATCTACGCATATTAGGTCCCTGCTGAAAGACCGTTGAGTGCATGCGAGGGGGAAGGCTCTCCTGCTGGTCTTCAGAGTCGGAGTGTGTGCTGGTGTAGGCCCAGTATGCTTGCAGCTTGGAAAGGTGTGCTTTGGCCAGGATCGCGTTTGTGCTTGCAGCTTCGGGGGCTATTTCTGGAAGCCAAAATGAGGAAACGTCCCTGGTTGGAGCCTGTAGCCTCAGGCCAGGCCTGTGTCCCTCCCTGTCATTTGTTTTGGCACATTGAAGTTCTTTAGTGCCCGGTGGGGATGGAGCAGTGGGTGGGTGTGGGCTGGGGTTGGTCTTCAACGGAAGGGAGCTGATGGATTAGGGCTAGGTATTGCCCATGCAGGCTACTCCACTGCAGTTCCCGACAGAGTTTTGGCACGAAGTGGGTCATCGTGGAGTGCGGTTAGGACCGAGTGCTGCATTTAAACCTGTGTGGTGGCTGCTAGCCTGAAGAAGGTGGTAAGGCATCATGAGGACACGTCCTGTGTGATGTCGTGGGATGGGCTGTCATGATTGGGTTGCAGGAGCTGGCCACGTCTTCCCAAGAATGCGTGCTGTTCGTGATGCGCTGGCATCAGCTGCCTACGAAGGGGATGGCTTTGGCAGTACATGAGGATGCGGTTACGTACTTAACCTGCGTAGAGTTGTGATCCCGTTGCCGGAGGAATGTCGCCCAAAGTGTGTCTTGCGGGACGCTGAGAAGTTAGACATGCTGAAGCGTCTGTGCCTCTCTCCTTGGGGGTATTTGGGTTATGCGCACATGCCCTTTGGCCACTTTGTTTCCTTATTTGGGAATGTGCAAAGCGAAAGTGTTTCTCCGAGAGGGCATGATGCGGCCAGCCCTTGTGGCACGCAGGAGTTTTGGACAGCTAGTGGTTTATCTGGAGCAGTCCGTTGGCGGAGCAGAGATGCGTTCAGTGTCTGATGCCAGGTGCACTGCCGTGGACAGCCACTGTGCCCTTTGAAGCTTGCAGGTCCCCTCGCGAAGCAGAGTTCTTCCGTTGGAAATCGGTCTGTGTTCCTCGGGGAGAGTGCCTTTGATCTCTGTGAGGTTCTCGGTAGTGTCACTCTGTCAGTAATGAAGTGCCAGAATGCATGGGGTATGGTCAGTGTCATCAAAGCAGTCGTGTTTGTGGTCTGCCATCCCTGGTATAGAGTGACCCCGTGTTTGAATGATGTCTGTGGCTTCCAGTAGGTTCGACTTACCCGGTGGGCAGGAGGAGGGCACGTAGGACAACACTTGCAAGAATTTGAGCGTTTCCTCCGGGTTCAGGGCCGCCTAACCTGCTGGCTGAGTGCTGGCAACACGTGCCCGGGAAGCTAGCCTAGTTTCCGCAGTTGGGTTTGAACGTGGGTCTTGGTTACTGAAACCCAGCACTTCCTGTGGTGGGCATTCCCATGGGTCCTCGGAAAGTGATTTGGCATAGTTGGCAACAATTGGCTGTTGGGCCGAATTTCGTTAGCCCCTTGAGAGGTGCCGGGCTGCATCTTACCTGTAGCCAGTCGCAGGTCGGCCCGCCCATAGGAGGTTTTCTTGCTCCTAAAAATGATGGGAGTGGCCCCAAGTGCACATTACATATTCCACTAGGTTGCAGGATTTCTGGGTCCATCTATATGTTACACCCACGGCCGGAAAGCAGGTCTCATCAGGTGTTTGTGCGTTGGTCAGAAGGCTTGGCTGTGGAAGAGTGGAAGTCCGTGGCCTATTTCAAAACCCCCTGGGTTTCAAAGTTCTCATTCAGTCTGTTGAAGCTTGAAGAGGTCTTTCTCCATTCAGTGGGGGGGTCCAAATCCAGGGCGCTGTGTATAAACTCTGGCTTTTATGGTTGGAGGTCTCTGGAGAGGGCCACAGGGACACACAGAGACCAAGATGCGGATTCAGAGGCACACAAAGAAGCCCAGAAGCGCGTCCTCGTGTGCAGTAACAGTCACACACACACACATGCGTGAAAACAAAAATATACCCTCTCACGTACCAGCCAATGTACATGCCTTACTTCCTGCAGTCGTGCTGTCAGAAAAACAGTGAGTTCTCTGTAAAGGTAGACGTCCTTGGGAGGCAGGGTCCGAGCTCAAGCCCAGGTAAAAATTCTCATGAATCATGATCTCTGAGTACACCGGTCCAATTCTGAAACCTGCCTGATTTATGTCCAGTTCTCAGGTGCAGCTGCTGGACAAGGCTGGCCGTCGGCAAAGCCAAGAAGATCTACGCGTTGGCTGATGACTGCAGGTGCTAAGGAAAAGTGGAAAAATGACGCGGGGGCATGTTGCTACGCGTGGCTCTGGCTAACTCAGGAAGGTAGGCTTTCACCCACCCTAAGATGTGCCATTGGATATGAGGTTTTCCTCAGACGGTGTCAGTGGCTGCAAAAGTTGACTGACTGTTGCTCTTTCTGAGTGGCCTGAGGGCTGTGGATTCCCCAGGGTTTTGGAGTACTCTGAGGTCATCTGTCCTCTTCAGACCCCCACGGCATGCCCGGCTGTTTTCTGCAGCGTCCCAGCCTGTGCTTGGATCGATGATGACACCCTTGTATGCATTCCTTGGAAAATCTGAACAAAATGAGTGAGAACACTCTACCGTCTCCTCATCGGATCTGAGGTCCAGCACGTTTCGTCTCTCTGGGGTAGGGGAGAGTGAGGAGTGAGGGCCAGCGTCCCCTTCTGACCTGCATGCAAACACACACCAGGGTTCCAGAAATCGAGGTGCTCCTATCTGGGGGTCCACTGTGTCTGCCCATAAGCTGGGTCATCTACACATATTAGGTCCCTGCTGAAAGACCATTGAGGGCATGCGAGGGGGAAGGCTCTCCTGCTGGTCTTCAGAGTCGGAGTGTGTGCTGGTGTAGGCCCAGTAAGCTTGCAGCTTGGAAAGGTGTGCTTTGGCCAGGATCGCGTTTGTGCTTGCAGCTTCGGGGGCTATTTCTGGAAGCCAAAATGAGGAAGCGTCCCTGGTTGGAGCCTGGAGCCTCAGGCCAGGCCTGTGTCCCTCCCTGTCATTTGTTTTGGCGCATTGAAGTTCTTTAGTGCCCGGTGGGGATGGAACAGTGGGTGGGTGTGGGCTGGGGTTGGTTTTCAACGGAAGGGAGCTGATGGATTAGGGCTAGGTATTGCCCATGTCGGCTACTCCACTGCAGTTCCCGACAGAGTTTTGGCACGAAGTGGGTCATCGTGGTGTGGGGTTAGGACCGAGTGCTGCATTTAAGCCTGCGTGGTGGCTGCTAGCCTACAGAAGATGGTAAGGCATCATGAGGACACGTCCTGTGTGATGTCGTGGGATGGGCTGTCATGATTGGTTTGCAGGAGCAGGCCATGTCTTCCGAAGAATGCATACTGTTCGTGATGCACTGGCATCAGCTGCCTACGAAGGGGATGGCTTTGGCAGTACATGAGGATGCGGTTACGTACTTAACCTGCGTAGAGTTGTGATCCCATTGCCGGAGGAATGTCGCCCAAAGGGTGTCTTGCGGGACGCCGAGAAGTTAGACATGCTGAAGCGTCTGTGCCTCTCTCCTTGGGGGTATTTGGGTTATGTGCACATGACCTTTGGCCACTTTGTTTCCTTGTTTGGGAATGTGGAAAGCGAAAGTGTTTCTCCGAGCGGGCATGATGCGGCCAGCCCTTGTGGCACGCAGGAGTTTTGGACAGCTAGTGGTTTATCTGGAGCAGTCCGTTGGCAGAGCAGAGATGCGTTCAGTGTTCTGATGCCAGGTGCACTGCGGTGGACAGCCACTGTGCCCTTTGAAGCTTGCAGGTCCCCTCGCGAAGCAGAGTTCTTCCGTTGGAAATCGGTCTGTGTTCCTTGGGGAGAGTGCCTTTGATCTCTGTGAGGTTCTCGGTAGTGTCACTCTGTCAATGAAGAAGTGCCAGGATGCATGGGGTATGGTCAGTGTCATCAAAGCAGTCGTGTTTGCGGTCTGCCATCCCTGGTACACAGTGACCTCGTGTTTCAATGATGTCTGTGGCTTCCAGTAGGTTCGACTTACCCGGTGGGCAGGAGGAGGGCACGTAGGACAACACTTTCAAGAATTTGAGCATTTCCTCCGGGTTCAGGGCCGCCTAACCTGCTGGCTGAGTGCTGGTAACACGTGCCCGGGAAGCTAGCCTAGTTTCCACAGTGGGGTTTGAACGTGGGTCTTGGTTACTGAAACCCAGCACTTCCTGTGGTGGGCATTCCCATGGGTCCTCGGAAACTGATTTGGCATAGTTGGCAACAATTGGCTGTTGGGCCGAATTTCGTTAGCCCCTTGAGAGGTGCCGGGCTGCATCTTACCTGTAGCCAGTCGCAGGTCGGCCCGCCCATAGGACGTTTTCTTGCTCCTAAAAATGATGGGAGTTGCCCCAAGTACACATTACATATTCCACTAGGTTGCAGGATTTCTGGGTCCATCTATATGTTACACCCACGGCCGGAAAGCAGGTCTCGTCAGGTGTTTGTGCGTTGGTCAGAAGGCTTGGCTGTGGAAGAGTGGAAGTCCGTGGCCTATTTCAAAACCCCCTGGGTTTCAAAGTTCACATTCAGTCTCTTGAAGCTTGAAGAGGACTTTCTCCATTCAGTGGGGGGGTCCCAATCCAGGGCGCTGTGTATAAACTCTGGCTTTTATGGTTGGAGGTCTCAGGAGAGGGCCACAGGGACACACAGAGACCAAGATGCGGATTCAGAGGCACACAAAGAAGGCCACAAGTGCGTCCTCGTGGTCAGTAACAGTCACACACGCACACATGCGTGAAAACAAAAATATACCCTTTCACGTACCGGCCAACGCACATGCATTACTTCTTGCAGTCGTGCTGTCAGAAAAACATTGAGTTCTCTGTAAAGGTAGACGTCCTTGGCAGGCAGGGTCCGAGCTCAAGCCCAGGTAAAAATTCTCATGAATGATGATCTCTGAGTACACCGGTCCAATTCTGAAACCTGCCTGATTTATGTCCAGTTCTCAGGTGCAGCTGCTGGACAAGGCTGGCCGTCGGCAAAGCCAAGAAGACCTACGCGTTGGCTGATGACTGCAGGTGCTAAGGAAAAGTGGAAAAATGAAGCGGGAGCATGTTGCTACACGTGGCTCTGGCTAACTCAGGAAGGTAGGCTTTCACCCACCCTAAGATGTGCCATTGGATATGAGGTTTTCCTCAGACGGTGTCAGTGGCTGCAAAAGTTGACTGACTGTTGCTCTTTCTGAGTGGCCTGAGGGCTGTGGATTCCCCAGGGTTTTGGAGTACTCCGAGGTCATCTGTCCTCTTCAGACCCCCACGGCATGCCCGGCTGTTTTCTGCAGCGTCCCAGCCTGTGCTTGGATCGATGATGACACCCTTGTATGCATTCCTTGGAAAATCTGAACAAAATGAGTGAGAACACTCTACCGTCTCCTCATCGGATCTGAGGTCCAGCACGTTTCGTCTCTCTGGGGTAGGGGAGAGTGAGGAGTGAGGGCCAGCGTCCCCTTCTGACCTGCATGCAAACACACACCAGGGTTCCAGAAATCGAGGTGCTCCTATCTGGGGGTCCACTGTGTCTGCCCATAAGCTGGGTCATCTACACATATTAGGTCCCTGCTGAAAGACCGTTGAGGGCATGCGAGGGGGAAGGCTCTCCTGCTGGTCTTCAGAGTCGGAGTGTGTGCTGGTGTAGGCCCAGTAAGCTTGCTGCTTGGAAAGGTGTGCTTTGGCCAGGATCGCGTTTGTGCTTGCAGCTTCGGGGGCTATTTCTGGAAGCCAAAATGAGGAAGCGTCCCTGGTTGGAGCCTGGAGCCTCAGGCCAGGCCTGTGTCCCTCCCTGTCATTTGTTTTGGTGCATTGAAGTTCTTTAGTGCCCGGTGGGGATGGAGCAGTGGGTGGGTGTGGGCTGGGGTTGGTTTTCAACGGAAGGGAGCTGATGGATTAGGGCTAGGTATTGCCCATGTCGGCTACTCCACTGCAGTTCCCGACAGAGTTTTGGCACGAAGTGGGTCATCGTGGTGTGGGGTTAGGACCGAGTGCTGCATTTAAGCCTGCGTGGTGGCTGCTAGCCTACAGAAGATGGTAAGTCATCATGAGGACACGTCATGTGTGATGTCGTGGGATGGGCTGTCATGATTGGTTTGCAGGAGCAGGCCATGTCTTCCGAAGAATGCATACTGTTCGTGATGCACTGGCATCAGCTGCCTACGAAGGGGATGGCTTTGGCAGTACATGAGGATGCGGTTACGTACTTAACCTGCGTAGAGTTGTGATCCCGTTGCCGGAGGAATGTCGCCCAAAGGGTGTCTTGCGGGACACCGAGAAGTTAGACATGCTGAAGCGTCTGTGCCTCTCTCCTTGGGGGTATTTGGGTTATGCGCACATGCCCTTTGGCCACTTTGTTTCCTTGTTTGGGAATGTGCAAAGCGAAAGTGTTTCTCCGAGAGGGCATGATGCGGCCAGCCCTTGTGGCACGCAGGAGTTTTGGACAGCTAGTGGTTTATCTGGAGCAGTCCGTTGGCGGAGCAGAGATGCGTTCAGTGTTCTGATGCCAGGTGCACTGCCGTGGACAGCCAATGTGCCCTTTGAAGCTTGCAGGTCCCCTCGCGAAGCAGAGTTCTTCCGTTGGAAATCGGTCTGTGTTCCTCGGGGCGAGTGCCTTTGATCTCTGTGAGGTTCTCGGTAGTGTCACTCTGTCAGTGAAGAAGTGCCAGGATGCATGGGGTATGGTCAGTGTCATCAAAGCAGTCGTGTTTGCGGTCTGCCATCCCTGGTATAGAGTGACCCCGTGTTTGAATGATGTCTGTGGCTTCCAGTAGGTTCGACTTACCCGGTGGGCAGGAGGAGGGCACGTAGGACCACACTTTCAAGAATTTGAGCGTTTCCTCTTGTTTCAGGGCTGCCTAACCTGCTGGCTGGGTGCTGGCAACACGTGCCCGGGAAGCTAGCCTAGTTTCCGCAGTTGGGTTTGAACGTCAGTCTTGGTTAGTGAAACCCAGCACTTCCTGTGGTGGGCATTCCCATGGGTCCTCGGAAAGTGATTCGGCATAGTTGGCAACAATTGGGTGTTGGGCCGAATTTCGTTAGCCCCTTGAGAGGTGCCGGGCTGCATCTTACCTGTAGCCAGTCGCAGGTCGGCCCGCCCATAGGAGGTTTTCTTGCTCCTGAAAATGATGGGAGTGGCCCCAAGAGCACATTACATATTCCACTAGGTTGCAGGATTTCTGGGTCCATCTATATGTTACACCCACGGCCGGAAAGCAGGTCTCGTCAGGTGTTTATGCGTTGGTCAGAAGGCTTGGCTGTGGAAGAGTGGAAGTCCGTGGCCTATTTCAAAACCCCCTGGGTTTCAAAGTTCACATTCAGTCTGTTGAAGCTTGAAGAGGTCTTTCTCCATTCAGTGGGGGGGTCCAAATCCAGGGCGCTGTGTATAAACTCTGGCTTTTATGGTTGGAGGTCTCAGGAGAGGGCCACAGGGACACACAGAGACCAAGATGCGGATTCAGAGGCACACAAAGAAGCCCAGAAGCGCGTCCTCGTGTGCAGTAACAGTCACACACACACACATGCGTGAAAACAAAAATATACCCTCTCACGTACCGGCCAACGTACATGCCTTACTTCCTGCAGTCGTGCTGTCAGAAAAACATTGAGTTCTCTGTAAAGGTAGACGTCCTTGGGAGGCAGGGTCCGAGCTCAAGCCCAGGTAAAAATTCTCATGAATCATGATCTCTGAGTACACCGGTCCAATTCTGAAACCTGCCTGATTTATGTCCAGTTCTCAGGTGCAGCTGCTGGACAAGGCTGGCCGTCGGCAAAGCCAAGAAGACCTACGCGTTGGCTGATGACTGCAGGTGCTAAGGAAAAGTGGAAAAATGAAGCGGGAGCATGTTGCTACACGTGGCTCTGGCTAACTCAGGAAGGTAGGCTTTCACCCACCCTAAGATGTGCCATTGGATATGAGGTTTTCCTCAGACGGTCCCAGTGGCTGCAAAAGTTGACTGACTGTTGCTCTTTCTGAGTGGCCTGAGGGCTGTGGATTCCCCAGGGTTTTGGAGTACTCCGAGGTCATCTGTCCTCTTCAGACCCCCACGGCATGCCCGGCTGTTTTCTGCAGCGTCCCAGCCTGTGCTTGGATCGATGATGACACCCTTGTATGCATTCCTTGGAAAATCTGAACAAAATGAGTGAGAACACTCTACGTCTCCTCATCGGATCTGAGGTCCAGCACGTTTCGTCTCTCTGGGGTAGGGGAGAGTGAGGAGTGAGGGCCAGCGTCCCCTTCTGACCTGCATGCAAACACACACCAGGGTTCCAGAAATCGAGGTGCTCCTATCTGGGGGTCCACTGTGTCTGCCCATAAGCTGGGTCATCTACACATATTAGGTCCCTGCTGAAAGACCGTTGAGGGCATGCGAGGGGGAAGGCTCTCCTGCTGGTCTTCAGAGTCGGAGTGTGTGCTGGTGTAGGCCCAGTAAGCTTGCTGCTTGGAAAGGTGTGCTTTGGCCAGGATCGCGTTTGTGCTTGCAGCTTCGGGGGCTATTTCTGGAAGCCAAAATGAGGAAGCGTCCCTGGTTGGAGCCTGGAGCCTCAGGCCAGGCCTGTGTCCCTCCCTGTCATTTGTTTTGGCGCATTGAAGTTCTTTAGTGCCCGGTGGGGATGGAGCAGTGGGTGGGTGTGGGCTGGGGTTGGTTTTCAACGGAAGGGAGCTGATGGATTAGGGCTAGGTATTGCCCATGTCGGCTACTCCACTGCAGTTCCCGACAGAGTTTTGGCACGAAGTGGGTCATCGTGGTGTGGGGTTAGGACCGAGTGCTGCATTTAAGCCTGCGTGGTGGCTGCTAGCCTACAGAAGATGGTAAGGCATCATGAGGACACGTCCTGTGTGATGTCGTGGGATGGGCTGTCATGATTGGTTTGCAGGAGCAGGCCATGTCTTCCGAAGAATGCATACTGTTCGTGATGCACTGGCATCAGCTGCCTACGAAGGGGATGGCTTTGGCAGTACATGAGGATGCGGTTACGTACTTAACCTGCATAGAGTTGTGATCCCGTTGCCGGAGGAATGTCGCCCAAAGGGTGTCTTGCGGGACGCCGAGAAGTTAGACATGCTGAAGCGTCTGTGCCTCTCTCCTTGGGGGTATTTGGGTTATGTGCACATGACCTTTGGCCACTTTGTTTCCTTGTTTGGGAATGTGGAATGCGAAAGTGTTTCTCCGAGCGGGCATGATGCGGCCAGCCCTTGTGGCACGCAGGAGTTTTGGACAGCTAGTGGTTTATCTGGAGCAGTCCGTTGGCAGAGCAGAGATGCGTTCAGTGTTCTGATGCCAGGTGCACTGCGGTGGACAGCCACTGTGCCCTTTGAAGCTTGCAGGTCCCCTCGCGAAGCAGAGTTCTTCCGTTGGAAATCGGTCTGTGTTCCTTGGGGAGAGTGCCTTTGATCTCTGTGAGGTTCTCGGTAGTGTCACTCTGTCAATGAAGAAGTGCCAGGATGCATGGGGTATGGTCAGTGTCATCAAAGCAGTCGTGTTTGCGGTCTGCCATCCCTGGTACACAGTGACCTCGTGTTTCAATGATGTCTGTGGCTTCCAGTAGGTTCGACTTACCCGGTGGGCAGGAGGAGGGCACGTAGGACAACACTTTCAAGAATTTGAGCATTTCCTCCGGGTTCAGGGCCGCCTAACCTGCTGGCTGAGTGCTGGTAACACGTGCCCGGGAAGCTAGCCTAGTTTCCACAGTGGGGTTTGAACGTGGGTCTTGGTTACTGAAACCCAGCACTTCCTGTGGTGGGCATTCCCATGGGTCCTCGGAAACTGATTTGGCATAGTTGGCAACAATTGGCTGTTGGGCCGAATTTCGTTAGCCCCTTGAGAGGTGCCGGGCTGCATCTTACCTGTAGCCAGTCGCAGGTCGGCCCGCCCATAGGACGTTTTCTTGCTCCTAAAAATGATGGGAGTTGCCCCAAGTACACATTACATATTCCACTAGGTTGCAGGATTTCTGGGTCCATCTATATGTTACACCCACGGCCGGAAAGCAGGTCTCGTCAGGTGTTTGTGCGTTGGTCAGAAGGCTTGGCTGTGGAAGAGTGGAAGTCCGTGGCCTATTTCAAAACCCCCTGGGTTTCAAAGTTCACATTCAGTCTCTTGAAGCTTGAAGAGGACTTTCTCCATTCAGTGGGGGGGTCCCAATCCAGGGCGCTGTGTATAAACTCTGGCTTTTATGGTTGGAGGTCTCAGGAGAGGGCCACAGGGACACACAGAGACCAAGATGCGGATTCAGAGGCACACAAAGAAGGCCACAAGTGCGTCCTCGTGGTCAGTAACAGTCACACACGCACACATGCGTGAAAACAAAAATATACCCTTTCACGTACCGGCCAACGCACATGCATTACTTCTTGCAGTCGTGCTGTCAGAAAAACATTGAGTTCTCTGTAAAGGTAGACGTCCTTGGCAGGCAGGGTCCGAGCTCAAGCCCAGGTAAAAATTCTCATGAATGATGATCTCTGAGTACACCGGTCCAATTCTGAAACCTGCCTGATTTATGTCCAGTTCTCAGGTGCAGCTGCTGGACAAGGCTGGCCGTCGGCAAAGCCAAGAAGACCTACGCGTTGGCTGATGATTGCAGGTGCTAAGGAAAAGTGGAAAAATGACGCGGGGGCATGTTGCTACGCGTGGCTCTGGCTAACTCAGGAAGGTAGGCTTTCACCCACCCTAAGATGTGCCATTGGATATGAGGTTTTTCTCAGACGGTCCCAGTGGCTGCAAGAGTGGATTGACTGTTGCTCTTTCTGAGTGGCCTGAGGGCTGTGGATTCCCCAGGGTTTTGGAGTACTCCGAGGTCATCTCTCCTCTTCAGACCCCCACGGCATGCCTGGTTGTGTTCTGCAGCATCCCAGCCTGTGCTTGGATCGATGATGACACCCTTGTATGCATTCCTTGGAAAATCTGAACAAAATGAGTGAGAACACTCTACCGTCTCCTCATCGAATCTGAGGTCCAGCACGTTTCGTCTCTCGGGGGTAGGGGAGAGTGAGGAGTGAGGGCCAGCGTCCCCTTCTGACCTGCATGCAAACACACACCAGGGTTCCAGAAATCGAGGTGCTCCTATCTGGGGGTCCACTGTGTCTGCCCATAAGCTGGGTCATCTACGCATATTAGGTCCCTGCTGAAAGACCGTTGAGTGCATGCGAGGGGGAAGGCTCTCCTGCTGGTCTTCAGAGTCGGAGTGTGTGCTGGTGTAGGCCCAGTATGCTTGCAGCTTGGAAAGGTGTGCTTTGGCCAGGATCGCGTTTGTGCTTGCAGCTTCGGGAGCTATTTCTGGAAGCCAAAATGAGGAAACGTCCGTGGTTGGAGCCTGGAGCCTCAGGCCAGGCCTGTGTCCCTCCCTGTCATTTGTTTTGGCACATTGAAGTTCTTTAGTGCCCGGTGGGGATGGAGCAGTGGGTGGGTGTGGGCTGGGGTTGGTCTTCAACGGAAGGGAGCTGATGGATTAGGGCTAGGTATTGCCCATGCAGGCTACTCCACTGCAGTTCCCGACAGAGTTTTGGCACGAAGTGGGTCATCGTGGAGTGCGGTTAGGACCGAGTGCTGCATTTAAACCTGTGTGGTGGCTGCTAGCCTGAAGAAGGTGGTAAGGCATCATGAGGACACGTCCTGTGTGATGTCGTGGGATGGGCTGTCATGATTGCGTTGCAGGAGCTGGCCACGTCTTCCCAAGAATGCGTGCTGTTCGTGATGCGCTGGCATCAGCTGCCTACGAAGGGGATGGCTTTGGCAGTACATGAGGATGCGGTTACGTACTTAACCTGCGTAGAGTTGTGATCCCGTTGCCGGAGGAATGTCGCCCAAAGTGTGTCTTGCGGGACGCTGAGAAGTTAGACATGCTGAAGCGTCTGTGCCTCTCTCCTTGGGGGTATTTGGGTTATGCGCACATGCCCTTTGGCCACTTTGTTTCCTTATTTGGGAATGTGCAAAGCGAAAGTGTTTCTCCGAGAGGGCATGATGCGGCCAGCCCTTGTGGCACGCAGGAGTTTTGGACAGCTAGTGGTTTATCTGGAGCAGTCCGTTGGCGGAGCAGAGATGCGTTCAGTGTCTGATGCCAGGTGCACTGCCGTGGCCAGCCACTGTGCCCTTTGAAGCTTGCAGGTCCCCTCGCGAAGCAGAGTTCTTCCGTTGGAAATCGGTCTGTGTTCCTCGGGGAGAGTGCCTTTGATCTCTGTGAGGTTCTCGGTAGTGTCACTCTGTCAGTAATGAAGTGCCAGAATGCATGGGGTATGGTCAGTGTCATCAAAGCAGTCGTGTTTGTGGTCTGCCATCCCTGGTATAGAGTGACCCCGTGTTTGAATGATGTCTGTGGCTTCCAGTAGGTTCGACTTACCCGGTGGGCAGGAGGAGGGCACGTAGGACAACACTTTCAAGAATTTGAGCATTTCCTCCGGGTTCAGGGCCGCCTAACCTGCTGGCTGAGTGCTGGCAACATGTGCCCGGGAAGCTAGCCTAGTTTCCGCAGTTGGGTTTGAACGTGGGTCTTGGTTACTGAAACCCAGCACTTCCTGTGGTGGGCATTCCCATGGGTCCTCGGAAAGTGATTTGGCATAGTTGGCAACAATTGGCTGTTGGGCCGAATTTCGTTAGCCCCTTGAGAGGTGCCGGGCTGCATCTTACCTGTAGCCAGTCGCAGGTCGGCCCGCCCATAGGAGGTTTTCTTGCTCCTAAAAATGATGGGAGTGGCCCCAAGTGCACATTACATATTCCAGTAGGTTGCAGGATTTCTGGGTCCATCTATATGTTACACCCACGGCCGGAAAGCAGGTCTCATCAGGTGTTTGTGCGTTGGTCAGAAGGCTTGGCTGTGGAAGAGTGGAAGTCCGTGGCCTATTTCAAAACCCCCTGGGTTTCAAAGTTCTCATTCAGTCTGTTGAAGCTTGAAGAGGTCTTTCTCCATTCAGTGGGGGGGTCCAAATCCAGGGCGCTGTGTATAAACTCTGGCTTTTATGGTTGGAGGTCTCAGGAGAGGGCCACAGGGACACACAGAGACCAAGATGCGGATTCAGAGGCACACAAAGAAGCCCAGAAGCGCGTCCTCGTGTGCAGTAACAGTCACACACACACACATGCGTGAAAACAAAAATATACCCTCTCACGTACCGGCCAATGTACATGCCTTACTTCCTGCAGTCGTGCTGTCAGAAAAACAGTGAGTTCTCTGTAAAGGTAGACGTCCTTGGGAGGCAGGGTCCGAGCTCAAGCCCAGGTAAAAATTCTCATGAATCATGATCTCTGAGTACACCGGTCCAATTCTGAAACCTGCCTGATTTATGTCCAGTTCTCAGGTGCAGCTGCTGGACAAGGCTGGCCGTCGGCAAAGCCAAGAAGATCTACGCGTTGGCTGATGACTGCAGGTGCTAAGGAAAAGTGGAAAAATGACGCGGGGGCATGTTGCTACGCGTGGCTCTGGCTAACTCAGGAAGGTAGGCTTTCACCCACCCTAAGATGTGCCATTGGATATGAGGTTTTCCTCAGACGGTCCCAGTGGCTGCAAAAGTTGACTGACTGTTGCTCTTTCTGAGTGGCCTGAGGGCTGTGGATTCCCCAGGGTTTTGGAGTACTCTGAGGTCATCTGTCCTCTTCAGACCCCCACGGCATGCCCGGCTGTTTTCTGCAGCGTCCCAGCCTGTGCTTGGATCGATGATGACACCCTTGTATGCATTCCTTGGAAAATCTGAACAAAATGAGTGAGAACACTCTACCGTCTCCTCATCGGATCTGAGGTCCAGCACGTTTCGTCTCTCTGGGGTAGGGGAGAGTGAGGAGTGAGGGCCAGCGTCCCCTTCTGACCTGCATGCAAACACACACCAGGGTTCCAGAAATCGAGGTGCTCCTATCTGGGGGTCCACTGTGTCTGCCCATAAGCTGGGTCATCTACACATATTAGGTCCCTGCTGAAAGACCGTTGAGGGCATGCGAGGGGGAAGGCTCTCCTGCTGGTCTTCAGAGTCGGAGTGTGTGCTGGTGCAGGCCCAGTAAGCTTGCTGCTTGGAAAGGTGTGCTTTGGCCAGGATCGCGTTTGTGCTTGCAGCTTCGGGGGCTATTTCTGGAAGCCAAAATGAGGAAGCGTCCCTGCTTGGAGCCTGGAGCCTCAGGCCAGGCCTGTGTCCCTCCCTGTCATTTGTTTTGGCGCATTGAAGTTCTTTAGTGCCCGGTGGGGATGGAGCAGTGGGTGGGTGTGGGCTGGGGTTGGTTTTCAACGGAAGGGAGCTGATGGATTAGGGCTAGGTATTGCCCATGTCGGCTACTCCACTGCAGTTCCCGACAGAGTTTTGGCACGAAGTGGGTCATCGTGGTGTGGGGTTAGGACCGAGTGCTGCATTTAAGCCTGCGTGGTGGCTGCTAGCCTACAGAAGATGGTAAGGCATCATGAGGACACGTCCTGTGTGATGTCGTGGGATGGGCTGTCATGATTGGTTTGCAGGAGCAGGCCATGTCTTCCGAAGAATGCATACTGTTCGTGATGCACTGGCATCAGCTGCCTACGAAGGGGATGGCTTTGGCAGTACATGAGGATGCGGTTACGTACTTAACCTGCGTAGAGTTGTGATCCCGTTGCCGGAGGAATGTCGCCCAAAGGGTGTCTTGCGGGACGCCGAGAAGTTAGACATGCTGAAGCGTCTGTGCCTCTCTCCTTGGGGGTATTTGGGTTATGTGCACATGACCTTTGGCCACTTTGTTTCCTTGTTTGGGAATGTGGAAAGCGAAAGTGTTTCTCCGAGCGGGCATGATGCGGCCAGCCCTTGTGGCACGCAGGAGTTTTGGACAGCTAGTGGTTTATCTGGAGCAGTCCGTTGGCAGAGCAGAGATGCGTTCAGTGTTCTGATGCCAGGTGCACTGCGGTGGACAGCCACTGTGCCCTTTGAAGCTTGCAGGTCCCCTCGCGAAGCAGAGTTCTTCCGTTGGAAATCGGTCTGTGTTCCTTGGGGAGAGTTCCTTTGATCTCTGTGAGGTTCTCGGTAGTGTCACTCTGTCAGTGAAGAAGTGCCAGGATGCATGGGGTATGGTCAGTGTCATCAAAGCAGTCGTGTTTGCGGTCTGCCATCCCTGGTACACAGTGACCTCGTGTTTCAATGATGTCTGTGGCTTCCAGTAGGTTCGACTTACCCGGTGGGCAGGAGGAGGGCACGTAGGACAACACTTTCAAGAATTTGAGCATTTCCTCCGGGTTCAGGGCCGCCTAACCCGCTGGCTGAGTGCTGGTAACACGTGCCCGGGAAGCTAGCCTAGTTTCCACAGTGGGGTTTGAACGTGGGTCTTGGTTACTGAAACCCAGCACTTCCTGTGGTGGGCATTCCCATGGGTCCTCGGAAAGTGATTTGGCATAGTTGGCAACAATTGGCTGTTGGGCCGAATTTCGTTAGCCCCTTGAGAGGTGCCGGGCTGCATCTTACCTGTAGCCAGTCGCAGGTCGGCCCGCCCATAGGACGTTTTCTTCCTCCTAAAAATGATGGGAGTTGCCCCAAGTACACATTACATATTCCACTAGGTTGCAGGATTTCTGGGTCCATCTATATGTTACACCCACGGCCGGAAAGCAGGTCTCGTCAGGTGTTTGTGCGTTGGTCAGAAGGCTTGGCTGTGGAAGAGTGGAAGTCCGTGGCCTATTTCAAAACCCCCTGGGTTTCAGAGTTCACATTCAGTCTCTTGAAGCTTGAAGAGGACTTTCTCCATTCAGTGGGGGGGTCCCAATCCAGGGCGCTGTGTATAAACTCTGGCTTTTATGGTTGGAGGTCTCAGGAGAGGGCCACAGGGACACACAGAGACCAAGATGCGGATTCAGAGGCACACAAAGAAGGCCACAAGTGCGTCCTCGTGGTCAGTAACAGTCACACACGCACACATGCGTGAAAACAAAAATATACCCTTTCACGTACCGGCCAACGCACATGCATTACTTCTTGCAGTCGTGCTGTCAGAAAAACATTGAGTTCTCTGTAAAGGTAGACGTCCTTGGGAGGCAGGGTCCGAGCTCAAGCCCAGGTAAAAATTCTCATGAATGATGATCTCTGAGTACACTGGTCCAATTCTGAAACCTGCCTGATTTATGTCCAGTTCTCAGGTGCAGCTGCTGGACAAGGCTGGCCGTCGGCAAAGCCAAGAAGACCTACGCGTTGGCTGATGATTGCAGGTGCTAAGGAAAAGTGGAAAAATGACGCGGGGGCATGTTGCTACGCGTGGCTCTGGCTAACTCAGGAAGGTAGGCTTTCACCCACCCTAAGATGTGCCATTGGATATGAGGTTTTTCTCAGACGGTCCCAGTGGCTGCAAGAGTGGATTGACTGTTGCTCTTTCTGAGTGGCCTGAGGGCTGTGGATTCCCCAGGGTTTTGGAGTACTCCGAGGTCATCTCTCCTCTTCAGACCCCCACGGCATGCCTGGTTGTGTTCTGCAGCATCCCAGCCTGTGCTTGGATCGATGATGACACCCTTGTATGCATTCCTTGGAAAATCTGAACAAAATGAGTGAGAACACTCTACCGTCTCCTCATCGAATCTGAGGTCCAGCACGTTTCGTCTCTCGGGGGTAGGGGAGAGTGAGGAGTGAGGGCCAGCGTCCCCTTCTGACCTGCATGCAAACACACACCAGGGTTCCAGAATTCGAGGTGCTCCTATCTGGGGGTCCACTGTGTCTGCCCATAAGCTGGGTCATCTACGCATATTAGGTCCCTGCTGAAAGACCGTTGAGTGCATGCGAGGGGGAAGGCTCTCCTGCTGGTCTTCAGAGTCGGAGTGTGTGCTGGTGTAGGCCCAGTATGCTTGCAGCTTGGAAAGGTGTGCTTTGGTCAGGATCGCGTTTGTGCTTGCAGCTTCGGGAGCTATTTCTGGAAGCCAAAATGAGGAAACTTCCCTGGTTGGAGCCTGTAGCCTCAGGCCAGGCCTGTGTCCCTCCCTGTCATTTGTTTTGGCACATTGAAGTTCTTTAGTGCCCGGTGGGGATGGAGCAGTGGGTGGGTGTGGGCTGGGGTTGGTCTTCAACGGAAGGGAGCTGATGGATTAGGGCTAGGTATTGCCCATGCAGGCTACTCCACTGCAGTTCCCGACAGAGTTTTGGCACGAAGTGGGTCATCGTGGAGTGCGGTTAGGACCGAGTGCTGCATTTAAACCTGTGTGGTGGCTGCTAGCCTGCAGAAGATGGTAAGGCATCATGAGGACACATCCTGTGTGATGTCGTGGGATGGGCTGTCCTGATTGGGTTGCAGGAGCTGGCCACGTCTTCCCAAGAATGCGTGCTGTTCGTGATGCACTGGCATCAGCTGCCTACGAAGGGGATGTCTTTGGCAGTACATGAGGATGCGGTTACGTACTTAACCTGCGTAGAGTTGTGATCCCGTTGCCGGAGGAATGTCGCCCAAAGTGTGTCTTGCGGGACACCGAGAAGTTAGACATGCTGAAGCGTCTGTGCCTCTCTCCTTGGGGGTATTTGGGTTATGCGCACATGCCCTTTGGCCACTTTGTTTCCTTGTTTGGGAATGTGCAAAGCGAAAGTGTTTCTCCGAGAGGGCATGATGCGGCCAGCCCTTGTGGCACGCAGGAGTTTTGGACAGCTAGTGGCTTATCTGGAGCAGTCCTTTGGTGGAGCAGAGATGCGTTCTGATGTCCGGTGCACTGCCGTGGACAGCCACTGTGCCCTCTGAAGCTTGCAGGTCCCCTCGCGAAGCAGAGTTCTTCCATTGGAAATCGGTCTGTGTTCCTCGGGGAGAGTCCCTTTGATCTCTGTGAGGTTCTCGGTAGTGTCACTCTGTCAGTGAAGAAGTGCCAGGATGCATGGGGTATGGTCAGTGTCATCAAAGCAGTCGTGTTTGCGGTCTGCCGTCCCTGGTATAGAGTGACCCCGTATTTGAATGATGTCTGTGGCTTCCAGTAGGTTCGACTTACCCGGTGGGCAGGAGGAGGGCACGTAGGACAACACTTTCAAGAATTTGAGCGTTTCCTCCAGGTTCAGGGCCGCCTAACCTGCTGGCTGAGTGCTGGTAACACGTGCCCGGGAAGCTAGCCTAGTTTCCGCAGTTGGGTTTGAACGTGGGTCTTGGTTACTGAAACACCCAGCACTTCCTGTGGTGGGCATTCCCATGGGTCCTCGGAAAGTGATTTGGCATAGTTGGCAACAGTTGGCTTTTGGGCCGAATTTCGTTAGCCCCTTGAGAGGTGCCGGGCTGCATCTTACCTGTAGCCAGTCGCAGGTCGGCCCGCTCATAGGACGTTTTCTTGCTCCTAAAAATGATGGGAGTGGCCTCAAGTGCACATTACATATTCCACTAGGTTGCAGGATTTCTGGATCCATCTATATGTTACACCCACGGCCGGAAAGCAGGTCTCGTCAGGTGTTTGTGCGTTGGTCAGAAGGCTTGGCTGTGGAAGAGTGGAAATCTGTGGCCTATTTTAAACCCCCTGGGTTTCAAAGTTCACATTCAGTCTCTTGAAGCTTGAAGAGGTCTTTCTCCATTCAGTGGGGGGGTCCAAATTCAGGGCGCTGTGTATAAACTCTGGCTTTTATGGTTGGAGGTCTCAGGAGAGGGCCACAGGGACACACAGAGACCAAGATGCGGATTCAGAGGCACACAAAGAAGCCCACAAGCGCGTCCTCGTGTGCAGTAACAGTCACACACACACACATGCGTGAAAACAAAAATATACCCTCTCACGTACCGGCCAACGTACATGCCTTACTTCCTGCAGTCGTGCTGTCAGAGAAACATTGAGTTCTCTGTAAAGGTAGACGTCCTTGGGAGGCAGGGTCCGAGCTCAAGCCCAGGTAAAAATTCTCATGAATCATGATCTCTGAGTACACTGGTCCAATTCTGAAACCTGCCTGATTTATGTCCAGTTCTCAGGTGCAGCTGCTGGACAAGGCTGGCCGTCGGCAAAGCCAAGAAGACCTACGCGTTGGCTGATAACTGCAGGTGCTAAGGAAAAGTGGAAAAATGAAGCGGGAGCATGTTGCTACGCGTGGCTCTGGCTAACTCAGGAAGTTAGGCTTTCACCCACCCTAAGATGTGCCATTGGATATGAGGTTTTCCTCAGACGGTCCCAGTGGCTGCAAGAGTGGATTGACTGCTGCTCTTTCTGAGTGGCCTGAGGGCTGTGGATTCCCCAGGGTTTTGGAGTACTCCGAGGTCATCTCTCCTCTTCAGACCCCCACGGCATGCCCGGCTGTTTTCTGCAGCGTCCCAGCTTGTTGTTTTATCGATGATGACACCCTTGTATGCATTCCTTGGAAAATCTGAACAAAATGAGTGAGAACACTGTACCGTCTCCTCATCGAATCTGAGGTCCAGCACGTTTCGTCTCTCGGGGGTAGGGGAGAGTGAGGAGTGAGGGCCAGCGTCCCCTTCTGACCTGCATGCAAACACACACCAGGGTTCCAGAATTCGAGGTGCTCCTATCTGGGGGTCCACTGTGTCTGCCCATAAGCTGGGTCATCTACGCATATTAGGTCCCTGCTGAAAGACCGTTGAGGGCATGCGAGGGGGAAGGCTCTCCTGCTGGTCTTCAGAGTCGGAGTGTGTGCTGGTGTAGGCCCAGTAAGCTTGCAGCTTGGAAAGGTGTGCTTTGGCCAGAATCGCGTTTGTGCTTGCAGCTTCGGGGGCTATTTCTGGAAGCCAAAATGAGGAAGCGTCCCTGGTTGGAGCCTGGAGCCTCAGGCCAGGCCTGTGTCCCTCCCTGTCATTTGTTTTGGCTCCTTGAAGTTCTTTAGTGCCCAGTGGGGATGGAGCAGTGGGTGGGTGTGGGCTGGGGTTGGTCTTCAACGGAAGGGAGCTGATGGATTAGGGCTAGGTATTGCCCATGTCGGCTACTCCACTGCAGTTCCCGACAGAGTTTTGGCACGAAGTGGGTCATCGTGGAGTGGGGTTAGGACCGAGTGCTGCATTTAAGCCTGCGTGGTGGCTGCTAGCCTGCAGAAGATGGTAAGACATCATGAGGACACGTCCTGTGTGATGTCGTGGGATGGGCTGTCATGATTGGGTTGCAGGAGCAGGCCATGTCTTCCCAAGAATGCATACTGTTCGTGATGCACTGGCATCAGCTGCCTACGAAGGGGATGGCTTTGGCAGTACATGAGGATGCGGTTACGTACTTAACCTGCGTAGAGTTGTGATCCCGTTGCCGGAGGAATGTCGCCCAAAGGGTGTCTTTCGGGACACCGAGAAGTTAGACATGCTGAAGCGTCTGTGCCTCTCTCCTTGGGGGTATTTGGGTTATGCGCACATGCCCTTTGGCCACTGTGTTTCCTTGTTAGGGAATGTGCAAAGCGAAAGTGTTTCTCCGAGAGGGCATGATGCGGCCAGCCCTTGTGGCACGCAGGAGTGTTGGACAGCTA
The DNA here is from genome assembly GCF_949752795.1 of Hyperoodon ampullatus. Lineage (NCBI taxonomy): Eukaryota > Metazoa > Chordata > Mammalia > Artiodactyla > Ziphiidae > Hyperoodon > Hyperoodon ampullatus. The sequence continues at coordinate 69,849,131 of NC_136916.1, forward strand.
GTGGCTTATCTGGAGCAGTCCATTGGCGGAGCAGAGATGCGTTCAGTGTTCTGATGCCAGGTGCACTGCCGTGGACAGCCACTGTGCCCTTTGAAGCTTGCAGGTCCGCTCGTGAAGCAGAGTTCTTCCGTTGGAAATCGGTCTGTGTTCCTCGGGGAGAGTGCCTTTGATCTCTGTGAGGTTCTCGGTAGTGTCACTCTGTCAGTGAAGAAGTGCCAGTATGCATGGGGTATGGTCAGTGTCATCAAAGCAGTCGTGTTTGTGGTCTGCCATCCCTGGTATAGAGTGACCCCGTGTTTGAATGATGTCTGTGTCTTCCAGTAGGTTCGACTTACCCGGTGGGCAGGAGGAGGGCACGTAGGACAACACTTTCAAGAATTTGAGCGTTTCCTCCGGGTTCAGGGCCGCCTAACCTGCTGGCTGGGTGCTGGCAACACGTGCCCGGGAAGCTAGCCTAGTTTCCGCAGTTGGGTTTGAACGTGGGTCTTGGTTACTGAAACCCAGCACTTCCTGTGGTGGGCATTCCCATGGGTCCTCGGAAAGTGATTTGGCATAGTTGGCAACAATTGGCTGTTGGGCCGATTTCGTTAGCCCCTTGAGAGGTGCCGGGCTGCATCTTACCTGTAGCCAGTCGCAGGTCGTCCCGCCCATAGGAGGTTTTCTTGCTCCTAAAAATGATGGGAGTGGCCCCAAGTGCACATTACATATTCCACTAGGTTGCAGGATTTCTGGGTCCATCTATATGTTACACCCACGGCCGGAAAGCAGGTCTCGTCAGGTGTTTGTGCGTTGGTCAGAAGGCTTGGCTGTGGAAGAGTGGAAGTCCGTGGCCTATTTCAAAACCCCCTGGGTTTCAAAGTTCACATTCAGTCTGTTGAAGCTTGAAGAGGTCTTTCTCCATTCAGTTCGGGGGTGCAAAACCAGGGCGCTGTGTACAAACTCTGGCTTTTATGGTTGGAGGTCTCAGGAGAGGGCCACAGGGACACACAGAGACCATGATGCGGATTCAGAGGCACACAAAGAAGCCCAGAAGCGTGTCCTCGTGTGCTGTAACAGTCACACACACACACATGCGTGAAAACAAAAATATACCCTCTCACGTACCGGCCAACGTACATGCCTTACTTCCTGCAGTCGTGCTGTCAGAAAAACATTGAGTTCTCTGTAAAGGTAGACGTCCTTGGGAGGCAGGGTCCGAGCTCAAGCCCAGGTAAAAATTCTCATGAATCATGATCTCTGAGTACACCGGTCCAATTCTGAAACCTGCCTGTTTTATGTCCAGTTCTCAGGTGCAGCTGCTGGACAAGGCTGGCCGTCGGCAAAGCCAAGAAGACCTACGCGTTGGCTGATGACTGCAGGTGCTAAGGAAAAGTGGAAAAATGACGCGGGGGCATGTTGCTACGCGTGGCTCTGGCCAACTCAGGAACGTAGGCTTTCACCCACCCTAAGATATGCCATTGGATATGAGGTTTTTCTCAGACGGTCCCAGTGGCTGCAAGAGTGGATTGACTGTTGCTCTTTCTGAGTGGCCTGAGGGCTGTGGATTCCCCAGGGTTTTGGAGTACTCCGAGGTCATCTCTCCTCTTCAGACCCCCACGGCATGCCTGGTTGTGTTCTGCAGCATCCCAGCCTGTGCTTGGATCGATGATGACACCCTTGTATGCATTCCTTGGAAAATCTGAACAAAATGAGTGAGAACACTGTGCCGTCTCCTCATCGAATCTGAGGTCCAGCACGTTTCGTCTCTCGGGGGTAGGGGAGAGTGAGGAGTGAGGGCCAGCGTCCCCTTCTGACCTGCATGCAAACACACACCAGGGTTCCAGAATTCGAGGTGCTCCTATCTGGGGGTCCACTGTGTCTGCCCATAAGCTGGGTCATCTACGCATATTAGGTCCCTGCTGAAAGACCGTTGAGGGCATGCGAGGGGGAAGGCTCTCCTGCTGGTCTTCAGAGTCGGAGTGTGTGCTGGTGTAGGCCCAGTATGCTTGCAGCTTGGAAAGGTGTGCTTTGGCCAGGATCGCGTTTGTGCTTGCAGCTTCGGGGGCTATTTCTGGAAGCCAAAATGAGGAAACGTCCCTGGATGGAGCCTGGAGCCTCAGGCCAGGCCTGTGTCCCTCCCTGTCATTTGTTTTGGCACATCGAAGTTCTTTAGTGCCCGGTGGGGATGGAGCAGTGGGTGGGTGTGGGCTGGGGTTGGTCTTCAACGGAAGGGAGCTGATGGATTAGGGCTAGGTATTGCCCATGCCGGCTACTCCACTGCAGTTCCCGACAGAGTTTTGGCACGAAGTGGGTCATCGTGGAGTGGGGTTAGGACCGAGTGCTGCATTTAAACCTGTGTGGTGGCTGCTAGCCTGAAGAAGGTGGTAAGGCATCATGAGGACACGTCCTGTGTGATGTCGTGGGATGGGCTGTCATGATTGGGTTGCAGGAGCTGGCCACGTCTTCCCAAGAATGCGTGCTGTTCGTGATGCGCTGGCATCAGCTGCCTACGAAGGGGATGGCTTTGGCAGTACATGAGGATGCGGTTACGTACTTAACCTGCGTAGAGTTGTGATCCCGTTGCCGGAGGAATGTCGCCCAAAGTGTGTCTTGCGGGACACCGAGAAGTTAGACATGCTGAAGCGTCTGTGCCTCTCTCCTTGGGGGTATTTGGGTTATGCGCACATGCCCTTTGGCCACTTTGTTTCCTTGTTTGGGAATGTGCAAAGCGAAAGTGTTTCTCCGAGAGGGCATGATGCGGCCAGCCCTTGTGGCACGCAGGAGTTTTGGACAGCTAGTGGCTTATCTGGAGCAGTCCTTTGGTGGAGCAGAGATGCGTTCTGATGTCCGGTGCACTGCCGTGGACAGCCACTGTGCCCTCTGAAGCTTGCAGGTCCCCTCGCGAAGCAGAGTTCTTCCATTGGAAATCGGTCTGTGTTCCTCGGGGAGAGTCCCTTTGATCTCTGTGAGGTTCTCGGTAGTGTCACTCTGTCAGTGAAGAAGTGCCAGGATGCATGGGGTATGGTCAGTGTCATCAAAGCAGTCGTGTTTGCGGTCTGCCGTCCCTGGTATAGAGTGACCCCGTGTTTGAATGATGTCTGTGGCTTCCAGTAGGTTCGACTTACCCGGTGGGCAGGAGGAGGGCACGTAGGACAACACTTTCAAGAATTTGAGCGTTTCCTCCAGGTTCAGGGCCGCCTAACCTGCTGGCTGAGTGCTGGTAACACGTGCCCGGGAAGCTAGCCTAGTTTCCGCAGTTGGGTTTGAACGTGGGTCTTGGTTACTGAAACCCAGCACTTCCTGTGGTGGGCATTCCCATGGGTCCTCGGAAAGTGATTTGGCATAGTTGGCAACAGTTGGCTGTTGGGCCGAATTTCGTTAGCCCCTTGAGAGGTGCCGGGCTGCATCTTACCTGTAGCCAGTCGCAGGTCGGCCCGCTCATAGGACGTTTTCTTGCTCCTAAAAATGATGGGAGTGGCCTCAAGTGCACATTACATATTCCACTAGGTTGCAGGATTTCTGGATCCATCTATATGTTACACCCACGGCCGGAAAGCAGGTCTCGTCAGGTGTTTGTGCGTTGGTCAGAAGGCTTGGCTGTGGAAGAGTGGAAATCTGTGGCCTATTTTAAACCCCCTGGGTTTCAAAGTTCACATTCAGTCTCTTGAAGCTTGAAGAGGTCTTTCTCCATTCAGTGGGGGGGTCCAAATTCAGGGCGCTGTGTATAAACTCTGGCTTTTATGGTTGGAGGTCTCAGGAGAGGGCCACAGGGACACACAGAGACCAAGATGCGGATTCAGAGGCACACAAAGAAGCCCACAAGCGCGTCCTCGTGTGCAGTAACAGTCACACACACACACATGCGTGAAAACAAAAATATACCCTCTCACGTACCGGCCAACGTACATGCCTTACTTCCTGCAGTCGTGCTGTCAGAAAAACATTGAGTTCTCTGTAAAGGTAGACGTCCTTGGGAGGCAGGGTCCGAGCTCAAGCCCAGGTAAAAATTCTCATGAATCATGATCTCTGAGTACACTGGTCCAATTCTGAAACCTGCCTGATTTATGTCCAGTTCTCAGGTGCAGCTGCTGGACAAGGCTGGCCGGCGGCAAAGCCAAGAAGACCTACGCGTTGGCTGATAAGTGCAGGTGCTAAGGAAAAGTGGAAAAATGAAGCGGGAGCATGTTGCTACGCGTGGCTCTGGCTAACTCAGGAAGTTAGGCTTTCACCCACCCTAAGATGTGCCATTGGATATGAGGTTTTCCTCAGACGGTCCCAGTGGCTGCAAGAGTGGATTGACTGCTGCTCTTTCTGAGTGGCCTGAGGGCTGTGGATTCCCCAGGGTTTTGGAGTACTCCGAGGTCATCTCTCCTCTTCAGACCCCCACGGCATGCCCGGCTGTTTTCTGCAGCGTCCCAGCTTGTTGTTTTATCGATGATGACACCCTTGTATGCATTCCTTGGAAAATCTGAACAAAATGAGTGAGAACACTGTACCGTCTCCTCATCGAATCTGAGGTCCAGCACGTTTCGTCTCTCGGGGGTAGGGGAGAGTGAGGAGTGAGGGCCAGCGTCCCCTTCTGACCTGCATGCAAACACACACCAGGGTTCCAGAATTCGAGGTGCTCCTATCTGGGGGTCCACTGTGTCTGCCCATAAGCTGGGTCATCTACGCATATTAGGTCCCTGCTGAAAGACCGTTGAGGGCATGCGAGGGGGAAGGCTCTCCTGCTGGTCTTCAGAGTCGGAGTGTGTGCTGGTGTAGGCCCAGTAAGCTTGCAAGTTGGAAAGGTGTGCTTTGGCCAGAATCGCGTTTGTGCTTGCAGCTTCGGGGGCTATTTCTGGAAGCCAAAATGAGGAAGCGTCCCTGGTTGGAGCCTGGAGCCTCAGGCCAGGCCTGTGTCCCTCCCTGTCATTTGTTTTGGCTCCTTGAAGTTCTTTAGTGCCCAGTGGGGATGGAGCAGTGGGTGGGTGTGGGCTGGGGTTGGTCTTCAACGGAAGGGAGCTGATGGATTAGGGCTAGGTATTGCCCATGTCGGCTACTCCACTGCAGTTCCCGACAGAGTTTTGGCACGAAGTGGGTCATCGTGGAGTGGGGTTAGGACCGAGTGCTGCATTTAAGCCTGCGTGGTGGCTGCTAGCCTGCAGAAGATGGTAAGACATCATGAGGACACGTCCTGTGTGATGTCGTGGGATGGGCTGTCATGATTGGGTTGCAGGAGCAGGCCATGTCTTCCCAAGAATGCATACTGTTCGTGATGCACTGGCATCAGCTGCCTACGAAGGGGATGGCTTTGGCAGTACATGAGGATGCGGTTACGTACTTAACCTGCGTAGAGTTGTGATCCCGTTGCCGGAGGAATGTCGCCCAAAGGGTGTCTTTCGGGACACCGAGAAGTTAGACATGCTGAAGCGTCTGTGCCTCTCTCCTTGGGGGTATTTGGGTTATGCGCACATGCCCTTTGGCCACTGTGTTTCCTTGTTAGGGAATGTGCAAAGCGAAAGTGTTTCTCCGAGAGGGCATGATGCGGCCAGCCCTTGTGGCACGCAGGAGTGTTGGACAGCTAGTGGCTTATCTGGAGCAGTCCATTGGCGGAGCAGAGATGCGTTCAGTGTTCTGATGCCAGGTGCACTGCCGTGGACAGCCACTGTGCCCTTTGAAGCTTGCAGGTCCGCTCGTGAAGCAGAGTTCTTCCGTTGGAAATCGGTCTGTGTTCCTCGGGGAGAGTGCCTTTGATCTCTGTGAGGTTCTCGGTAGTGTCACTCTGTCAGTGAAGAAGTGCCAGTATGCATGGGGTATGGTCAGTGTCATCAAAGCAGTCGTGTTTGTGGTCTGCCATCCCTGGTATAGAGTGACCCCGTGTTTGAATGATGTCTGTGTCTTCCAGTAGGTTCGACTTACCCGGTGGGCAGGAGGAGGGCACGTAGGACAACACTTTCAAGAATTTGAGCGTTTCCTCCGGGTTCAGGGCCGCCTAACCTGCTGGCTGGGTGCTGGCAACACGTGCCCGGGAAGCTAGCCTAGTTTCCGCAGTTGGGTTTGAACGTGGGTCTTGGTTACTGAAACCCAGCACTTCCTGTGGTGGGCATTCCCATGGGTCCTCGGAAAGTGATTTGGCATAGTTGGCAACAATTGGCTGTTGGGCCGATTTCGTTAGCCCCTTGAGAGGTGCCGGGCTGCATCTTACCTGTAGCCAGTCGCAGGTCGTCCCGCCCATAGGAGGTTTTCTTGCTCCTAAAAATGATGGGAGTGGCCCCAAGTGCACATTACATATTCCACTAGGTTGCAGGATTTCTGGGTCCATCTATATGTTACACCCACGGCCGGAAAGCAGGTCTCGTCAGGTGTTTGTGCGTTGGTCAGAAGGCTTGGCTGTGGAAGAGTGGAAGTCCGTGGCCTATTTCAAAACCCCCTGGGTTTCAAAGTTCACATTCAGTCTGTTGAAGCTTGAAGAGGTCTTTCTCCATTCAGTTCGGGGGTCCAAAACCAGGGCGCTGTGTACAAACTCTGGCTTTTATGGTTGGAGGTCTCAGGAGAGGGCCACAGGGACACACAGAGACCATGATGCGGATTCAGAGGCACACAAAGAAGCCCAGAAGCGTGTCCTCGTGTGCTGTAACAGTCACACACACACACATGCGTGAAAACAAAAATATACCCTGTCACGTACCAGCCAACGTACATGCCTTACTTCCTGCAGTCGTGCTGTCAGAAAAACATTGAGTTCTCTGTAAAGGTAGACGTCCTTGGGAGGCAGGGTCCGAGCTCAAGCCCAGGTAAAAATTCTCATGAATCATGATCTCTGAGTACACCGGTCCAATTCTGAAACCTGCCTGTTTTATGTCCAGTTCTCAGGTGCAGCTGCTGGACAAGGCTGGCCGTCGGCAAAGCCAAGAAGACCTACGCGTTGGCTGATGACCGCAGGTGCTAAGGAAAAGTGGAAAAATGACGCGGGGGCATGTTGCTACACGTGGCTCTGGCCAACTCAGGAACGTAGGCTTTCACCCACCCTAAGATGTGCCATTGGATATGAGGTTTTTCTCAGACGGTCCCAGTGGCTGCAAGAGTGGATTGACTGTTGCTCTTTCTGAGTGGCCTGAGGGCTGTGGATTCCCCAGGGTTTTGGAGTACTCCGAGGTCATCTCTCCTCTTCAGACCCCCACGGCATGCCTGGTTGTGTTCTGCAGCATCCCAGCCTGTGCTTGGATCGATGATGACACCCTTGTATGCATTCCTTGGAAAATCTGAACAAAATGAGTGAGAACACTGTGCCGTCTCCTCATCGAATCTGAGGTCCAGCACGTTTCGTCTCTCGGGGGTAGGGGAGAGTGAGGAGTGAGGGCCAGCGTCCCCTTCTGACCTGCATGCAAACACACACCAGGGTTCCAGAATTCGAGGTGCTCCTATCTGGGGGTCCACTGTGTCTGCCCATAAGCTGGGTCATCTACGCATATTAGGTCCCTGCTGAAAGACCGTTGAGGGCATGCGAGGGGGAAGGCTCTCCTGCTGGTCTTCAGAGTGGGAGTGTGTGCTGGTGTAGGCCCAGTATGCTTGCAGCTTGGAAAGGTGTGCTTTGGCCAGGATCGCGTTTGTGCTTGCAGCTTCGGGGGCTATTTCTGGAAGCCAAAATGAGGAAACGTCCCTGGATGGAGCCTGGAGCCTCAGGCCAGGCCTGTGTCCCTCCCTGTCATTTGTTTTGGCACATCGAAGTTCTTTAGTGCCCGGTGGGGATGGAGCAGTGGGTGGGTGTGGGCTGGGGTTGGTCTTCAACGGAAGGGAGCTGATGGATTAGGGCTAGGTATTGCCCATGCCGGCTACTCCACTGCAGTTCCCGACAGAGTTTTGGCACGAAGTGGGTCATCGTGGAGTGGGGTTAGGACCGAGTGCTGCATTTAAACCTGTGTGGTGGCTGCTAGCCTGAAGAAGGTGGTAAGGCATCATGAGGACACGTCCTGTGTGATGTCGTGGGATGGGCTGTCATGATTGGGTTGCAGGAGCTGGCCACGTCTTCCCAAGAATGCGTGCTGTTCGTGATGCGCTGGCATCAGCTGCCTACGAAGGGGATGGCTTTGGCAGTACATGAGGATGCGGTTACGTACTTAACCTGCGTAGAGTTGTGATCCCGTTGCCGGAGGAATGTCGCCCAAAGCGTGTCTTGCGGGACGCTGAGAAGTTAGACATGCTGAAGCGTCTGTGCCTCTCTCCTTGGGGGTATTTGGGTTATGCGCACATGCCCTTTGGCCACTTTGTTTCCATATTTGGGAATGTGCAAAGCGAAAGTGTTGCTCCGAGAGGGCATGATGAGGCCAGCCCTTGTGGCACGCAGGAGTTTTGGACAGCTAGTGGTTTATCTGGAGCAGTCCGTTGGCGGAGCAGAGATGCGTTCAGTGTCTGATGCCAGGTGCACTGCCGTGGACAGCCACTGTGCCCTTTGAAGCTTGCAGGTCCCCTCGCGAAGCAGAGTTCTTCCATTGGAAATCGGTCTGTGTTTCTCGGGGAGAGTGCCTTTGATCTCTGTGAGGTTCTCGGTAGTGTCACTCTGTCAGTAATGAAGTACCAGAATGCATGGGGTATGGTCAGTGTCATCAAAGCAGTCGTGTTTGCGGTCTGCCATCCCTGGTATAGAGTGACCCCGTGTTTGAATGATGTCTGTGGCTTCCAGTAGGTTCGACTTACCCGGTGGGCAGGAGGAGGGCACGTAGGACAACACTTTCAAGAATTTGAGCGTTTCCTCCGGGTTCAGGGCCGCCTAACCTGCTGGCTGAGTGCTGGCAACACGTGCCCGGGAAGCTAGCCTAGTTTCCGCAGTTGGGTTTGAACGTGGGTCTTGGTTACTGAAACCCAGCACTTCCTGTGGTGGGCATTCCCATGGGTCCTCGGAAAGTGATTTGGCATAGTTGGCAACAACTGGCTGTTGGGCCGAATTTCGTTAGCCCCTTGAGAGGTGCCGGGCTGCATCTTACCTGTAGCCAGTCGCAGGTCGGCCCGCCCATAGGAGGTTTTCTTGCTCCTAAAAATGATGGGAGTGGCCCCAAGAGCACATTACATATTCCACTAGGTTGCAGGATTTCTGGGTCCATCTATATGTTACACCTACGGCCAGAAAGCAGGTCTCGTCAGGTGTTTGTGCGTTGGTCAGAAGGCTTGGCTGTGGAAGAGTGGAAATCCGTGGCCTATTTCAAAACCCCCTGGGTTTCAAAGTTCACATTCAGTCTGTTGAAGCTTGAAGAGGTCTTTCTCCATTCAGTTCGGGGGTCCAAAACCAGGGCGCTGTGTATAAACTCTGGCTTTTATGGTTGGAGGTCTCAGGAGAGGGCCACAGGGACACACAGAGACCAAGATGCGGATTCAGAGGCACACAAAGAAGCCCAGAAGCGCGTCCTCGTGTGCAGTAACAGTCACACACACACACATGCGTGAAAACAAAAATATACCCTCTCACGTACCGGCCAACGTACATGCCTTACTTCCTGCAGTCGTGCTGTCAGAAAAACATTGAGTTCTCTGTAAAGGTAGACGTCCTTGGGAGGCAGGGTCCGAGCTCAAGCCCAGGTAAAAATTCTCATGAATCATGATCTCTGAGTACACCGGTCCAATTCTGAAACCTGCCTGATTTATGTCCAGTTCTCAGGTGCAGCTGCTGGACAAGGCTGGCCGTCGGCAAAGCCAAGAAGACCTACGCGTTGGCTGATAACTGCAGGTGCTAAGGAAAAGTGGAAAAATGAAGCGGGGGCATGTCGCTACGCGTGGCTCTGGCTAACTCAGGAAGGTAGGCTTTCACCCACCCTAAGATGTGCCATTGGATATGAGGTTTTCCTCAGACGGTCCCAGTGGCTGCAAGAGTGGATTGACTGTTGCTCTTTCTGAGTGGCCTGAGGGCTGTGGATTCCCCAGGGTTTTGGAGTACTCCGAGGTCATCTCTCCTCTTCAGACCCCCACGGCATGCCCGGCTGTTTTCTGCAGCGTCCCAGCCTGTTGTTGGATCGATGATGACACCCTTGTATGCATTCCTTGGAAAATCTGAACAAAATGAGTGAGAACACTCTACCGTCTCCTCATCGAATCTGAGGTCCAGCACGTTTCGTCTCTCGGGGGTAGGGGAGAGTGTGGAGTGAGGGCCAGCGTCCCCTTCTGACCTGCATGCAAACACACACCAGGGTTCCAGAAATCGAGGTGCTCCTATCTGGGGGTCCACTGTGTCTGCCCATAAGCTGGGTCATCTACGCATATTAGGTCCCTGCTGAAAGACCGTTGAGGGCATGCGAGGGGGAAGGCTCTCCTGCTGGTCTTCAGAGTCGGAGTGTGTGCTGGTGTAGGCCCAGTAAGCTTGCAGCTTGGAAAGGTGTGCTTTGGCCAGGATCGCGTTTGTGCTTGCAGCTTCGGGGGCTATTTCTGGAAGCCAAAATGAGGAAGCGTCCCTGGTTGGAGCCTGGAGCCTCAGGCCAGGCCTGTGTCCCTCCCTGTCATTTGTTTTGGCACATTGAAGTTCTTTAGTGCCCGGTGGGGATGGAGCAGTGGGTGGGTGTGGGCTGGGGTTGGTCTTCAACGGAAGGGAGCTGATGGATTAGGGCTAGGTATTGCCCATGTCGGCTACTCCACTGCAGTTCCCGACAGAGTTTTGGCACGAAGTGGGTCATCGTGGAGTGGGGTTAGGACCGAGTGCTGCATTTAAGCCTGTGTGGTGGCTGCTAGCCTGCAGAAGATGGTAAGGCATCATGAGGACACGTCCTGTGTGATGTCGTGGGATGGGCTGTCCTGATTGGGTTGCAGGAGCTGGCCACGTCTTCCCAAGAATGCGTGCTGTTCGTGATGCGCTGGCATCAGCTGCCTACGAAGGGGATGGCTTTGGCAGTACATGAGGATGCGGTTACGTACTTAACCTGCGTAGAGTTGTGATCCCGTTGCCGGAGGAATGTCGCCCAAAGTGTGTCTTGCGGGACACCGAGAAGTTAGACATGCTGAAGCGTCTGTGCCTCTCTCCTTGGGGGTATTTGGGTTATGCGCACATGCCCTTTGGCCACTTTGTTTCCTTGTTTGGGAATGTGCAAAGCGAAAGTGTTTCTCCGAGAGGGCATGATGCGGCCAGCCCTTGTGGCACGCAGGAGTTTTGGACAGCTAGTGGCTTATCTGGAGCAGTCCGTTGGCGGAGCAGAGATGCGTTCAGTGTCTGATGCCAGGTGCACTGCCGTGGACAGCCACTGTGCCCTTTGAAGCTTGCAGGTCCCCTCGCGAAGCAGAGTTCTTCCGCTGGAAATCGGTCTGTGTTCCTCGGGGAGAGTGCCTTTGATCTCTGTGAGGTTCTCGGTAGTGTCACTCTGTCAGTGAAGAAGTGCCAGGATGCATGGGGTATGGTCAGTGTCATCAAAGCAGTCGTGTTTGCGGTCTGCCATCCCTGGTATAGAGTGACCCCGTGTTTGAATGATGTCTGTGGCTTCCAGTAGGTTCGACTTACCCGGTGGGCAGGAGGAGGGCACGTAGGACAACACTTTCAAGAATTTGAGCATTTCCTCCGGGTTCAGGGCCGCCTAACCTGCTGGCTGAGTGCTGGTAACACGTGCCCGGGAAGCTAGCCTAGTTTCCGCAGTTGGGTTTGAACGTGGGTCTTGGTTACTGAAACCCAGCACTTCCTGTGGTGGGCATTCCCATGGGTCCTCGGAAAGTGATTTGGCATAGTTGGCAACAATTGGCTGTTGGGCCGAATTTCGTTAGCCCCTTGAGAGGTGCCGGGCTGCATCTTACCTGTAGCCAGTCGCAGGTCGTCCCGCCCATAGGAGGTTTTCTTGCTCCTAAAAATGATGGGAGTGGCCCCAAGAGCACATTACATATTCCACTAGGTTGCAGGATTTCTGGGTCCATCTATATGTTACACCCACGGCCGGAAAGCAGGTCTCGTCAGGTGTTTGTGCGTTGGTCAGAAGGCTTGGCTGTGGAAGAGTGGAAGTCCGTGGCCTATTTTAAACCCCCTGGGTTTCAAAGTTCACATTCAGTCTCTTGAAGCTTGAAGAGGTCTTTCTCCATTCAGTGGGGGGGTCCAAATCCAGGGCGCTGTGTATAAACTCTGGCTTTTATGGTTGGAGGTCTCAGGAGAGGGCCACAGGGACACACAGAGACCAAGATGCGGATTCAGAGGCACACAAAGAAGCCCACAAGCGCGTCCTCGTGTGCAGTAACAGTCACACATGCACACATGCGTGAAAACAAAAATATACCCTCTCACGTACCGGCCAACGTACATGCCTTACTTCCTGCAGTCGTGCTGTCAGAAAAACATTGAGTTCTCTGTAAAGGTAGACGTCCTTGGGAGGCAGGGTCCGAGCTCAAGCCCAGGTAAAAATTCTCATGAATCATGATCTCTGAGTACACCGGTCCAATTCTGAAACCTGCCTGTTTTATGTCCAGTTCTCAGGTGCAGCTGCTGGACAAGGCTGGCCGTCGGCAAAGCCAAGAAGACCTACGCGTTGGCTGATGACTGCAGGTGCTAAGGAAAAGTGGTAAAATGACGCGGGGGCATGTGGCTACGCGTGGCTCTGGCCAACTCAGGAAGGTAGGCTTTCACCCACCCTAAGATGTGCCATTGGATATGAGGTTTTTCTCAGACGGTCCCAGTGGCTGCAAGAGTGGATTGACTGTTGCTCTTTCTGAGTGGCCTGAGGGCTGTGGATTCCCCAGGGTTTTGGAGTACTCCGAGGTCATCTCTCCTCTTCAGACCCCCACAGCATGCCTGGTTGTGTTCTGCAGCATCCCAGCCTGTGCTTGGATCGATGATGACACCCTTGTATGCATTCCTTGGAAAATCTGAACAAAATGAGTGAGAACACTCTACCGTCTCCTCATCGAATCTGAGGTCCAGCACGTTTCGTCTCTCGGGGGTAGGGGAGAGTGAGGAGTGAGGGCCAGCGTCCCCTTCTGACCTGCATGCAAACACACACCAGGGTTCCAGAATTCGAGGTGCTCCTATCTGGGGGTCCACTGTGTCTGCCCATAAGCTGGGTCATCTACGCATATTAGGTCCCTGCTGAAAGACCGTTGAGGGCATGCGAGGGGGAAGGCTCTCCTGCTGGTCTTCAGAGTGGGAGTGTGTGCTGGTGTAGGCCCAGTATGCTTGCAGCTTGGAAAGGTGTGCTTTGGCCAGGATCGCGTTTGTGCTTGCAGCTTCGGGGGCTATTTCTGGAAGCCAAAATGAGGAAACGTCCCTGGATGGAGCCTGGAGCCTCAGGCCAGGCCTGTGTCCCTCCCTGTCATTTGTTTTGGCACATTGAAGTTCTTTAGTGCCCGGTGGGGATGGAGCAGTGGGTGGGTGTGGGCTGGGGTTGGTCTTCAACGGAAGGGAGCTGATGGATTAGGGCTAGGTATTGCCCATGCCGGCTACTCCACTGCAGTTCCCGACAGAGTTTTGGCACGAAGTGGGTCATCGTGGAGTGGGGTTAGGACCGAGTGCTGCATTTAAACCTGTGTGGTGGCTGCTAGCCTGAAGAAGGTGGTAAGGCATCATGAGGACACGTCCTGTGTGATGTCGTGGGATGGGCTGTCATGATTGGGTTGCAGGTGCTGGCCACGTCTTCCCAAGAATGCGTGCTGTTCGTGATGCGCTGGCATCAGCTGCCTACGAAGGGGATGGCTTTGGCAGTACATGAGGATGCGGTTACGTACTTAACCTGCGTAGAGTTGTGATCCCGTTGCCGGAGGAATGTCGCCCAAAGCGTGTCTTGCGGGACGCTGAGAAGTTAGACATGCTGAAGCGTCTGTGCCTCTCTCCTTGGGGGTATTTGGGTTATGCGCACATGCCCTTTGGCCACTTTGTTTCCATATTTGGGAATGTGCAAAGCGAAAGTGTTGCTCCGAGAGGGCATGATGAGGCCAGCCCTTGTGGCACGCAGGAGTTTTGGACAGCTAGTGGTTTATCTGGAGCAGTCCGTTGGCGGAGCAGAGATGCGTTCAGTGTCTGATGCCAGGTGCACTGCCGTGGACAGCCACTGTGCCCTTTGAAGCTTGCAGGTCCCCTCGCGAAGCAGAGTTCTTCCATTGGAAATCGGTCTGTGTTCCTCAGGGAGAGTGCCTTTGATCTCTGTGAGGTTCTCGGTAGTGTCACTCTGTCAGTAATGAAGTACCAGAATGCATGGGGTATGGTCAGTGTCATCAAAGCAGTCGTGTTTGCGGTCTGCCATCCCTGATATAGAGTGACCCCGTGTTTGAATGATGTCTGTGGCTTCCAGTAGGTTCGACTTACCCGGTGGGCAGGAGGAGGGCACGTAGGACAACACTTTCAAGAATTTGAGCGTTTCCTCCGGGTTCAGGGCCGCCTAACCTGCTGGCTGAGTGCTGGCAACACGTGCCCGGGAAGCTAGCCTAGTTTCCGCAGTTGGGTTTGAACGTGGGTCTTGGTTACTGAAACCCAGCACTTCCTGTGGTGGGCATTCCCATGGGTCCTCGGAAAGTGATTTGGCATAGTTGGCAACAATTGGCTGTTGGGCCGAATTTCGTTAGCCCCTTGAGAGGTGCCGGGCTGCATCTTACCTGTAGCCAGTCGCAGGTCGGCCCGCCCATAGGAGGTTTTCTTGCTCCTAAAAATGATGGGAGTGGCCCCAAGAGCACATTACATATTCCACTAGGTTGCAGGATTTCTGGGTCCATCTATATGTTACACCTACGGCCAGAAAGCAGGTCTCGTCATGTGTTTGTGCGTTGGTCAGAAGGCTTGGCTGTGGAAGAGTGGAAGTCCGTGGCCTATTTCAAAACCCCCTGGGTTTCAAAGTTCACATTCAGTCTGTTGAAGCTTGAAGAGGTCTTTCTCCATTCAGTTCGGGGGTCCAAAACCAGGGCGCTGTGTATAAACTCTGGCTTTTATGGTTGGAGGTCTCAGGAGAGGGCCACAGGGACACACAGAGACCAAGATGCGGATTCAGAGGCACACAAAGAAGCCCACAAGCGCGTCCTCGTGTACAGTAACAGTCACACACACACACATGCGTGAAAACAAAAATATACCCTCTCACGTACCGGCCAACGTACATGCCTTACTTCCTGCAGTCGTGCTGTCAGAAAAACATTGAGTTCTCTGTAAAGGTAGACGTCCTTGGGAGGCAGGGTCCGAGCTCAAGCCCAGGTAAAAATTCTCATGAATCATGATCTCTGAGTACACCGGTCCAATTCTGAAACCTGCCTGATTTATGTCCAGTTCTCAGGTGCAGCTGCTGGACAAGGCTGGCCGTCGGCAAAGCCAAGAAGACCTACGCGTTGGCTGATAACTGCAGGTGCTAAGGAAAAGTGGAAAAATGAAGCGGGGGCATGTCGCTACGCGTGGCTCTGGCTAACTCAGGAAGGTAGGCTTTCACCCACCCTAAGATGTGCCATTGGATATGAGGTTTTCCTCAGACGGTCCCAGTGGCTGCAAGAGTGGATTGACTGTTGCTCTTTCTGAGAGGCCTGAGGGCTGTGGATTCCCCAGGGTTTTGGAGTACTCCGAGGTCATCTGTCCTCTTCAGACCCCCACGGCATGCCCGGCTGTTTTCTGCAGCGTCCCAGCCTGTTGTTGGATCGATGATGACACCCTTGTATGCATTCCTTGGAAAATCTGAACAAAATGAGTGAGAACACTCTACCGTCTCCTCATCGAATCTGAGGTCCAGCACGTTTCGTCTCTCGGGGGTAGGGGAGAGTGAGGAGTGAGGGCCAGCGTCCCCTTCTGACCTGCATGCAAACACACACCAGGGTTCCAGAATTCGAGGTGCTCCTATCTGGGGGTCCACTGTGTCTGCCCATAAGCTGGGTCATCTACGCATATTAGGTCCCTGCTGAAAGACCGTTGAGGGCATGCGAGGGGGAAGGCTCTCCTGCTGGTCTTCAGAGTCGGAGTGTGTGCTGGTGTAGGCCCAGTAAGCTTGCAGCTTGGAAAGGTGTGCTTTGGCCAGGATCGCGTTTGTGCTTGCAGCTTCGGGGGCTATTTCTGGAAGCCAAAATGAGGAAGCGTCCCTGGTTGGAGCCTGGAGCCTCAGGCCAGGCCTGTGTCCCTCCCTGTCATTTGTTTTGGCGCATTGAAGTTCTTTAGTGCCCGGTGGGGATGGAGCAGTGGGTGGGTGTGGGCTGGGGTTGGTCTTCAACGGAAGGGAGCTGATGGATTAGGGCTAGGTATTGCCCATGTCGGCTACTCCACTGCAGTTCCCGACAGAGTTTTGGCACGAAGTGGGTCATCGTGGAGTGGGGTTAGGACCGAGTGCTGCATTTAAGCCTGTGTGGTGGCTGCTAGCCTGCAGAAGATGGTAAGGCATCATGAGGACACGTCCTGTGTGATGTCGTGGGATGGGCTGTCCTGATTGGGTTGCAGGAGCTGGCCACGTCTTCCCAAGAATGCGTGCTGTTCGTGATGCGCTGGCATCAGCTGCCTACGAAGGGGATGGCTTTGGCAGTACATGAGGATGCGATTACGTACTTAACCTGCGTAGAGTTGTGATCCCGTTGCCGGAGGAATGTCGCCCAAAGTGTGTCTTGCGGGACACCGAGAAGTTAGACATGCTGAAGCGTCTGTGCCTCTCTCCTTGGGGGTATTTGGGTTATGCGCACATGCCCTTTGGCCACTTTGTTTCCTTGTTTGGGAATGTGCAAAGCGAAAGTGTTTCTCCGAGAGGGCATGATGCGGCCAGCCCTTGTGGCACGCAGGAGTTTTGGACAGCTAGTGGCTTATCTGGAGCAGTCCGTTGGCGGAGCAGAGATGCGTTCAGTGTCTGATGCCAGGTGCACTGCCGTGGACAGCCACTGTGCCCTTTGAAGCTTGCAGGTCCCCTCGCGAAGCAGAGTTCTTCCGCTGGAAATCGGTCTGTGTTCCTCGGGGAGAGTGCCTTTGATCTCTGTGAGGTTCTCGGTAGTGTCACTCTGTCAGTGAAGAAGTGCCAGGATGCATGGGGTATGGTCAGTGTCATCAAAGCAGTCGTGTTTGTGGTCTGCCATCCCTGGTATAGAGTGACCCCGTGTTTGAATGATGTCTGTGGCTTCCAGTAGGTTCGACCTACCCGGTGGGCAGGAGGAGGGCACGTAGGACAACACTTTCAAGAATTTGAGCATTTCCTCCGGGTTCAGGGCCGCCTAACCTGCTGGCTGAGTGCTGGTAACACGTGCCCGGGAAGCTAGCCTAGTTTCCGCAGTTGGGTTTGAACGTGGGTCTTGGTTACTGAAACCCAGCACTTCCTGTGGTGGGCATTCCCATGGGTCCTCGGAAAGTGATTTGGCATAGTTGGCAACAATTGGCTGTTGGGCCGAATTTCGTTAGCCCCTTGAGAGGTGCCGGGCTGCATCTTACCTGTAGCCAGTCGCAGGTCGTCCCGCCCATAGGAGGTTTTCTTGCTCCTAAAAATGATGGGAGTGGCCCCAAGAGCACATTACATATTCCACTAGGTTGCAGGATTTCTGGGTCCATCTATATGTTACACCCACGGCCGGAAAGCAGGTCTCGTCAGGTGTTTGTGCGTTTGTCAGAAGGCTTGGCTGTGGAAGAGTGGAAGTCCGTGGCCTATTTTAAACCCCCTGGGTTTCAAAGTTCACATTCAGTCTCTTGAAGCTTGAAGAGGTCTTTCTCCATTCAGTGGGGGGGTCCAAATCCAGGGCGCTGTGTATAAACTCTGGCTTTTATGGTTGGAGGTCTCAGGAGAGGTCCACAGGGACACACAGAGACCAAGATGCGGATTCAGAGGCACACAAAGAAGCCCACAAGCGCGTCCTCGTGTGCAGTAACAGTCACACATGCACACATGCGTGAAAACAAAAATATACCCTCTCACGTACTGGCCAACGTACATGCCTTACTTCCTGCAGTCGTGCTGTCAGAAAAACATTGAGTTCTCTATAAAGGTAGACGTCCTTGGGAGGCAGGGTCCGAGCTCAAGCCCAGGTAAAAATTCTCATGAATCATGATCTCTGAGTACACCGATCCAATTCTGAAACCTGCCTGATTTATGTCCAGTTCTCAGGTGCAGCTGCTGGACAAGGCTGGCCGTCGGCAAAGCCAAGAAGACCTACGCGTTGGCTGATAACTGCAGGTGCTAAGGAAAAGTGGAAAAATGAAGTGGGGGCATGTCGCTACGCGTGGCTCTGGCTAACTCAGGAAGGTAGGCTTTCACCCACCCTAAGATGTGCCATTGGATATGAGGTTTTCCTCAGACGGTCCCAGTGGCTGCAAGAGTGGATTGACTGTTGCTCTTTCTGAGAGGCCTGAGGGCTGTGGATTCCCCAGGGTTTTGGAGTACTCCGAGGTCATCTGTCCTCTTCAGACCCCCACGGCATGCCCGGCTGTTTTCTGCAGCGTCCCAGCCTGTTGTTGGATCGATGATGACACCCTTGTATGCATTCCTTGGAAAATCTGAACAAAATGAGTGAGAACACTCTACCGTCTCCTCATCGAATCTGAGGTCCAGCACGTTTCGTCTCTCGGGGGTAGGGGAGAGTGAGGAGTGAGGGCCAGCGTCCCCTTCTGACCTGCATGCAAACACACACCAGGGTTCCAGAATTCGAGGTGCTCCTATCTGGGGGTCCACTGTGTCTGCCCATAAGCTGGGTCATCTACGCATATTAGGTCCCTGCTGAAAGACCGTTGAGGGCATGCGAGGGGGAAGGCTCTCCTGCTGGTCTTCAGAGTCGGAGTGTGTGCTGGTGTAGGCCCAGTAAGCTTGCAGCTTGGAAAGGTGTGCTTTGGCCAGGATCGCGTTTGTGCTTGCAGCTTCGGGGGCTATTTCTGGAAGCCAAAATGAGGAAGCGTCCCTGGTTGGAGCCTGGAGCCTCAGGCCAGGCCTGTGTCCCTCCCTGTCATTTGTTTTGGCGCATTGAAGTTCTTTAGTGCCCGGTGGGGATGGAGCAGTGGGTGGGTGTGGGCTGGGGTTGGTCTTCAACGGAAGGGAGCTGATGGATTAGGGCTAGGTATTGCCCATGTCGGCTACTCCACTGCAGTTCCCGACAGAGTTTTGGCACGAAGTGGGTCATCGTGGAGTGGGGTTAGGACCGAGTGCTGCATTTAAGCCTGTGTGGTGGCTGCTAGCCTGCAGAAGATGGTAAGGCATCATGAGGACACGTCCTGTGTGATGTCGTGGGATGGGCTGTCCTGATTGGGTTGCAGGAGCTGGCCACGTCTTCCCAAGAATGCGTGCTGTTCGTGATGCGCTGGCATCAGCTGCCTACGAAGGGGATGGCTTTGGCAGTACATGAGGATGCGGTTACGTACTTAACCTGCGTAGAGTTGTGATCCCGTTGCCGGAGGAATGTCGCCCAAAGGGTGTCTTGCGGGACACCGAGAAGTTAGACATGCTGAAGCGTCTGTGCCTCTCTCCTTGGGGGTATTTTGGTTATGCGCACATGCCCTTTGGCCACTTTGTTTCCTTGTTTGGGAATGTGCAAAGCGAAAGTGTTTCTCCGAGAGGGCATGATGCGGCCAGCCCTTGTGGCACGCAGGAGTTTTGGACAGTTGTGGTTTATCTGGAGCAGTCCGTTGGCGGAGCAGAGATGCGTTCAGTGTTCTGATGCCAGGTGCACTGCGGTGGACAGCCACTGTGCCCTTTGAAGCTTGCAGGTCCCCTCGCGAAGCAGAGTTCTTCCATTGGAAATCGGTCTGTGTTCCTCGGGGAGAGTGCCTTTGATCTCTGTGAGGTTCTCGGTAGTGTCACTCTGTCAGTGAAGAAGTGCCAGGATGCATGGGGTATGGGCAGTGTCATCAAAGCAGACGTGTTTGCGGTCTGCCATCCCTGGTATAGAGTGACCCCGTGTTTGAATGATGTCTGTGGCTTCCAGTAGGTTCGACTTACCCGGTGGGCAGGAGGAGGGCACGTAGGACAACACTTTCAAGAATTTGAGCATTTCCTCCGGGTTCAGGGCCGCCTAACCTGCTGGCTGGGTGCTGGCAACACGTGCCCGGGAAGCTAGCCTAGTTTCCGCAGTTGGATTTGAACGTGGGTCTTGGTTACTGAAACCCAGCACTTCCTGTGGTGGGCATTCCCATGGGTCCTCGGAAAGTGATTCGGCATAGTTGGCAACAATTGGCTGTTGGGCCGAATTTCGTTAGCCCCTTGAGAGGTGCCGGGCTGCATCTTACCTGTAGGCAGTCGCAGGTCGTCCCGCCCATAGGAGGTTTTCTTGCTCCTAAAAATGATGGGAGTTGCCCCAAGTACACATTACATATTCCACTAGGTGGCAGGATTTCTGGGTCCATCTATACGTTACACCCACGGCCGGAAAGCAGGTCTCGTCAGGTGTTTGAGCGTTGGTCAGAAGGCTTGGCTGTGGAAGAGTGGAAGTCCGTGGCCTATTTCAAAACCCCCTGGGTTTCAAAGTTCACATTCAGTCTCTTGAAGCTTGAAGAGGTCTTTCTCCATTCAGTGGGGGGGTCCAAATCCAGGGCGCTGTGTATAAACTCTGGCTTTTATGGTTGGAGGTCTCAGGAGAGGGCCACAGGGATACACGGAGACCAAGATGCGGATTCAGAGGCACACAAAGAAGGCCACAAGTGCGTCCTCGTGGTCAGTAACAGTCACACATGCACACATGCGTGAAAACAAAAATATACCCTTTCACGTACCGGCCAACGCACATGCCTTAGTTCCTGCAGTCGTGCTGTCAGAAAAACATTGAGTTCTCTGTAAAGGTAGACGTCCTTGGGAGGCAGGGTCCGAGCTCAAGCCCAGGTAAAAATTCTCATGAATCATGATCTCTGAGTACACCGGTCCAATTCTGAAACCTGCCTGATTTATGTCCAGTTCTCAGGTGCAGCTGCTGGACAAGGCTGGCCGTCGGCAAAGCCAAGAAGACCTACGCGTTGGCTGATGACTGCAGGTGCTAAAGAAAAGTGGAAAAATGACGCGGGGGCATGTTGCTACGCGTGGCTCTGGCTAACTCAGGAAGGTAGGCTTTCACCCACCCTAAGATGTGCCATTGGATATGAGGTTTTTCTCAGACGGTCCCAGTGGCTGCAAGAGTGGATTGACTGTTGCTCTTTCTGAGTGGCCTGAGGGCTGTGGATTCCCCAGGGTTTTGGAGTACTCCGAGGTCATCTCTCCTCTTCAGACCCCCACGGCATGCCTGGTTGTGTTCTGCAGCATCCCAGCCTGTGCTTGGATCGATGATGACACCCTTGTATGCATTCCTTGGAAAATCTGAACAAAATGAGTGAGAACACTCTACCGTCTCCTCATCGAATCTGAGGTCCAGCACGTTTCGTCTCTCGGGGGTAGGGGAGAGTGAGGAGTGAGGGCAAGCGTCCCCTTCTGACCTGCATGCAAACACACACCAGGGTTCCAGAAATCGAGGTGCTCCTATCTGGGGGTCCACTGTGTCTGCCCATAAGCTGGGTCATCTACGCATATTAGGTCCCTGCTGAAAGACCGTTGAGGGCATGCGAGGGGGAAGGCTCTCCTGCTGGTCTTCAGAGTCGGAGTGTGTGCTGGTGTAGGCCCAGTAAGCTTGCAGCTTGGAAAGGTGTGCTTTGGCCAGGATCGCATTTGTCCCTGCAGCTTCGGGGGCTATTTCTGGAAGCCAAAATGAGGAAGCGTCCCTGGTTGGAGCCTGGAGCCTCAGGCCAGGCCTGTGTCCCTCCCTGTCATTTGTTTTGGCACATTGAAGTTCTTTAGTGCCCGGTGGGGATGGAGCAGTGGGTGGGTGTGGGCTGGGGTTGGTCTTCAATGGAAGGGAGCTGATGGATTAGGGCTAGGTATTGCCCATGCCGGCTACTCCACTGCAGTTCCCGACAGAGTTTTGGCACGAAGTGGGTCATCGTGGAGTGGGGTTAGGACCGAGTGCTGCATTTAAACCTGTGTGGTGGCTCCTAGCCTGAAGAAGGTTGTAAGGCATCATGAGGACACGTCCTGTGTGATGTCGTGGGATGGGCTGTCCTGATTGGGTTGCAGGAGCTGGCCACGTCTTCCCAAGAATGCGTGCTGTTCGTGATGCGCTGGCATCAGCTGCCTACGAAGGGGATGGCTTTGGCAGTACATGAGGATGCGGTTACGTACTTAACCTGCATAGAGTTGTGATCCCGTTGCCGGAGGAATGTCGCCCAAAGTGTGTCTTGCGGGACGCTGAGTGGTTAGACATGCTGAAGCGTCTGTGCCTCTCTCCTTGGGGGTATTTGGGTTATGCGCACATGCCCTTTGGCCACTTTGTTTCCTTATTTGGGAATGTGCAAAGCGAAAGTGTTTCTCCGAGAGGGCATGATGCGGCCAGCCCTTGTGGCACGCAGGAGTTTTGGACAGCTAGTGGTTTATCTGGAGCAGTCCGTTGGCGGAGCAGAGATGCGTTCAGTGTCTGATGCCAGGTGCACTGCCGTGGACAGCCACTGTGCCCTTTGAAGCTTGCAGGTCCCCTCACGAAGCAGAGTTCTTCCGTTGGAAATCGGTCTGTGTTCCTCGGGGAGAGTGCCTTTGATCTCTGTGAGGTTCTCGGTAGTGTCACTCTGTCAGTGAAGAAGTGCCAGGATGCATGGGGTATGGTCAGTGTCATCAAAGCAGTCGTGTTTGCGGTCTGCCATCCCTGGTATAGAGTGACCCCGTGTTTGAATGATGTCTGTGGCTTCCAGTAGGTTCGACTTACCCGGTGGGCAGGAGGAGGGCACGTAGGACAACACTTTCAAGAATTTGAGCGTTTCCTCCGGGTTCAGGGCCGCCTAACCTGCTGGCTGAGTGCTGGTAACACGTGCCCGGGAAGCTGGCCTAGTTTCCGCAGTTGGGTTTGAACGTGGGTCTTGGTTACTGAAACCCAGCACTTCCTGTGGTGGGCATTCCCATGGGTCCTCGGAAAGTGATTCGGCATAGTTGGCTACAATTGGCTGTTGGGCCGAATTTCGTTAGCCCCTTGAGAGGTGCCGGGCTGCATCTTACCTGTAGCCAGTCGCAGGTCGGCCCGCCCATAGGACGTTTTCTTGCTCCTAAAAATGATGGGAGTTGCCCCAAATACACATTACATATTCCACTAGGTTGCAGGATTTCTGGGTCCATCTATATGTTACACCCACGGCCGGAAAGCAGGTCTCGTCAGGTGTTTGTGCGTTGGTCAGAAGGCTTGGCTGTGGAAGAGTGGAAGTCCGTGGCCTATTTCAAAACCCCCTGGGTTTCAAAGTTCACATTCAGTCTCTTGAAGCTTGAAGAGGTCTTTCTCCATTCAGTGGGGGGGTCCAAATCCAGGGCGCTGTGTATAAACTCTGGCTTTTATGGTTGGAGGTCTCAGGAGAGGGCCACAGGGACACACAGAGACCATGATGCGGATTCAGAGGCACACAAAGAAGGCCACAAGTGCGTCCTCGTGGTCAGTAACAGTCACACACGCACACATGCGTGAAAACAAAAATTTACCCTTTCACGTACCGGCCAACGCAAATGCATTACTTCCTGCAGTCGTGCTGTCAGAAAAACATTGAGTTCTCTGTAAAGGTAGACGTCCTTGGGAGGCAGGGTCCGAGCTCAAGCCCAGGTAAAAATTCTCATGAATCATGATCTCTGAGTACACCGGTCCAATTCTGAAACCTGCCTGATTTATGTCCAGTTCTCAGGTGCAGCTGCTGGACAAGGCTGGCCGTCGGCAAAGCCAAGAAGACCTACGCGTTGGCTGATGACTGCAGGTGCTAAGGAAAAGTGGAAAAATGACGCGGGGGCATGTTGCTACGCGTGGCTCTGGCTAACTCAGGAAGGTAGGCTTTCACCCACCCTAAGATGTGCCATTGGATATGAGGTTTTTCTCAGACGGTCCCAGTGGCTGCAAGAGTGGATTGACTGTTGCTCTTTCTGAGTGGCCTGAGGGCTGTGGATTCCCCAGGGTTTTGGAGTACTCCGAGGTCATCTCTCCTCTTCAGACCACCACGGCATGCCTGGTTGTGTTCTACAGCATCCCAGCCTGTGCTTGGATCAATGATGACACCCTTGTATGCATTCCTTGGAAAATCTGAACAAAATGAGTGAGAACACTCTACCGTCTCCTCATCGAATCTGAGGTCCAGCACGTTTCGTCTCTCGGGGGTAGGGGAGAGTGAGGAGTGAGGGCCAGCGTCCCCTTCTGACCTGCATGCAAACACACACCAGGGTTCCAGAAATCGAGGTGCTCCTATCTGGGGGTCCACTGTGTCTGCCCATAAGCTGGGTCATCTACGCATATTAGGTCCCTGCTGAAAGACCGTTGAGGGCATGCGAGGGGGAAGGCTCTCCTGCTGGTCTTCAGAGTCGGAGTGTGTGCTGGTGTAGGCCCAATATGCTTGCAGCTTGGAAACGTGTGCTTTGGCCAGGATCGCGTTTGTGCTTGCAGCTTCGGGGGCTATTTCTGGAAGCCAAAATGAGGAAACGTCCCTGGTTGGAGCCTGGAGCCTCAGGCCAGGCCTGTGTCCCTCCCTGTCATTTGTTTTGGCACATTGAAGTTCTTTAGTGCCCGGTGGGGATGGAGCAGTGGGTGGGTGTGGGCTGGGGTGGGTCTTCAACAGAAGGGAGCTGATGGATTAGGGCTAGGTATTGCCCATGCCGGCTACTCCACTGCAGTTCCCGACAGAGTTTTGGCACGAAGTGGGTCATCGTGGAGTGGGGTTAGGACCGAGTGCTGCATTTAAACCTGTTTGGTGGCTGCTAGCCTGTAGAAGGTGGTAAGGCATCATGAGGACACGTCCTGTGTGATGTCGTGGGATGGGCTGTCCTGATTGGGTTGCAGGAGCTGGCCACGTCTTCCCAAGAATGCGTGCTGTTCGTGATGCGCTGGCATCAGCTGCCTACGAAGGGGATGGCTTTGGCAGTACATGAGGATGCGGTTACGTACTTAACCTGCGTAGAGTTGTGATCCCGTTGCCGGAGGAATGTCGCCCAAAGTGTGTCTTGCGGGACGCTGAGAAGTTAGACATGCTGAAGCGTCTGTGCCTCTCTCCTTGGGGGTATTTGGGTTATGCGCACATGCCCTTTGGCCACTTTGTTTCCTTATTTGGGAATGTGCAAAGCGAAAGTGTTTTTCCGAGAGGGCATGATGCGGCCAGCCCTTGTGGCACGCAGGAGTTTTGGACAGCTAGTGGTTTATCTGGAGCAGTCCGCTGGCGGAGCAGAGATGCGTTCAGTGTTCTGATGCCAGGTGCACTGCCGTGGACAGCCACTGTGCCCTTTGAAGCTTGCAGGTCCCCTCGTGAAGCAGAGTTCTTCCGTTGGAAATCGGTCTGTGTTCCTCGGGGAGAGTGCCTTTGATCTCTGTGAGGTTCTCGGTAGTGTCACTCTGTCAGTGAAGAAGTGCCAGGATGCATGGGGTATGGTCAGTGTCATCAAAGCAGTCGTGTTTGCGGTCTGCCATCCCTGGTATAGAGTGACCCCGTGTTTGAATGATGTCTGTGGCTTCCAGTAGGTTCGACTTACCCGGTGGGCAGGAGGAGGGCATGTAGGACAACACTTTCAAGAATTTGAGCGTTTCCTCCGGGTTCAGGGCCGCCTAACCTGCTGGCTGAGTGCTGGTAACACGTGCCCGGGAAGCTAGCCTAGTTTCCGCAGTTGGGTTTGAACGTGGGTCTTGGTTACTGAAACCCAGCACTTCCTGTGGTGGGCATTCCCATGGGTCCTCGGAAAGTGATTTGGCATAGTTGGCAACAATTGGCTGTTGGGCCGAATTTCGTTAGCCCCTTGAGAGGTGCCGGGCTGCATCTTACCTGTAGCCAGTCGCAGGTCGTCCCGCCCATAGGAGGTTTTCTTGCTCCTAAAAATGATGGGAGTGGCCCCAAGAGCACATTACATATTCCACTAGGTTGCAGGATTTCTGGGTCCATCTATATGTTACACCCACGGCCGGAAAGCAGGTCTCATTAGGTGTTTGTGCGTTGGTCAGAAGGCTTGGCTGTGGAAGAGTGGAAGTCCGTGGCCTATTTTAAACCCCCTGGGTTTCAAAGTTCACATTCAGTCTCTTGAAGCTTGAAGAGGTCTTTCTCCATTCAGTGGGGGGGTCCAAATCCAGGGCGCTGTGTATAAACTCTGGCTTTTATGGTTGGAGGTCTCAGGAGAGGGCCACAGGGACACACAGAGACCAAGATGCGGATTCACAGGCACACAAAGAAGCCCACAAGCGCGTCCTCGTGTGCAGTAACAGTCACACATGCACACATGCGTGAAAACAAAAATATACCCTCTCACGTACCGGCCAACGTACATGCCTTACTTCCTGCAGTCGTGCTGTCAGAAAAACATTGAGTTCTCTGTAAAGGTAGACGTCCTTGGGAGGCAGGGTCCGAGCTCAAGCCCAGGTAAAAATTCTCATGAATCATGATCTCTGAGTACACCGGTCCAATTCTGAAACCTGCCTGATTTATGTCCAGTTCTCAGGTGCAGCTGCTGGACAAGGCTGGCCGTCGGCAAAGCCAAGAAGACCTACGCGTTGGCTGATGACTGCAGGTGCTAAGGAAAAGTGGAAAAATGACGCGGGGGCATGTTGCTACGCGTGGCTCTGGCTAACTCAGGAAGGTAGGCTTTCACCCACCCTAAGATGTGCCATTGGATATGAGGTTTTTCTCAGACGGTCCCAGTGGCTGCAAGAGTGGATTGACTGTTGCTCTTTCTGAGTGGCCTGAGGGCTGTGGATTCCCCAGGGTTTTGGAGTACTCCGAGGTCATCTCTCCTCTTCAGACCACCACGGCATGCCTGGTTGTGTTCTACAGCATCCCAGCCTGTGCTTGGATCAATGATGACACCCTTGTATGCATTCCTTGGAAAATCTGAACAAAATGAGTGAGAACACTCTACCGTCTCCTCATCGAATCTGAGGTCCAGCACGTTTCGTCTCTCGGGGGTAGGGGAGAGTGAGGAGTGAGGGCCAGCGTCCCCTTCTGACCTGCATGCAAACACACACCAGGGTTCCAGAAATCGAGGTGCTCCTATCTGGGGGTCCACTGTGTCTGCCCATAAGCTGGGTCATCTACGCATATTAGGTCCCTGCTGAAAGACCGTTGAGGGCATGCGAGGGGGAAGGCTCTCCTGCTGGTCTTCAGAGTCGGAGTGTGTGCTGGTGTAGGCCCAATATGCTTGCAGCTTGGAAACGTGTGCTTTGGCCAGGATCGCGTTTGTGCTTGCAGCTTCGGGGGCTATTTCTGGAAGCCAAAATGAGGAAACGTCCCTGGTTGGAGCCTGGAGCCTCAGGCCAGGCCTGTGTCCCTCCCTGTCATTTGTTTTGGCACATTGAAGTTCTTTAGTGCCCGGTGGGGATGGAGCAGTGGGTGGGTGTGGGCTGGGGTGGGTCTTCAACAGAAGGGAGCTGATGGATTAGGGCTAGGTATTGCCCATGCCGGCTACTCCACTGCAGTTCCCGACAGAGTTTTGGCACGAAGTGGGTCATCGTGGAGTGGGGTTAGGACCGAGTGCTGCATTTAAACCTGTGTGGTGGCTGCTAGCCTGTAGAAGGTGGTAAGGCATCATGAGGACACGTCCTGTGTGATGTCGTGGGATGGGCTGTCCTGATTGGGTTGCAGGAGCTGGCCACGTCTTCCCAAGAATGCGTGCTGTTCGTGATGCGCTGGCATCAGCTGCCTACGAAGGGGATGGCTTTGGCAGTACATGAGGATGCGGTTACGTACTTAACCTGCGTAGAGTTGTGATCCCGTTGCCGGAGGAATGTCGCCCAAAGTGTGTCTTGCGGGACGCTGAGAAGTTAGACATGCTGAAGCGTCTGTGCCTCTCTCCTTGGGGGTATTTGGGTTATGCGCACATGCCCTTTGGCCACTTTGTTTCCTTATTTGGGAATGTGCAAAGCGAAAGTGTTTTTCCGAGAGGGCATGATGCGGCCAGCCCTTGTGGCACGCAGGAGTTTTGGACAGCTAGTGGTTTATCTGGAGCAGTCCGCTGGCGGAGCAGAGATGCGTTCAGTGTTCTGATGCCAGGTGCACTGCCGTGGACAGCCACTGTGCCCTTTGAAGCTTGCAGGTCCCCTCGTGAAGCAGAGTTCTTCCGTTGGAAATCGGTCTGTGTTCCTCGGGGAGAGTGCCTTTGATCTCTGTGAGGTTCTCGGTAGTGTCACTCTGTCAGTGAAGAAGTGCCAGGATGCATGGGGTATGGTCAGTGTCATCAAAGCAGTCGTGTTTGCGGTCTGCCATCCCTGGTATAGAGTGACCCCGTGTTTGAATGATGTCTGTGGCTTCCAGTAGGTTCGACTTACCCGGTGGGCAGGAGGAGGGCACGTAGGACAACACTTTCAAGAATTTGAGCGTTTCCTCCGGGTTCAGGGCCGCCTAACCTGCTGGCTGAGTGCTGGTAACACGTGCCCGGGAAGCTAGCCTAGTTTCCGCAGTTGGGTTTGAACGTGGGTCTTGGTTACTGAAACCCAGCACTTCCTGTGGTGGGCATTCCCATGGGTCCTCGGAAAGTGATTTGGCATAGTTGGCAACAATTGGCTGTTGGGCCGAATTTCGTTAGCCCCTTGAGAGGTGCCGGGCTGCATCTTACCTGTAGCCAGTCGCAGGTCGTCCCGCCCATAGGAGGTTTTCTTGCTCCTAAAAATGATGGGAGTGGCCCCAAGAGCACATTACATATTCCACTAGGTTGCAGGATTTCTGGGTCCATCTATATGTTACACCCACGGCCGGAAAGCAGGTCTCATCAGGTGTTTGTGCGTTGGTCAGAAGGCTTGGCTGTGGAAGAGTGGAAGTCCGTGGCCTATTTTAAACCCCCTGGGTTTCAAAGTTCACATTCAGTCTCTTGAAGCTTGAAGAGGTCTTTCTCCATTCAGTGGGGGGGTCCAAATCCAGGGCGCTGTGTATAAACTCTGGCTTTTATGGTTGGAGGTCTCAGGAGAGGGCCACAGGGACACACAGAGACCAAGATGCGGATTCAGAGGCACACAAAGAAGCCCACAAGCGCGTCCTCGTGTGCAGTAACAGTCACACATGCACACATGCGTGAAAACAAAAATATACCCTCTCACGTACCGGCCAACGTACATGCCTTACTTCCTGCAGTCGTGCTGTCAGAGAAACATTGAGTTCTCTGTAAAGGTAGACGTCCTTGGGAGGCAGGGTCCGAGCTCAAGCCCAGGTAAAAATTCTCATGAATCATGATCTCTGAGTACACCGGTCCAATTCTGAAACCTGCCTGATTTATGTCCAGTTCTCAGGTGCAGCTGCTGGACAAGGCTGGCCGTCGGCAAAGCCAAGAAGACCTACGCGTTGGCTGATAACTGCAGGTGCTAAGGAAAAGTGGAAAAATGAAGCGGGGGCATGTCGCTACGCGTGGCTCTGGCTAACTCAGGAAGGTAGGCTTTCACCCACCCTAAGATGTGCCATTGGATATGAGGTTTTCCTCAGACGGTCCCAGTGGCTGCAAGAGTGGATTGACTGTTGCTCTTTCTGAGTGGCCTGAGGGCTGTGGATTCCCCAGGGTTTTGGAGTACTCCGAGGTCATCTGTCCTCTTCAGACCCCCACGGCATGCCCGGCTGTTTTCTGCAGTGTCCCAGCCTGTTGTTGGATCGATGATGACACCCTTGTATGCATTCCTTGGAAAATCTGAACAAAATGAGTGAGAACACTCTACCGTCTCCTCATCGAATCTGAGGTCCAGCACGTTTCGTCTCTCGGGGGTAGGGGAGAGTGAGGAGTGAGGGCCAGCGTCCCCTTCTGACCTGCATGCAAACACACACCAGGGTTCCAGAATTCGAGGTGCTCCTATCTGGGGGTCCACTGTGTCTGCCCATAAGCTGGGTCATCTACGCATATTAGGTCCCTGCTGAAAGACCGTTGAGGGCATGCGAGGGGGAAGGCTCTCCTGGTGGTCTTCAGAGTCGGAGTGTGTGCTGGTGTAGGCCCAGTAAGCTTGCAGCTTGGAAAGGTGTGCTTTGGCCAGGATCACGTTTGTGCTTGCAGCTTCGGGGGCTATTTCTGGAAGCCAAAATGAGGAAGCGTCCCTGCTTGGAGCCTGGAGCCTCAGGCCAGGCCTGTGTCCCTCCCTGTCATTTGTTTTGGCGCATTGAAGTTCTTTAGTGCCCAGTGGGGATGGAGCAGTGGGTGGGTGTGGGCTGGAGTTGGTCTTCAACGGAAGGGAGCTGATGGATTAGGGCTAGGTATTGCCCATGTCGGCTACTCCACTGCAGTTCCCGACAGAGTTTTGGCACGAAGTGGGTCATCGTGGAGTGGGGTTAGGACCGAGTGCTGCATTTAAGCCTGCGTGGTGGCTGCTAGCCTGCAGAAGATGGTAAGACATCATGAGGACACGTCCTGTGTGATGTCGTGGGATGGGCTGTCATGATTGGGTTGCAGGAGCAGGCCATGTCTTCCCAAGAATGCATACTGTTCGTGATGCACTGGCATCAGCTGCCTACGAAGAGGATGGCTTTGGCAGTACATGTGGATGCGGTTACGTACTTAACCTGAATAGAGTTGTGATCCCGTTGCCGGAGGAATGTCGCCCAAAGGGTGTCTTGCGGGATGCCGAGAATTTAGACATGCTGAAGCATCTGTGCCTCTCTCCTTGGGGGTATTTGGGTTATGCGCAGATGCCCTTTGGCCACTTTGTTTCATTGTTTGGGAATGTGCAAAGCGAAAGTGTTTCTCCGAGAGGGCATGATGCGGCCAGCCCTTGTGGCACACAGGAGTTTTGGACAGCTAGTGGTTTATCTGGAGCAGTCCGTTGGCAGAGCAGAGATGCGTTCAGTGTTCTGATGCCAGGTGCACTGCCGTGGACAGCCACTGTGCCCTTTGAAGCTTGCAGGTCCCCTCGCGAAGCAGAGTTCTTCCGTTGGAAATCGGTCTGTGTTCCTCGGGGAGAGTGCCTTTGATCTCTGTGAGGTTCTCGGTAGTGTCACTCTGTCAGTGAAGAAGTGCCAGGATGCATGGGGTATGGTCAGTGTCATCAAAGCAGTCGTGTTTGCGGTCTGCCATCCCTGGTATAGAGTGACCCCGTGTTTGAATGATGTCTGTGGCTTCCAGTAGGTTCGACTTACCCGGTGGGCAGGAGGAGGGCACGTAGGACAACACTTTCAAGAATTTGAGCATTTCCTCCGGGTTCAGGGCCGCCTAACCTGCTGGCTGAGTGCTGGTAACACGTGCCCGGGAAGCTAGCCTAGTTTCCGCAGTTGGGTTTGAACGTGGGTCTTGGTTACTGAAACCCAGCACTTCCTGTGGTGGGCATTCCCATGGGTCCTCGGAAAGTGATTTGGCATAGTTGGCAACAGTTGGCTGTTGGGCCGAATTTCGTTAGCCCCTTGAGAGGTGCCGGGCTGCATCTTACCTGTAGCCAGTCGCAGGTCGGCCCGCTCATAGGACGTTTTCTTGCTCCTAAAAATGATGGGAGTGGCCCCAAGTGCACATTACATATTCCACTAGGTTGCAGGGTTTCTGGGTCCATCTATATGTTACACCCACGGCCAGAAAGCAGGTCTCGTCAGGTGTTTGTGCGTTGGTCAGAAGGCTTGGCTGTGGAAGAGTGGAAGTCCGTGGCCTATTTCAAAACCCGCTGGGTTTCAAAGTTCACATTCAGTCTGTTGAAGCTTGAAGAGGTCTTTCTCCATTCAGTTCGGTGGTCCAAAACCAGGGCGCTGTGTATAAACTCTGGCTTTTATGGTTGGAGGTCTCAGGAGAGGGCCACAGGGACACACAGAGACCAAGATGCGGATTCAGAGGCACACAAAGAAGCCCACAAGCGCGTCCTCGTGTGCAGTAACAGTCACACACACACACATGCGTGAAAACAAAAATATACCCTCTCACGTACCGGCCAACGTACATGCCTTACTTCCTGCAGTCATGCTGTCAGAAAAACATTGAGTTCTCTGTAAAGGTAGACGTCCTTGGGAGGCAGGGTCCGAGCTCAAGCCCAGGTAAAAATTCTCATGAATCATGATCTCTGAGTACACCGGTCCAATTCTGAAACCTGCCTGATTTATGTCCAGTTCTCAGGTGCAGCTGCTGGACAAGGCTGGCCGTCGGCAAAGCCAAGAAGACCTACGCATTGGCTGATAACTGCAGGTGCTAAGGAAAAGTGGAAAAATGAAGCGGGGGCATGTCGCTACGCGTGGCTCTGGCTAACTCAGGAAGGTAGGCTTTCACCCACCCTAAGATGTGCCATTGGATATGAGGTTTTCCTCAGACGGTCCCAGTGGCTGCAAGAGTGGATTGACTGTTGCTCTTTCTGAGTGGCCTGAGGGCTGTGGATTCCCCAGGGTTTTGGAGTACTCCGAGGTCATCTGTCCTCTTCAGACCCCCACGGCATGCCCGGCTGTTTTCTGCAGCGTCCCAGCCTGTTGTTGGATCGATGATGACACCCTTGTATGCATTCCTTGGAAAATCTGAACAAAATGAGTGAGAACACTGTACCGTCTCCTCATCGAATCTGAGGTCCAGCACGTTTCGTCTCTCGGGGGTAGGGGAGAGTGAGGAGTGAGGGCCAGCGTCCCCTTCTGACCTGCATGCAAACACACACCAGGGTTCCAGAATTCGAGGTGCTCCTATCTGGGGGTCCACTGTGTCTGCCCATAAGCTGGGTCATCTACGCATATTAGGTCCCTGCTGAAAGACCGTTGAGGGCATGCGAGGGGGAAGGCTCTCCTGCTGGTCTTCAGAGTCGGAGTGTGTGCTGGTGTAGGCCCAGTAAGCTTGCAGCTTGGAAAGGTGTGCTTTGGCCAGGATTGCGTTTGTGCTTGCAGCTTCGGGGTCTATTTCTGGAAGCCAAAATGAGGAAGCGTCCCTGGTTGGAGCCTGGAGCCTCAGGCCAGGCCTGTGTCCCTCCCTGTCATTTGTTTTGGCGCATTGAAGTTCTTTAGTGCCCGGTGGGGATGGAGCAGTGGGTGGGTGTGGGCTGGGGTTGGTCTTCAACGGAAGGGAGCTGATGGATTAGGGCTAGGTATTGCCCATGTCGGCTACTCCACTGCAGTTCCCGACAGAGTTTTGGCACGAAGTGGGTCATCGTGGAGTGGGGTTAGGACCGAGTGCTGCATTTAAGCCTGCGTGGTGGCTGCTAGCCTGCAGAAGATGGTAAGACATCATGAGGACACGTCCTGTGTGATGTCGTGGGATGGGCTGTCATGATTGGGTTGCAGGAGCAGGCCATGTCTTCCCAAGAATGCATACTGTTCGTGATGCACTGGCATCAGCTGCCTACGAAGAGGATGGCTTTGGCAGTACATGTGGATGCGGTTACGTACTTAACCTGAATAGAGTTGTGATCCCGTTGCCGGAGGAATGTCGCCCAAAGGGTGTCTTGCGGGATGCCGAGAATTTAGACATGCTGAAGCATCTGTGCCTCTCTCCTTGGGGGTATTTGGGTTATGCGCAGATGCCCTTTGGCCACTTTGTTTCATTGTTTGGGAATGTGCAAAGCGAAAGTGTTTCTCCGAGAGGGCATGATGCGGCCAGCCCTTGTGGCACACAGGAGTTTTGGACAGCTAGTGGTTTATCTGGAGCAGTCCGTTGGCAGAGCAGAGATGCGTTCAGTGTTCTGATGCCAGGTGCACTGCCGTGGACAGCCACTGTGCCCTTTGAAGCTTGCAGGTCCCCTCGCGAAGCAGAGTTCTTCCGTTGGAAATCGGTCTGTGTTCCTCGGGGAGAGTGCCTTTGATCTCTGTGAGGTTCTCGGTAGTGTCACTCTGTCAGTGAAGAAGTGCCAGGATGCATGGGGTATGGTCAGTGTCATCAAAGCAGTCGTGTTTGCGGTCTGCCATCCCTGGTATAGAGTGACCCCGTGTTTGAATGATGTCTGTGGCTTCCAGTAGGTTCGACTTACCCGGTGGGCAGGAGGAGGGCACGTAGGACAACACTTTCAAGAATTTGAGCATTTCCTCCGGGTTCAGGGCCGCCTAACCTGCTGGCTGAGTGCTGGTAACACGTGCCCGGGAAGCTAGCCTAGTTTCCGCAGTTGGGTTTGAACGTGGGTCTTGGTTACTGAAACCCAGCACTTCCTGTGGTGGGCATTCCCATGGGTCCTCGGAAAGTGATTTGGCATAGTTGGCAACAGTTGGCTGTTGGGCCGAATTTCGTTAGCCCCTTGAGAGGTGCCGGGCTGCATCTTACCTGTAGCCAGTCGCAGGTCGGCCCGCTCATAGGACGTTTTCTTGCTCCTAAAAATGATGGGAGTGGCCCCAAGTGCACATTACATATTCCACTAGGTTGCAGGGTTTCTGGGTCCATCTATATGTTACACCCACGGCCAGAAAGCAGGTCTCGTCAGGTGTTTGTGCGTTGGTCAGAAGGCTTGGCTGTGGAAGAGTGGAAGTCCGTGGCCTATTTCAAAACCCGCTGGGTTTCAAAGTTCACATTCAGTCTGTTGAAGCTTGAAGAGGTCTTTCTCCATTCAGTTCGGTGGTCCAAAACCAGGGCGCTGTGTATAAACTCTGGCTTTTATGGTTGGAGGTCTCAGGAGAGGGCCACAGGGACACACAGAGACCAAGATGCGGATTCAGAGGCACACAAAGAAGCCCACAAGCGCGTCCTCGTGTGCAGTAACAGTCACACACACACACATGCGTGAAAACAAAAATATACCCTCTCACGTACCGGCCAACGTACATGCCTTACTTCCTGCAGTCATGCTGTCAGAAAAACATTGAGTTCTCTGTAAAGGTAGACGTCCTTGGGAGGCAGGGTCCGAGCTCAAGCCCAGGTAAAAATTCTCATGAATCATGATCTCTGAGTACACCGGTCCAATTCTGAAACCTGCCTGATTTATGTCCAGTTCTCAGGTGCAGCTGCTGGACAAGGCTGGCCGTCGGCAAAGCCAAGAAGACCTACGCATTGGCTGATAACTGCAGGTGCTAAGGAAAAGTGGAAAAATGAAGCGGGGGCATGTCGCTACGCGTGGCTCTGGCTAACTCAGGAAGGTAGGCTTTCACCCACCCTAAGATGTGCCATTGGATATGAGGTTTTCCTCAGACGGTCCCAGTGGCTGCAAGAGTGGATTGACTGTTGCTCTTTCTGAGTGGCCTGAGGGCTGTGGATTCCCCAGGGTTTTGGAGTACTCCGAGGTCATCTGTCCTCTTCAGACCCCCACGGCATGCCCGGCTGTTTTCTGCAGCGTCCCAGCCTGTTGTTGGATCGATGATGACACCCTTGTATGCATTCCTTGGAAAATCTGAACAAAATGAGTGAGAACACTGTACCGTCTCCTCATCGAATCTGAGGTCCAGCACGTTTCGTCTCTCGGGGGTAGGGGAGAGTGAGGAGTGAGGGCCAGCGTCCCCTTCTGACCTGCATGCAAACACACACCAGGGTTCCAGAATTCGAGGTGCTCCTATCTGGGGGTCCACTGTGTCTGCCCATAAGCTGGGTCATCTACGCATATTAGGTCCCTGCTGAAAGACCGTTGAGGGCATGCGAGGGGGAAGGCTCTCCTGCTGGTCTTCAGAGTCGGAGTGTGTGCTGGTGTAGGCCCAGTAAGCTTGCAGCTTGGAAAGGTGTGCTTTGGCCAGGATTGCGTTTGTGCTTGCAGCTTCGGGGTCTATTTCTGGAAGCCAAAATGAGGAAGCGTCCCTGGTTGGAGCCTGGAGCCTCAGGCCAGGCCTGTGTCCCTCCCTGTCATTTGTTTTGGCGCATTGAAGTTCTTTAGTGCCCGGTGGGGATGGAGCAGTGGGTGGGTGTGGGCTGGGGTTGGTCTTCAACGGAAGGGAGCTGATGGATTAGGGCTAGGTATTGCCCATGTCGGCTACTCCACTGCAGTTCCCGACAGAGTTTTGGCACGAAGTGGGTCATCGTGGAGTGGGGTTAGGACCGAGTGCTGCATTTAAGCCTGTGTGGTGGCTGCTAGCCTGCAGAAGATGGTAAGGCATCATGAGGACACGTCCTGTGTGATGTCGTGGGATGGGCTGTCCTGATTGGGTTGCAGGAGCTGGCCACGTCTTCCCAAGAATGCGTGCTGTTCGTGATGCGCTGGCATCAGCTGCCTACGAAGGGGATGGCTTTGGCAGTACATGAGGATGCGGTTACGTACTTAACCTGCGTAGAGTTGTGATCCCGTTGCCGGAGGAATGTCGCCCAAAGTGTGTCTTGCGGGACACCGAGAAGTTAGACATGCTGAAGCGTCTGTGCCTCTCTCCTTGGGGGTATTTGGGTTATGCGCACATGCCCTTTGGCCACTTTGTTTCCTTGTTTGGGAATGTGCAAAGCGAAAGTGTTTCTCCGAGAGGGCATGATGCGGCCAGCCCTTGTGGCACGCAGGAGTTTTGGACAGCTAGTGGCTTATCTGGAGCAGTCCGTTGGCGGAGCAGAGATGCGTTAAGTGTCTGATGCCAGGTGCACTGCCGTGGACAGCCACTGTGCCCTTTGAAGCTTGCAGGTCCCCTCGCGAAGCAGAGTTCTTCCGCTGGAAATCGGTCTGTGTTCCTCGGGGAGAGTGCCTTTGATCTCTGTGAGGTTCTCGGTAGTGTCACTCTGTCAGTGAAGAAGTGCCAGGATGCATGGGGTATGGTCAGTGTCATCAAAGCAGTCGTGTTTGCGGTCTGCCATCCCTGGTATAGAGTGACCCCGTGTTTGAATGATGTCTGTGGCTTCCAGTAGGTTCGACTTACCCGGTGGGCAGGAGGAGGGCACGTAGGACAACACTTTCAAGAATTTGAGCATTTCCTCCGGGTTCAGGGCCGCCTAAGCTGCTGGCTGAGTGCTGGTAACACGTGCCCGGGAAGCTAGCCTAGTTTCCGCAGTTGGGTTTGAACGTGGGTCTTGGTTACTGAAACCCAGCACTTCCTGTGGTGGGCATTCCCATGGGTCCTCAGAAAGTGATTTGGCATAGTTGGCAACAATTGGCTGTTGGGCCGAATTTCGTTAGCCCCTTGAGAGGTGCCAGCTGCATCTTACCTGTAGCCAGTCGCAGGTCGTCCCGCCCATAGGAGGTTTTCTTGCTCCTAAAAATGATGGGAGTGGCCCCAAGAGCACATTACATATTGCACTAGGTTGCAGGATTTCTGGGTCCATCTATATGTTACACCCACGGCCGGAAAGCAGGTCTCGTCAGGTGTTTGTGCGTTGGTCAGAAGGCTTGGCTGTGGAAGAGTGGAAGTCCGTGGCCTATTTTAAACCCCCTGGGTTTCAAAGTTCACATTCAGTCTCTTGAAGCTTGAAGAGGTCTTTCTCCATTCAGTGGGGGGGTCCAAATCCAGGGCGCTGTGTATAAACTCTGGCTTTTATGGTTGGAGGTCTCAGGAGAGGGCCACAGGGACACACAGAGACCAAGATGCGGATTCACAGGCACACAAAGAAGCCCACAAGCGCGTCCTCGTGTGCAGTAACAGTCACACATGCACACATGCGTGAAAACAAAAATATACCCTCTCACGTACCGGCCAACGTACATGCCTTACTTCCTGCAGTCGTGCTGTCAGAAAAACATTGAGTTCTCTGTAAAGGTAGACGTCCTTGGGAGGCAGGGTCCGAGCTCAAGCCCAGGTAAAAATTCTCATGAATCATGATCTCTGAGTACACCGGTCCAATTCTGAAACCTGCCTGATTTATGTCCAGTTCTCAGGTGCAGCTGCTGGACAAGGCTGGCCGTCGGCAAAGCCAAGAAGACCTACGCGTTGGCTGATAACTGCAGGTGCTAAGGAAAAGTGGAAAAATGAAGCGGGGGCATGTCGCTACGCGTGGCTCTGGCTAACTCAGGAAGGTAGGCTTTCACCCACCCTAAGATGTGCCATTGGATATGAGGTTTTCCTCAGACGGTCCCAGTGGCTGCAAGAGTGGATTGACTGTTGCTCTTTCTGAGTGGCCTGAGGGCTGTGGATTCCCCAGGGTTTTGGAGTACTCCGAGGTCATCTGTCCTCTTCAGACCCCCACGGCATGCCCGGCTGTTTTCTGCAGCGTCCCAGCCTGTTGTTGGATCGATGATGACACCCTTGTATGCATTCCTTGGAAAATCTGAACAAAATGAGTGAGAACACTCTACCGTCTCCTCATCGAATCTGAGGTCCAGCACGTTTCGTCTCTCGGGGGTAGGGGAGAGTGAGGAGTGAGGGCCAGCGTCCCCTTCTGACCTGCATGCAAACACACACCAGGGTTCCAGAATTCGAGGTGCTCCTATCTGGGGGTCCACTGTGTCTGCCCATAAGCTGGGTCATCTACGCATATTAGGTCCCTGCTGAAAGACCGTTGAGGGCATGCGAGGGGGAAGGCTCTCCTGCTGGTCTTCAGAGTCGGAGTGTGTGCTGGTGTAGGCCCAGTAAGCTTGCAGCTTGGAAAGGTGTGCTTTGGCCAGGATCGCGTTTGTGCTTGCAGCTTCGGGGGCTATTTCTGGAAGCCAAAATGAGGAAGCGTCCCTGGTTGGAGCCTGGAGCCTCAGGCCAGGCCTGTGTCCCTCCCTGTCATTTGTTTTGGCGCATTGAAGTTCTTTAGTGCCCGGTGGGGATGGAGCAGTGGGTGGGTGTGGGCTGGGGTTGGTCTTCAACGGAAGGGAGCTGATGGATTAGGGCTAGGTATTGCCCATGTCGGCTACTCCACTGCAGTTCCCGACAGACTTTTGGCACGAAGTGGGTCATCGTGGAGTGGGGTTAGGACCGAGTGCTGCATTTAAGCCTGTGTGGTGGCTGCTAGCCTGCAGAAGATGGTAAGGCATCATGAGGACACGTCCTGTGTGATGTCGTGGGATGGGCTGTCCTGATTGGGTTGCAGGAGCTGGCCACGTCTTCCCAAGAATGCGTGCTGTTCGTGATGCACTGGCATCAGCTGCCTACGAAGGGGATGGCTTTGGCAGTACATGAGGATGCGGTTACGTACTTAACCTGCGTAGAGTTGTGATCCCGTTGCCGGAGGAATGTCGCCCAAAGTGTGTCTTGCGGGACACCGAGAAGTTAGACATGCTGAAGCGTCTGTGCCTCTCTCCTTGGGGGTATTTGGGTTATGCGCACATGCCCTTTGGCCACTTTGTTTCCTTGTTTGGGAATGTGCAAAGCGAAAGTGTTTCTCCGAGAGGGCATGATGCGGCCAGCCCTTGTGGCACGCAGGAGTTTTGGACAGCTAGTGGCTTATCTGGAGCAGTCCGTTGGTGGAGCAGAGATGCGTTCAGTGTCTGATGCCAGGTGCACTGCCGTGGACAGCCACTGTGCCCTTTGAAGCTTGCAGGTCCCCTCGCGAAGCAGAGTTCTTCCGCTGGAAATCGGTCTGTGTTCCTCGGGGAGAGTGCCTTTGATCTCTGTGAGGTTCTCGGTAGTGTCACTCTGTCAGTGAAGAAGTGCCAGGATGCATGGGGTATGGTCAGTGTCATCAAAGCAGTCGTGTTTGTGGTCTGCCATCCCTGGTATAGAGTGACCCCGTGTTTGAATGATGTCTGTGGCTTCCAGTAGGTTCGACTTACCCGGTGGGCAGGAGGAGGGCACGTAGGACAACACTTTCAAGAATTTGAGCATTTCCTCCGGGTTCAGGGCCGCCTAACCTGCTGGCTGAGTGCTGGTAACACGTGCCCGGGAAGCTAGCCTAGTTTCCGCAGTTGGGTTTGAATGTGGGTCTTGGTTACTGAAACCCAGCACTTCCTGTGGTGGGCATTCCCATGGGTCCTCGGAAAGTGATTTGGCATAGTTGGCAACAATTGGCTGTTGGGCCGAATTTCGTTAGCCCCTTGAGAGGTGCCGGGCTGCATCTTACCTGTAGCCAGTCGCAGGTCGTCCCGCCCATAGGAGGTTTTCTTGCTCCTAAAAATGATGGGAGTGGCCCCAAGAGCACATTACATATTCCACTAGGTTGCAGGATTTCTGGGTCCATCTATATGTTACACCCACGGCCGGAAAGCAGGTCTCGTCAGGTGTTTGTGCGTTGGTCAGAAGGCTTGGCTGTGGAAGAGTGGAAGTCCGTGGCCTATTTTGAACCCCCTGGGTTTCAAAGTTCACATTCAGTCTCTTGAAGCTTGAAGAGGTCTTTCTCCATTCAGTGGGGGGGTCCAAATCCAGGGCGCTGTGTATAAACTCTGGCTTTTATGGTTGGAGGTCTCAGGAGAGGGCCACAGGGACACACAGAGACCAAGATGCGGTTTCAGAGGCACACAAAGAAGCCCACAAGCGCGTCCTCGTGTGCAGTAACAGTCACACATGCACACATGCGTGAAAACAAAAATATACCCTCTCACGTACCGGCCAACGTACATGCCTTACTTCCTGCAGTCGTGCTGTCAGAAAAACATTGAGTTCTCTGTAAAGGTAGACGTCCTTGGGAGGCAGGGTCCGAGCTCAAGCCCAGGTAAAAATTCTCATGAATCATGATCTCTGAGTACACCGGTCCAATTCTGAAACCTGCCTGATTTATGTCCAGTTCTCAGGTGCAGCTGCTGGACAAGGCTGGCCGTCGGCAAAGCCAAGAAGACCTACGCGTTGGCTGATAACTGCAGGTGCTAAGGAAAAGTGGAAAAATGAAGCGGGGGCATGTCGCTACGCGTGGCTCTGGCTAACTCAGGAAGGTAGGCTTTCACCCACCCTAAGATGTGCCATTGGATATGAGGTTTTCCTCAGACGGTCCCAGTGGCTGCAAGAGTGGATTGACTGTTGCTCTTTCTGAGTGGCCTGAGGGCTGTGGATTCCCCAGGGTTTTGGAGTACTCCGAGGTCATCTGTCCTCTTCAGACCCCCACGGCATGCCCGGCTGTTTTCTGCAGCGTCCCAGCCTGTTGTTGGATCGATGATGACACCCTTGTATGCATTCCTTGGAAAATCTGAACAAAATGAGTGAGAACACTCTACCGTCTCCTCATCGAATCTGAGGTCCAGCA
The DNA here is from genome assembly GCF_949752795.1 of Hyperoodon ampullatus. Classification (NCBI taxonomy): domain Eukaryota; kingdom Metazoa; phylum Chordata; class Mammalia; order Artiodactyla; family Ziphiidae; genus Hyperoodon; species Hyperoodon ampullatus. Next base: position 69,889,720 of record NC_136916.1, read on the forward strand.
CGTTTCGTCTCTCGGGGGTAGGGGAGAGTGAGGAGTGAGGGCCAGCGTCCCCTTCTGACCTGCATGCAAACACACACCAGGGTTCCAAAATTTGAGGTGCTCCTATCTGGGGGTCCACTGTGTCTGCCCATAAGCTGGGTCATCTACGCATATTAGGTCCCTGCTGAAAGACCGTTGAGGGCATGCGAGGGGGAAGGCTCTCCTGCTGGTCTTCAGAGTCGGAGTGTGTGCTGGTGTAGGCCCAGTAAGCTTGCAGCTTGGAAAGGTGTGCTTTGGCCAGGATCGCGTTTGTGCTTGCAGCTTCGGGGGCTATTTCTGGAAGCCAAAATGAGGAAGCGTCCCTGGTTGGAGCCTGGAGCCTCAGGCCAGGCCTGTGTCCCTCCCTGTCATTTGTTTTGGTGCATTGAAGTTCTTTAGTGCCTGGTGGGGATGGAGCAGTGGGTGGGTGTGGGCTGGGGTTGGTCTTCAACGGAAGGGAGCTGATGGATTAGGGCTAGGTATTGCCCATGTCGGCTACTCCACTGCAGTTCCCGACAGACTTTTGGCACGAAGTGGGTCATCGTGGAGTGGGGTTAGGACCAAGTGCTGCATTTAAGCCTGTGTGGTGGCTGCTAGCCTGCAGAAGATGGTAAGGCATCATGAGGACACGTCCTGTGTGATGTCGTGGGATGGGCTGTCCTGATTGGGTTGCAGGAGCTGGCCACGTCTTCCCAAGAATGCGTGCTGTTCGTGATGCGCTGGCATCAGCTGCCTACGAAGGGGATGGCTTTGGCAGTACATGAGGATGCGGTTACGTACTTAACCTGCGTAGAGTTGTGATCCCGTTGCCGGAGGAATGTCGCCCAAAGTGTGTCTTGCGGGACACTGAGAAGTTAGACATGCTGAAGCGTCTGTGCCTCTCTCCTTGGGGGTATTTGGGTTATGCGCACATGCCCTTTGGCCACTTTGTTTCCTTGTTTGGGAATGTGCAAAGCGAAAGTGTTTCTCCGAGAGGGCATGATGCGGCCAGCCCTTGTGGCACGCAGGAGTTTTGGACAGCTAGTGGCTTATCTGGAGCAGTCCGTTGGCGGAGCAGAGATGCGTTCAGTGTCTGATGCCAGGTGCACTGCCGTGGACAGCCACTGTGCCCTTTGAAGCTTGCAGGTCCCCTCGCGAAGCAGAGTTCTTCCGCTGGAAATCGGTCTGTGTTCCTCGGGGAGAGTGCCTTTGATCTCTGTGAGGTTCTCGGTGGTGTCACTCTGTCAGTGAAGAAGTGCCAGGATGCATGGGTTATGGTCAGTGTCATCAAAGCAGTCGTGTTTGCGGTCTGCCATCCCTGGTATAGAGTGACCCCGTGTTTGAATGATGTCTGTGGCTTCCAGTAGGTTCGACTTAACCGGTGGGCAGGAGGAGGGCACGTAGGACAACACTTTCAAGATTTTGAGCATTTCCTCCGGGTTCAGGGCCGCCTAACCTGCTGGCTGAGTGCTGGTAACACGTGCCCGGGAAGCTAGCCTAGTTTCCGCAGTGGGGTTTGAACGTGGGTCTTGGTTACTGAAACCCAGCACTTCCTGTGGTGGGCATTCCCATGGGTCCTCGGAAAGTGATTTGGCATAGTTGGCAACAATTGGCTGTTGGGCCGAATTTCGTTAGCCCCTTGAGAGGTGCCGGGCTGCATCTTACCTGTAGCCAGTCGCAGGTCGTCCCGCCCATAGGAGGTTTTCTTGCTCCTAAAAATGATGGGAGTGGCCCCAAGAGCACATTACATATTCCACTAGGTTGCAGGATTTCTGGGTCCATCTATATGTTACACCCACGGCCGGAAAGCAGGTCTCGTCAGGTGTTTGTGTGTTGGTCAGAAGGCTTGGCTGTGGAAGAGTGGAAGTCCGTGGCCTATTTTAAACCCCCTGGGTTTCAAAGTTCACATTCAGTCTCTTGAAGCTTGAAGAGGTCTTTCTCCATTCAGTGGGGGGGTCCAAATCCAGGGCGCTGTGTATAAACTCTGGCTTTTATGGTTGGAGGTCTCAGGAGAGGGCCACAGGGACACACAGAGACCAACATGCGGATTCACAGGCACACAAAGAAGCCCACAAGCGCGTCCTCGTGTGCAGTAACAGTCACACATGCACACATGCGTGAAAACAAAAATATACCCTCTCACGTACCGGCCAACGTACATGCCTTACTTCCTGCAGTCGTGCTGTCAGAAAAACATTGAGTTCTCTGTAAAGGTAGACGTCCTTGGGAGGCAGGGTCCGAGCTCAAGCCCAGGTAAAAATTCTCATGAATCATGATCTCTGAGTACACCGGTCCAATTCTGAAACCTGCCTGATTTATGTCCAGTTCTCAGGTGCAGCTGCTGGACAAGGCTGGCCGTCGGCAAAGCCAAGAAGACCTACGCGTTGGCTGATAACTGCAGGTGCTAAGGAAAAGTGGAAAAATGAAGCGGGGGCATGTCGCTACGCGTGGCTCTGGCTAACTCAGGAAGGTAGGCTTTCACCCACCCTAAGATGTGCCATTGGATATGAGGTTTTCCTCAGACGGTCCCAGTGGCTGCAAGAGTGGATTGACTGTTGCTCTTTCTGAGTGGCCTGAGGGCTGTGGATTCCCCAGGGTTTTGGAGTACTCCGAGGTCATCTGTCCTCTTCAGACCCCCACGGCATGCCCGGCTGTTTTCTGCAGCGTCCCAGCCTGTTGTTGGATCGATGATGACACCCTTGTATGCATTCCTTGGAAAATCTGAACAAAATGAGTGAGAACACTCTACCGTCTCCTCATCGAATCTGAGGTCCAGCACGTTTCGTCTCTCGGGGGTAGGGGAGAGTGAGGAGTGAGGGCCAGCGTCCCCTTCTGACCTGCATGCAAACACACACCAGGGTTCCAGAATTCGAGGTGCTCCTATCTGGGGGTCCACTGTGTCTGCCCATAAGCTGGGTCATCTACGCATATTAGGTCCCTGCTGAAAGACCGTTGAGGGCATGCGAGGGGGAAGGCTCTCCTGCTGGTCTTCAGAGTCGGTGTGTGTGCTGGTGTAGGCCCAGTAAGCTTGCAGCTTGGAAAGGTGTGCTTTGGCCAGGATCGCGTTTGTGCTTGCAGCTTCGGGGGCTATTTCTGGAAGCCAAAATGAGGAAGCGTCCCTGGTTGGAGCCTGGAGCCTCAGGCCAGGCCTGTGTCCCTCCCTGTCATTTGTTTTGGCGCATTGAAGTTCTTTAGTGCCCGGTGGGGATGGAGCAGTGGGTGGGTGTGGGCTGGGGTTGGTCTTCAACGGAAGGGAGCTGATGGATTAGGGCTAGGTATTGCCCATGTCGGCTACTCCACTGCAGTTCCCGACAGACTTTTGGCACGAAGTGGGTCATCGTGGAGTGGGGTTAGGACCGAGTGCTGCATTTAAGCCTGTGTGGTGGCTGCTAGCCTGCAGAAGATGGTAAGGCATCATGAGGACACGTCCTGTGTGATGTCGTGGGATGGGCTGTCCTGATTGGGTTGCAGGAGCTGGCCACGTCTTCCCAAGAATGCGTGCTGTTCGTGATGCGCTGGCATCAGCTGCCTACGAAGGGGATGGCTTTGGCAGTACATGAGGATGCGGTTACGTACTTAACCTGCGTAGAGTTGTGATCCCGTTGCCGGAGGAATGTCGCCCAAAGTGTGTCTTGCGGGACACCGAGAAGTTAGACATGCTGAAGCGTCTGTGCCTCTCTCCTTGGGGGTATTTGGGTTATGCGCACATGCCCTTTGGCCACTTTGTTTCCTTGTTTGGGAATGTGCAAAGCGAAAGTGTTTCTCCGAGAGGGCATGATGCGGCCAGCCCTTGTGGCACGCAGGAGTTTTGGACAGCTAGTGGCTTATCTGGAGCAGTCCGTTGGCGGAGCAGAGATGCGTTCAGTGTCTGATGCCAGGTGCACTGCCGTGGACAGCCACTGTGCCCTTTGAAGCTTGCAGGTCCCCTCGCGAAGCAGAGTTCTTCCGCTGGAAATCGGTCTGTGTTCCTCGGGGAGAGTGCCTTTGATCTCTGTGAGGTTCTCGGTGGTGTCACTCTGTCAGTGAAGAAGTGCCAGGATGCATGGGGTATGGTCAGTGTCATCAAAGCAGTCGTGTTTGCGGTCTGCCATCCCTGGTATAGAGTGACCCCGTGTTTGAATGATGTCTGTGGCTTCCAGTAGGTTCGACTTAACCGGTGGGCAGGAGGAGGGCACGTAGGACAACACTTTCAAGATTTTGAGCATTTCCTCCGGGTTCAGGGCCGCCTAACCTGCTGGCTGAGTGCTGGTAACACGTGCCCGGGAAGCTAGCCTAGTTTCCACAGTGGGGTTTGAACGTGGGTCTTGGTTACTGAAACCCAGCACTTCCTGTGGTGGGCATTCCCATGGGTCCTCGGAAAGTGATTTGGCATAGTTGGCAACAATTGGCTGTTGGGCCGAATTTCGTTAGCCCCTTGAGAGGTGCCGGGCTGCATCTTACCTGTAGCCAGTCGCAGGTCGTCCCGCCCATAGGAGGTTTTCTTGCTCCTAAAAATGATGGGAGTGGCCCCAAGAGCACATTACATATTCCACTAGGTTGCAGGTTTTCTGGGTCCATCTATATGTTACACCCACGGCCGGAAAGCAGGTCTCGTCAGGTGTTTGTGCGTTGGTCAGAAGGCTTGGCTGTGGAAGAGTGGAAGTCCGTGGCCTATTTTAAACCCCCTGGGTTTCAAAGTTCACATTCAGTCTCTTGAAGCTTGAAGAGGTCTTTCTCCATTCAGTGGGGGGGTCCAAATCCAGGACGCTGTGTATAAACTCTGGCTTTTATGGTTGGAGGTCTCAGGAGAGGGCCACAGGGACACACAGAGACCAAGATGCGGATTCACAGGCACACAAAGAAGCCCACAAGCGCGTCCTCGTGTGCAGTAACAGTCACACATGCACACATGCGTGAAAACAAAAATATACCCTCTCACGTACCGGCCAACGTACATGCCTTACTTCCTGCAGTCGTGCTGTCAGAAAAACATTGAGTTCTCTGTAAAGGTAGACGTCCTTGGGAGGCAGGGTCCGAGCTCAAGCCCAGGTAAAAATTCTCATGAATCATGATCTCTGAGTACACCGGTCCAATTCTGAAACCTGCCTGATTTATGTCCAGTTCTCAGGTGCAGCTGCTGGACAAGGCTGGCCGTCGGCAAAGCCAAGAAGACCTACGCGTTGGCTGATAACTGCAGGTGCTAAGGAAAAGTGGAAAAATGAAGCGGGGGCATGTCGCTACGCGTGGCTCTGGCTAACTCAGGAAGGTAGGCTTTCACCCACCCTAAGATGTGCCATTGGATATGAGGTTTTCCTCAGACGGTCCCAGTGGCTGCAAGAGTGGATTGACTGTTGCTCTTTCTGAGTGGCCTGAGGGCTGTGGATTCCCCAGGGTTTTGGAGTACTCCGAGGTCATCTGTCCTCTTCAGACCCCCACGGCATGCCCGGCTGTTTTCTGCAGCGTCCCAGCCTGTTGTTGGATCGATGATGACACCCTTGTATGCATTCCTTGGAAAATCTGAACAAAATGAGTGAGAACACTCTACCGTCTCCTCATCGAATCTGAGGTCCAGCACGTTTCGTCTCTCGGGGGTAGGGGAGAGTGAGGAGTGAGGGCCAGCGTCCCCTTCTGACCTGCATGCAAACACACACCAGGGTTCCAGAATTCGAGGTGCTCCTATCTGGGGGTCCACTGTGTCTGCCCATAAGCTGGGTCATCTACGCATATTAGGTCCCTGCTGAAAGACCGTTGAGGGCATGCGAGGGGGAAGGCTCTCCTGCTGGTCTTCAGAGTCGGTGTGTGTGCTGGTGTAGGCCCAGTAAGCTTGCAGCTTGGAAAGGTGTGCTTTGGCCAGGATCGCGTTTGTGCTTGCAGCTTCGGGGGCTATTTCTGGAAGCCAAAATGAGGAAGCGTCCCTGGTTGGAGCCTGGAGCCTCAGGCCAGGCCTGTGTCCCTCCCTGTCATTTGTTTTGGCGCATTGAAGTTCTTTAGTGCCCGGTGGGGATGGAGCAGTGGGTGGGTGTGGGCTGGGGTTGGTCTTCAACGGAAGGGAGCTGATGGATTAGGGCTAGGTATTGCCCATGTCGGCTACTCCACTGCAGTTCCCGACAGACTTTTGGCACGAAGTGGGTCATCGTGGAGTGGGGTTAGGACCGAGTGCTGCATTTAAGCCTGTGTGGTGGCTGCTAGCCTGCAGAAGATGGTAAGGCATCATGAGGACACGTCCTGTGTGATGTCGTGGGATGGGCTGTCCTGATTGGGTTGCAGGAGCTGGCCACGTCTTCCCAAGAATGCGTGCTGTTCGTGATGCACTGGCATCAGCTGCCTACGAAGGATGGCTTTGGCAGTACATGAGGATGCGGTTACGTACTTAACCTGCGTAGAGTTGTGATCCCGTTGCCGGAGGAATGTCGCCCAAAGTGTGTCTTGCGGGACACCGAGAAGTTAGACATGCTGAAGCGTCTGTGCCTCTCTCCTTGGGGGTATTTGGGTTATGCGCACATGCCCTTTGGCCACTTTGTTTCCTTGTTTGGGAATGTGCAAAGCGAAAGTGTTTCTCCGAGAGGGCATGATGCGGCCAGCCCTTGTGGCACGCAGGAGTTTTGGACAGCTAGTGGCTTATCTGGAGCAGTCCGTTGGTGGAGCAGAGATGCGTTCAGTGTCTGATGCCAGGTGCACTGCCGTGGACAGCCACTGTGCCCTTTGAAGCTTGCAGGTCCCCTCGCGAAGCAGAGTTCTTCCGCTGGAAATCGGTCTGTGTTCCTCGGGGAGAGTGCCTTTGATCCCTGTGAGGTTCTCGGTAGTGTCACTCTGTCAGTGAAGAAGTGCCAGGATGCATGGGGTATGGTCAGTGTCATCAAAGCAGTCGTGTTTGTGGTCTGCCATCCCTGGTATAGAGTGACCCCGTGTTTGAATGATGTCTGTGGCTTCCAGTAGGTTCGACTTACCCGGTGGGCAGGAGGAGGGCACGTAGGACAACACTTTCAAGAATTTGAGCATTTCCTCCGGGTTCAGGGCCGCCTAACCTGCTGGCTGAGTGCTGGTAACACGTGCCCGGGAAGCTAGCCTATTTTCCGCAGTGGGGTTTGAACGTGGGTCTTGGTTACTGAAACCCAGCACTTCCTGTGGTGGGCATTCCCATGGGTCCTCGGAAAGTGATTTGGCATAGTTGGCAACAATTGGCTGTTGGGCCGAATTTCGTTAGCCCCTTGAGAGGTGCCGGGCTGCATCTTACCTGTAGCCAGTCACAGGTCTTCCCGCCCATAGGAGGTTTTCTTGCTCCTAAAAATGATGGGAGTGGCCCCAAGAGCACATTACATATTCCACTAGGTTGCAGGATTTCTGGGTCCATCTATATGTTACACCCACGGCCGGAAAGCAGGTCTCGTCAGGTGTTTGTGCGTTGGTCAGAAGGCTTGGCTGTGGAAGAGTGGAAGTCCGTGGCCTATTTTAAACCCCCTGGGTTTCAAAGTTCACATTCAGTCTCTTGAAGCTTGAAGAGGTCTTTCTCCATTCAGTGGGGGGGTCCAAATCCAGGGCGCTGTGTATAAACTCTGGCTTTTATGGTTGGAGGTCTCAGGAGAGGGCCACAGGGACACACAGAGACCAACATGCGGATTCACAGGCACACAAAGAAGCCCACAAGCGCGTCCTCGTGTGCAGTAACAGTCACACATGCACACATGCGTGAAAACAAAAATATACCCTCTCACGTACTGGCCAACGTACATGCCTTACTTCCTGCAGTCGTGCTGTCAGAAAAACATTGAGTTCTCTGTAAAGGTAGACGTCCTTGGGAGGCAGGGTCCGAGCTCAAGCCCAGGTAAAAATTCTCATGAATCATGATCTCTGAGTACACCGATCCAATTCTGAAACCTGCCTGATTTATGTCCAGTTCTCAGGTGCAGCTGCTGGACAAGGCTGGCCGTCGGCAAAGCCAAGAAGACCTACGCGTTGGCTGATAACTGCAGGTGCTAAGGAAAAGTGGAAAAATGAAGCGGGGGCATGTCGCTACGCGTGGCTCTGGCTAACTCAGGAAGGTAGGCTTTCACCCACCCTAAGATGTGCCATTGGATATGAGGTTTTCCTCAGACGGTCCCAGTGGCTGCAAGAGTGGATTGACTGTTCCTCTTTCTGAGTGGCCTGAGGGCTGTGGATTCCCCAGGGTTTTGGAGTACTCCGAGGTCATCTCTCCTCTTCAGACCCCCACGGCATGTCCGGCTGTTTTCTGCAGCGTCCCAGCCTGTTGTTGGATCGATGATGACACCCTTGTATGCATTCCTTGGAAAATCTGAACAAAATGAGTGAGAACACTCTACCGTCTCCTCATCGAATCTGAGGTCCAGCACGTTTCGTCTCTCGGGGGTAGGGGAGAGTGAGGAGTGAGGCCCAGCGTCCCCTTCTGACCTGCATGCAAACACACACCAGGGTTCCAGAATTCGAGGTGCTCCTATCTGGGGGTCCACTGTGTCTGCCCATAAGCTGGGTCATCTACGCATATTAGGTCCCTGCTGAAAGACCGTTGAGGGCATGTGAGGGGGAAGGCTCTCCTGCTGGTCTTCAGAGTCGGAGTGTGTGCTGGTGTAGGCCCAGTAAGCTTGCAGCTTGGAAAGGTGTGCTTTGGCCAGGATCGCGTTTGTGCTTGCAGCTTCGGGGGCTATTTCTGGAAGCCAAAATGAGGAAGCGTCCCTGGTTGGAGCCTGGAGCCTCAGGCCAGGCCTGTGTCCCTCCCTGTCATTTGTTTTGGCGCATTGAAGTTCTTTAGTGCCCGGTGGGGATGGAGCAGTGGGTGGGTGTGGGCTGGGGTTGGTCTTCAACGGAAGGGAGCTGATGGATTAGGGCTAGGTATTGCCCATGTCGGCTACTCCACTGCAGTTCCCGACAGACTTTTGGCACGAAGTGGGTCATCGTGGAGTGGGGTTAGGACCGAGTGCTGCATTTAAGCCTGTGTGGTGGCTGCTAGCCTGCAGAAGATGGTAAGGCATCATGAGGACACGTCCTGTGTGATGTCGTGGGATGGGCTGTCCTGATTGGGTTGCAGGAGCTGGCCACGTCTTCCCAAGAATGCGTGCTGTTCGTGATGCGCTGGCATCAGCTGCCTACGAAGGGGATGGCTTTGGCAGTACATGAGGATGCGGTTACGTACTTAACCTGCGTAGAGTTGTGATCCCGTTGCCGGAGGAATGTCGCCCAAAGTGTGTCTTGCGGGACACCGAGAAGTTAGACATGCTGAAGCGTCTGTGCCTCTCTCCTTGGGGGTATTTGGGTTATGCGCACATGCCCTTTGGCCACTTTGTTTCCTTGTTTGGGAATGTGCAAAGCGAAAGTGTTTCTCCGAGAGGGCATGATGCGGCCAGCCCTTGTGGCACGCAGGAGTTTTGGACAGCTAGTGGCTTATCTGGAGCAGTCCGTTGGCGGAGCAGAGATGCGTTCAGTGTCTGATGCCAGGTGCACTGCCGTGGACAGCCACTGTGCCCTTTGAAGCTTGCAGGTCCCCTCGCGAAGCAGAGTTCTTCCGCTGGAAATCGGTCTGTGTTCCTCGGGGAGAGTGCCTTTGATCTCTGTGAGGTTCTCGGTAGTGTCACTCTGTCAGTGAAGAAGTGCCAGGATGCATGGGGTATGGTCAGTGTCATCAAAGCAGTCGTGTTTGCGGTCTGCCATCCCTGGTATAGAGTGACCCCGTGTTTGAATGATGTCTGTGGCTTCCAGTAGGTTCGACTTACCCGGTGGGCAGGAGGAGGGCACGTAGGACAACACTTTCAAGAATTTGAGCATTTCCTCCGGGTTCAGGGCCGCCTAACCTGCTGGCTGAGTGCTGGTAACACGTGCCCGGGAAGCTAGCCTAGTTTCCGCAGTGGGGTTTGAACGTGGGTCTTGGTTACTGAAACCCAGCACTTCCTGTGGTGGGCATTCCCATGGGTCCTCGGAAAGTGATTTGGCATAGTTGGCAACAATTGGCTGTTGGGCCGAATTTCGTTAGCCCCTTGAGAGGTGCCGGGCTGCATCTTACCTGTAGCCAGTCGCAGGTCGTCCCGCCCATAGGAGGTTTTCTTGCTCCTAAAAATGATGGGAGTTGCCCCAAGAGCACATTACATATTCCACTAGGTTGCAGGATTTCTGGGTCCATCTATATGTTACACCCACGGCCGGAAAGCAGGTCTCGTCAGGTGTTTGTGCGTTGGTCAGAAGGCTTGGCTGTGGAAGAGTGGAAGTCCGTGGCCTATTTTAAACCCCCTGGGTTTCAAAGTTCACATTCAGTCTCTTGAAGCTTGAAGAGGTCTTTCTCCATTCAGTGGGGGGGTCCAAATCCAGGGCGCTGTGTATAAACTCTGGCTTTTATGGTTGGAGGTCTCAGGAGAGGGCCACAGGGACACACAGAGACCAAGATGCGGATTCACAGGCACACAAAGAAGCCCACAAGCGCGTCCTCGTGTGCAGTAACAGTCACACATGCACACATGCGTGAAAACAAAAATATACCCTCTCACGTATCGGCCAACGTACATGCCTTACTTCCTGCAGTCGTGCTGTCAGAAAATCATTGAGTTCTCTGTAAAGGTAGACATCCTTGGGAGGCAGGGTCCGAGCTCAAGCCCAGGTAAAAATTCTCATGAATCATGATCTCTGAGTACACCGATCCAATTCTGAAACCTGCCTGATTTATGTCCAGTTCTCAGGTGCAGCTGCTGGACAAGGCTGGCCGTCGGCAAAGCCAAGAAGACCTACGCGTTGGCTGATAACTGCAGGTGCTAAGGAAAAGTGGAAAAATGAAGCGGGGGCATGTCGCTACGCGTGGCTCTGGCTAACTCAGGAAGGTAGGCTTTCACCCACCCTAAGATGTGCCATTGGATATGAGGTTTTCCTCAGACGGTCCCAGTGGCTGCAAGAGTGGATTGACTGTTGCTCTTTCTGAGTGGCCTGAGGGCTGTGGATTCCCCAGGGTTTTGGAGTACTCCGAGGTCATCTGTCCTCTTCAGACCCCCACGGCATGCCCGGCTGTTTTCTGCAGCGTCCCAGCCTGTTGTTGGATCGATGATGACACCCTTGTATGCATTCCTTGGAAAATCTGAACAAAATGAGTGAGAACACTGTACCGTCTCCTCATCGAATCTGAGGTCCAGCACGTTTCGTCTCTCGGGGGTAGGGGAGAGTGAGGAGTGAGGGCCAGCGTCCCCTTCTGACCTGCATGCAAACACACACCAGGGTTCCAGAATTCGAGGTGCTCCTATCTGGGGGTCCACTGTGTCTGCCCATAAGCTGGGTCATCTACGCATATTAGGTCCCTGCTGAAAGACCGTTGAGGGCATGCGAGGGGGAAGGCTCTCCTGCTGGTCTTCAGAGTCGGAGTGTGTGCTGGTGTAGGCCCAGTAAGCTTGCAGCTTGGAAAGGTGTGCTTTGGCCAGGATCGCGTTTGTGCTTGCAGCTTCGGGGGCTATTTCTGGAAGCCAAAATGAGGAAGCGTCCCTGGTTGGAGCCTGGAGCCTCAGGCCAGGCCTGTGTCCCTCCCTGTCATTTGTTTTGGCGCATTGAAGTTCTTTAGTGCCCGGTGGGGATGGAGCAGTGGGTGGGTGTGGGCTGGGGTTGGTCTTCAACGGAAGGGAGCTGATGGATTAGGGCTAGGTATTGCCCATGTCGGCTACTCCACTGCAGTTCCCGACAGACTTTTGGCACGAAGTGGGTCATCGTGGAGTGGGGTTAGGACCGAGTGCTGCATTTAAGCCTGCGTGGTGGCTGCTAGCCTGCAGAAGATGGTAAGGCATCATGAGGACACGCCCTGTGTGATGTCGTGGGATGGGCTGTCATGATTGGGTTGCAGGAGCAGGCCACGTCTTCCCAAGAATGCATACTGTTCGTGATGCGCTGGCATCAGCTGCCTACGAAGGGGATGGATTTGGCAGTACATGAGGATGCGGTTACGTACTTAACCTGCGTAGAGTTGTGATCCCGTTGCCGGAGGAATGTCGCCCAAAGGGTGTCTTGCGGGACACCGAGAAGTTAGACATGCTGAAGCGTCTGTGCCTCTCTCCTTGGGGGTATTTGGGTTATGCGCACATGCCCTTTGGCCACTTTGTTTCCTTGTTTGGGAATGTGCAAAGCGAAAGTGTTTCTCCGAGAGGGCATGATGCGGCCAGCCCTTGTGGCACGCAGGAGTTTTGGACAGCTAGTGGTTTATCTGGAGCAGTCCGTTGGCGGAGCAGAGATGCGTTCAGTGTTCTGATGCCAGGTGCACTGCCGTGGACAGCCAATGTGCCCTTTGATGCTTGCAGGTCCCCTCGCGAAGCAGAGTTCTTCCGTTGGAAATCGGTCTGTGTTCCTCGGGGAGAGTGCCTTTGATCTCTGTGAGGTTCTCGGTAGTGTCACTCTGTCAGTGAAGAAGTGCCAGGATGCATGGGGTATGGGCAGTGTCATCAAAGCACTCGTGTTTGCGGTCTGCCATCCCTGGTATAGAGTGACCCCGTGTTTGAATGATGTCTGTGGCTTCCAGTAGGTTCGACTTACCCGGTGGGCAGGAGGAGGGCACGTAGGACAACACTTTCAAGAATTTGAGCGTTTCCTCCGGGTTCAGGGCCGCCTAACCTGCTGGCTGGGTGCTGGCAACAGGTGCCCGGGAAGCTAGCCTAGTTTCCGCAGTTGGGTTTGAACGTGGGTCTTGGTTACTGAAACCCAGCACTTCCTGTGGTGTTCATTCCCATGGGTCCTCGGAAAGTGATTCGGCATAGTTGGCAACAATTGGCTGTTGGGCCGAATTTCGTTAGCCCCTTGAGAGGTGCCGGGCTGCATCTTACCTGTGGCCAGTCGCAGGTCGGCCCGCCCATAGGAGGTTTTCTTGCTCCTAAAAATGATGGGAGTGGCCCCAAGAGCACATTACATATTCCACTAGGTTGCAGGATTTCTGGGTCCATCTATATGTTACACCCACGGCCGGAAAGCAGGTCTCGTCAGGTGTTTGTGCATTGGTCAGAAGGCTTGGCTGTGGAAGAGTGGAAGTCCGTGGCCTATTTCAAAACCCCCTGGGTTTCAAAGTTCACATTCAGTCTGTTGAAGCTTGAAGATGTCTTTCTCCATTCAGTGGGGGGGTCCAAATCCAGGGCGCTGTGTATAAACTCTGGCTTTTATGGTTGGAGGTCTCAGGAGAGGGCCACAGGGACACACAGAGACCAACATGCGGATTCAGAGCCACACAAAGAAGCCCAGAAGCGCGTCCTCGTGTGCAGTAACAGTCACACACACACACATGCGTGAAAACAAAAATATACCCTCTCACGTACCGGCCAACGTACATGCCTTACTTCCTGCAGTCGTGCTGTCAGAAAAACATTGAGTTCTCTGTAAAGGTAGACGTCCTTGGGAGGCAGGGTCCGAGCTCAAGCCCAGGTAAAAATTCTCATGAATCATGATCTCTGAGTACACCGGTCCAATTCTGAAACCTGCCTGATTTATGTCCAGTTCTCAGGTGCAGCTGCTGGACAAGGCTGGCCGTCGGCAAAGCCAAGAAGACCTACGCGTTGGCTGATGACTGCAGGTGCTAAGGAAAAGTGGAAAAATGACGCGGGGGCATGTTGCTACGCGTGGCTCTGGCTAACTCAGGAAGGTAGGCTTTCACCCACCCTAAGATGTGCCATTGGATATGAGGTTTTTCTCAGACGGTCCCAGTGGCTGCAAGAGTGGATTGACTGTTGCTCTTTCTGAGTGGCCTGAGGCCTGTGGATTCCCCAGGGTTTTGGAGTACTCCGAGGTCATCTCTCCTCTTCAGACCCCCACGGCATGCCTGGTTGTGTTCTGCAGCATCCCAGCCTGTGCTTGGATCGATGATGACACCCTTGTATGCATTCCTTGGAAAATCTGAACAAAATGAGTGAGAACACTCTACCGTCTCCTCATCGAATCTGAGGTCCAGCACGTTTCGTCTCTCGGGGGTAGGGGAGAGTGAGGAGTGAGGGCCAGCGTCCCCTTCTGACCTGCATGCAAACACACACCAGGGTTCCAGAAATCGAGGTGCTCCTATCTGGGGGTCCACTGTGTCTGCCCATAAGCTGGGTCATCTACGCATATTAGGTCCCTGCTGAAAGACCGTTGAGGGCATGCGAGGGGGAAGGCTTTCCTGCTGGTCTTCAGAGTCAGAGTGTGTGCTGGTGTAGGCCCAGTATGCTTGCAGCTTGGAAAGGTGTGCTTTGGCCAGGATCGCGTTTGTGCTTGCAGCTTCGGGGGCTATTTCTGGAAGCCAAAATGAGGAAACGTCCCTGGTTGGAGCCTGGAGCCTCAGGCCAGGCCTGTGTCCCTCCCTGTCATTTGTTTTGGCACATTGAAGTTCTTTAGTGCCCGGTGGGGATGGAGCAGTGGGTGGGTGTGGGCTGGCGTTGGTCTTCAACGGAAGGGAGCTGATGGATTAGGGCTAGGTATTGCCCATGTCGGCTACTCCACTGCAGTTCCCGACAGAGATTTGGCACGAAGTGGGTCATCGTGGAGTGGGGTTAGGACCGAGTGCTGCATTTAAACCTGTGTGGTGGCTGCTAGCCTGAAGAAGGTGGTAAGGCATCATGAGGACACGTCCTGTGTGATGTCGTGGGATGGGCTGTCATGATTGGGTTGCAGGAGCTGGCCACGTCTTCCCAAGAATGCGTGCTGTTCGTGATGCGCTGGCATCAGCTGCCTATGAAGGGGATGGCTTTGGCAGTACATGAGGATGCGGTTACGTACTTAACCTGCGTAGAGTTGTGATCCCGTTGCCGGAGGAATGTCGCCCAAAGTGTGTCTTGCGGGACGCTGAGTAGTTAGACATGCTGAAGCGTCTGTGCCTCTCTCCTTGGGGGTATTTGGGTTATGCGCACATGCCCTTTGGCCACTTTGTTTCCTTATTTGGGAATGTGCAAAGCGAAAGTGTTTCTCCGAGAGGGCATGATGCGGCCAGCCCTTGTGGCACGCAGGAGTTTTGGACAGCTAGTGGTTTATCTGGAGCCGTCCGTTGGCGGAGCAGAGATGCGTTCAGTGTCTGATGCCAGGTGCACTGCCGTGGACAGCCACTGTGCCCTTTGAAGCTTGCAGGTCCCCTCGCGAAGCAGAGTTCTTCCGTTGGAAATCGGTCTGTGTTCCTCGGGGAGAGTGCCTTTGATCTCTGTGAGGTTCTCGGTAGTGTCACTCTGTCAGTAATGAAGTGCCAGAATGCATGGGGTATGGTCAGTGTCATCAAAGCAGTCGTGTTTGCGGTCTGCCATCCCTGGTATAGAGTGACCCCGTGTTTGAATGATGTCTGTGGCTTCCAGTAGGTTCGACTTACCCGGTGGGCAGGAGGAGGGCACGTAGGACAACACTGTCAAGAATTTGAGCGTTTCCTCCGGGTTCAGGGCCGCCTAACCTGCTGGCTGAGTGCTGGCAACACGTGCCCGGGAAGCTAGCCTAGTTTCCGCAGTTGGGTTTGAACGTGGGTCTTGGTTACTGAAACCCAGCACTTCCTGTGGTGGGCATTCCCATGGGTCCTCGGAAAGTGATTTGGCATAGTTGGCAACAATTGGCTGTTGGGCCGAATTTCGTTAGCCCCTTGAGAGGTGCCGGGATGAATCTTACCTGTAGCCAGTCACAGATCGGCCCGCCCATAGGAGGTTTTCTTGCTCCTAAAAATGATGGGAGTGGCCCCAAGTGCACATTACATATTCCACTAGGTTGCAGGATTTCTGGGTCCATCTATATGTTACACCCACGGCCGGAAAGCAGGTCTCGTCAGGTGTTTGTGCGTTGGTCAGAAGGCTTGGCTGTGGAAGAGTGGAAGTCCGTGGCCTATTTCAAAACCCCCTGGGTTTCAAAGTTCACATTCAGTCTGTTGAAGCTTGAAGAGGTCTTTCTCCATTCAGTTCGGGGGTCCAAATCCAGGGCGCTGTGTATAAACTCTGGCTTTTATGGTTGGAGGTCTCAGGAGAGGGCCACAGGGACACACAGAGACCAACATGCGGATTCAGAGGCACACAAAGAAGCCCAGAAGCGTGTCCTCGTGTGCAGTAACAGTCACACACACACACATGCGTGAAAACAAAAATATACCCTCTCACGTACCGGCCAACGTACATGCCTTACTTCCTGCAGTCGTGCTGTCAGAAAAACATTGAGTTCTCTGTAAAGGTAGACGTCCTTGGGAGGCAGGGTCCGAGCTCAAGCCCAGGTAAAAATTCTCATGAATCATGATCTCTGAGTACACCGGTCCAATTCTGAAGCCTGCCTGCTTTATGTCCAGTTCTCAGGTGCAGCTGCTGGACAAGGCTGGCCGTCGGCAAAGCCAAGAAGACCTACGCGTTGGCTGATGACTGCAGGTGCTAAGGAAAAGTGGAAAAATGACGCGGGGGCATGTTGCTATGCGTGGCTCTGGCCAACTCAGGAAGGTAGGCTTTCACCCACCCTAAGATGTGCCATTGGATATGAGGTTTTTCTCAGACGGTCCCAGTGGCTGCAAGAGTGGATTGACTGTTGCTCTTTCTGAGTGGCCTGAGGGCTGTGGATTCCCCAGGGTTTGGAGTACTCCGAGGTCATCTGTCCTCTTCAGACCCCCACGGCATGCGTGGTTGTGTTCTGCAGCATCCCAGCCTGTGCTTGGATCGATGATGACACCCTTGTATGCATTCCTTGGAAAATCTGAACAAAATGAGTGAGAACACTGTACCGTCTCCTCATCGAATCTGAGGTCCAGCACGTTTCGTCTCTCGGGGGTAGGGGAGAGTGAGGAGTGAGGGCCAGCGTCCCCTTCTGACCTGCATGCAAACACACACCAGGGTTCCAGAATTCGAGGTGCTCCTATCTGGGGGTCCACTGTGTCTGCCCATAAGCTGGGTCATCTACGCATATTAGGTCCCTGCTGAAAGACCGTTGAGGGCATGCGAGGGGTAAGGCTCTCCTGCTGGTCTTCAGAGTCGGAGTGTGTGCTGGTGTAGGCCCAGTAAGCTTGCAGCTTGGAAAGGTGTGCTTTGGCCAGGATCGCGTTTGTGCTTGCAGCTTCGGGGGCTATTTCTGGAAGCCAAAATGAGGAAGCGTCCCTGGTTGGAGCCTGGAGCCTCAGGCCAGGCCTGTGTCCCTCCCTGTCATTTGTTTTGGCGCATTGAAGTTCTTTAGTGCCCGGTGGGGATGGAGCAGTGGGTGGGTGTGGGCTGGGGTTGGTCTTCAATGGAAGGGAGCTGATGGATTAGGGCTAGGTATTGCCCATGTCGGCTACTCCACTGCAGTTCCCGACAGACTTTTGGCACGAAGTGGGTCATCGTGGAGTGGGGTTAGGACCGAGTGCTGCATTTAAGCCTGTGTGGTGGCTGCTAGCCTGCAGAAGATGGTAAGGCATCATGAGGACACGTCCTGTGTGATGTCGTGGGATGGGCTGTCCTGATTGGGTTGCAGGAGCTGGCCACGTCTTCCCAAGAATGCGTGCTGTTCGTGATGCGCTGGCATCAGCTGCCTACGAAGGGGATGGCTTTGGCAGTACATGAGGATGCGGTTACGTACTTAACCTGCGTAGAGTTGTGATCCCGTTGCCGGAGGAATGTCGCCCAAAGTGTGTCTTGCGGGACACCGAGAAGTTAGACATGCTGAAGCGTCTGTGCCTCTCTCCTTGGGGGTATTTGGGTTATGCGCACATGCCCTTTGGCCACTTTGTTTCCTTGTTTGGGAATGTGCAAAGCGAAAGTGTTTCTCCGAGAGGGCATGATGCGGCCAGCCCTTGTGGCACGCAGGAGTTTTGGACAGCTAGTGGCTTATCTGGAGCAGTCCGTTGGCGGAGCAGAGATGCGTTCAGTGTCTGATGCCAGGTGCACTGCCGTGGACAGCCACTGTGCCCTTTGAAGCTTGCAGGTCCCCTCGCGAAGCAGAGTTCTTCCGCTGGAAATCGGTCTGTGTTCCTCGGGGAGAGTGCCTTTGATCTCTGTGAGGTTCTCGGTAGTGTCACTCTGTCAGTGAAGAAGTGCCAGGATGCATGGGGTATGGTCAGTGTCATCAAAGCAGTCGTGTTTGCGGTCTGCCATCCCTGGTATAGAGTGACCCCGTGTTTGAATGATGTCTGTGGCTTCCAGTAGGTTCGACTTACCCGGTGGGCAGGAGGAGGGCACGTAGGACAACACTTTCAAGAATTTGAGCATTTCCTCCGGGTTCAGGGCCGCCTAACCTGCTGGCTGAGTGCTGGTAACACGTGCCCGGGAAGCTAGCCTAGTTTCCACAGTTGGGTTCGAAAGTGCGTCTTGGTTACTGAAACCCAGCACTTCCTGTGGTGGGCATTCCCATGGGTCCTCGGAAAGTGATTTGGCATAGTTGGCAACAATTGGCTGTTAGGCCGAATTTCGTTAGCCCCTTGAGAGGTGCCGGGCTGCATCTTACCTGTAGCCAGTCGCAGGTTGTCCCGCCCATAGGAGGTTTTCTTGCTCCTAAAAATGATGGGAGCGGCCCCAAGAGCACATTACATATTCCACTAGGTTGCAGGATTTCTGGGTCCATCTATATGTTACACCCACGGCCGGAAAGCAGGTCTCGTCAGGTGTTTGTGCGTTGGTCAGAAGGCTTGGCTGTGGAAGAGTGGAAGTCCGTGGCCTATTTTAAACCCCCTGCGTTTCAAAGTTCACATTCAGTCTCTTGAAGCTTGAAGAGGTCTTTCTCCATTCAGTGGGGGGGTCCAAATCCAGGGCGCTGTGTATAAACTCTGGCTTTTATGGTTGGAGGTCTCAGGAGAGGGCCACAGGGACACACAGAGACCAAGATGCGGATTCAGAGGCACACAAAGAAGCCCAGAAGTGCGTCCTCGTGTGCAGTAACAGTCACACATGCACACATGCGTGAAAACAAAAATATACCCTCTCACGTACCGGCCAACGTACATGCCTTACTTCCTGCAGTCGTGCTGTCAGAAAAACATTGAGTTCTCTGTAAAGGTAGACGTCCTTGGGAGGCAGGGTCCGAGCTCAAGCCCAGGTAAAAATTCTCATGAATCATGATCTCTGAGTACACCGGTCCAATTCTGAAACCTGCCTGATTTATGTCCAGTTCTCAGGTGCAGCTGCTGGACAAGGCTGGCCGTCGGCAAAGCCAAGAAGACCTACGCGTTGGCTGATAACTGCAGGTGCTAAGGAAAAGTGGAAAAATGAAGCGGGGGCATGTCGCTACGCGTGGCTCTGGCTAACTCAGGAAGGTAGGCTTTCACCCACCCTAAGATGTGCCATTGGATATGAGGTTTTCCTCAGACGGTCCCAGTGGCTGCAAGAGTGGATTGACTGTTGCTCTTTCTGAGTGGCCTGAGGGCTGTGGATTCCCCAGGGTTTTGGAGTACTCCAAGGTCATCTGTCCTCTTCAGACCCCCACGGCATGCCCGGCTGTTTTCTGCAGCGTCCCAGCCTGTTGTTGGATCGATGATGACACCCTTGTATGCATTCCTTGGAAAATCTGAACAAAATGAGTGAGAACACTCTACCGTCTCCTCATCGAATCTGAGGTCCAGCACGTTTCGTCTCTCGGGGGTAGGGGAGAGTGAGGAGTGAGGGCCAGCGTCCCCTTCTGACCTGCATGCAAACACACACCAGGGTTCCAGAATTCGAGGTGCTCCTATCTGGGGGTCCACTGTGTCTGCCCATAAGCTGGGTCATCTACGCATATTAGGTCCCTGCTGAAAGACCGTTGAGGGCATGCGAGGGGGAAGGCTCTCCTGCTGGTCTTCAGAGTCGGAGTGTGTGCTGGTGTAGGCCCAGTAAGCTTGCAGCTTGGAAAGGTGTGCTTTGGCCAGGATCGCGTTTGTGCTTGCAGCTTCGGGGGCTATTTCTGGAAGCCAAAATGAGGAAGCGTCCCTGGTTGGAGCCTGGAGCCTCAGGCCAGGCCTGTGTCCCTCCCTGTCATTTGTTTTGGCGCATTGAAGTTCTTTAGTGCCCGGTGGGGATGGAGCAGTGGGTGGGTGTGGGCTGGGGTTGGTCTTCAACGGAAGGGAGCTGATGGATTAGGACTAGGTATTGCCCATGTCGGCTACTCCACTGCAGTTCCCGACAGAGTTTTGGCACGAAGTGGGTCATCGTGGAGTGGGGTTAGGACCGAGTGCTGCATTTAAGCCTGCGTGGTGGCTGCTAGCCTGCAGAAGATGGTAAGGCATCATGAGGACACGTCCTGTGTGATGTCGTGGGATGGGCTGTCATGATTGGGTTGCAGGAGCAGGCCACGTCTTCCCAAGAATGCATACTGTTCGTGATGCGCTGGCATCAGCTGCCTACGAAGGGGATGGATTTGGCAGTACATGAGGATGCGGTTACGTACTTAACCTGCGTAGAGTTGTGATCCCGTTGCCGGAGGAATGTCACCCAAAGGGTGTCTTGCGGGACGCCGAGAAGTTAGACATGCTGAAGGGTCTGTGCCTCTCTCCTTGGGGGTATTTGGGTTATGCGCACATGCCCTTTGGCCACTTTGTTTCCTTGTTTGGGAATGTGCAAAGCGAAAGTGTTTCTCCGAGAGGGCATGATGCGGCCAGCCCTTGTGGCACGCAGGAGTTTTGGACAGCTAGTGGTTTATCTGGAGCAGTCCGTTGGCGGAGCAGAGATGCGTTCAGTGTTCTGATGCCAGGTGCACTGCCGTGGACACCCAATGTGCCCTTTGAAGCTTGCAGGTCCCCTCGCGAAGCAGAGTCCTTCCGTTGGAAATCGGTCTGTGTTCCTCGGGGAGAGTGCCTTTGATCTCTGTGAGGTTCTCGGTAGTGTCACTCTGTCAGTGAAGAAGTGCCAGGATGCATGGGGTATGGGCAGTGTCATCAAAGCACTCGTGTTTGCGGTCTGCCATCCCTGGTATAGAGTGACCCCGTGTTTGAATGATGTCTGTGGCTTCCAGTAGGTTCGACTTACCTGGTGGGCAGGAGGAGGGCACGTAGGACAATACTTTGAAGAATTTGAGCGTTTCCTCCGGGTTCAGGGCCGCCTAACCTGCTGGCTGGGTGCTGGCAACAGGTGCCCGGGAAGCTAGCCTAGTTTCCGCAGTTGGGTTTGAACGTGGGTCTTGGTTACTGAAACCCAGCAATTCCTGTGGTGTTCATTCCCATGGGTCCTCGGAAAGTGATTCGGCATAGTTGGCAACAATTGGCTGTTGGTCCGAATTTCGTTAGCCCCTTGAGAGGTGCCGGGCTGCATCTTACCTGTGGCCAGTCGCAGGTCGGCCCGCCCATAGGAGGTTTTCTTGCTCCTAAAAATGATGGGAGTGGCCCCAAGAGCACATTACATATTCCACTAGGTTGCAGGATTTCTGGGTCCATCTATATGTTACACCCACGGCCGGAAAGCAGGTCTCGTCAGGTGTTTGTGCATTGGTCAGAAGGCTTGGCTGTGGAAGAGTGGAAGTCCGTGGCCTATTTCAAAACCCCCTGGGTTTCAAAGTTCACATTCAGTCTGTTGAAGCTTGAAGATGTCTTTCTCCATTCAGTGGGGGGGTCCAAATCCAGGGCGCTGTGTATAAACTCTGGCTTTTATGGTTGGAGGTCTCAGGAGAGGGCCACATGGACACACAGAGAACAAGATGCGGATTCAGAGGCACACAAAGAAGCCCAGAAGCGCGTCCTCGTGTGCAGTAACAGTCACACACACACACATGCGTGAAAACAAAAATATACCCTCTCACGTACCGGCCAACGTACATGCCTTACTTCCTGCAGTCGTGCTGTCAGAAAAACATTGAGTTCTCTGTAAAGGTAGACGTCCTTGGGAGGCAGGGTCCGAGCTCAAGCCCAGGTAAAAATTCTCATGAATCATGATCTCTGAGTACACCGGTCCAATTCTGAAACCTGCCTGATTTATGTCCAGTTCTCAGGTGCAGCTGCTGGACAAGGCTGGCCGTCGGCAAAGCCAAGAAGACCTACGCGTTGGCTGATGACTGCAGGTGCTAAGGAAAAGTGGAAAAATGACGCGGGGGCATGTTGCTACGCGTGGCTCTGGCTAACTCAGGAAGGTAGTCTTTCACCCACCCTAAGATGTGCCATTGGATATGAGGTTTTTCTCAGACGGTCCCAGTGGCTGCAAGAGTGGATTGACTGTTGCTCTTTCTGAGTGGCCTGAGGCCTGTGGATTCCCCAGGGTTTTGGAGTACTCCGAGGTCATCTCTCCTCTTCAGACCCCCACGGCATGCCTGGTTGTGTTCTGCAGCATCCCAGCCTGTGCTTGGATCGATGATGACACCCTTGTATGCATTCCTTGGAAAATCTGAACAAAATGAGTGAGAACACTCTACCGTCTCCTCATCGAATCTGAGGTCCAGCACGTTTCGTCTCTCGGGGGTAGGGGAGAGTGAGGAGTGAGGGCCAGCGTCCCCTTCTGACCTGCATGCAAACACACACCAGGGTTCCAGAAATCGAGGTGCTCCTATCTGGGGGTCCACTGCGTCTGCCCATAAGCTGGGTCATCTACGCATATTAGGTCCCTGCAGAAAGACCGTTGAGGGCATGCGAGGGGGAAGGCTCTCCTGCTGGTCTTCAGAGTCGGAGTGTGTGCTGGTGTAGGCCCAGTAAGCTTGCAGCTTGGAAAGGTGTGCTTTGGCCAGGATCGCGTTTGTGCTTGCAGCTTCGGGGGCTATTTCTGGAAGCCAAAATGAGGAAACGTCCCTGGTTGGAGCCTGGAGCCTCAGGCCAGGCCTGTGTCCCTCCCTGTCATTTGTTTTGGCACATTGAAGTTCTTTAGTGCCCGGTGGGGATGGAGCAGTGGGTGGGTGTGGGCTGGCGTTGGTCTTCAACGGAAGGGAGCTGATGGATTAGGGCTAGGTATTGCCCATGCCGGCTACTCCACTGCAGTTCCCGACAGAGTTTTGGCACGAAGTGGGTCATCGTGGAGTGGGGTTAGGACCGAGTGCTGCATTTAAACCTGTGTGGTGGCTGCTAGCCTGAAGAAGGTGGTAAGGCATCATGAGGACACGTCCTGTGTGATGTCGTGGGATGGGCTGTCATGATTGGGTTGCAGGAGCTGGCCACGTCTTCCCAAGAATGCGTGCTGTTCGTGATGCGCTGGCATCAGCTGCCTATGAAGGGGATGGCTTTGGCAGTACATGAGGATGCGGTTACGTACTTAACCTGCGTAGAGTTGTGATCCCGTTGCCGGAGGAATGTCGCCCAAAGTGTGTCTTGCGGGACGCTGAGTAGTTAGACATGCTGAAGCGTCTGTGCCTCTCTCCTTGGGGGTATTTGGGTTATGCGCACATGCCCTTTGGCCACTTTGTTTCCTTATTTGGGAATGTGCAAAGCGAAAGTGTTTCTCCGAGAGGGCATGATGCGGCCAGCCCTTGTGGCACGCAGGAGTTTTGGACAGCTAGTGGTTTATCTGGAGCCGTCCGTTGGCGGAGCAGAGATGCGTTCAGTGTCTGATGCCAGGTGCACTGCCGTGGACAGCCACTGTGCCCTTTGAAGCTTGCAGGTCCCCTCGCGAAGCAGAGTTCTTCCGTTGGAAATCGGTCTGTGTTCCTCGGGGAGAGTGCCTTTGATCTCTGTGAGGTTCTCGGTAGTGTCACTCTGTCAGTAATGAAGTGCCAGAATGCATGGGGTATGGTCAGTGTCATCAAAGCAGTCGTGTTTGCGGTCTGCCATCCCTGGTATAGAGTGACCCCGTGTTTGAATGATGTCTGTGGCTTCCAGTAGGTTCGACTTACCTGGTGGGCAGGAGGAGGGCACGTAGGACAACACTGTCAAGAATTTGAGCGTTTCCTCCGGGTTCAGGGCCGCCTAACCTGCTGGCTGAGTGCTGGCAACACGTGCCCGGGAAGCTAGCCTAGTTTCCGCAGTTGGGTTTGAACGTGGGTCTTGGTTACTGAAACCCAGCACTTCCTGTGGTGGGCATTCCCATGGGTCCTCGGAAAGTGATTTGGCATAGTTGGCAACAATTGGCTGTTGGGCCGAATTTCGTTAGCCCCTTGAGAGGTGCCGGGATGAATCTTACCTGTAGCCAGTCACAGGTCGGCCCGCCCATAGGAGGTTTTCTTGCTCCTAAAAATGATGGGAGTGGCCCCAAGTGCACATTACATATTCCACTAGGTTGCAGGATTTCTGGGTCCATCTATATGTTACACCCACGGCCGGAAAGCAGGTCTCGTCAGGTGTTTGTGCGTTGGTCAGAAGGCTTGGCTGTGGAAGAGTGGAAGTCCGTGGCCTATTTCAAAACCCCCTGGGTTTCAAAGTTCACATTCAGTCTGTTGAAGCTTGAAGAGGTCTTTCTCCATTCAGTTCGGGGGTCCAAATCCAGGGCGCTGTGTATAAACTCTGGCTTTTATGGTTGGAGGTCTCAGGAGAGGGCCACAGGGACACACAGAGACCAACATGCGGATTCAGAGGCACACAAAGAAGCCCAGAAGCGTGTCCTCGTGTGCAGTAACAGTCACACACACACACATGCGTGAAAACAAAAATATACCCTCTCACGTACCGGCCAACGTACATGCCTTACTTCCTGCAGTCGTGCTGTCAGAAAAACATTGAGTTCTCTGTAAAGGTAGACGTCCTTGGGAGGCAGGGTCCGAGCTCAAGCCCAGGTAAAAATTCTCATGAATCATGATCTCTGAGTACACCGGTCCAATTCTGAAGCCTGCCTGCTTTATGTCCAGTTCTCAGGTGCAGCTGCTGGACAAGGCTGGCCGTCGGCAAAGCCAAGAAGACCTACGCGTTGGCTGATGACTGCAGGTGCTAAGGAAAAGTGGAAAAATGACGCGGGGGCATGTTGCTACGCGTGGCTCTGGCCAACTCAGGAAGGTAGGCTTTCACCCACCCTAAGATGTGCCATTGGATATGAGGTTTTTCTCAGACGGTCCCAGTGGCTGCAAGAGTGGATTGACTGTTGCTCTTTCTGAGTGGCCTGAGGGCTGTGGATTCCCCAGGGTTTGGAGTACTCCGAGGTCATCTCTCCTCTTCAGACCCCCACGGCATGCGTGGTTGTGTTCTGCAGCATCCCAGCCTGTGCTTGGATCGATGATGACACCCTTGTATGCATTCCTTGGAAAATCTGAACAAAATGAGTGAGAACACTGTACCGTCTCCTCATCGAATCTGAGGTCCAGCACGTTTCGTCTCTCGGGGGTAGGGGAGAGTGAGGAGTGAGGGCCAGCGTCCCCTTCTGACCTGCATGCAAACACACACCAGGGTTCCAGAATTCGAGGTGCTCCTATCTGGGGGTCCACTGTGTCTGCCCATAAGCTGGGTCATCTACGCATATTAGGTCCCTGCTGAAAGACCGTTGAGGGCATGCGAGGGGGAAGGCTCTCCTGCTGGTCTTCAGAGTCGGAGTGTGTGCTGGTGTAGGCCCAGTAAGCTTGCAGCTTGGAAAGGTGTGCTTTGGCCAGGATCGCGTTTGTGCTTGCAGCTTCGGGGGCTATTTCTGGAAGCCAAAATGAGGAAGCGTCCCTGGTTGGAGCCTGGAGCCTCAGGCCAGGCCTGTGTCCCTCCCTGTCATTTTTTTGGCGCATTGAAGTTCTTTAGTGCCCGGTGGGGATGGAGCAGTGGGTGGGTGTGGGCTGGGGTTGGTCTTCAACGGAAGGGAGCTGATGGATTAGGGCTAGGTATTGCCCATGTCGGCTACTCCACTGCAGTTCCCGACAGACTTTTGGCACGAAGTGGGTCATCGTGGAGTGGGGTTAGGACCGAGTGCTGCATTTAAGCCTGTGTGGTGGCTGCTAGCCTGCAGAAGATGGTAAGGCATCATGAGGACACGTCCTGTGTGATGTCGTGGGATGGGCTGTCCTGATTGGGTTGCAGGAGCTGGCCACGTCTTCCCAAGAATGCGTGCTGTTCGTGATGCGCTGGCATCAGCTGCCTACGAAGGGGATGGCTTTGGCAGTACATGAGGATGCGGTTACGTACTTAACCTGCGTAGAGTTGTGATCCCGTTGCCGGAGGAATGTCGCCCAAAGTGTGTCTTGCGGGACACCGAGAAGTTAGACATGCTGAAGCGTCTGTGCCTCTCTCCTTGGGGGTATTTGGGTTATGCGCACATGCCCTTTGGCCACTTTGTTTCCTTGTTTGGGAATGTGCAAAGCGAAAGTGTTTCTCCGAGAGGGCATGATGCGGCCAGCCCTTGTGGCACGCAGGAGTTTTGGACAGCTAGTGGCTTATCTGGAGCAGTCCGTTGGCGGAGCAGAGATGCGTTCAGTGTCTGATGCCAGGTGCACTGCCGTGGACAGCCACTGTGCCCTTTGAAGCTTGCAGGTCCCCTCGCGAAGCAGAGTTCTTCCGCTGGAAATCGGTCTGTGTTCCTCGGGGAGAGTGCCTTTGATCTCTGTGAGGTTCTCGGTAGTGTCACTCTGTCAGTGAAGAAGTGCCAGGATGCATGGGGTATGGTCAGTGTCATCAAAGCAGTCGTGTTTGTGGTCTGCCATCCCTGGTATAGAGTGACCCCGTGTTTGAATGATGTCTGTGGCTTCCAGTAGGTTCGACTTACCCGGTGGGCAGGAGGAGGGCACGTAGGACAACACTTTCAAGAATTTGAGCATTTCCTCCGGGTTCAGGGCCGCCTAACCTGCTGGCTGAGTGCTGGTAACACGTGCCCGGGAAGCTAGCCTAGTTTCCGCAGTGGGGTTTGAACGTGGGTCTTGGTTACTGAAACCCAGCACTTCCTGTGGTGGGCATTCCCATGGGTCCTCGGAAAGTGATTTGGCATAGTTGGCAACAATTGGCTGTTGGGCCGAATTTCGTTAGCCCCTTGAGAGGTGCCGGGCTGCATCTTACCTGTAGCCAGTCGCAGGTCGGCCCGCCCATAGGAGGTTTTCTTGCTCTTAAAAATGATGGGAGTGGCCCCAAGAGCACATTACATATTCCACTAGGTTGCAGGATTTCTGGGTCCATCTATATGTTACACCCACGGCCGGAAAGCAGGTCTCGTCAGGTGTTTGTGCGTTGGTCAGAAGGCTTGGCTGTGGAAGAGTGGAAGTCCGTGGCCTATTTTAAACCCCCTGGGTTTCAAAGTTCACATTCAGTCTCTTGAAGCTTGAAGAGGTCTTTCTCCATTCAGTGGGGGGGTCCAAATCCAGGGCGCTGTGTATAAACTCTGGCTTTTATGGTTGGAGGTCTCAGGAGAGGGCCACAGGGACACACAGAGACCAACATGCTGATTCACAGGCACACAAAGAAGACCACAAGCGCGTCCTCGTGTGCAGTAACAGTCACACATGCACACATGCGTGAAAACAAAAATATACCCTCTCACGTACTGGCCAACGTACATGCCTTACTTCCTGCAGTCGTGCTGTCAGAAAAACATTGAGTTCTCTGTAAAGGTAGACGTCCTTGGGAGGCAGGGTCCGAGCTCAAGCCCAGGTAAAAATTCTCATGAATCATGATCTCTGAGTACACCGATCCAATTCTGAAACCTGCCTGATTTATGTCCAGTTCTCAGGTGCAGCTGCTGGACAAGGCTGGCCGTCGGCAAAGCCAAGAAGACCTACGCGTTGGCTGATAACTGCAGGTGCTAAGGAAAAGTGGAAAAATGAAGCGGGGGCATGTCGCTACGCGTGGCTCTGGCTAACTCAGGAAGGTAGGCTTTCACCCACCCTAAGATGTGCCATTGGATATGAGGTTTTCCTCAGACGGTCCCAGTGGCTGCAAGAGTGGATTGACTGTTGCTCTTTCTGAGTGGCCTGAGGGCTGTGGATTCCCCAGGGTTTTGGAGTACTCCGAGGTCATCTGTCCTCTTCAGACCCCCACGGCATGCCCGGCTGTATTCTGCAGCATCCCAGCCTGTTGTTGGATCGATGATGACACCCTTGTATGCATTCCTTGGAAAATCTGAACAAAATGAGTGAGAACACTCTACCGTCTCCTCATCAAATCTGAGGTCCAGCACGTTTCGTCTCTCGGGGGTAGGGGAGAGTGAGGAGTGAGGGCCAGCGTCCCCTTCTGACCTGCATGCAAACACTCACCAGGGTTCCAGAATTCGAGGTGCTCCTATCTGGGGGTCCACTGTGTCTGCCCATAAGCTGGGTCATCTACGCATATTAGGTCCCTGCTGAAAGACCGTTGAGGGCATGCGAGGGGGAAGGCTCTCCTGCTGGTCTTCAGAGTCGGAGTGTGTGCTGGTGTAGGCCCAGTAAGCTTGCAGCTTGGAAAGGTGTGCTTTGGCCAGGATCGCGTTTGTGCTTGCAGCTTCGGGGGCTATTTCTGGAAGCCAAAATGAGGAAGCGTCCCTGGTTGGAGCCTGGAGCCTCAGGCCAGGCCTGTGTCCCTCCCTGTCATTTGTTTTGGCGCATTGAAGTTCTTTAGTGCCCGGTGGGGATGGAGCAGTGGGTGGGTGTGGGCTGGGGTTGGTCTTCAACGGAAGGGAGCTGATGGATTAGGGCTAGGTATTGCCCATGTCGGCTACTCCACTGCAGTTCCCGACAGACTTTTGGCACGAAGTGGGTCATCGTGGAGTGGGGTTAGGACCGAGTGCTGCATTTAAGCCTGTGTGGTGGCTGCTAGCCTGCAGAAGATGGTAAGGCATCATGAGGACACGTCCTGTGTGATGTCGTGGGATGGGCTGTCCTGATTGGGTTGCAGGAGCTGGCCACGTCTTCCCAAGAATGCGTGCTGTTCGTGATGCGCTGGCATCAGCTGCCTACGAAGGGGATGGCTTTGGCAGTACATGAGGATGCGGTTACGTACTTAACCTGCGTAGAGTTGTGATCCCGTTGCCGGAGGAATGTCGCCCAAAGTGTGTCTTGCGGGACACCGAGAAGTTAGACATGCTGAAGCGTCTGTGCCTCTCTCCTTGGGGGTATTTGGGTTATGCGCACATGCCCTTTGGCCACTTTGTTTCCTTGTTTGGGAATGTGCAAAGCGAAAGTGTTTCTCCGAGAGGGCATGATGCGGCCAGCCCTTGTGGCACGCAGGAGTTTTGGACAGCTAGTGGCTTATCTGGAGCAGTCCGTTGGCGGAGCAGAGATGCGTTCAGTGTCTGATGCCAGGTGCACTGCCGTGGACAGCCACTGTGCCCTTTGAAGCTTGCAGGTCCCCTCGCGAAGCAGAGTTCTTCCGCTGGAAATCGGTCTGTGTTCCTCGGGGAGAGTGCCTTTGATCTCTGTGAGGTTCTCGGTAGTGTCACTCTGTCAGTGAAGAAGTGCCAGGATGCATGGGGTATGGTCAGTGTCATCAAAGCAGTCGTGTTTGCGGTCTGCCATCCCTGGTATAGAGTGACCCCGTGTTTGAATGATGTCTGTGGCTTCCAGTAGGTTCGACTTACCCGGTGGGCAGGAGGAGGGCACGTAGGACAACACTTTCAAGAATTTGAGCATTTCCTCCGGGTTCAGGGCCGCCTAACCTGCTGGCTGAGTGCTGGTAACACGTGCCCGGGAAGCTAGCCTAGTTTCCACAGTTGGGTTTGAACGTGCGTCTTGGTTACTGAAACCCAGCACTTCCTGTGGTGGGCATTCCCATGGGTCCTCGGAAAGTGATTTGGCATAGTTGGCAACAATTGGCTGTTGGGCCGAATTTCGTTAGCCCCTTGAGAGGTGCCGGGCTGCATCTTACCTGTAGCCAGTCACAGGTTGTCCCGCCCATAGGAGGTTTTTTTGCTCCTAAAAATGATGGGAGCGGCCCCAAGAGCACATTACATATTCCACTAGGTTGCAGGATTTCTGGGTCCATCTATATGTTACACCCACGGCCGGAAAGCAGGTCTCGTCAGGTGTTTGTGCGTTGGTCAGAAGGCTTGGCTGTGGAAGAGTGGAAGTCCGTGGCCTATTTTAAACCCCCTGGGTTTCAAAGTTCACATTCAGTCTCTTGAAGCTTGAAGAGGTCTTTCTCCATTCAGTGGGGGGGTCCAAATCCAGGGCGCTGTGTATAAACTCTGGCTTTTATGGTTGGAGGTCTCAGGAGAGGGCCACAGGGACACACAGAGACCAAGATGCGGATTCAGAGGCACACAAAGAAGCCCAGAAGCGCGTCCTCGTGTGCAGTAACAGTCACACATGCACACATGCGTGAAAACAAAAATATACCCTCTCACGTACCGGCCAACGTACATGCCTTACTTCCTGCAGTCGTGCTGTCAGAAAAACATTGAGTTCTCTGTAAAGGTAGACGTCCTTGGGAGGCAGGGTCCGAGCTCAAGCCCAGGTAAAAATTCTCATGAATCATGATCTCTGAGTACACCGGTCCAATTCTGAAACCTGCCTGATTTATGTCCAGTTCTCAGGTGCAGCTGCTGGACAAGGCTGGCCGTCGGCAAAGCCAAGAAGACCTACGCGTTGGCTGATAACTGCAGGTGCTAAGGAAAAGTGGAAAAATGAAGCGGGGGCATGTCGCTACGCGTGGCTCTGGCTAACTCAGGAAGGTAGGCTTTCACCCACCCTAAGATGTGCCATTGGATATGAGGTTTTCCTCAGACGGTCCCAGTGGCTGCAAGAGTGGATTGACTGTTACTCTTTCTGAGTGGCCTGAGGGCTGTGGATTCCCCAGGGTTTTGGAGTACTCCGAGGTCATCTGTCCTCTTCAGACCCCCACGGCATGCCCGGCTGTTTTCTGCAGCGTCCCAGCCTGTTGTTGGATCGATGATGACACCCTTGTATGCATTCCTTGGAAAATCTGAACAAAATGAGTGAGAACACTCTACCGTCTCCTCATCGAATCTGAGGTCCAGCACGTTTCGTCTCTCGGGGGTAGGGGAGAGTGAGGAGTGAGGGCCAGCGTCCCCTTCTGACCTGCATGCAAACACACACCAGGGTTCCAGAATTCGAGGTGCTCCTATCTGGGGGTCCACTGTGTCTGCCCATAAGCTGGGTCATCTACGCATATTAGGTCCCTGCTGAAAGACCGTTGAGGGCATGCGAGGGGGAAGGCTCTCCTGCTGGTCTTCAGAGTCGGAGTGTGTGCTGGTGTAGGCCCAGTAAGCTTGCAGCTTGGAAAGGTGTGCTTTGGCCAGGATCGCGTTTGTGCTTGCAGCTTCGGGGGCTATTTCTGGAAGCCAAAATGAGGAAGCGTCCCTGGTTGGAGCCTGGAGCCTCAGGCCAGGCCTGTGTCCCTCCCTGTCATTTGTTTTGGCGCATTGAAGTTCTTTAGTGCCCGGTGGGGATGGAGCAGTGGGTGGGTGTGGGCTGGGGTTGGTCTTCAACGGAAGGGAGCTGATGGATTAGGACTAGGTATTGCCCATGTCGGCTACTCCACTGCAGTTCCTGACAGAGTTTTGGCACGAAGTGGGTCATCGTGGAGTGGGGTTAGGACCGAGTGCTGCATTTAAGCCTGCGTGGTGGCTGCTAGCCTGCAGAAGATGGTAAGGCATCATGAGGACACGTCCTGTGTGATGTCGTGGGATGGGCTGTCATGATTGGGTTGCAGGAGCAGGCCACGTCTTCCCAAGAATGCATACTGTTCGTGATGCGCTGGCATCAGCTGCCTACGAAGGGGATGGATTTGGCAGTACATGAGGATGCGGTTACGTACTTAACCTGCGTAGAGTTGTGATCCCGTTGCCGGAGGAATGTCACCCAAAGGGTGTCTTGCGGGATGCTGAGAAGTTAGACATGCTGAAGGGTCTGTGCCTCTCTCCTTGGGGGTATTTGGGTTATGCGCACATGCCCTTTGGCCACTTTGTTTCCTTGTTTGGGAATGTGCAAAGCGAAAGTGTTTCTCCGAGAGGGCATGATGCGGCCAGCCCTTGTGGCACGCAGGAGTTTTGGACAGCTAGTGGTTTATCTGGAGCAGTCCGTTGGCGGAGCAGAGATGCGTTCAGTGTTCTGATGCCAGGTGCAATGCCGTGGACAGCCAATGTGCCCTTTGAAGCTTGCAGGTCCCCTCGCGAAGCAGAGTCCTTCCGTTGGAAATCGGTCTGTGTTCCTCGGGGAGAGTGCCTTTGATCTCTGTGAGGTTCTCGGTAGTGTCACTCTGTCAGTGAAGAAGTGCCAGGATGCATGGGGTATGGGCAGTGTCATCAAAGCACTCGTGTTTGCGGTCTGCCATCCCTGGTATAGAGTGACCCCGTGTTTGAATGATGTCTGTGGCTTCCAGTAGGTTCGACTTACCCTGTGGGCAGGAGGAGGGCACGTAGGACAATACTTTCAAGAATTTGAGCGTTTCCTCCGGGTTCAGGGCCGCCTAACCTGCTGGCTGGGTGCTGGCAACAGGTGCCCGGGAAGCTAGCCTAGTTTCCGCAGTTGGGTTTGAACGTGGGTCTTGGTTACTGAAACCCAGCACTTCCTGTGGTGTTCATTCCCATGGGTCCTCGGAAAGTGATTCGGCATAGTTGGCAACAATTGGCTGTTGGGCCGAATTTCGTTAGCCCCTTGAGAGGTGCCGGGCTGCATCTTACCTGTGGCCAGTCGCAGGTCGGCCCGCCCATAGGAGGTTTTCTTGCTCCTAAAAATGATGGGAGTGGCCCCAAGAGCACATTACATATTCCACTAGGTTGCAGGATTTCTGGGTCCATCTATATGTTACACCCACGGCCGGAAAGCAGGTCTCGTCAGGTGTTTGTGCATTGGTCAGAAGGCTTGGCTGTGGAAGAGTGGAAGTCCGTGGCCTATTTCAAAACCCCCTGGGTTTCAAAGTTCACATTCAGTCTGTTGAAGCTTGAAGATGTCTTTCTCCATTCAGTGGGGGGGTCCAAATCCAGGGCGCTGTGTATAAACTCTGGCTTTTATGGTTGGAGGTCTCAGGAGAGGGCCACAGGGACACACAGAGACCAAGATGCGGATTCAGAGCCACACAAAGAAGCCCAGAAGCGCGT
The DNA here is from genome assembly GCF_949752795.1 of Hyperoodon ampullatus. NCBI lineage: Eukaryota > Metazoa > Chordata > Mammalia > Artiodactyla > Ziphiidae > Hyperoodon > Hyperoodon ampullatus. Next base: position 69,922,326 of record NC_136916.1, read on the forward strand.
CCTCGTGTGCAGTAACAGTCACACACACACACATGCGTGAAAACAAAAATATACCCTCTCACGTACCGGCCAACGTACATGCCTTACTTCCTGCAGTCGTGCTGTCAGAAAAACATTGAGTTCTCTGTAAAGGTAGACGTCCTTGGGAGGCAGGGTCCGAGCTCAAGCCCAGGTAAAAATTCTCATGAATCATGATCTCTGAGTACACCGGTCCAATTCTGAAACCTGCCTGATTTATGTCCAGTTCTCAGGTGCAGCTGCTGGACAAGGCTGGCCGTCGGCAAAGCCAAGAAGACCTACGCGTTGGCTGATGACTGCAGGTGCTAAGGAAAAGTGGAAAAATGACGCGGGGGCATGTTGCTACGCGTGGCTCTGGCTAACTCAGGAAGATAGTCTTTCACCCACCCTAAGATGAGCCATTGGATATGAGGTTTTTCTCAGACGGTCCCAGTGGCTGCAAGAGTAGATTGACTGTTGCTCTTTCTGAGTGGCCAGAGGCCTGTGGATTCCCCAGGGTTTTGGAGTACTCCGAGGTCATCTCTCCTCTTCAGACCCCCACGGCATGCCTGGTTGTGTTCTGCAGCATCCCAGCCTGTGCTTGGATCGATGATGACACCCTTGTATGCATTCCTTGGAAAATCTGAACAAAATGAGTGAGAACACTCTACCGTCTCCTCATCGAATCTGAGGTCCAGCACGTTTCGTCTCTCGGGGGTAGGGGAGAGTGAGGAGTGAGGGCCAGCGTCCCCTTCTGACCTGCATGCAAACACACACCAGGGTTCCAGAAATCGAGGTGCTCCTATCTGGGGGTCCACTGTGTCTGCCCATAAGCTGGGTCATCTACGCATATTAGGTCCCTGCTGAAAGACCGTTGAGGGCATGCGAGGGGGAAGGCTCTCCTGCTGGTCTTCAGAGTCGGAGTGTGTGCTGGTGTAGGCCCAGTATGCTTGCAGCTTGGAAAGGTGTGCTTTGGCCAGGATCGCGTTTGTGCTTGCAGCTTCGGGGGCTATTTCTGGAAGCCAAAATGAGGAAACGTCCCTGGTTGGAGCCTGGAGCCTCAGGCCAGGCCTGTGTCCCTCCCTGTCATTTGTTTTGGCACATTGAAGTTCTTTAGTGCCCGGTGGGGATGGAGCAGTGGGTGGGTGTGGGCTGGCGTTGGTCTTCAACGGAAGGGAGCTGATGGATTAGGGCTAGGTATTGCCCATGCCGGCTACTCCACTGCAGTTCCCGACAGAGTTTTGGCACGAAGTGGGTCATTGTGGAGTGGGGTTAGGACCGAGTGCTGCATTTAAACCTGTGTGGTGGCTGCTAGCCTGAAGAAGTTGGTAAGGCATCATGAGGACACGTCCTGTGTGATGTCGTGGGATGGGCTGTCATGATTGGGTTGCAGGAGCTGGCCACGTCTTCCCAAGAATGCGTGCTGTTCGTGATGCGCTGGCATCAGCTGCCTATGAAGGGGATGGCTTTGGCAGTACATGAGGATGCGGTTACGTACTTAACCTGCGTAGAGTTGTGATCCCGTTGCCGGAGGAATGTCGCCCAAAGTGTGTCTTGCGGGACGCTGAGTAGTTAGACATGCTGAAGCGTCTGTGCCTCTCTCCTTGGGGGTATTTGGGTTATGCGCACATGCCCTTTGGCCACTTTGTTTCCTTATTTGGGAATGTGCAAAGCGAAAGTGTTTCTCCGAGAGGGCATGATGCGGCCAGCCCTTGTGGCACGCAGGAGTTTTGGACAGCTAGGGGTTTATCTGGAGCCGTCCGTTGGCGGAGCAGAGATGCGTTCAGTGTCTGATGCCAGGTGCACTGCCGTGGACAGCCACTGTGCCCTTTGAAGCTTGCAGGTCCCCTCGCGAAGCAGAGTTCTTCCGTTGGAAATCGGTCTGTGTTCCTCGCGGAGAGTGCCTTTGATCTCTGTGAGGTTCTCGGTAGTGTCACTCTATCAGTAATGAAGTGCCAGAATGCATGGGGTATGGTCAGTGTCATCAAAGCAGTCGTGTTTGCGGTCTGCCATCCCTGGTATAGAGTGACCCCGTGTTTGAATGAAGTCTGTGGCTTCCAGTAGGTTCGACTTACCCGGTGGGCAGGAGGAGGGCACGTAGGACAACACTTACAAGAATTTGAGCGTTTCCTCCGGGTTCAGGGCCGCCTAACCTGCTGGCTGAGTGCTGGCAACACGTGCCCGGGAAGCTAGCCTAGTTTCCGCAGTTGGGTTTGAACGTGGGTCTTGGTTACTGAAACCCAGCACTTCCTGTGGTGGGCATTCCCATGGGTCCTCGGAAAGTGATTTGGCATAGTTGGCAACAATTGGCTGTTGGGCCGAATTTCGTTAGCCCCTTGAGAGGTGCCGGGATGAATCTTACCTGTAGCCAGTCACAGGTCGGCCCGCCCCTAGGAGGTTTTCTTGCTCCTAAAAATGATGGGAGTGGCCCCAAGTGCACATTACATATTCCACTAGGTTGCAGGATTTCTGGGTCCATCTATATGTTACACCCACGGCTGGAAAGCAGGTCTCGTCAGCTGTGTGTGCGTTGGTCAGAAGGCTTGGCTGTGGAAGAGTGGAAGTCCGTGGCCTATTTTAAACCCCCTGGGTTTCAAAGTTCACATTCAGTCTGTTGAAGCTTGAAGAGGTCTTTCTCCATTCAGTGGGGGGGTCCAAATCCAGGGCGCTGTGTATAAACTCTGGCTTTTATGGTTGGAGGTCTCAGGAGAGGGCCACAGGGACACACAGAGACCAAGATGCGGATTCAGAGGCACACAAAGAAGCCCAGAAGCGTGTCCTCGTGTGCAGTAACAGTCACACACACACACATGTGGGAAAACAAAAATATACCCTCTCACGTACCGGCCAACGTACATGCCTTACTTCCTGCAGTCGTGCTGTCAGAAAAACATTGAGTTCTCTGTAAAGGTAGACGTCCTTGGGAGGCAGGGTCCGAGCTCAAGCCCAGGTAAAAATTCTCATGAATCATGATCTCTGAGTACACCGGTCCAATTCTGAAACCTGCCTGATTTATGTCCAGTTCTCAGGTGCAGCTGCTGGACAAGGCTGGCCGTCGGCAAAGCCAAGAAGACCTACGCGTTGGCTGATGACTGCAGGTGCTAAGGAAAAGTGGAAAAATGACGCGGGGGCATGTTGCTACGCGTGGCTCTGGCCAACTCAGGAAGGTAGGCTTTCACCCACCCTAAGATGTGCCATTGGATATGAGGTTTTTCTCAGACGGTCCCAGTGGCTGCAAGAGTGGATTGACTGTTGCTCTTTCTGAGTGGCCTGAGGGCTGTGGATTCCCCAGGTTTTGGAGTACTCCGAGGTCATCTCTCCTCTTCAGACCCCCACGGCATGCCTGGTTGTGTTCTGCAGCATACCAGCCTGTTGTTGGATCGATGATGACACCCTTGTATGCATTCCTTGGAAAATCTGAACAAAATGAGTGAGAACACTGTACCGTCACCTCATCGAATCTGAGGTCCAGCACGTTTCGTCTCTCGGGGGTAGGGGAGAGTGAGGAGTGAGGGCCAGCGTCCCCTTCTGACCTGCATGCAAACACACACCAGGGTTCCAGAATTCGAGGTGCTCCTATCTGGGGGTCCACTGTGTCTGCCCATAAGCTGGGTCATCTACGCATATTAGGTCCCTGCTGAAAGACCGTTGAGGGCATGCGAGGGGGAAGGCTCTCCTGCTGGTCTTCAGAGTCGGAGTGTGTGCTGGTGTAGGCCCAGTAAGCTTGCAGCTTGGAAAGGTGTGCTTTGGCCAGGATTGCGTTTGTGCTTGCAGCTTCGGGGGCTATTTCTGGAAGCCAAAATGAGGAAGCGTCCCTGGTTGGAGCCTGGAGCCTCAGGCCAGGCCTGTGTCCCTCCCTGTCATTTGTTTTGGCGCATTGAAGTTCTTTAGTGCCCGGTGGGGATGGAGCAGTGGGTGGGTGTGGGCTGGGGTTGGTCTTCAACGGAAGGGAGCTGATGGATTAGGGCTAGGTATTGCCCATGTCGGCTACTCCACGGCAGTTCCCGACAGACTTTTGGCACGAAGTGGGTCATCGTGGAGTGGGGTTAGGACCGAGTGCTGCATTTAAGCCTGTGTGGTGGCTGCTAGCCTGCAGAAGATGGTAAGGCATCATGAGGACACGTCCTGTGTGATGTCGTGGGATGGGCTGTCCTGATTGGGTTGCAGGAGCTGGCCACGTCTTCCCAAGAATGCGTGCTGTTCGTGATGCGCTGGCATCAGCTGCCTACGAAGGGGATGGCTTTGGCAGTACATGAGGATGTGGTTACGTACTTAACCTGCGTAGAGTTGTGATCCCGTTGCCGGAGGAATGTCGCCCAAAGTGTGTCTTGCGGGACACCGAGAAGTTAGACATGCTGAAGCATCTGTGCCTCTCTCCTTGGGGGTATTTGGGTTATGCGCACATGCCCTTTGGCCACTTTGTTTCCTTGTTTGGGAATGTGCAAAGTGAAAGTGTTTCTCCGAGAGGGCATGATGCGGCCAGCCCTTGTGGCACGCAGGAGTTTTGGACAGCTAGTGGCTTATCTGGAGCAGTCCGTTGGCGGAACAGAGATGCGTTCAGTGTCTGATGCCAGGTGCACTGCCGTGGACAGCCACTGTGCCCTTTGAAGCTTGCAGGTCCCCTCGCGAAGCAGAGTTCTTCCGCTGGAAATCGGTCTGAGTTCCTCGGGGAGAGTGCCTTTGATCTCTGTGAGGTTCTCGGTAGTGTCACTCTGTCAGTGAAGAAGTGCCAGGATGCATGGGGTATGGTCAGTGTCATCAAAGCAGTCGTGTTTGCGGTCTGCCATCCCTGGTATAGAGTGACCCCGTGTTTGAATGATGTCTGTGGCTTCCAGTAGGTTCGACTTACCCGGTGGGCAGGAGGAGGGCACGTAGGACAACACTTTCAAGAATTTGAGCATTTCCTCCGGGTTCAGGGCCGCCTAACCTGCTGGCTGAGTGCTGGTAACACGTGCCCGGGAAGCTAGCCTAGTTTCCACAGTGGGGTTTGAACGTGGGTCTTGGTTACTGAAACCCAGCACTTCCTGTGGTGGGCATTCCCATGGGTCCTCGGAAAGTGATTTGGCATAGTTGGCAACAATTGGCTGTTGGGCCGAATTTTGTTAGCCCCTTGAGAGGTGCCGGGCTGCATCTTACCTGTAGCCAGTCGCAGGTCGTCCCGCCCATAGGAGGTTTTCTTGCTCCTAAAAATGATGGGAGTGGCCCCAAGAGCACATTACATATTCCACTAGGTTGCCGGATTTCTGGGTCCATCTATATGTTACACCCACGGCTGGAAAGCAGGTCTCGTCAGGTGTTTGTGCGTTGGTCAGAAGGCTTGGCTGTGGAAGAGTGGAAGTCCGTGGCCTATTTTAAACCCCCTGGGTTTCAAAGTTCACATTCAGTCTCTTGAAGCTTGAAGAGGTCTTTCTCCATTCAGTGGGGGGGTCCAAATCCAGGGCGCTGTGTATAAACTCTGGCTTTTATGGTTGGAGGTCTCAGGAGAGGGCCACAGGGACACACAGAGACCAACATGCGGATTCAGAGGCACACAAAGAAGCCCACAAGCGCGTCCTCGTGTGCAGTAACAGTCACACATGCACACATGCGTGAAAACAAAAATATACCCTCTCACGTACCGGCCAACGTACATGCCTTACTTCCTGCAGTCGTGCTGTCAGAAAATCATTGAGTTCTCTGTAAATGTAGACGTCCTTGGGAGGCAGGGTCCGAGCTCAAGCCCAGGTAAAAATTCTCATGAATCATGATCTCTGAGTACACCGATCCAATTCTGAAACCTGCCTGATTTATGTCCAGTTCTCAGGTGCAGCTGCTGGACAAGGCTGGCCGTCGGCAAAGCCAAGAAGACCTACGCGTTGGCTGATAACTGCAGGTGCTAAGGAAAAGTGGAAAAATGAAGCGGGGGCATGTCGCTACGCGTGGCTCTGGCTAACTCAGGAAGGTAGGCTTTCACCCACCCTAAGATGTGCCATTGGATATGAGGTTTTCCTCAGACGGTCCCAGTGGCTGCAAGAGTGGATTGACTGTTGCTCTTTCTGAGTGGCCTGAGGGCTGTGGATTCCCCAGGGTTTTGGAGTACTCCGAGGTCATCTGTCCTCTTCAGACCCCCACGGCATGCCCGGCTGTTTTCTGCAGCGTCCCAGCCTGTTGTTGGATCGATGATGACACCCTTGTATGCATTCCTTGGAAAATCTGAACAAAATGAGTGAGAACACTGTACCGTCTCCTCATCGAATCTGAGGTCCAGCACGTTTCGTCTCTCGGGGGTAGGGGAGAGTGAGGAGTGAGGGCCAGCGTCCCCTTCTGACCTGCATGCAAACACACACCAGGGTTCCAGAATTCGAGGTGCTCCTATCTGGGGGTCCACTGTGTCTGCCCATAAGCTGGGTCATCTACGCATATTAGGTCCCTGCTGAAAGACCGTTGAGGGCATGCGAGGGGGAAGGCTCTCCTGCTGGTCTTCAGAGTCAGAGTGTGTGCTGGTGTAGGCCCAGTAAGCTTGCAGCTTGGAAAGGTGTGCTTTGGCCAGGATCGCGTTTGTGCTTGCAGCTTCGGGGGCTATTTCTGGAAGCCAAAATGAGGAAGCATCCCTGGTTGGAGCCTGGAGCCTCAGGCCAGGCCTGTGTCCCTCCCTGTCATTTGTTTTGGCGCATTGAAGTTCTTTAGTGCCCGGTGGGGATGGAGCAGTGGGTGGGTGTGGGCTGGGGTTGGTCTTCAACGGAAGGGAGCTGATGGATTAGGACTAGGTATTGCCCATGTCGGCTACTCCACTGCAGTTCCCGACAGAGTTTTGGCATGAAGTGGGTCATCGTGGAGTGGGGTTAGGACCGAGTGCTGCATTTAAGCCTGCGTGGTGGCTGCTAGCCTGCAGAAGATGGTAAGGCATCATGAGGACACGTCCTGTGTGATGTCGTGGGATGGGCTGTCATGATTGGGTTGCAGGAGCAGGCCACGTCTTCCCAAGAATGCATACTGTTCGTGATGCGCTGGCATCAGCTGCCTACGAAGGGGATGGCTTTGGCAGTACATGAGGATGCGGTTACGTACTTAACCTGCGTAGAGTTGTGATCCCGTTGCCGGAGGAATGTCGCCCAAAGTGTGTCTTGCGGGACGCCGAGAAGTTAGACATGCTGAAGCGTCTGTGCCTATCTCCTTGGGGGTATTTGGGTTATGCGCACATGCCCTTTGGCCACTTTGTTTCCTTGTTTGGGAATGTGCAAAGCGAAAGTGTTTCTCCGAGAGGGCATGATGCGGCCAGCCCTTGTGGCACGCAGGAGTTTTGGACAGCTAGTGGTTTATCTGGAGCAGTCCGTTGGCGGAGCAGAGATGCGTTCAGTGTTCTGATGCCAGGTGCACTGCCGTGGACAGCCAATGTGCCCTTTGAAGCTTGCAGGTCCCCTCCCGAAGCAGAGTTCTTCCATTGGAAATCGGTCTGTGTTCCTCGGGGAGAGTGCCTTTGATCTCTGTGAGGTTCTCGGTAGTGTCACTCTGTCAGTTAAGAAGTGCCAGGATGCATGGGGTATGGGCAGTGTCATCAAAGCAGTCGTGTTTGCGGTCTGCCATCCCTGGTATAGAGTGACCCCGTGTTTGAACGATGTCTGTGGCTTCCAGTAGGTTCGACTTACCCGGTGGGCAGGAGGAGGGCACGTAGGACAACACTTTCAAGAATTTGAGCGTTTCCTCTGGGTTCAGGGCCGCCTAACCTGCTGGCTGGGTGTTGGCAACAGGTGCCCGGGAAGCTAGCCTAGTTTCCGCAGTTGGGTTTGAACGTGGGTCTTGGTTACTGAAACCCAGCACTTCCTGTGGTGTGCATTCCCATGGGTCCTCGGAAAGTGATTCGGCATAGTTGGCAACAATTGGCTGTTGGGCCGAATTTCGTTAGCCCCTTGAGAGGTGCCGGGCTGCATCTTACCTGTGGCCAGTCGCAGGTCGGCCCGCCCATAGGAGGTTTTCTTGCTCCTAACAATGATGGGAGTGGCCCCAAGAGCACATTACATATTCCACTAGGTTGCAGGATTTCTGGGTCCATCTATATGTTACACCCACGGCCGGAAAGCAGGTCTCGTCAGGTGTTTGTGCGTTGGTCAGAAGGCTTGGCTGTGGAAGAGTGGAAGTCCGTGGCCTATTTCAAAACCCCCTGGGTTTCAAAGTTCACATTCAGTCTGTTGAAGCTTGAAGATGTCTTTCTCCATTCAGTGGGGGGGTCCAAATCCAGGGCGCTGTGTATAAACTCTGGATTTTATGGTTGGAGGTCTCAGGAGAGGGCCACAGGGACACACAGAGACCAAGATGTGGATTCACAGGCACACAAAGAAGCCCAGAAGCGCGTCCTCATGTGCAGTAACAGTCACACACACACACATGCGTGAAAACAAAAATATACCCTCTCACGTACCGGCCAACGTACATGCCTTACTTCCTGCAGTCGTGCTGTCAGAAAAACATTGAGTTCTCTGTAAAGGTACACGTCCTTGGGAGGCAGGGTCCGAGCTCAAGCCCAGGTAAAAATTCTCATGAATCATGATCTCTGAGTACACCGGTCCAATTCTGAAACCTGCCTGATTTATGTCCAGTTCTCAGGTGCAGCTGCTGGACAAGGCTGGCCGTCGGCAAAGCCAAGAAGACCTACGCGTTGGCTGATAACTGCAGGTGCTAAGGAAAAGTGGAAAAATGAAGCGGGGGCATGTCGCTACGCGTGGCTCTGGCTAACTCAGGAAGGTAGGCTTTCACCCACCCTAAGATGTGCCATTGGATATGAGGTTTTCCTCAGACGGTCCCAGTGGCTGCAAGAGTGGATTGACTGTTGCTCTTTCTGAGTGGCCTGAGGGCTGTGGATTCCCCAGGGTTTTGGAGTACTCCGAGGTCATCTGTCCTCTTCAGACCCCCACGGCATGCCCGGCTGTTTTCTGCAGCGTCCCAGCCTGTTGTTGGATCGATGATGACACCCTTGTATGCATTCCTTGGAAAATCTGAACAAAATGAGTGAGAACACTGTACCGTCTCCTCATCGAATCTGAGGTCCAGCACGTTTCGTCTCTCGGGGGTAGGGGAGAGTGAGGAGTGAGGGCCAGCGTCCCCTTCTGACCTGCATGCAAACACACACCAGGGTTCCAGAATTCGAGGTGCTCCTATCTGGGGGTCCACTGTGTCTGCCCATAAGCTGGGTCATCTACGCATATTAGGTCCCTGCTGAAAGACCGTTGAGGGCATGCGAGGGGGAAGGCTCTCCTGCTGGTCTTCAGAGTCGGAGTGTGTGCTGGTGTAGGCCCAGTAAGCTTGCAGCTTGGAAAGGTGTGCTTTGGCCAGGATCGCGTTTGTGCTTGCAGCTTCGGGGGCTATTTCTGGAAGCCAAAATGAGGAAGCGTCCCTGGTTGGAGCCTGGAGCCTCAGGCCAGGCCTGTGTCCCTCCCTGTCATTTGTTTTGGCGCATTGAAGTTCTTTAGTGCCCGTTGGGGATGGAGCAGTGGGTGGGTGTGGGCTGGGGTTGGTCTTCAACGGAAGGGAGCTGATGGATTAGGGCTAGGTATTGCCCATGTCGGCTACTCCACTGCAGTTCCCGACAGACTTTTGGCACGAAGTGGGTCATCGTGGAGTGGGGTTAGGACCGAGTGCTGCATTTAAACCTGTGTGGTGGCTGCTAGCCTGCAGAAGATGGTAAGGCATCATGAGGACACGTCCTGTGTGATGTCGTGGGATGGGCTGTCCTGATTGGGTTGCAGGAGCTGGCCACGTCTTCCCAAGAATGCGTGCTGTTCGTGATGCGCTGGCATCAGCTGCCTACGAAGGGGATGGCTTTGGCAGTACATGAGGATGCGGTTACGTACTTAACCTGCGTAGAGTTGTGATCCCGTTGCCGGAGGAATGTCGCCCAAAGTGTGTCTTGGGGGACACCGAGAAGTTAGACATGCTGAAGCGTCTGTGCCTCTCTCCTTGGGGGTATTTGGGTTATGCGCACATGCCCTTTGGCCACTTTGTTTCCTTGTTTGGGAATGTGCAAAGCGAAAGTGTTTCTCCGAGAGGGCATGATGCGGCCAGCCCTTGTGGCACGCAGGAGTTTTGGACAGCTAGTGGTTTATCTGGAGCAGTCCGTTGGCGGAGCAGAGATGCGTTCAGTGTTCTGATGCCAGGTGCACTGCCGTGGACAGCCAATGTGCCCTTTGAAGCTTGCAGGTCCCCTCCCGAAGCAGAGTTCTTCCGTTGGAAATCGGTCTGTGTTCCTCGGGGAGAGTGCCTTTGATCTCTGTGAGGTTCTCGGTAGTGTCACTCTGTCAGTTAAGAAGTGCCAGGATGCATGGGGTATGGGCAGTGTCATCAAAGCAGTCGTGTTTGCGGTCTGCCATCCCTGGTATAGAGTGACCCCGTGTTTGAACGATGTCCTTGGCTTCCAGTAGGTTCGACTTACCCGGTGGGCAGGAGGAGGGCACGTAGGACAACACTTTCAAGAATTTGAGCGTTTCCTCTGGGTTCAGGGCCGCCTAACCTGCTGGCTGGGTGTTGGCAACAGGTGCCCGGGAAGCTAGCCTAGTTTCCGCAGTTGGGTTTGAACGTGGGTCTTGGTTACTGAAACCCAGCACTTCCTGTGGTGTGCATTCCCATGGGTCCTCGGAAAGTGATTCGGCATAGTTGGCAACAATTGGCTGTTGGGCCGAATTTCGTTAGCCCCTTGAGAGGTGCCGGGCTGCATCTTACCTGTGGCCAGTCGCAGGTCGGCCCGCCCATAGGAGGTTTTCTTGCTCCTAAAAATGATGGGAGTGGCCCCAAGAGCACATTACATATTCCACTAGGTTGCAGGATTTCTGGGTCCATCTATATGTTACACCCACGGCCGGAAAGCAGGTCTCGTCAGGTGTTTGTGCGTTGGTCAGAAGGCTTGGCTGTGGAAGAGTGGAAGTCCGTGGCCTATTTCAAAACCCCCTGGGTTTCAAAGTTCACATTCAGTCTGTTGAAGCTTGAAGATGTCTTTCTCCATTCAGTGGGGGGGTCCAAATCCAGGGCGCTGTGTATAAACTCTGGATTTTATGGTTGGAGGTCTCAGGAGAGGGCCACAGGGACACACAGAGACCAAGATGCGGATTCACAGGCACACAAAGAAGCCCAGAAGCGCGTCCTCATGTGCAGTAACAGTCACACACACACACATGCGTGAAAACAAAAATATACCCTCTCACGTACCGGCCAACGTACATGCCTTACTTCTTGCAGTCGTGCTGTCAGAAAAACATTGAGTTCTCTGTAAAGGTAGACGTCCTTGGGAGGCAGGGTCCGAGCTCAAGCCCAGGTAAAAATTCTCATGAATCATGATCTCTGAGTACACCGGTCCAATTCTGAAACCTGCCTGATTTATGTCCAGTTCTCAGGTGCAGCTGCTGGACAAGGCTGGCCGTCGGCAAAGCCAAGAAGACCTACGCGTTGGCTGATAACTGCAGGTGCTAAGGAAAAGTGGAAAAATGAAGCGGGGGCATGTCGCTACGCGTGGCTCTGGCTAACTCAGGAAGGTAGGCTTTCACCCACCCTAAGATGTGCCATTGGATATGAGGTTTTCCTCAGACGGTCCCAGTGGCTGCAAGAGTGGATTGACTGTTGCTCTTTCTGAGTGGCCTGAGGGCTGTGGATTCCCCAGGGTTTTGGAGTACTCCGAGGTCATCTGTCCTCTTCAGACCCCCACGGCATGCCCGGCTGTTTTCTGCAGCGTCCCAGCCTGTTGTTGGATCGATGATGACACCCTTGTATGCATTCCTTGGAAAATCTGAACAAAATGAGTGAGAACACTGTACCGTCTCCTCATCGAATCTGAGGTCCAGCACGTTTCGTCTCTCGGGGGTAGGGGAGAGTGAGGAGTGAGGGCCAGCGTCCCCTTCTGACCTGCATGCAAACACACACCAGGGTTCCAGAATTCGAGGTGCTCCTATCTGGGGGTCCACTGTGTCTGCCCATAAGCTGGGTCATCTACGCATATTAGGTCCCTGCTGAAAGACCGTTGAGGGCATGCGAGGGGGAAGGCTCTCCTGCTGGTCTTCAGAGTCGGAGTGTGTGCTGGTGTAGGCCCAGTAAGCTTGCAGCTTGGAAAGGTGTGCTTTGGCCAGGATCGCGTTTGTGCTTGCAGCTTCGGGGGCTATTTCTGGAAGCCAAAATGAGGAAGCGTCCCTGGTTGGAGCCTGGAGCCTCAGGCCAGGCCTGTGTCCCTCCCTGTCATTTGTTTTGGCACATTGAAGTTCTTTAGTGCCCGGTGGGGATGGAGCAGTGGGTGGGTGTGGGCTGGGGTTGGTCTTCAACGGAAGGGAGCTGATGGATTAGGGCTAGGTATTGCCCATGTCGGCTACTCCACTGCAGTTCCCGACAGACTTTTGGCACGAAGTGGGTCATCGTGGAGTGGGGTTAGGACCGAGTGCTGCATTTAAACCTGTGTGGTGGCTGCTAGCCTGCAGAAGATGGTAAGGCATCATGAGGACACGTCCTGTGTGATGTCGTGGGATGGGCTGTCCTGATTGGGTTGCAGGAGCTGGCCACGTCTTCCCAAGAATGCGTGCTGTTCGTGATGCGCTGGCATCAGCTGCCTACGAAGGGGATGGCTTTGGCAGTACATGAGGATGCGGTTACGTACTTAACCTGCGTAGAGTTGTGATCCCGTTGCCGGAGGAATGTCGCCCAAAGTGTGTCTTGTGGGACACCGAGAAGTTAGACATGCTGAAGCGTCTGTGCCTCTCTCCTTGGGGGTATTTGGGTTATGCGCACATGCCCTTTGGCCACTTTGTTTCCTTGTTTGGGAATGTGCAAAGCGAAAGTGTTTCTCCGAGAGGGCATGATGCGGCCAGCCCTTGTGGCACGCAGGAGTTTTGGACAGCTAGTGGCTTATCTGGAGCAGTCCGCTGGCGGAGCAGAGATGCGTTCAGTGTCTGATGCCAGGTGCACTGCCGTGGACAGCCACTGTGCCCTTTGAAGCTTGCAGGTCCCCTCGCGAAGCAGAGTTCTTCCGCTGGAAATCGGTCTGAGTTCCTCGGGGAGAGTGCCTTTGATCTCTGTGAGGTTCTCGGTAGTGTCACTCTGTCAGTGAAGAAGTGCCAGGATGCATGGGGTATGGTCAGTGTCATCAAAGCAGTCGTGTTTGCGGTCTGCCATCCCTGGTATAGAGTGACCCCGTGTTTGAATGATGTCTGTGGCTTCCAGTAGGTTCGACTTACCCGGTGGGCAGGAGGAGGGCACGTAGGACAACACTTTCAAGAATTTGAGCATTTCCTCCGGGTTCGGGGCCGCCTAACCTGCTGGCTGAGTGCTGTTAACACGTGCCCGGGAAGCTAGCCTAGTTTCCACAGTGGGGTTTGAACGTGGGTCTTGGTTACTGAAACCCAGCACTTCCTGTGGTGGGCATTCCCATGGGTCCTCGGAAAGTGATTTGGCATAGTTGGCAACAATTGGCTGTTGGGCCGAATTTCGTTAGCCCCTTGAGAGGTGCCGGGCTGCATCTTACCTGTAGCCAGTCGCAGGTCGGCCCGCCCATAGGAGGTTTTCTTGCTCCTAAAAATGATGGGAGTGGCCCCAAGAGCACATTACATATTCCACTAGGTTGCAGGATTTCTGGGTCCATCTATATGTTACACCCACGGCTGGAAAGCAGGTCTCGTCAGGTGTTTGTGCGTTGGTCAGAAGGCTTGGCTGTGGAAGAGTGGAAGTCCGTGGCCTATTTTAAACCCCCTGGGTTTCAAAGTTCACATTCAGTCTCTTGAAGCTTGAAGAGGTCTTTCTCCATTCAGTGGGGGGGTCCAAATCCAGGGCGCTGTGTATAAACTCTGGCTTTTATGGTTGGAGGTCTCAGGAGAGGGCCACAGGGACACACAGAGACCAAGATGCGGATTCAGAGGCACACAAAGAAGCCCACAAGCGCGTCCTCGTGTGCAGTAACAGTCACACATGCACACATGCGTGAAAACAAAAATATACCCTCTCACGTACCGGCCAACGTACATGCCTTACTTCCTGCAGTCGTGCTGTCAGAAAATCATTGAGTTCTCTGTAAAGGTAGACGTCCTTGGGAGGCAGGGTCCGAGCTCAAGCCCAGGTAAAAATTCTCATGAATCATGATCTCTGAGTACACCGGTCCAATTCTGAAACCTGCCTGATTTATGTCCAGTTCTCAGGTGCAGCTGCTGGACAAGGCTGGCCGTCGGCAAAGCCAAGAAGACCTACGCGTTGGCTGATGACTGCAGGTGCTAAGGAAAAGTGGAAAAATGACGCGGGGGCATGTTGCTACGCGTGGCTCTGGCTAACTCAGGAAGGTAGGCTTTCACCCACCCTAAGATGTGCCATTGGATATGAGGTTTTTCTCAGACGGTCCCAGTGGCTGCAAGAGTGGATTGACTGTTGCTCTTTCTGAGGGGCCTGAGGCCTGTGGATTCCCCAGGGTTTTGGAGTACTCCGAGGTCATCTCTCCTCTTCAGACCCCCACGGCATGCCTGGTTGTGTTCTGCAGCATCCCAGCCTGTGCTTGGATCGACGATGACACCCTTGTATGCATTCCTTGGAAAATCTGAACAAAATGAGTGAGAACACTCTACCGTCTCCTCATCGAATCTGAGGTCCAGCACGTTTCGTCTCTCGGGGGTAGGGGAGAGTGAGGAGTGAGGGCCAGCGTCCCCTTCTGACCTGCATGCAAACACACACCAGGGTTCCAGAAATCGAGGTGCTCCTATCTGGGGGTCCACTGTGTCTGCCCATAAGCTGGGTCATCTACGCATATTAGGTCCCTGCTGAAAGACCGTTGAGGGCATGCGAGGGGGAAGGCTCTCCTGCTGGTCTTCAGAGTCGGAGTGTGTGCTGGTGTAGGCCCAGTAAGCTTGCAGCTTGGAAAGGTGTGCTTTGGCCAGGATCGCGTTTGTGCTTGCAGCTTCGGGGGCTATTTCTGGAAGCCAAAATGAGGAAGCATCCCTGGTTGGAGCCTGGAGCATCAGGCCAGGCCTGTGTCCCTCCCTGTCATTTGTTTTGGCGCATTGAAGTTCTTTAGTGCCCGGTGGGGATGGAGCAGTGGGTGGGTGTGGGCTGGGGTTGGTCTTCAACGGAAGGGAGCTGATGGATTAGGACTAGGTATTGCCTATGTCGGCTACTCCACTGCAGTTCCCGACAGAGTTTTGGCATGAAGTGGGTCATCGTGGAGTGGGGTTAGGACCGAGTGCTGCATTTAAGCCTGCGTGGTGGCTGCTAGCCTGCAGAAGATGGTAAGGCATCATGAGGACACGTCCTGTGTGATGTCGTGGGATGGGCTGTCATGATTGGGTTGCAGGAGCAGGCCACGTCTTCCCAAGAATGCATACTGTTCGTGATGCGCTGGCATCAGCTGCCTACGAAGGGGATGGCTTTGGCAGTACATGAGGATGCGGTTACGTACTTAACCTGCGTAGAGTTGTGATCCCGTTGCCGGAGGAATGTCGCCCAAAGTGTGTCTTGCGGGACGCCGAGAAGTTAGACATGCTGAAGCGTCTGTGCCTCTCTCCTTGGGGGTATTTGGGTTATGCGCACATGCCCTTTGGCCACTTTGTTTCCTTGTTTGGGAATGTGCAAAGCGAAAGTGTTTCTCCGAGAGGGCATGATGCGGCCAGCCCTTGTGGCACGCAGGAGTTTTGGACAGCTAGTGGTTTATCTGGAGCAGTCCGTTGGCGGAGCAGAGATGCGTTCAGTGTTCTGATGCCAGGTGCACTGCCGTGGACAGCCAATGTGCCCTTTGAAGCTTGCAGGTCCCCTCCCGAAGCAGAGTTCTTCCGTTGGAAATCGGTCTGTGTTCCTCGGGGAGAGTGCCTTTGATCTCTGTGAGGTTCTCGGTAGTGTCACTCTGTCAGTGAAGAAGTGCCAGGATGCATGGGGTATGGTCAGTGTCATCAAAGCAGTCGTGTTTGCGGTCTGCCATCCCTGGTATAGAGTGACCCCGTGTTTGAATGATGTCTGTGGCTTCCAGTAGGTTCGACTTACCCGGTGGGCAGGAGGAGGGCACGTAGGACAACACTTTCAAGAATTTGAGCATTTCCTCCGGGTTCGGGGCCGCCTAACCTGCTGGCTGAGTGCTGTTAACACGTGCCCGGGAAGCTAGCCTAGTTTCCACAGTGGGGTTTGAACGTGGGTCTTGGTTACTGAAACCCAGCACTTCCTGTGGTGGGCATTCCCATGGGTCCTCGGAAAGTGATTTGGCATAGTTGGCAACAATTGGCTGTTGGGCCGAATTTCGTTAGCCCCTTGAGAGGTGCCGGGCTGCATCTTACCTGTAGCCAGTCGCAGGTCGGCCCGCCCATAGGAGGTTTTCTTGCTCCTAAAAATGATGGGAGTGGCCCCAAGAGCACATTACATATTCCACTAGGTTGCAGGATTTCTGGGTCCATCTATATGTTACACCCACGGCTGGAAAGCAGGTCTCGTCAGGTGTTTGTGCGTTGGTCAGAAGGCTTGGCTGTGGAAGAGTGGAAGTCCGTGGCCTATTTTAAACCCCCTGGGTTTCAAAGTTCACATTCAGTCTCTTGAAGCTTGAAGAGGTCTTTCTCCATTCAGTGGGGGGGTCCAAATCCAGGGCGCTGTGTATAAACTCTGGCTTTTATGGTTGGAGGTCTCAGGAGAGGGCCACAGGGACACACAGAGACCAAGATGCGGATTCAGAGGCACACAAAGAAGCCCACAAGCGCGTCCTCGTGTGCAGTAACAGTCACACATGCACACATGCGTGAAAACAAAAATATACCCTCTCACGTACCGGCCAACGTACATGCCTTACTTCCTGCAGTCGTGCTGTCAGAAAATCATTGAGTTCTCTGTAAAGGTAGACGTCCTTGGGAGGCAGGGTCCGAGCTCAAGCCCAGGTAAAAATTCTCATGAATCATGATCTCTGAGTACACCGGTCCAATTCTGAAACCTGCCTGATTTATGTCCAGTTCTCAGGTGCAGCTGCTGGACAAGGCTGGCCGTCGGCAAAGCCAAGAAGACCTACGCGTTGGCTGATGACTGCAGGTGCTAAGGAAAAGTGGAAAAATGACGCGGGGGCATGTTGCTACGCGTGGCTCTGGCTAACTCAGGAAGGTAGGCTTTCACCCACCCTAAGATGTGCCATTGGATATGAGGTTTTTCTCAGACGGTCCCAGTGGCTGCAAGAGTGGATTGACTGTTGCTCTTTCTGAGGGGCCTGAGGCCTGTGGATTCCCCAGGGTTTTGGAGTACTCCGAGGTCATCTCTCCTCTTCAGACCCCCACGGCATGCCTGGTTGTGTTCTGCAGCATCCCAGCCTGTGCTTGGATCGACGATGACACCCTTGTATGCATTCCTTGGAAAATCTGAACAAAATGAGTGAGAACACTCTACCGTCTCCTCATCGAATCTGAGGTCCAGCACGTTTCGTCTCTCGGGGGTAGGGGAGAGTGAGGAGTGAGGGCCAGCGTCCCCTTCTGACCTGCATGCAAACACACACCAGGGTTCCAGAAATCGAGGTGCTCCTATCTGGGGGTCCACTGTGTCTGCCCATAAGCTGGGTCATCTACGCATATTAGGTCCCTGCTGAAAGACCGTTGAGGGCATGCGAGGGGGAAGGCTCTCCTGCTGGTCTTCAGAGTCGGAGTGTGTGCTGGTGTAGGCCCAGTAAGCTTGCAGCTTGGAAAGGTGTGCTTTGGCCAGGATCGCGTTTGTGCTTGCAGCTTCGGGGGCTATTTCTGGAAGCCAAAATGAGGAAGCATCCCTGGTTGGAGCCTGGAGCCTCAGGCCAGGCCTGTGTCCCTCCCTGTCATTTGTTTTGGCGCATTGAAGTTCTTTAGTGCCCGGTGGGGATGGAGCAGTGGGTGGGTGTGGGCTGGGGTTGGTCTTCAACGGAAGGGAGCTGGTGGATTAGGACTAGGTATTGCCTATGTCGGCTACTCCACTGCAGTTCCCGACAGAGTTTTGGCATGAAGTGGGTCATCGTGGAGTGGGGTTAGGACCGAGTGCTGCATTTAAGCCTGCGTGGTGGCTGCTAGCCTGCAGAAGATGGTAAGGCATCATGAGGACACGTCCTGTGTGATGTCGTGGGATGGGCTGTCATGATTGGGTTGCAGGAGCAGGCCACGTCTTCCCAAGAATGCATACTGTTCGTGATGCGCTGGCATCAGCTGCCTACGAAGGGGATGGCTTTGGCAGTACATGAGGATGCGGTTACGTACTTAACCTGCGTAGAGTTGTGATCCCGTTGCCGGAGGAATGTCGCCCAAAGTGTGTCTTGCGGGACGCCGAGAAGTTAGACATGCTGAAGCGTCTGTGCCTCTCTCCTTGGGGGTATTTGGGTTATGCGCACATGCCCTTTGGCCACTTTGTTTCCTTGTTTGGGAATGTGCAAAGCGAAAGTGTTTCTCCGAGAGGGCATGATGCGGCCAGCCCTTGTGGCACGCAGGAGTTTTGGACAGCTAGTGGTTTATCTGGAGCAGTCCGTTGGCGGAGCAGAGATGCGTTCAGTGTTCTGATGCCAGGTGCACTGCCGTGGACAGCCAATGTGCCCTTTGAAGCTTGCAGGTCCCCTCCCGAAGCAGAGTTCTTCCGTTGGAAATCGGTCTGTGTTCCTCGGGGAGAGTGCCTTTGATCTCTGTGAGGTTCTCGGTAGTGTCACTCTGTCAGTGAAGAAGTGCCAGGATGCATGGGGTATGGTCAGTGTCATCAAAGCAGTCGTGTTTGCGGTCTGCCATCCCTGGTATAGAGTGACCCCGTGTTTGAATGATGTCTGTGGCTTCCAGTAGGTTCGACTTACCCGGTGGGCAGGAGGAGGGCACGTAGGACAACACTTTCAAGAATTTGAGCGTTTCCTCTGGGTTCAGGGCCGCCTAACCTGCTGGCTGGGTGTTGGCAACAGGTGCCCGGGAAGCTAGCCTAGTTTCCGCAGTTGGGTTTGAACGTGGGTCTTGGTTACTGAAACCCAGCACTTCCTGTGGTGGGCATTCCCATGGGTCCTCGGAAAGTGATTTGGCATAGTTGGCAACAATTGGCTGTTGGGCCGAATTTCGTTAGCCCCTTGAGAGGTGCCGGGATGAATCTTACCTGTAGCCAGTCACAGGTCGGCCCGCCCCTAGGAGGTTTTCTTGCTCCTAAAAATGATGGGAGTGGCCCCAAGTGCACATTACATATTCCACTAGGTTGCAGGATTTCTGGGTCCATCTATATGTTACACCCACGGCTGGAAAGCAGGTCTCGTCAGCTGTGTGTGCGTTGGTCAGAAGGCTTGGCTGTGGAAGAGTGGAAGTCCGTGGCCTATTTTAAACCCCCTGGGTTTCAAAGTTCACATTCAGTCTGTTGAAGCTTGAAGAGGTCTTTCTCCATTCAGTGGGGGGGTCCAAATCCAGGGCGCTGTGTATAAACTCTGGCTTTTATGGTTGGAGGTCTCAGGAGAGGGCCACAGGGACACACAGAGACCAAGATGCGGATTCAGAGGCACACAAAGAAGCCCAGAAGCGTGTCCTCGTGTGCAGTAACAGTCACACACACACACATGTGTGAAAACAAAAATATACCCTCTCACGTACCGGCCAACGTACATGCCTTACTTCCTGCAGTCGTGCTGTCAGAAAAACATTGAGTTCTCTGTAAAGGTAGACGTCCTTGGGAGGCAGGGTCCGAGCTCAAGCCCAGGTAAAAATTCTCATGAATCATGATCTCTGAGTACACCGGTCCAATTCTGAAACCTGCCTGATTTATGTCCAGTTCTCAGGTGCAGCTGCTGGACAAGGCTGGCCGTCGGCAAAGCCAAGAAGACCTACGCGTTGGCTGATAACTGCAGGTGCTAAGGAAAAGGGGAAAAATGACGCGGGGGCATGTTGCTACGCGTGGCTCTGGCCAACTCAGGAAGGTAGGCTTTCACCCACCCTAAGATGTGCCATTGGATATGAGGTTTTTCTCAGACGGTCCCAGTGGCTGCAAGAGTGGATTGACTGTTGCTCTTTCTGAGTGGCCTGAGGGCTGTGGATTCCCCAGGTTTTGGAGTACTCCGAGGTCATCTCTCCTCTTCAGACCCCCACGGCATGCCTGGTTGTGTTCTGCAGCATCCCAGCCTGTTGTTGGATCGATGATGACACCCTTGTATGCATTCCTTGGAAAATCTGAACAAAATGAGTGAGAACACTGTACCGTCTCCTCATCGAATCTGAGGTCCAGCACGTTTCGTCTCTCGGGGGTAGGGGAGAGTGAGGAGTGAGGGCCAGCGTCCCCTTCTGACCTGCATGCAAACACACACCAGGGTTCCAGAATTCGAGGTGCTCCTATCAGGGGGTCCACTGTGTCTGCCCATAAGCTGGGTCATCTACGCATATTAGGTCCCTGCTGAAAGACCGTTGAGGGCATGCGAGGGGGAAGGCTCTCCTGCTGGTCTTCAGAGTCGGAGTGTGTGCTGGTGTAGGCCCAGTAAGCTTGCAGCTTGGAAAGGTGTGCTTTGGCCAGGATTGCGTTTGTGCTTGCAGCTTCGGGGGCTATTTCTGGAAGCCAAAATGAGGAAGCGTCCCTGGTTGGAGCCTGGAGCCTCAGGCCAGGCCTGTGTCCCTCCCTGTCATTTGTTTTGGCGCATTGAAGTTCTTTAGTGCCCGGTGGGGATGGAGCAGTGGGTGGGTGTG
Organism: Hyperoodon ampullatus; assembly: GCF_949752795.1. Taxonomy (NCBI): domain Eukaryota; kingdom Metazoa; phylum Chordata; class Mammalia; order Artiodactyla; family Ziphiidae; genus Hyperoodon; species Hyperoodon ampullatus. The sequence continues at coordinate 69,942,902 of NC_136916.1, forward strand.
GGCTGGGGTTGGTCTTCAACGGAAGGGAGCTGATGGATTAGGGCTAGGTATTGCCCATGTCGGCTACTCCACTGCAGTTCCCGACAGACTTTTGGCACGAAGTGGGTCATCGTGGAGTGGGGTTAGGACCGAGTGCTGCATTTAAGCCTGTGTGGTGGCTGCTAGCCTGCAGAAGATGGTAAGGCATCATGAGGACACGTCCTGTGTGATGTCGTGGGATGGGCTGTCCTGATTGGGTTGCAGGAGCTGGCCACGTCTTCCCAAGAATGCGTGCTGTTCGTGATGCGCTGGCATCAGCTGCCTACGAAGGGGATGGCTTTGGCAGTACATGAGGATGCGGTTACGTACTTAACCTGCGTAGAGTTGTGATCCCGTTGCCGGAGGAATATCGCCCAAAGTGTGTCTTGCGGGACACCGAGAAGTTAGACATGCTGAAGCGTCTGTGCCTCTCTCCTTGGGGGTATTTGGGTTATGCGCACATGCCCTTTGGCCACTTTGTTTCCTTGTTTGGGAATGTGCAAAGCGAAAGTGTTTCTCCGAGAGGGCATGATGCGGCCAGCCCTTGTGGCACGCAGGAGTTTTGGACAGCTAGTGGCTTATCTGGAGCAGTCCGTTGGCGGAGCAGAGATGCGTTCAGTGTCTGATGCCAGGTGCACTGCCGTGGACAGCCACTGTGCCCTTTGAAGCTTGCAGGTCCCCTCGCGAAGCAGAGTTCTTCCGCTGGAAATCGGTCTGTGTTCCTCGGGGAGAGTGCCTTTGATCTCTGTGAGGTTCTCGGTAGTGTCACTCTGTCAGTGAAGAAGTGCCAGGATGCATGGGGTATGGTCAGTGTCATCAAAGCAGTCGTGTTTGCGGTCTGCCATCCCTGGTATAGAGTGACCCCGTGTTTGAATGATGTCTGTGGCTTCCAGTAGGTTCGACTTACCCGGTGGGCAGGAGGAGGGCACGTAGGACAACACTTTCAAGAATTTGAGCATTTCCTCCGGGTTCAGGGCCGCCTAACCTGCTGGCTGAGTGCTGGTAACACGTGCCCGGGAAGCTAGCCTAGTTTCCACAGTTGGGTTTGAACGTGCGTCTTGGTTACTGAAACCCAGCACTTCCTGTGGTGGGCATTCCCATGGGTCCTCGGAAAGTGATTTGGCATAGTTGGCAACAATTGGCTGTTGGGCCGAATTTCGTTAGCCCCTTGAGAGGTGCCGGGCTGCATCTTACCTGTAGCCAGTCACAGGTTGTCCCGCCCATAGGAGGTTTTTTTGCTCCTAAAAATGATGGGAGCGGCCCCAAGAGCACATTACATATTCCACTAGGTTGCAGGATTTCTGGGTCCATCTATATGTTACACCCACGGCCGGAAAGCAGGTCTCGTCAGGTGTTTGTGCGTTGGTCAGAAGGCTTGGCTGTGGAAGAGTGGAAGTCCGTGGCCTATTTTAAACCCCCTGGGTTTCAAAGTTCACATTCAGTCTCTTGAAGCTTGAAGAGGTCTTTCTCCATTCAGTGGGGGGGTCCAAATCCAGGGCGCTGTGTATAAACTCTGGCTTTTATGGTTGGAGGTCTCAGGAGAGGGCCACAGGGACACACAGAGACCAAGATGCGGATTCAGAGGCACACAAAGAAGCCCAGAAGCGCGTCCTCGTGTGCAGTAACAGTCACACATGCACACATGCGTGAAAACAAAAATATACCCTCTCACGTACCGGCCAACGTACATGCCTTACTTCCTGCAGTCGTGCTGTCAGAAAACCATTGAGTTCTCTGTAAAGGTAGACGTCCTTGGGAGGCAGGGTCCGAGCTCAAGCCCAGGTAAAAATTCTCATGAATCATGATCTCTGAGTACACCGGTCCAATTCTGAAACCTGCCTGATTTATGTCCAGTTCTCAGGTGCAGCTGCTGGACAAGGCTGGCCGTCGGCAAAGCCAAGAAGACCTACGCGTTGGCTGATAACTGCAGGTGCTAAGGAAAAGTGGAAAAATGAAGCGGGGGCATGTCGCTACGCGTGGCTCTGGCTAACTCAGGAAGGTAGGCTTTCACCCACCCTAAGATGTGCCATTGGATATGAGGTTTTCCTCAGACGGTCCCAGTGGCTGCAAGAGTGGATTGACTGTTACTCTTTCTGAGTGGCCTGAGGGCTGTGGATTCCCCAGGGTTTTGGAGTACTCCGAGGTCATCTGTCCTCTTCAGACCCCCACGGCATGCCCGGCTGTTTTCTGCAGCGTCCCAGCCTGTTGTTGGATCGATGATGACACCCTTGTATGCATTCCTTGGAAAATCTGAACAAAATGAGTGAGAACACTCTACCGTCTCCTCATCGAATCTGAGGTCCAGCACGTTTCGTCTCTCGGGGGTAGGGGAGAGTGAGGAGTGAGGGCCAGCGTCCCCTTCTGACCTGCATGCAAACACACACCAGGGTTCCAGAATTCGAGGTGCTCCTATCTGGGGGTCCACTGTGTCTGCCCATAAGCTGGGTCATCTACGCATATTAGGTCCCTGCTGAAAGACCGTTGAGGGCATGCGAGGGGGAAGGCTCTCCTGCTGGTCTTCAGAGTCGGAGTGTGTGCTGGTGTAGGCCCAGTAAGCTTGCAGCTTGGAAAGGTGTGCTTTGGCCAGGATCGCGTTTGTGCTTGCAGCTTCGGGGGCTATTTCTGGAAGCCAAAATGAGGAAGCGTCCCTGGTTGGAGCCTGGAGCCTCAGGCCAGGCCTGTGTCCCTCCCTGTCATTTGTTTTGGCGCATTGAAGTTCTTTAGTGCCCGGTGGGGATGGAGCAGTGGGTGGGTGTGGGCTGGGGTTGGTCTTCAACGGAAGGGAGCTGATGGATTAGGACTAGGTATTGCCCATGTCGGCTACTCCACTGCAGTTCCTGACAGAGTTTTGGCACGAAGTGGGTCATCGTGGAGTGGGGTTAGGACCGAGTGCTGCATTTAAGCCTGCGTGGTGGCTGCTAGCCTGCAGAAGATGGTAAGGCATCATGAGGACACGTCCTGTGTGATGTCGTGGGATGGGCTGTCATGATTGGGTTGCAGGAGCAGGCCACGTCTTCCCAAGAATGCATACTGTTCGTGATGCGCTGGCATCAGCTGCCTACGAAGGGGATGGATTTGGCAGTACATGAGGATGCGGTTACGTACTTAACCTGCGTAGAGTTGTGATCCCGTTGCCGGAGGAATGTCACCCAAAGGGTGTCTTGCGGGATGCTGAGAAGTTAGACATGCTGAAGGGTCTGTGCCTCTCTCCTTGGGGGTATTTGGGTTATGCGCACATGCCCTTTGGCCACTTTGTTTCCTTGTTTGGGAATGTGCAAAGCGAAAGTGTTTCTCCGAGAGGGCATGATGCGGCCAGCCCTTGTGGCACGCAGGAGTTTTGGACAGCTAGTGGTTTATCTGGAGCAGTCCGTTGGCGGAGCAGAGATGCGTTCAGTGTTCTGATGCCAGGTGCAATGCCGTGGACAGCCAATGTGCCCTTTGAAGCTTGCAGGTCCCCTCGCGAAGCAGAGTCCTTCCGTTGGAAATCGGTCTGTGTTCCTCGGGGAGAGTGCCTTTGATCTCTGTGAGGTTCTCGGTAGTGTCACTCTGTCAGTGAAGAAGTGCCAGGATGCATGGGGTATGGGCAGTGTCATCAAAGCACTCGTGTTTGCGGTCTGCCATCCCTGGTATAGAGTGACCCCGTGTTTGAATGATGTCTGTGGCTTCCAGTAGGTTCGACTTACCCTGTGGGCAGGAGGAGGGCACGTAGGACAATACTTTCAAGAATTTGAGCGTTTCCTCCGGGTTCAGGGCCGCCTAACCTGCTGGCTGGGTGCTGGCAACAGGTGCCCGGGAAGCTAGCCTAGTTTCCGCAGTTGGGTTTGAACGTGGGTCTTGGTTACTGAAACCCAGCACTTCCTGTGGTGTTCATTCCCATGGGTCCTCGGAAAGTGATTCGGCATAGTTGGCAACAATTGGCTGTTGGGCCGAATTTCGTTAGCCCCTTGAGAGGTGCCGGGCTGCATCTTACCTGTGGCCAGTCGCAGGTCGGCCCGCCCATAGGAGGTTTTCTTGCTCCTAAAAATGATGGGAGTGGCCCCAAGAGCACATTACATATTCCACTAGGTTGCAGGATTTCTGGGTCCATCTATATGTTACACCCACGGCCGGAAAGCAGGTCTCGTCAGGTGTTTGTGCATTGGTCAGAAGGCTTGGCTGTGGAAGAGTGGAAGTCCGTGGCCTATTTCAAAACCCCCTGGGTTTCAAAGTTCACATTCAGTCTGTTGAAGCTTGAAGATGTCTTTCTCCATTCAGTGGGGGGGTCCAAATCCAGGGCGCTGTGTATAAACTCTGGCTTTTATGGTTGGAGGTCTCAGGAGAGGGCCACAGGGACACACAGAGACCAAGATGCGGATTCAGAGCCACACAAAGAAGCCCAGAAGCGCGTCCTCGTGTGCAGTAACAGTCACACACACACACATGCGTGAAAACAAAAATATACCCTCTCACGTACCGGCCAACGTACATGCCTTACTTCCTGCAGTCGTGCTGTCAGAAAAACATTGAGTTCTCTGTAAAGGTAGCCGTCCTTGGGAGGCAGGGTCCGAGCTCAAGCCCAGGTAAAAATTCTCATGAATCATGATCTCTGAGTACACCGGTCCAATTCTGAAACCTGCCTGATTTATGTCCAGTTCTCAGGTGCAGCTGCTGGACAAGGCTGGCCGTCGGCAAAGCCAAGAAGACCTACGCGTTGGCTGATGACTGCAGGTGCTAAGGAAAAGTGGAAAAATGACGCGGGGGCATGTTGCTACGCGTGGCTCTGGCTAACTCAGGAAGATAGTCTTTCACCCACCCTAAGATGAGCCATTGGATATGAGGTTTTTCTCAGACGGTCCCAGTGGCTGCAAGAGTAGATTGACTGTTGCTCTTTCTGAGTGGCCAGAGGCCTGTGGATTCCCCAGGGTTTTGGAGTACTCCGAGGTCATCTCTCCTCTTCAGACCCCCACGGCATGCCTGGTTGTGTTCTGCAGCATCCCAGCCTGTGCTTGGATCGATGATGACACCCTTGTATGCATTCCTTGGAAAATCTGAACAAAATGAGTGAGAACACTCTACCGTCTCCTCATCGAATCTGAGGTCCAGCACGTTTCGTCTCTCGGGGGTAGGGGAGAGTGAGGAGTGAGGGCCAGCGTCCCCTTCTGACCTGCATGCAAACACACACCAGGGTTCCAGAAATCGAGGTGCTCCTATCTGGGGGTCCACTGTGTCTGCCCATAAGCTGGGTCATCTACGCATATTAGGTCCCTGCTGAAAGACCGTTGAGGGCATGCGAGGGGGAAGGCTCTCCTGCTGGTCTTCAGAGTCGGAGTGTGTGCTGGTGTAGGCCCAGTATGCTTGCAGCTTGGAAAGGTGTGCTTTGGCCAGGATCGCGTTTGTGCTTGCAGCTTCGGGGGCTATTTCTGGAAGCCAAAATGAGGAAACGTCCCTGGTTGGAGCCTGGAGCCTCAGGCCAGGCCTGTGTCCCTCCCTGTCATTTGTTTTGGCACATTGAAGTTCTTTAGTGCCCGGTGGGGATGGAGCAGTGGGTGGGTGTGGGCTGGCGTTGGTCTTCAACGGAAGGGAGCTGATGGATTAGGGCTAGGTATTGCCCATGCCGGCTACTCCACTGCAGTTCCCGACAGAGTTTTGGCACGAAGTGGGTCATTGTGGAGTGGGGTTAGGACCGAGTGCTGCATTTAAACCTGTGTGGTGGCTGCTAGCCTGAAGAAGTTGGTAAGGCATCATGAGGACACGTCCTGTGTGATGTCGTGGGATGGGCTGTCATGATTGGGTTGCAGGAGCTGGCCACGTCTTCCCAAGAATGCGTGCTGTTCGTGATGCGCTGGCATCAGCTGCCTATGAAGGGGATGGCTTTGGCAGTACATGAGGATGCGGTTACGTACTTAACCTGCGTAGAGTTGTGATCCCGTTGCCGGAGGAATGTCGCCCAAAGTGTGTCTTGCGGGACGCTGAGTAGTTAGACATGCTGAAGCGTCTGTGCCTCTCTCCTTGGGGGTATTTGGGTTATGCGCACATGCCCTTTGGCCACTTTGTTTCCTTATTTGGGAATGTGCAAAGCGAAAGTGTTTCTCCGAGAGGGCATGATGCGGCCAGCCCTTGTGGCACGCAGGAGTTTTGGACAGCTAGGGGTTTATCTGGAGCCGTCCGTTGGCGGAGCAGAGATGCGTTCAGTGTCTGATGCCAGGTGCACTGCCGTGGACAGCCACTGTGCCCTTTGAAGCTTGCAGGTCCCCTCGCGAAGCAGAGTTCTTCCGTTGGAAATCGGTCTGTGTTCCTCGCGGAGAGTGCCTTTGATCTCTGTGAGGTTCTCGGTAGTGTCACTCTATCAGTAATGAAGTGCCAGAATGCATGGGGTATGGTCAGTGTCATCAAAGCAGTCGTGTTTGCGGTCTGCCATCCCTGGTATAGAGTGACCCCGTGTTTGAATGAAGTCTGTGGCTTCCAGTAGGTTCGACTTACCCGGTGGGCAGGAGGAGGGCACGTAGGACAACACTTACAAGAATTTGAGCGTTTCCTCCGGGTTCAGGGCCGCCTAACCTGCTGGCTGAGTGCTGGCAACACGTGCCCGGGAAGCTAGCCTAGTTTCCGCAGTTGGGTCTGAACGTGGGTCTTGGTTACTGAAACCCAGCACTTCCTGTGGTGGGCATTCCCATGGGTCCTCGGAAAGTGATTTGGCATAGTTGGAAACAATTGGCTGTTGGGCCGAATTTCGTTAGCCCCTTGAGAGGTGCCGGGATGAATCTTACCTGTAGCCAGTCACAGGTCGGCCCGCCCCTAGGAGGTTTTCTTGCTCCTAAAAATGATGGGAGTGGCCCCAAGTGCACATTACATATTCCACTAGGTTGCAGGATTTCTGGGTCCATCTATATGTTACACCCACGGCTGGAAAGCAGGTCTCGTCAGCTGTGTGTGCGTTGGTCAGAAGGCTTGGCTGTGGAAGAGTGGAAGTCCGTGGCCTATTTTAAACCCCCTGGGTTTCAAAGTTCACATTCAGTCTGTTGAAGCTTGAAGAGGTCTTTCTCCATTCAGTGGGGGGGTCCAAATCCAGGGCGCTGTGTATAAACTCTGGCTTTTATGGTTGGAGGTCTCAGGAGAGGGCCACAGGGACACACAGAGACCAAGATGCGGATTCAGAGGCACACAAAGAAGCCCAGAAGCGTGTCCTCGTGTGCAGTAACAGTCACACACACACACATGTGGGAAAACAAAAATATACCCTCTCACGTACCGGCCAACGTACATGCCTTACTTCCTGCAGTCGTGCTGTCAGAAAAACATTGAGTTCTCTGTAAAGGTAGACGTCCTTGGGAGGCAGGGTCCGAGCTCAAGCCCAGGTAAAAATTCTCATGAATCATGATCTCTGAGTACACCGGTCCAATTCTGAAACCTGCCTGATTTATGTCCAGTTCTCAGGTGCAGCTGCTGGACAAGGCTGGCCGTCGGCAAAGCCAAGAAGACCTACGCGTTGGCTGATGACTGCAGGTGCTAAGGAAAAGTGGAAAAATGACGCGGGGGCATGTTGCTACGCGTGGCTCTGGCCAACTCAGGAAGGTAGGCTTTCACCCACCCTAAGATGTGCCATTGGATATGAGGTTTTTCTCAGACGGTCCCAGTGGCTGCAAGAGTGGATTGACTGTTGCTCTTTCTGAGTGGCCTGAGGGCTGTGGATTCCCCAGGTTTTGGAGTACTCCGAGGTCATCTCTCCTCTTCAGACCCCCACGGCATGCCTGGTTGTGTTCTGCAGCATACCAGCCTGTTGTTGGATCGATGATGACACCCTTGTATGCATTCCTTGGAAAATCTGAACAAAATGAGTGAGAACACTGTACCGTCACCTCATCGAATCTGAGGTCCAGCACGTTTCGTCTCTCGGGGGTAGGGGAGAGTGAGGAGTGAGGGCCAGCGTCCCCTTCTGACCTGCATGCAAACACACACCAGGGTTCCAGAATTCGAGGTGCTCCTATCTGGGGGTCCACTGTGTCTGCCCATAAGCTGGGTCATCTACGCATATTAGGTCCCTGCTGAAAGACCGTTGAGGGCATGCGAGGGGGAAGGCTCTCCTGCTGGTCTTCAGAGTCGGAGTGTGTGCTGGTGTAGGCCCAGTAAGCTTGCAGCTTGGAAAGGTGTGCTTTGGCCAGGATTGCGTTTGTGCTTGCAGCTTCGGGGGCTATTTCTGGAAGCCAAAATGAGGAAGCGTCCCTGGTTGGAGCCTGGAGCCTCAGGCCAGGCCTGTGTCCCTCCCTGTCATTTGTTTTGGCGCATTGAAGTTCTTTAGTGCCCGGTGGGGATGGAGCAGTGGGTGGGTGTGGGCTGGGGTTGGTCTTCAACGGAAGGGAGCTGATGGATTAGGGCTAGGTATTGCCCATGTCGGCTACTCCACTGCAGTTCCCGACAGACTTTTGGCACGAAGTGGGTCATCGTGGAGTGGGGTTAGGACCGAGTGCTGCATTTAAGCCTGTGTGGTGGCTGCTAGCCTGCAGAAGATGGTAAGGCATCATGAGGACACGTCCTGTGTGATGTCGTGGGATGGGCTGTCCTGATTGGGTTGCAGGAGCTGGCCACGTCTTCCCAAGAATGCGTGCTGTTCGTGATGCGCTGGCATCAGCTGCCTACGAAGGGGATGGCTTTGGCAGTACATGAGGATGTGGTTACGTACTTAACCTGCGTAGAGTTGTGATCCCGTTGCCGGAGGAATGTCGCCCAAAGTGTGTCTTGCGGGACACCGAGAAGTTAGACATGCTGAAGCATCTGTGCCTCTCTCCTTGGGGGTATTTGGGTTATGCGCACATGCCCTTTGGCCACTTTGTTTCCTTGTTTGGGAATGTGCAAAGCGAAAGTGTTTCTCCGAGAGGGCATGATGCGGCCAGCCCTTGTGGCACGCAGGAGTTTTGGACAGCTAGTGGCTTATCTGGAGCAGTCCGTTGGCGGAACAGAGATGCGTTCAGTGTCTGATGCCAGGTGCACTGCCGTGGACAGCCACTGTGCCCTTTGAAGCTTGCAGGTCCCCTCGCGAAGCAGAGTTCTTCCGCTGGAAATCGGTCTGAGTTCCTCGGGGAGAGTGCCTTTGATCTCTGTGAGGTTCTCGGTAGTGTCACTCTGTCAGTGAAGAAGTGCCAGGATGCATGGGGTATGGTCAGTGTCATCAAAGCAGTCGTGTTTGCGGTCTGCCATCCCTGGTATAGAGTGACCCCGTGTTTGAATGATGTCTGTGGCTTCCAGTAGGTTCGACTTACCCGGTGGGCAGGAGGAGGGCACGTAGGACAACACTTTCAAGCATTTGAGCATTTCCTCCGGGTTCAGGGCCGCCTAACCTGCTGGCTGAGTGCTGGTAACACGTGCCCGGGAAGCTAGCCTAGTTTCCACAGTGGGGTTTGAACGTGGGTCTTGGTTACTGAAACCCAGCACTTCCTGTGGTGGGCATTCCCATGGGTCCTCGGAAAGTGATTTGGCATAGTTGGCAACAATTGGCTGTTGGGCCGAATTTCGTTAGCCCCTTGAGAGGTGCCGGGCTGCATCTTACCTGTAGCCAGTCGCAGGTCGTCCCGCCCATAGGAGGTTTTCTTGCTCCTAAAAATGATGGGAGTGGCCCCAAGAGCACATTACATATTCCACTAGGTTGCCGGATTTCTGGGTCCATCTATATGTTACACCCACGGCTGGAAAGCAGGTCTCGTCAGGTATTTGTGCGTTGGTCAGAAGGCTTGGCTGTGGAAGAGTGGAAGTCCGTGGCCTATTTTAAACCCCCTGGGTTTCAAAGTTCACATTCAGTCTCTTGAAGCTTGAAGAGGTCTTTCTCCATTCAGTGGGGGGGTCCAAATCCAGGGCGCTGTGTATAAACTCTGGCTTTTATGGTTGGAGGTCTCAGGAGAGGGCCACAGGGACACACAGAGACCAACATGCGGATTCAGAGGCACACAAAGAAGCCCACAAGCGCGTCCTCGTGTGCAGTAACAGTCACACATGCACACATGCGTGAAAACAAAAATATACCCTCTCACGTACCGGCCAACGTACATGCCTTACTTCCTGCAGTCGTGCTGTCAGAAAATCATTGAGTTCTCTGTAAATGTAGACGTCCTTGGGAGGCAGGGTCCGAGCTCAAGCCCAGGTAAAAATTCTCATGAATCATGATCTCTGAGTACACCGATCCAATTCTGAAACCTGCCTGATTTATGTCCAGTTCTCAGGTGCAGCTGCTGGACAAGGCTGGCCGTCGGCAAAGCCAAGAAGACCTACGCGTTGGCTGATAACTGCAGGTGCTAAGGAAAAGTGGAAAAATGAAGCGGGGGCATGTCGCTACGCGTGGCTCTGGCTAACTCAGGAAGGTAGGCTTTCACCCACCCTAAGATGTGCCATTGGATATGAGGTTTTCCTCAGACGGTCCCAGTGGCTGCAAGAGTGGATTGACTGTTGCTCTTTCTGAGTGGCCTGAGGGCTGTGGATTCCCCAGGGTTTTGGAGTACTCCGAGGTCATCTGTCCTCTTCAGACCCCCACGGCATGCCCGGCTGTTTTCTGCAGCGTCCCAGCCTGTTGTTGGATCGATGATGACACCCTTGTATGCATTCCTTGGAAAATCTGAACAAAATGAGTGAGAACACTCTACCGTCTCCTCATCGAATCTGAGGTCCAGCACGTTTCGTCTCTCGGGGGTAGGGGAGAGTGAGGAGTGAGGGCCAGCGTCCCCTTCTGACCTGCATGCAAACACACACCAGGGTTCCAGAATTCGAGGTGCTCCTATCTGGGGGTCCACTGTGTCTGCCCATAAGCTGGGTCATCTACGCATATTAGGTCCCTGCTGAAAGACCGTTGAGGGCATGCGAGGGGGAAGGCTCTCCTGCTGGTCTTCAGAGTCGGAGTGTGTGCTGGTGTAGGCCCAGTAAGCTTGCAGCTTGGAAAGGTGTGCTTTGGCCAGGATCGCGTTTGTGCTTGCAGCTTCGGGGGCTATTTCTGGAAGCCAAAATGAGGAAGCATCCCTGGTTGGAGCCTGGAGCCTCAGGCCAGGCCTGTGTCCCTCCCTGTCATTTGTTTTGGCGCATTGAAGTTCTTTAGTGCCCGGTGGGGATGGAGCAGTGGGTGGGTGTGGGCTGGGGTTGGTCTTCAACGGAAGGGAGCTGATGGATTAGGACTAGGTATTGCCCATGTCGGCTACTCCACTGCAGTTCCCGACAGAGTTTTGGCATGAAGTGGGTCATCGTGGAGTGGGGTTAGGACCGAGTGCTGCATTTAAGCCTGCGTGGTGGCTGCTAGCCTGCAGAAGATGGTAAGGCATCATGAGGACACGTCCTGTGTGATGTCGTGGGATGGGCTGTCATGATTGGGTTGCAGGAGCAGGCCACGTCTTCCCAAGAATGCATACTGTTCGTGATGCGCTGGCATCAGCTGCCTACGAAGGGGATGGCTTTGGCAGTACATGAGGATGCGGTTACGTACTTAACCTGCGTAGAGTTGTGATCCCGTTGCCGGAGGAATGTCGCCCAAAGTGTGTCTTGCGGGACGCCGAGAAGTTAGACATGCTGAAGCGTCTGTGCCTATCTCCTTGGGGGTATTTGGGTTATGCGCACATGCCCTTTGGCCACTTTGTTTCCTTGTTTGGGAATGTGCAAAGCGAAAGTGTTTCTCCGAGAGGGCATGATGCGGCCAGCCCTTGTGGCACGCAGGAGTTTTGGACAGCTAGTGGTTTATCTGGAGCAGTCCGTTGGCGGAGCAGAGATGCGTTCAGTGTTCTGATGCCAGGTGCACTGCCGTGGACAGCCAATGTGCCCTTTGAAGCTTGCAGGTCCCCTCCCGAAGCAGAGTTCTTCCATTGGAAATCGGTCTGTGTTCCTCGGGGAGAGTGCCTTTGATCTCTGTGAGGTTCTCGGTAGTGTCACTCTGTCAGTTAAGAAGTGCCAGGATGCATGGGGTATGGGCAGTGTCATCAAAGCAGTCGTGTTTGCGGTCTGCCATCCCTGGTATAGAGTGACCCCGTGTTTGAACGATGTCTGTGGCTTCCAGTAGGTTCGACTTACCCGGTGGGCAGGAGGAGGGCACGTAGGACAACACTTTCAAGAATTTGAGCGTTTCCTCTGGGTTCAGGGCCGCCTAACCTGCTGGCTGGGTGTTGGCAACAGGTGCCCGGGAAGCTAGCCTAGTTTCCGCAGTTGGGTTTGAACGTGGGTCTTGGTTACTGAAACCCAGCACTTCCTGTGGTGTGCATTCCCATGGGTCCTCGGAAAGTGATTCGGCATAGTTGGCAACAATTGGCTGTTGGGCCGAATTTCGTTAGCCCCTTGAGAGGTGCCGGGCTGCATCTTACCTGTGGCCAGTCGCAGGTCGGCCCGCCCATAGGAGGTTTTCTTGCTCCTAACAATGATGGGAGTGGCCCCAAGAGCACATTACATATTCCACTAGGTTGCAGGATTTCTGGGTCCATCTATATGTTACACCCACGGCCGGAAAGCAGGTCTCGTCAGGTGTTTGTGCGTTGGTCAGAAGGCTTGGCTGTGGAAGAGTGGAAGTCCGTGGCCTATTTCAAAACCCCCTGGGTTTCAAAGTTCACATTCAGTCTGTTGAAGCTTGAAGATGTCTTTCTCCATTCAGTGGGGGGGTCCAAATCCAGGGCGCTGTGTATAAACTCTGGATTTTATGGTTGGAGGTCTCAGGAGAGGGCCACAGGGACACACAGAGACCAAGATGTGGATTCACAGGCACACAAAGAAGCCCAGAAGCGCGTCCTCATGTGCAGTAACAGTCACACACACACACATGCGTGAAAACAAAAATATACCCTCTCACGTACCGGCCAACGTACATGCCTTACTTCCTGCAGTCGTGCTGTCAGAAAAACATTGAGTTCTCTGTAAAGGTACACGTCCTTGGGAGGCAGGGTCCGAGCTCAAGCCCAGGTAAAAATTCTCATGAATCATGATCTCTGAGTACACCGGTCCAATTCTGAAACCTGCCTGATTTATGTCCAGTTCTCAGGTGCAGCTGCTGGACAAGGCTGGCCGTCGGCAAAGCCAAGAAGACCTACGCGTTGGCTGATAACTGCAGGTGCTAAGGAAAAGTGGAAAAATGAAGCGGGGGCATGTCGCTACGCGTGGCTCTGGCTAACTCAGGAAGGTAGGCTTTCACCCACCCTAAGATGTGCCATTGGATATGAGGTTTTCCTCAGACGGTCCCAGTGGCTGCAAGAGTGGATTGACTGTTGCTCTTTCTGAGTGGCCTGAGGGCTGTGGATTCCCCAGGGTTTTGGAGTACTCCGAGGTCATCTGTCCTCTTCAGACCCCCACGGCATGCCCGGCTGTTTTCTGCAGCGTCCCAGCCTGTTGTTGGATCGATGATGACACCCTTGTATGCATTCCTTGGAAAATCTGAACAAAATGAGTGAGAACACTGTACCGTCTCCTCATCGAATCTGAGGTCCAGCACGTTTCGTCTCTCGGGGGTAGGGGAGAGTGAGGAGTGAGGGCCAGCGTCCCCTTCTGACCTGCATGCAAACACACACCAGGGTTCCAGAATTCGAGGTGCTCCTATCTGGGGGTCCACTGTGTCTGCCCATAAGCTGGGTCATCTACGCATATTAGGTCCCTGCTGAAAGACCGTTGAGGGCATGCGAGGGGGAAGGCTCTCCTGCTGGTCTTCAGAGTCGGAGTGTGTGCTGGTGTAGGCCCAGTAAGCTTGCAGCTTGGAAAGGTGTGCTTTGGCCAGGATCGCGTTTGTGCTTGCAGCTTCGGGGGCTATTTCTGGAAGCCAAAATGAGGAAGCGTCCCTGGTTGGAGCCTGGAGCCTCAGGCCAGGCCTGTGTCCCTCCCTGTCATTTGTTTTGGCGCATTGAAGTTCTTTAGTGCCCGGTGGGGATGGAGCAGTGGGTGGGTGTGGGCTGGGGTTGGTCTTCAACGGAAGGGAGCTGATGGATTAGGGCTAGGTATTGCCCATGTCGGCTACTCCACTGCAGTTCCCGACAGACTTTTGGCACGAAGTGGGTCATCGTGGAGTGGGGTTAGGACCGAGTGCTGCATTTAAACCTGTGTGGTGGCTGCTAGCCTGCAGAAGATGGTAAGGCATCATGAGGACACGTCCTGTGTGATGTCGTGGGATGGGCTGTCCTGATTGGGTTGCAGGAGCTGGCCACGTCTTCCCAAGAATGCGTGCTGTTCGTGATGCGCTGGCATCAGCTGCCTACGAAGGGGATGGCTTTGGCAGTACATGAGGATGCGGTTACGTACTTAACCTGCGTAGAGTTGTGATCCCGTTGCCGGAGGAATGTCGCCCAAAGTGTGTCTTGTGGGACACCGAGAAGTTAGACATGCTGAAGCGTCTGTGCCTCTCTCCTTGGGGGTATTTGGGTTATGCGCACATGCCCTTTGGCCACTTTGTTTCCTTGTTTGGGAATGTGCAAAGCGAAAGTGTTTCTCCGAGAGGGCATGATGCGGCCAGCCCTTGTGGCACGCAGGAGTTTTGGACAGCTAGTGGCTTATCTGGAGCAGTCCGCTGGCGGAGCAGAGATGCGTTCAGTGTCTGATGCCAGGTGCACTGCCGTGGACAGCCACTGTGCCCTTTGAAGCTTGCAGGTCCCCTCGCGAAGCAGAGTTCTTCCGCTGGAAATCGGTCTGAGTTCCTCGGGGAGAGTGCCTTTGATCTCTGTGAGGTTCTCGGTAGTGTCACTCTGTCAGTGAAGAAGTGCCAGGATGCATGGGGTATGGTCAGTGTCATCAAAGCAGTCGTGTTTGCGGTCTGCCATCCCTGGTATAGAGTGACCCCGTGTTTGAATGATGTCTGTGGCTTCCAGTAGGTTCGACTTACCCGGTGGGCAGGAGGAGGGCACGTAGGACAACACTTTCAAGAATTTGAGCATTTCCTCCGGGTTCGGGGCCGCCTAACCTGCTGGCTGAGTGCTGTTAACACGTGCCCGGGAAGCTAGCCTAGTTTCCACAGTGGGGTTTGAACGTGGGTCTTGGTTACTGAAACCCAGCACTTCCTGTGGTGGGCATTCCCATGGGTCCTCGGAAAGTGATTTGGCATAGTTGGCAACAATTGGCTGTTGGGCCGAATTTCGTTAGCCCCTTGAGAGGTGCCGGGCTGCATCTTACCTGTAGCCAGTCGCAGGTCGGCCCGCCCATAGGAGGTTTTCTTGCTCCTAAAAATGATGGGAGTGGCCCCAAGAGCACATTACATATTCCACTAGGTTGCAGGATTTCTGGGTCCATCTATATGTTACACCCACGGCTGGAAAGCAGGTCTCGTCAGGTGTTTGTGCGTTGGTCAGAAGGCTTGGCTGTGGAAGAGTGGAAGTCCGTGGCCTATTTTAAACCCCCTGGGTTTCAAAGTTCACATTCAGTCTCTTGAAGCTTGAAGAGGTCTTTCTCCATTCAGTGGGGGGGTCCAAATCCAGGGCGCTGTGTATAAACTCTGGCTTTTATGGTTGGAGGTCTCAGGAGAGGGCCACAGGGACACACAGAGACCAAGATGCGGATTCAGAGGCACACAAAGAAGCCCACAAGCGCGTCCTCGTGTGCAGTAACAGTCACACATGCACACATGCGTGAAAACAAAAATATACCCTCTCACGTACCGGCCAACGTACATGCCTTACTTCCTGCAGTCGTGCTGTCAGAAAATCATTGAGTTCTCTGTAAAGGTAGACGTCCTTGGGAGGCAGGGTCCGAGCTCAAGCCCAGGTAAAAATTCTCATGAATCATGATCTCTGAGTACACCGGTCCAATTCTGAAACCTGCCTGATTTATGTCCAGTTCTCAGGTGCAGCTGCTGGACAAGGCTGGCCGTCGGCAAAGCCAAGAAGACCTACGCGTTGGCTGATGACTGCAGGTGCTAAGGAAAAGTGGAAAAATGACGCGGGGGCATGTTGCTACGCGTGGCTCTGGCTAACTCAGGAAGGTAGGCTTTCACCCACCCTAAGATGTGCCATTGGATATGAGGTTTTTCTCAGACGGTCCCAGTGGCTGCAAGAGTGGATTGACTGTTGCTCTTTCTGAGGGGCCTGAGGCCTGTGGATTCCCCAGGGTTTTGGAGTACTCCGAGGTCATCTCTCCTCTTCAGACCCCCACGGCATGCCTGGTTGTGTTCTGCAGCATCCCAGCCTGTGCTTGGATCGACGATGACACCCTTGTATGCATTCCTTGGAAAATCTGAACAAAATGAGTGAGAACACTCTACCGTCTCCTCATCGAATCTGAGGTCCAGCACGTTTCGTCTCTCGGGGGTAGGGGAGAGTGAGGAGTGAGGGCCAGCGTCCCCTTCTGACCTGCATGCAAACACACACCAGGGTTCCAGAAATCGAGGTGCTCCTATCTGGGGGTCCACTGTGTCTGCCCATAAGCTGGGTCATCTACGCATATTAGGTCCCTGCTGAAAGACCGTTGAGGGCATGCGAGGGGGAAGGCTCTCCTGCTGGTCTTCAGAGTCGGAGTGTGTGCTGGTGTAGGCCCAGTAAGCTTGCAGCTTGGAAAGGTGTGCTTTGGCCAGGATCGCGTTTGTGCTTGCAGCTTCGGGGGCTATTTCTGGAAGCCAAAATGAGGAAGCATCCCTGGTTGGAGCCTGGAGCATCAGGCCAGGCCTGTGTCCCTCCCTGTCATTTGTTTTGGCGCATTGAAGTTCTTTAGTGCCCGGTGGGGATGGAGCAGTGGGTGGGTGTGGGCTGGGGTTGGTCTTCAACGGAAGGGAGCTGATGGATTAGGACTAGGTATTGCCTATGTCGGCTACTCCACTGCAGTTCCCGACAGAGTTTTGGCATGAAGTGGGTCATCGTGGAGTGGGGTTAGGACCGAGTGCTGCATTTAAGCCTGCGTGGTGGCTGCTAGCCTGCAGAAGATGGTAAGGCATCATGAGGACACGTCCTGTGTGATGTCGTGGGATGGGCTGTCATGATTGGGTTGCAGGAGCAGGCCACGTCTTCCCAAGAATGCATACTGTTCGTGATGCGCTGGCATCAGCTGCCTACGAAGGGGATGGCTTTGGCAGTACATGAGGATGCGGTTACGTACTTAACCTGCGTAGAGTTGTGATCCCGTTGCCGGAGGAATGTCGCCCAAAGTGTGTCTTGCGGGACGCCGAGAAGTTAGACATGCTGAAGCGTCTGTGCCTCTCTCCTTGGGGGTATTTGGGTTATGCGCACATGCCCTTTGGCCACTTTGTTTCCTTGTTTGGGAATGTGCAAAGCGAAAGTGTTTCTCCGAGAGGGCATGATGCGGCCAGCCCTTGTGGCACGCAGGAGTTTTGGACAGCTAGTGGTTTATCTGGAGCAGTCCGTTGGCGGAGCAGAGATGCGTTCAGTGTTCTGATGCCAGGTGCACTGCCGTGGACAGCCAATGTGCCCTTTGAAGCTTGCAGGTCCCCTCCCGAAGCAGAGTTCTTCCGTTGGAAATCGGTCTGTGTTCCTCGGGGAGAGTGCCTTTGATCTCTGTGAGGTTCTCGGTAGTGTCACTCTGTCAGTGAAGAAGTGCCAGGATGCATGGGGTATGGTCAGTGTCATCAAAGCAGTCGTGTTTGCGGTCTGCCATCCCTGGTATAGAGTGACCCCGTGTTTGAATGATGTCTGTGGCTTCCAGTAGGTTCGACTTACCCGGTGGGCAGGAGGAGGGCACGTAGGACAACACTTTCAAGAATTTGAGCATTTCCTCCGGGTTCGGGGCCGCCTAACCTGCTGGCTGAGTGCTGTTAACACGTGCCCGGGAAGCTAGCCTAGTTTCCACAGTGGGGTTTGAACGTGGGTCTTGGTTACTGAAACCCAGCACTTCCTGTGGTGGGCATTCCCATGGGTCCTCGGAAAGTGATTTGGCATAGTTGGCAACAATTGGCTGTTGGGCCGAATTTCGTTAGCCCCTTGAGAGGTGCCGGGCTGCATCTTACCTGTAGCCAGTCGCAGGTCGGCCCGCCCATAGGAGGTTTTCTTGCTCCTAAAAATGATGGGAGTGGCCCCAAGAGCACATTACATATTCCACTAGGTTGCAGGATTTCTGGGTCCATCTATATGTTACACCCACGGCTGGAAAGCAGGTCTCGTCAGGTGTTTGTGCGTTGGTCAGAAGGCTTGGCTGTGGAAGAGTGGAAGTCCGTGGCCTATTTTAAACCCCCTGGGTTTCAAAGTTCACATTCAGTCTCTTGAAGCTTGAAGAGGTCTTTCTCCATTCAGTGGGGGGGTCCAAATCCAGGGCGCTGTGTATAAACTCTGGCTTTTATGGTTGGAGGTCTCAGGAGAGGGCCACAGGGACACACAGAGACCAAGATGCGGATTCAGAGGCACACAAAGAAGCCCACAAGCGCGTCCTCGTGTGCAGTAACAGTCACACATGCACACATGCGTGAAAACAAAAATATACCCTCTCACGTACCGGCCAACGTACATGCCTTACTTCCTGCAGTCATGCTGTCAGAAAATCATTGAGTTCTCTGTAAAGGTAGACGTCCTTGGGAGGCAGGGTCCGAGCTCAAGCCCAGGTAAAAATTCTCATGAATCATGATCTCTGAGTACACCGGTCCAATTCTGAAACCTGCCTGATTTATGTCCAGTTCTCAGGTGCAGCTGCTGGACAAGGCTGGCCGTCGGCAAAGCCAAGAAGACCTACGCGTTGGCTGATGACTGCAGGTGCTAAGGAAAAGTGGAAAAATGACGCGGGGGCATGTTGCTACGCGTGGCTCTGGCTAACTCAGGAAGGTAGGCTTTCACCCACCCTAAGATGTGCCATTGGATATGAGGTTTTTCTCAGACGGTCCCAGTGGCTGCAAGAGTGGATTGACTGTTGCTCTTTCTGAGGGGCCTGAGGCCTGTGGATTCCCCAGGGTTTTGGAGTACTCCGAGGTCATCTCTCCTCTTCAGACCCCCACGGCATGCCTGGTTGTGTTCTGCAGCATCCCAGCCTGTGCTTGGATCGACGATGACACCCTTGTATGCATTCCTTGGAAAATCTGAACAAAATGAGTGAGAACACTCTACCGTCTCCTCATCGAATCTGAGGTCCAGCACGTTTCGTCTCTCGGGGGTAGGGGAGAGTGAGGAGTGAGGGCCAGCGTCCCCTTCTGACCTGCATGCAAACACACACCAGGGTTCCAGAAATCGAGGTGCTCCTATCTGGGGGTCCACTGTGTCTGCCCATAAGCTGGGTCATCTACGCATATTAGGTCCCTGCTGAAAGACCGTTGAGGGCATGCGAGGGGGAAGGCTCTCCTGCTGGTCTTCAGAGTCGGAGTGTGTGCTGGTGTAGGCCCAGTAAGCTTGCAGCTTGGAAAGGTGTGCTTTGGCCAGGATCGCGTTTGTGCTTGCAGCTTCGGGGGCTATTTCTGGAAGCCAAAATGAGGAAGCATCCCTGGTTGGAGCCTGGAGCCTCAGGCCAGGCCTGTGTCCCTCCCTGTCATTTGTTTTGGCGCATTGAAGTTCTTTAGTGCCCGGTGGGGATGGAGCAGTGGGTGGGTGTGGGCTGGGGTTGGTCTTCAACGGAAGGGAGCTGATGGATTAGGACTAGGTATTGCCTATGTCGGCTACTCCACTGCAGTTCCCGACAGAGTTTTGGCATGAAGTGGGTCATCGTGGAGTGGGGTTAGGACCGAGTGCTGCATTTAAGCCTGCGTGGTGGCTGCTAGCCTGCAGAAGATGGTAAGGCATCATGAGGACACGTCCTGTGTGATGTCGTGGGATGGGCTGTCATGATTGGGTTGCAGGAGCAGGCCACGTCTTCCCAAGAATGCATACTGTTCGTGATGCGCTGGCATCAGCTGCCTACGAAGGGGATGGCTTTGGCAGTACATGAGGATGCGGTTACGTACTTAACCTGCGTAGAGTTGTGATCCCGTTGCCGGAGGAATGTCGCCCAAAGTGTGTCTTGCGGGACGCCGAGAAGTTAGACATGCTGAAGCGTCTGTGCCTCTCTCCTTGGGGGTATTTGGGTTATGCGCACATGCCCTTTGGCCACTTTGTTTCCTTGTTTGGGAATGTGCAAAGCGAAAGTGTTTCTCCGAGAGGGCATGATGCGGCCAGCCCTTGTGGCACGCAGGAGTTTTGGACAGCTAGTGGTTTATCTGGAGCAGTCCGTTGGCGGAGCAGAGATGCGTTCAGTGTTCTGATGCCAGGTGCACTGCCGTGGACAGCCAATGTGCCCTTTGAAGCTTGCAGGTCCCCTCCCGAAGCAGAGTTCTTCCGTTGGAAATCGGTCTGTGTTCCTCGGGGAGAGTGCCTTTGATCTCTGTGAGGTTCTCGGTAGTGTCACTCTGTCAGTGAAGAAGTGCCAGGATGCATGGGGTATGGGCAGTGTCATCAAAGCACTCGTGTTTGCGGTCTGCCATCCCTGGTATAGAGTGACCCCGTGTTTGAATGATGTCTGTGGCTTCCAGTAGGTTCGACTTACCCGGTGGGCAGGAGGAGGGCACGTAGGACAACACTTTCAAGAATTTGAGCGTTTCCTCTGGGTTCAGGGCCGCCTAACCTGCTGGCTGGGTGTTGGCAACAGGTGCCCGGGAAGGTAGCCTAGTTTCCGCAGTTGGGTTTGAACGTGGGTCTTGGTTACTGAAACCCAGCACTTCCTGTGGTGGGCATTCCCATGGGTCCTCGGAAAGTGATTTGGCATAGTTGGCAACAATTGGCTGTTGGGCCGAATTTCGTTAGCCCCTTGAGAGGTGCCGGGATGAATCTTACCTGTAGCCAGTCACAGGTCGGCCCGCCCCTAGGAGGTTTTCTTGCTCCTAAAAATGATGGGAGTGGCCCCAAGTGCACATTACATATTCCACTAGGTTGCAGGATTTCTGGGTCCATCTATATGTTACACCCACGGCTGGAAAGCAGGTCTCGTCAGCTGTGTGTGCGTTGGTCAGAAGGCTTGGCTGTGGAAGAGTGGAAGTCCGTGGCCTATTTTAAACCCCCTGGGTTTCAAAGTTCACATTCAGTCTGTTGAAGCTTGAAGAGGTCTTTCTCCATTCAGTGGGGGGGTCCAAATCCAGGGCGCTGTGTATAAACTCTGGCTTTTATGGTTGGAGGTCTCAGGAGAGGGCCACAGGGACACACAGAGACCAAGATGCGGATTCAGAGGCACACAAAGAAGCCCAGAAGCGTGTCCTCGTGTGCAGTAACAGTCACACACACACACATGTGTGAAAACAAAAATATACCCTCTCACGTACCGGCCAACGTACATGCCTTACTTCCTGCAGTCGTGCTGTCAGAAAAACATTGAGTTCTCTGTAAAGGTAGACGTCCTTGGGAGGCAGGGTCCGAGCTCAAGCCCAGGTAAAAATTCTCATGAATCATGATCTCTGAGTACACCGGTCCAATTCTGAAACCTGCCTGATTTATGTCCAGTTCTCAGGTGCAGCTGCTGGACAAGGCTGGCCGTCGGCAAAGCCAAGAAGACCTACGCGTTGGCTGATGACTGCAGGTGCTAAGGAAAAGTGGAAAAATGACGCGGGGGCATGTTGCTACGCGTGGCTCTGGCCAACTCAGGAAGGTAGGCTTTCACCCACCCTAAGATGTGCCATTGGATATGAGGTTTTTCTCAGACGGTCCCAGTGGCTGCAAGAGTGGATTGACTGTTGCTCTTTCTGAGTGGCCTGAGGGCTGTGGATTCCCCAGGTTTTGGAGTACTCCGAGGTCATCTCTCCTCTTCAGACCCCCACGGCATGCCTGGTTGTGTTCTGCAGCATCCCAGCCTGTTGTTGGATCGATGATGACACCCTTGTATGCATTCCTTGGAAAATCTGAACAAAATGAGTGAGAACACTGTACCGTCTCCTCATCGAATCTGAGGTCCAGCACGTTTCGTCTCTCGGGGGTAGGGGAGAGTGAGGAGTGAGGGCCAGCGTCCCCTTCTGACCTGCATGCAAACACACACCAGGGTTCCAGAATTCGAGGTGCTCCTATCAGGGGGTCCACTGTGTCTGCCCATAAGCTGGGTCATCTACGCATATTAGGTCCCTGCTGAAAGACCGTTGAGGGCATGCGAGGGGGAAGGCTCTCCTGCTGGTCTTCAGAGTCGGAGTGTGTGCTGGTGTAGGCCCAGTAAGCTTGCAGCTTGGAAAGGTGTGCTTTGGCCAGGATTGCGTTTGTGCTTGCAGCTTCGGGGGCTATTTCTGGAAGCCAAAATGAGGAAGCGTCCCTGGTTGGAGCCTGGAGCCTCAGGCCAGGCCTGTGTCCCTCCCTGTCATTTGTTTTGGCGCATTGAAGTTCTTTAGTGCCCGGTGGGGATGGAGCAGTGGGTGGGTGTGGGCTGGGGTTGGTCTTCAACGGAAGGGAGCTGATGGATTAGGGCTAGGTATTGCCCATGTCGGCTACTCCACTGCAGTTCCCGACAGACTTTTGGCACGAAGTGGGTCATCGTGGAGTGGGGTTAGGACCGAGTGCTGCATTTAAGCCTGTGTGGTGGCTGCTAGCCTGCAGAAGATGGTAAGGCATCATGAGGACACGTCCTGTGTGATGTCGTGGGATGGGCTGTCCTGATTGGGTTGCAGGAGCTGGCCACGTCTTCCCAAGAATGCGTGCTGTTCGTGATGCGCTGGCATCAGCTGCCTACGAAGGGGATGGCTTTGGCAGTACATGAGGATGCGGTTACGTACTTAACCTGCGTAGAGTTGTGATCCCGTTGCCGGAGGAATGTCGCCCAAAGTGTGTCTTGCGGGACACCGAGAAGTTAGACATGCTGAAGCGTCTGTGCCTCTCTCCTTGGGGGTATTTGGGTTATGCGCACATGCCCTTTGGCCACTTTGTTTCCTTGTTTGGGAATGTGCAAAGTGAAAGTGTTTCTCCGAGAGGGCATGATGCGGCCAGCCCTTGTGGCACGCAGGAGTTTTGGACAGCTAGTGGCTTATCTGGAGCAGTCCGTTGGCGGAGCAGAGATGCGTTCAGTGTCTGATGCCAGGTGCACTGCCGTGGACAGCCACTGTGCCCTTTGAAGCTTGCAGGTCCCCTCGCGAAGCAGAGTTCTTCCGCTGGAAATCGGTCTGAGTTCCTCGGGGAGAGTGCCTTTGATCTCTGTGAGGTTCTCGGTAGTGTCACTCTGTCAGTGAAGAAGTGCCAGGATGCATGGGGTATGGTCAGTGTCATCAAAGCAGTCGTGTTTGCGGTCTGCCATCCCTGGTATAGAGTGACCCCGTGTTTGAATGATGTCTGTGGCTTCCAGTAGGTTCGACTTACCCGGTGGGCAGGAGGAGGGCACGTAGGACAACACTTTCAAGAATTTGAGCATTTCCTCCGGGTTCAGGGCCGCCTAACCTGCTGGCTGAGTGCTGTTAACACGTGCCCGGGAAGCTAGCCTAGTTTTCACAGTGGGGTTTGAACGTGGGTCTTGGTTACTGAAACCCAGCACTTCCTGTGGTGGGCATTCCCATGGGTCCTCGGAAAGTGATTTGGCATAGTTGGCAACAATTGGCTGTTGGGCCGAATTTCGTTAGCCCCTTGAGAGGTGCCGGGCTGCATCTTACCTGTAGCCAGTCGCAGGTCGGCCCGCCCATAGGAGGTTTTCTTGCTCCTAAAAATGATGGGAGTGGCCCCAAGAGCACATTACATATTCCACTAGGTTGCAGGATTTCTGGGTCCATCTATATGTTACACCCACGGCTGGAAAGCAGGTCTCGTCAGGTGTTTGTGCGTTGGTCAGAAGGCTTGGCTGTGGAAGAGTGGAAGTCCGTGGCCTATTTTAAACCCCCTGGGTTTCAAAGTTCACATTCAGTCTCTTGAAGCTTGAAGAGGTCTTTCTCCATTCAGTGGGGGGGTCCAAATCCAGGGCGCTGTGTATAAACTCTGGCTTTTATGGTTGGAGGTCTCAGGAGAGGGCCACAGGGACACACAGAGACCAACATGCGGATTCAGAGGCACACAAAGAAGCCCACAAGCGCGTCCTCGTGTGCAGTAACAGTCACACATGCACACATGCGTGAAAACAAAAATATACCCTCTCACGTACCGGCCAACGTACATGCCTTACTTCCTGCAGTCGTGCTGTCAGAAAATCATTGAGTTCTCTGTAAAGGTAGACGTCCTTGGGAGGCAGGGTCCGAGCTCAAGCCCAGGTAAAAATTCTCATGAATCATGATCTCTGAGTACACCGATCCAATTCTGAAACCTGCCTGATTTATGTCCAGTTCTCAGGTGCAGCTGCTGGACAAGGCTGGCCGTCGGCAAAGCCAAGAAGACCTACGCGTTGGCTGATAACTGCAGGTGCTAAGGAAAAGTGGAAAAATGACGCGGGGGCATGTCGCTACGCGTGGCTCTGGCTAACTCAGGAAGGTAGGCTTTCACCCACCCTAAGATGTGCCATTGGATATGAGGTTTTCCTCAGACGGTCCCAGTGGCTGCAAGAGTGGATTGACTGTTGCTCTTTCTGAGTGGCCTGAGGGCTGTGGATTCCCCAGGGTTTTGGAGTACTCCGAGGTCATCTGTCCTCTTCAGACCCCCACGGCATGCCCGGCTGTTTTCTGCAGCATCCCAGCCTGTTGTTGGATCGATGATGACACCCTTGTATGCATTCCTTGGAAAATCTGAACAAAATGAGTGAGAACACTGTACCGTCTCCTCATCGAATCTGAGGTCCAGCACGTTTCGTCTCTCGGGGGTAGGGGAGAGTGAGGAGTGATGGCCAGCGTCCCCTTCTGACCTGCATGCAAACACACACCAGGGTTCCAGAATTCGAGGTGCTCCTATCTGGGGGTCCACTGTGTCTGCCCATAAGCTGGGTCATCTACGCATATTAGGTCCCTGCTGAAAGACCGTTGAGGGCATGCGAGGGGGAAGGCTCTCCTGCTGGTCTTCAGAGTCGGAGTGTGTGCTGGTGTAGGCCCAGTAAGCTTGCAGCTTGGAAAGGTGTGCTTTGGCCAGGATCGCGTTTGTGCTTGCAGCTTCGGGGGCTATTTCTGGAAGCCAAAATGAGGAAGCGTCCCTGGTTGGAGCCTGGAGCCTCAGGCCAGGCCTGTGTCCCTCCCTGTCATTTGTTTTGGCGCATTGAAGTTCTTTAGTGCCCGGTGGGGATGGAGCAGTGGGTGGGTGTGGGCTGGGGTTGGTCTTCAACGGAAGGGAGCTGATGGATTAGGACTAGGTATTGCCCATGTCGGCTACTCCACTGCAGTTCCCGACAGAGTTTTGGCACGAAGTGGGTCATCGTGGAGTGGGGTTAGGACCGAGTGCTGCATTTAAGCCTGCGTGGTGGCTGCTAGCCTGCAGAAGATGGTAAGGCATCATGAGGACACGTCCTGTGTGATGTCGTGGGATGGGCTGTCATGATTGGGTTGCAGGAGCAGGCCACGTCTTCCCAAGAATGCATACTGTTCGTGATGCGCTGGCATCAGCTGCCTACGAAGGGGATGGCTTTGGCAGTACATGAGGATGCGGTTACGTACTTAACCTGCGTAGAGTTGTGATCCCGTTGCCGGAGGAATGTCGCCCAAAGTGTGTCTTGCGGGACGCCGAGAAGTTAGACATGCTGAAGCGTCTGTGCCTCTCTCCTTGGGGGTATTTGGGTTATGCGCACATGCCCTTTGGCCACTTTGTTTCCTTGTTTGGGAATGTGCAAAGCGAAAGTGTTTCTCCGAGAGGGCATGATGCGGCCAGCCCTTGTGGCACGCAGGAGTTTTGGACAGCTAGTGGTTTATCTGGAGCAGTCCGTTGGCGGAGCAGAGATGCGTTCAGTGTTCTGATGCCAGGTGCACTGCCGTGGACAGCCAATGTGCCCTTTGAAGCTTGCAGGTCCCCTCCCGAAGCAGAGTTCTTCCGTTGGAAATCGGTCTGTGTTCCTCGGGGAGAGTGCCTTTGATCTCTGTGAGGTTCTCGGTAGTGTCACTCTGTCAGTGAAGAAGTGCCAGGATGCATGGGGTATGGGCAGTGTCATCAAAGCACTCGTGTTTGCGGTCTGCCATCCCTGGTATAGAGTGACCCCGTGTTTGAATGATGTCTGTGGCTTCCAGTAGGTTCGACTTACCCGGTGGGCAGGAGGAGGGCACGTAGGACAACACTTTCAAGAATTTGAGCGTTTCCTCTGGGTTCAGGGCCGCCTAACCTGCTGGCTGGGTGTTGGCAACAGGTGCCCGGGAAGGTAGCCTAGTTTCCGCAGTTGGGTTTGAACGTGGGTCTTGGTTACTGAAACCCAGCACTTCCTGTGGTGGGCATTCCCATGGGTCCTCGGAAAGTGATTTGGCATAGTTGGCAACAATTGGCTGTTGGGCCGAATTTCGTTAGCCCCTTGAGAGGTGCCGGGATGAATCTTACCTGTAGCCAGTCACAGGTCGGCCCGCCCCTAGGAGGTTTTCTTGCTCCTAAAAATGATGGGAGTGGCCCCAAGTGCACATTACATATTCCACTAGGTTGCAGGATTTCTGGGTCCATCTATATGTTACACCCACGGCTGGAAAGCAGGTCTCGTCAGCTGTGTGTGCGTTGGTCAGAAGGCTTGGCTGTGGAAGAGTGGAAGTCCGTGGCCTATTTTAAACCCCCTGGGTTTCAAAGTTCACATTCAGTCTGTTGAAGCTTGAAGAGGTCTTTCTCCATTCAGTGGGGGGGTCCAAATCCAGGGCGCTGTGTATAAACTCTGGCTTTTATGGTTGGAGGTCTCAGGAGAGGGCCACAGGGACACACAGAGACCAAGATGCGGATTCAGAGGCACACAAAGAAGCCCAGAAGCGTGTCCTCGTGTGCAGTAACAGTCACACACACACACACATGTGTGAAAAAAAAATATACCCTCTCACGTACCGGCCAACGTACATGCCTTACTTCCTGCAGTCGTGCTGTCAGAAAAACATTGAGTTCTCTGTAAAGGTAGACGTCCTTGGGAGGCAGGGTCCGAGCTCAAGCCCAGGTAAAAATTCTCATGAATCATGATCTCTGAGTACACCGGTCCAATTCTGAAACCTGCCTGATTTATGTCCAGTTCTCAGGTGCAGCTGCTGGACAAGGCTGGCCGTCGGCAAAGCCAAGAAGACCTACGCGTTGGCTGATGACTGCAGGTGCTAAGGAAAAGTGGAAAAATGACGCGGGGGCATGTTGCTACGCGTGGCTCTGGCCAACTCAGGAAGGTAGGCTTTCACCCACCCTAAGATGTGCCATTGGATATGAGGTTTTTCTCAGACGGTCCCAGTGGCTGCAAGAGTGGATTGACTGTTGCTCTTTCTGAGTGGCCTGAGGGCTGTGGATTCCCCAGGTTTTGGAGTACTCCGAGGTCATCTCTCCTCTTCAGACCCCCACGGCATGCCTGGTTGTGTTCTGCAGCATCCCAGCCTGTTGTTGGATCGATGATGACACCCTTGTATGCATTCCTTGGAAAATCTGAACAAAATGAGTGAGAACACTGTACCGTCTCCTCATCGAATCTGAGGTCCAGCACGTTTCGTCTCTCGGGGGTAGGGGAGAGTGAGGAGTGAGGGCCAGCGTCCCCTTCTGACCTGCATGCAAACACACACCAGGGTTCCAGAATTCGAGGTGCTCCTATCAGGGGGTCCACTGTGTCTGCCCATAAGCTGGGTCATCTATGCATATTAGGTCCCTGCTGAAAGACCGTTGAGGGCATGCGAGGGGGAAGGCTCTCCTGCTGGTCTTCAGAGTCGGAGTGTGTGCTGGTGTAGGCCCAGTAAGCTTGCAGCTTGGAAAGGTGTGCTTTGGCCAGGATTGCGTTTGTGCTTGCAGCTTCGGGGGCTATTTCTGGAAGCCAAAATGAGGAAGCGTCCCTGGTTGGAGCCTGGAGCCTCAGGCCAGGCCTGTGTCCCTCCCTGTCATTTGTTTTGGCGCATTGAAGTTCTTTAGTGCCCGGTGGGGTTGGAGCAGTGGGTGGGTGTGGGCTGGGGTTGGTCTTCAACGGAAGGGAGCTGATGGATTAGGGCTAGGTATTGCCCATGTCGGCTACTCCACTGCAGTTCCCGACAGACTTTTGGCACGAAGTGGGTCATCGTGGAGTGGGGTTAGGACCGAGTGCTGCATTTAAGCCTGTGTGGTGGCTGCTAGCCTGCAGAAGATGGTAAGGCATCATGAGGACACGTCCTGTGTGATGTCGTGGGATGGGCTGTCCTGATTGGGTTGCAGGAGCTGGCCACGTCTTCCCAAGAATGCGTGCTGTTCGTGATGCGCTGGCATCAGCTGCCTACGAAGGGGATGGCTTTGGCAGTACATGAGGATGCGGTTACGTACTTAACCTGCGTAGAGTTGTGATCCCGTTGCCGGAGGAATGTCGCCCAAAGTGTGTCTTGCGGGACGCCGAGAAGTTAGACATGCTGAAGCGTCTGTGCCTCTCTCCTTGGGGGTATTTGGGTTATGCGCACATGCCCTTTGGCCACTTTGTTTCCTTGTTTGGGAATGTGCAAAGCGAAAGTGTTTCTCCGAGAGGGCATGATGCGGCCAGCCCTTGTGGCACGCAGGAGTTTTGGACAGCTAGTGGTTTATCTGGAGCAGTCCGTTGGCGGAGCAGAGATGCGTTCAGTGTTCTGATGCCAGGTGCACTGCCGTGGACAGCCAATGTGCCCTTTGAAGCTTGCAGGTCCCCTCCCGAAGCAGAGTTCTTCCATTGGAAATCGGTCTGTGTTCCTCGGGGAGAGTGCCTTTGATCTCTGTGAGGTTCTCGGTAGTGTCACTCTGTCAGTTAAGAAGTGCCAGGATGCATGGGGTATGGGCAGTGTCATCAAAGCAGTCGTGTTTGCGGTCTGCCATCCCTGGTATAGAGTGACCCCGTGTTTGAACGATGTCTGTGGCTTCCAGTAGGTTCGACTTACCCGGTGGGCAGGAGGAGGGCACGTAGGACAACACTTTCAAGAATTTGAGCGTTTCCTCTGGGTTCAGGGCCGCCTAACCTGCTGGCTGGGTGTTGGCAACAGGTGCCCGGGAAGCTAGCCTAGTTTCCGCAGTTGGGTTTGAACGTGGGTCTTGGTTACTGAAACCCAGCACTTCCTGTGGTGTGCATTCCCATGGGTCCTCGGAAAGTGATTCGGCATAGTTGGCAACAATTGGCTGTTGGGCCGAATTTCGTTAGCCCCTTGAGAGGTGCCGGGCTGCATCTTACCTGTGGCCAGTCGCAGGTCGGCCCGCCCATAGGAGGTTTTCTTGCTCCTAACAATGATGGGAGTGGCCCCAAGAGCACATTACATATTCCACTAGGTTGCAGGATTTCTGGGTCCATCTATATGTTACACCCACGGCCGGAAAGCAGGTCTCGTCAGGTGTTTGTGCGTTGGTCAGAAGGCTTGGCTGTGGAAGAGTGGAAGTCCGTGGCCTATTTCAAAACCCCCTGGGTTTCAAAGTTCACATTCAGTCTGTTGAAGCTTGAAGATGTCTTTCTCCATTCAGTGGGGGGGTCCAAATCCAGGGCGCTGTGTATAAACTCTGGATTTTATGGTTGGAGGTCTCAGGAGAGGGCCACAGGGACACACAGAGACCAAGATGTGGATTCACAGGCACACAAAGAAGCCCAGAAGCGCGTCCTCATGTGCAGTAACAGTCACACACACACACATGCGTGAAAACAAAAATATACCCTCTCACGTACCGGCCAACGTACATGCCTTACTTCCTGCAGTCGTGCTGTCAGAAAAACATTGAGTTCTCTGTAAAGGTAGACGTCCTTGGGAGGCAGGGTCCGAGCTCAAGCCCAGGTAAAAATTCTCATGAATCATGATCTCTGAGTACACCGGTCCAATTCTGAAACCTGCCTGATTTATGTCCAGTTCTCAGGTGCAGCTGCTGGACAAGGCTGGCCGTCGGCAAAGCCAAGAAGACCTACGCGTTGGCTGATAACTGCAGGTGCTAAGGAAAAGTGGAAAAATGAAGCGGGGGCATGTCGCTACGCGTGGCTCTGGCTAACTCAGGAAGGTAGGCTTTCACCCACCCTAAGATGTGCCATTGGATATGAGGTTTTCCTCAGACGGTCCCAGTGGCTGCAAGAGTGGATTGACTGTTGCTCTTTCTGAGTGGCCTGAGGGCTGTGGATTCCCCAGGGTTTTGGAGTACTCCGAGGTCATCTGTCCTCTTCAGACCCCCACGGCATGCCCGGCTGTATTCTGCAGCGTCCCAGCCTGTTGTTGGATCGATGATGACACCCTTGTATGCATTCCTTGGAAAATCTGAACAAAATGAGTGAGAACACTGTACCGTCTCCTCATCGAATCTGAGGTCCAGCACGTTTCGTCTCTCGGGGGTAGGGGAGAGTGAGGAGTGAGGGCCAGCGTCCCCTTCTGACCTGCATGCAAACACACACCAGGGTTCCAGAATTCGAGGTGCTCCTATCTGGGGGTCCACTGTGTCTGCCCATAAGCTGGGTCATCTACGCATATTAGGTCCCTGCTGAAAGACCGTTGAGGGCATGCGAGGGGGAAGGCTCTCCTGCTGGTCTTCAGAGTCGGAGTGTGTGCTGGTGTAGGCCCAGTAAGCTTGCAGCTTGGAAAGGTGTGCTTTGGCCAGGATCGCGTTTGTGCTTGCAGCTTCGGGGGCTATTTCTGGAAGCCAAAATGAGGAAGCGTCCCTGGTTGGAGCCTGGAGCCTCAGGCCAGGCCTGTGTCCCTCCCTGTCATTTGTTTTGGCGCATTGAAGTTCTTTAGTGCCCGGTGGGGATAGAGCAGTGGGTGGGTGTGGGCTGGGGTTGGTCTTCAACGGAAGGGAGCTGATGGATTAGGGCTAGGTATTGCCCATGTCGGCTACTCCACTGCAGTTCCCGACAGACTTTTGGCACGAAGTGGGTCATCGTGGAGTGGGGTTAGGACCGAGTGCTGCATTTAAACCTGTGTGGTGGCTGCTAGCCTGCAGAAGATGGTAAGGCATCATGAGGACACGTCCTGTGTGATGTCGTGGGATGGGCTGTCCTGATTGGGTTGCAGGAGCTGGCCACGTCTTCCCAAGAATGCGTGCTGTTCGTGATGCGCTGGCATCAGCTGCCTACGAAGGGGATGGCTTTGGCAGTACATGAGGATGCGGTTACGTACTTAACCTGCGTAGAGTTGTGATCCCGTTGCCGGAGGAATGTCGCCCAAAGTGTGTCTTGCGGGACACCGAGAAGTTAGACATGCTGAAGCGTCTGTGCCTCTCTCCTTGGGGGTATTTGGGTTATGCGCACATGCCCTTTGGCCACTTTGTTTCCTTGTTTGGGAATGTGCAAAGCGAAAGTGTTTCTCCGAGAGGGCATGATGCGGCCAGCCCTTGTGGCACGCAGGAGTTTTGGACAGCTAGTGGTTTATCTGGAGCAGTCCGTTGGCGGAGCAGAGATGCGTTCAGTGTTCTGATGCCAGGTGCACTGCCGTGGACAGCCAATGTGCCCTTTGAAGCTTGCAGGTCCCCTCCCGAAGCAGAGTTCTTCCGTTGGAAATCGGTCTGTGTTCCTCGGGGAGAGTGCCTTTGATCTCTGTGAGGTTCTCGGTAGTGTCACTCTGTCAGTGAAGAAGTGCCAGGATGCATGGGGTATGGGCAGTGTCATCAAAGCACTCGTGTTTGCGGTCTGCCATCCCTGGTATAGAGTGACCCCGTGTTTGAATGATGTCTGTGGCTTCCAGTAGGTTCGACTTACCCGGTGGGCAGGAGGAGGGCACGTAGGACAACACTTTCAAGAATTTGAGCGTTTCCTCTGGGTTCAGGGCCGCCTAACCTGCTGGCTGGGTGTTGGCAACAGGTGCCCAGGAAGCTAGCCTAGTTTCCGCAGTTGGGTTTGAACGTGGGTCTTGGTTACTGAAACCCAGCACTTCCTGTGGTGTGCATTCCCATGGGTCCTCGGAAAGTGATTCGGCATAGTTGGCAACAATTGGCTGTTGGGCCGAATTTCGTTAGCCCCTTGAGAGGTGCCGGGCTGCATCTTACCTGTGGCCAGTCGCAGGTCGGCCCGCCCATAGGAGGTTTTCTTGCTCCTAAAAATGATGGGAGTGGCCCCAAGAGCACATTACATATTCCACTAGGTTGCAGGATTTCTGGGTCCATCTATATGTTAGACCCACGGCCGGAAAGCAGGTCTCGTCAGGTGTTTGTGCGTTGGTCAGAAGGCTTGGCTGTGGAAGAGTGGAAGTCCGTGGCCTATTTCAAAACCCCCTGGGTTTCAAAGTTCACATTCAGTCTGTTGAAGCTTGAAGATGTCTTTCTCCATTCAGTGGGGGGGTCCAAATCCAGGGCGCTGTGTATAAACTCTGGATTTTATGGTTGGAGGTCTCAGGAGAGGGCCACAGGGACACACAGAGACCAAGATGCGGATTCACAGGCACACAAAGAAGCCCAGAAGCGCGTCCTCATGTGCAGTAACAGTCACACACACACACATGCGTGAAAACAAAAATATACCCTCTCACGTACCGGCCAACGTACATGCCTTACTTCCTGCAGTCGTGCTGTCAGAAAAACATTGAGTTCTCTGTAAAGGTAGACGTCCTTGGGAGGCAGGGTCCGAGCTCAAGCCCAGGTAAAAATTCTCATGAATCATGATCTCTGAGTACACCGGTCCAATTCTGAAACCTGCCTGATTTATGTCCAGTTCTCAGGTGCAGCTGCTGGACAAGGCTGGCCGTCGGCAAAGCCAAGAAGACCTACGCGTTGGCTGATAACTGCAGGTGCTAAGGAAAAGTGGAAAAATGAAGCGGGGGCATGTCGCTACGCGTGGCTCTGGCTAACTCAGGAAGGTAGGCTTTCACCCACCCTAAGATGTGCCATTGGATATGAGGTTTTCCTCAGACGGTCCCAGTGGCTGCAAGAGTGGATTGACTGTTGCTCTTTCTGAGTGGCCTGAGGGCTGTGGATTCCCCAGGGTTTTGGAGTACTCCGAGGTCATCTGTCCTCTTCAGACCCCCACGGCATGCCCGGCTGTTTTCTGCAGTGTCCCAGCCTGTTGTTGGATCGATGATGACACCCTTGTATGCATTCCTTGGAAAATCTGAACAAAATGAGTGAGAACACTGTACCGTCTCCTCATCGAATCTGAGGTCCAGCACGTTTCGTCTCTCGGGGGTAGGGGAGAGTGAGGAGTGAGGGCCAGCGTCCCCTTCTGACCTGCATGCAAACACACACCAGGGTTCCAGAATTCGAGGTGCTCCTATCTGGGGGTCCACTGTGTCTGCCCATAAGCTGGGTCATCTACGCATATTAGGTCCCTGCTGAAAGACCGTTGAGGGCATGCGAGGGGGAAGGCTCTCCTGCTGGTCTTCAGAGTCGGAGTGTGTGCTGGTGTAGGCCCAGTAAGCTTGCAGCTTGGAAAGGTGTGCTTTGGCCAGGATCACGTTTGTGCTTGCAGATTCGGGGGCTATTTCTGGAAGCCAAAATGAGGAAGCGTCCCTGGTTGGAGCCTGGAGCCTCAGGCCAGGCCTGTGTCCCTCCCTGTCATTTGTTTCGGCGCATTGAAGTTCTTTAGTGCCCGGTGGGGATGGAGCAGTGGGTGGGTGTGGGCTGGGGTTGGTCTTCAACGGAAGGGAGCTGATGGATTAGGGCTAGGTATTGCCCATGTCGGCTACTCCACTGCAGTTCCCGACAGACTTTTGGCACGAAGTGGGTCATCGTGGAGTGGGGTTAGGACCGAGTGCTGCATTTAAACCTGTGTGGTGGCTGCTAGCCTGCAGAAGATGGTAAGGCATCATGAGGACACGTCCTGTGTGATGTCGTGGGATGGGCTGTCCTGATTGTGTTGCAGGAGCTGGCCACGTCTTCCCAAGAATGCGTGCTGTTCGTGATGCGCTGGCATCAGCTGCCTACGAAGGGGATGGCTTTGGCAGTACATGAGGATGCGGTTACGTACTTAACCTGCGTAGAGTTGTGATCCCGTTGCCGGAGGAATGTCGCCCAAAGTGTGTCTTGCGGGACACCGAGAAGTTAGACATGCTGAAGCGTCTGTGCCTCTCTCCTTGGGGGTATTTGGGTTATGCGCACATGCCCTTTGGCCACTTTGTTTCCTTGTTTGGGAATGTGCAAAGCGAAAGTGTTTCTCCGAGAGGGCATGATGCGGCCAGCCCTTGTGGCACG
Source organism: Hyperoodon ampullatus (assembly GCF_949752795.1). Taxonomy (NCBI): domain Eukaryota; kingdom Metazoa; phylum Chordata; class Mammalia; order Artiodactyla; family Ziphiidae; genus Hyperoodon; species Hyperoodon ampullatus. The sequence goes on from NC_136916.1 coordinate 69,976,783, forward strand.
CAGGAGTTTTGGACAGCTAGTGGCTTATCTGGAGCAGTCCGTTGGCGGAGCAGAGATGCGTTCAGTGTCTGATGCCAGGTGCACTGCCGTGGACAGCCACTGTGCCCTTTGAAGCTTGCAGGTCCCCTCGCGAAGCAGAGTTCTTCCGCTGGAAATCGGTCTGTGTTCCTCGGGGAGAGTGCCTTTGATCTCTGTGAGGTTCTCGGTAGTGTCACTCTGTCAGTGAAGAAGTGCCAGGATGCATGGGGTATGGTCAGTGTCATCAAAGCAGTCGTGTTTGCGGTCTGCCATCCCTGGTATAGAGTGACCCCGTGTTTGAATGATGTCTGTGGCTTCCAGTAGGTTCGACTTACCCGGTGGGCAGGAGGAGGGCACGTAGGACAACACTTTCAAGAATTTGAGCATTTCCTCCGGGTTCGGGGCCGCCTAACCTGCTGGCTGAGTGCTGTTAACACGTGCCCGGGAAGCTAGCCTAGTTTCCACAGTGGGGTTTGAACGTGGGTCTTGGTTACTGAAACCCAGCACTTCCTGTGGTGGGCATTCCCATGGGTCCTCGGAAATTGATTTGGCATAGTTGGCAACAATTGGCTGTTGGGCCGAATTTTGTTAGCCCCTTGAGAGGTGCCGGGCTGCATCTTACCTGTAGCCAGTCGCAGGTCGGCCCGCCCATAGGAGGTTTTCTTGCTCCTAAAAATGATGGGAGTGGCCCCAAGAGCACATTACATATTCCACTAGGTTGCAGGATTTCTGGGTCCATCTATATGTTACACCCACGGCTGGAAAGCAGGTCTCGTCAGGTGTTTGTGCGTTGGTCAGAAGGCTTGGCTGTGGAAGAGTGGAAGTCCGTGGCCTATTTTAAACCCCCTGGGTTTCAAAGTTCACATTCAGTCTCTTGAAGCTTGAAGAGGTCTTTCTCCATTCAGTGGGGGGGTCCAAATCCAGGGCGCTGTGTATAAACTCTGGCTTTTATGGTTGGAGGTCTCAGGAGAGGGCCACAGGGACACACAGAGACCAAGATGCGGATTCAGAGGCACACAAAGAAGCCCACAAGCGCGTCCTCGTGTGCAGTAACAGTCACACATGCACACATGCGTGAAAACAAAAATATACCCTCTCACGTACCGGCCAACGTACATGCCTTACTTCCTGCAGTCGTGCTGTCAGAAAATCATTGAGTTCTCTGTAAAGGTAGACGTCCTTGGGAGGCAGGGTCCGAGCTCAAGCCCAGGTAAAAATTCTCATGAATCATGATCTCTGAGTACACCGATCCAATTCTGAAACCTGCCTGATTTATGTCCAGTTCTCAGGTGCAGCTGCTGGACAAGGCTGGCCGTCGGCAAAGCCAAGAAGACCTACGCGTTGGCTGATAACTGCAGGTGCTAAGGAAAAGTGGAAAAATGAAGCGGGGGCATGTCGCTACGCGTGGCTCTGGCTAACTCAGGAAGGTAGGCTTTCACCCACCCTAAGATGTGCCATTGGATATGAGGTTTTCCTCAGACGGTCCCAGTGGCTGCAAGAGTGGATTGACTGTTGCTCTTTCTGAGTGGCCTGAGGGCTGTGGATTCCCCAGGGTTTTGGAGTACTCCGAGGTCATCTGTCCTCTTCAGACCCCCACGGCATGCCCGGCTGTTTTCTGCAGCGTCCCAGCCTGTTGTTGGATCGATGATGACACCCTTGTATGCATTCCTTGGAAAATCTGAACAAAATGAGTGAGAACACTGTACCGTCTCCTCATCGAATCTGAGGTCCAGCACGTTTCGTCTCTCGGGGGTAGGGGAGAGTGAGGAGTGAGTGCCAGCGTCCCCTTCTGACCTGCATGCAAACACACACCAGGGTTCCAGAATTCGAGGTGCTCCTATCTGGGGGTCCACTGTGTCTGCCCATAAGCTGGGTCATCTACGCATATTAGGTCCCTGCTGAAAGACCGTTGAGGGCATGCGAGGGGGAAGGCTCTCCTGCTGGTCTTCAGAGTCGGAGTGTGTGCTGGTGTAGGCCCAGTAAGCTTGCAGCTTGGAAAGGTGTGCTTTGGCCAGGATCGCGTTTGTGCTTGCAGCTTCGGGGGCTATTTCTGGAAGCCAAAATGAGGAAGCGTCCCTGGTTGGAGCCTGGAGCCTCAGGCCAGGCCTGTGTCCCTCCCTGTCATTTGTTTTGGCGCATTGAAGTTCTTTAGTGCCCGGTGGGGATGGAGCAGTGGGTGGGTGTGGGCTGGGGTTGGTCTTCAACGGAAGGGAGCTGATGGATTAGGACTAGGTATTGCCCATGTCGGCTACTCCACTGCAGTTCCCGACAGAGTTTTGGCATGAAGTGGGTCATCGTGGAGTGGGGTTAGGACCGAGTGCTGCATTTAAGCCTGCGTGGTGGCTGCTAGCCTGCAGAAGATGGTAAGGCATCATGAGGACACGTCCTGTGTGATGTCGTGGGATGGGCTGTCATGATTGGGTTGCAGGAGCAGGCCACGTCTTCCCAAGAATGCATACTGTTCGTGATGCGCTGGCATCAGCTGCCTACGAAGGGGATGGCTTTGGCAGTACATGAGGATGCGGTTACGTACTTAACCTGCGTAGAGTTGTGATCCCGTTGCCGGAGGAATGTCGCCCAAAGTGTGTCTTGCGGGACGCCGAGAAGTTAGACATGCTGAAGCGTCTGTGCCTCTCTCCTTGGGGGTATTTGGGTTATGCGCACATGCCCTTTGGCCACTTTGTTTCCTTGTTTGGGAATGTGCAAAGCGAAAGTGTTTCTCCGAGAGGGCATGATGCGGCCAGCCCTTGTGGCACGCAGGAGTTTTGGACAGCTAGTGGTTTATCTGGAGCAGTCCGTTGGCGGAGCAGAGATGCGTTCAGTGTTCTGATGCCAGGTGCACTGCCGTGGACAGCCAATGTGCCCTTTGAAGCTTGCAGGTCCCCTCCCGAAGCAGAGTTCTTCCGTTGGAAATCGGTCTGTGTTCCTCGGGGAGAGTGCCTTTGATCTCTGTGAGGTTCTCGGTAGTGTCACTCTGTCAGTGAAGAAGTGCCAGGATGCATGGGGTATGGGCAGTGTCATCAAAGCACTCGTGTTTGCGGTCTGCCATCCCTGGTATAGAGTGACCCCGTGTTTGAATGATGTCTGTGGCTTCCAGTAGGTTCGACTTACCCGGTGGGCAGGAGGAGGGCACGTAGGACAACACTTTCAAGAATTTGAGCGTTTCCTCTGGGCTCAGGGCCGCCTAACCTGCTGGCTGTGTGTTGGCAACAGGTGCCCGGGAAGCTAGCCTAGTTTCCGCAGTTGGGTTTGAACGTGGGTCTTGGTTACTGAAACCCAGCACTTCCTGTGGTGGGCATTCCCATGGGTCCTCGGAAAGTGATTTGGCATAGTTGGCAACAATTGGCTGTTGGGCCGAATTTCGTTAGCCCCTTGAGAGGTGCGGGGATGAATCTTACCTGTAGCCAGTCACAGGTCGGCCCGCCCCTAGGAGGTTTTCTTGCTCCTAAAAATGATGGGAGTGGCCCCAAGTGCACATTACATATTCCACTAGGTTGCAGGATTTCTGGGTCCATCTATATGTTACACCCACGGCTGGAAAGCAGGTCTCGTCAGCTGTGTGTGCGTTGGTCAGAAGGCTTGGCTGTGGAAGAGTGGAAGTCCGTGGCCTATTTTAAACCCCCTGGGTTTCAAAGTTCACATTCAGTCTGTTGAAGCTTGAAGAGGTCTTTCTCCATTCAGTGGGGGGGTCCAAATCCAGGGCGCTGTGTATAAACTCTGGCTTTTATGGTTGGAGGTCTCAGGAGAGGGCCACAGGGACACACAGAGACCAAGATGCGGATTCAGAGGCACACAAAGAAGCCCAGAAGCGTGTCCTCGTGTGCAGTAACAGTCACACACACACACATGTGTGAAAACAAAAATATACCCTCTCACGTACCGGCCAACGTACATGCCTTACTTCCTGCAGTCGTGCTGTCAGAAAAACATTGAGTTCTCTGTAAAGGTAGCCGTCCTTGGGAGGCAGGGTCCGAGCTCAAGCCCAGGTAAAAATTCTCATGAATCATGATCTCTGAGTACACCGGTCCAATTCTGAAACCTGCCTGATTTATGTCCAGTTCTCAGGTGCAGCTGCTGGACAAGGCTGGCCGTCGGCAAAGCCAAGAAGACCTACGCGTTGGCTGATGACTGCAGGTGCTAAGGAAAAGTGGAAAAATGACGCGGGGGCATGTTGCTACGCGTGGCTCTGGCCAACTCAGGAAGGTAGGCTTTCACCCACCCTAAGATGTGCCATTGGATATGAGGTTTTTCTCAGACGGTCCCAGTGGCTGCAAGAGTGGATTGACTGTTGCTCTTTCTGAGTGGCCTGAGGGCTGTGGATTCCCCAGGTTTTGGAGTACTCCGAGGTCATCTCTCTTCTTCAGACCCCCACGGCATGCCTGGTTGTGTTCTGCAGCATCCCAGCCTGTTGTTGGATCGATGATGACACCCTTGTATGCATTCCTTGGAAAATCTGAACAAAATGAGTGAGAACACTGTACCGTCTCCTCATCGAATCTGAGGTCCAGCACGTTTCGTCTCTCGGGGGTAGGGGAGAGTGAGGAGTGAGGGCCAGCGTCCCCTTCTGACCTGCATGCAAACACACACCAGGGTTCCAGAATTCGAGGTGCTCCTATCTGGGGGTCCACTGTGTCTGCCCATAAGCTGGGTCATCTACGCATATTAGGTCCCTGCTGAAAGACCGTTGAGGGCATGCGAGGGGGAAGGCTCTCCTGCTGGTCTTCAGAGTCGGAGTGTGTGCTGGTGTAGGCCCAGTAAGCTTGCAGCTTGGAAAGGTGTGCTTTGGCCAGGATTGCGTTTGTGCTTGCAGCTTCGGGGGCTATTTCTGGAAGCCAAAATGAGGAAGCGTCCCTGGTTGGAGCCTGGAGCCTCAGGCCAGGCCTGTGTCCCTCCCTGTCATTTGTTTTGGCGCATTGAAGTTCTTTAGTGCCCGGTGGGGATGGAGCAGTGGGTGGGTGTGGGCTGGGGTTGGTCTTCAACGGAAGGGAGCTGATGGATTAGGGCTAGGTATTGCCCATGTCGGCTACTCCACTGCAGTTCCCGACAGACTTTTGGCACGAAGTGGGTCATCGTGGAGTGGGGTTAGGACCGAGTGCTGCATTTAAGCCTGTGTGGTGGCTGCTAGCCTGCAGAAGATGGTAAGGCATCATGAGGACACGTCCTGTGTGATGTCGTGGGATGGGCTGTCCTGATTGGGTTGCAGGAGCTGGCCACGTCTTCCCAAGAATGCGTGCTGTTCGTGATGCGCTGGCATCAGCTGCCTACGAAGGGGATGGCTTTGGCAGTACATGAGGATGCGGTTACGTACTTAACCTGCGTAGAGTTGTGATCCCGTTGCCGGAGGAATGTCGCCCAAAGGGTGTCTTTCGGGACACCGAGAAGTTAGACATGCTGAGGCGTCTGTGCCTCTCTCCTTGGGGGTATTTGGGTTATGCGCACATGCCCTTTGGCCACTTTGTTTCCTTGTTTGGGAATGTGCAAAGCGAAAGTGTTTCTCCGAGAGGGCATGATGCGGCCAGCCCTTGTGGCACGCAGGAGTTTTGGACAGCTAGTGGCTTATCTGGAGCAGTCCGTTGGCGGAGCAGAGATGCGTTCAGTGTCTGATGCCAGGTGCACTGCCGTGGACTGCCACTGTGCCCTTTGAAGCTTGCAGGTCCCCTCGCGAAGCAGAGTTCTTCCGTTGGAAATCGGTCTGTGTTCCTCGGGGAGAGTGCCTTTGATCTCTGTGAGGTTCTCTGTAGTGTCACTCTGTCAGTGAAGAAGTGCCAGGATGCATGGGGTATGGTCAGTGTCATCAAAGCAGTCGTGTTTGCGGTCTGCCATCCCTGGTATAGAGTGACCCCGTGTTTGAATGATGTCTGTGGCTTCCAGTAGGTTCGACTTACACGGTGGGCAGGAGGAGGGCACGTAGGACAACACTTTCAAGAATTTGAGCATTTCCTCCGGGTTCAGGGCCGCCTAACCTGCTGGCTGAGTGCTGGTAACACGTGCCCGGGAAGCTAGCCTAGTTTCCACAGTGGAGTTTGAACGTGGGTCTTGGTTACTGAAACCCAGCACTTCCTGTGGTGGGCATTCCCATGGGTCCTCGGAAAGTGATTTGGCATAGTTGGCAACAATTGGCTGTTGGGCCGAATTTCGTTAGCCCCTTGAGAGGTGCCGGGCTGCATCTTACCTGTAGCCAGTCGCAGGTCGTCCCGCCCATAGGAGGTTTTCTTGCTCCTAAAAATGATGGGAGTGGCCCCAAGAGCACATTACATATTCCACTAGGTTGCAGGATTTCTGGGTCCATCTATATGTTACACCCACGGCTGGAAAGCAGGTCTCGTCAGGTGTTTGTGCGTTGGTCAGAAGGCTTGGCTGTGGAAGAGTGGAAGTCCGTGGCCTATTTTAAACCCCCTGGGTTTCAAAGTTCACATTCAGTCTCTTGAAGCTTGAAGAGGTCTTTCTCCATTCAGTGGGGGGGTCCAAATCCAGGGCGCTGTGTATAAACTCTGGCTTTTATGGTTGGAGGTCTCAGGAGAGGGCCACAGGGACACACAGAGACCAAGATGCGGATTCAGAGGCACACAAAGAAGCCCACAAGCGCGTCCTCGTGTGCAGTAACAGTCACACATGCACACATGCGTGAAAACAAAAATATACCCTCTCACGTACCGGCCAACGTACATGCCTTACTTCCTGCAGTCGTGCTGTCAGAAAATCATTGAGTTCTCTGTAAATGTAGACGTCCTTGGGAGGCAGGGTCCGAGCTCAAGCCCAGGTAAAAATTCTCATGAATCATGATCTCTGAGTACACCGATCCAATTCTGAAACCTGCCTGATTTATGTCCAGTTCTCAGGTGCAGCTGCTGGACAAGGCTGGCCGTCGGCAAAGCCAAGAAGACCTACGCGTTGGCTGATAACTGCAGGTGCTAAGGAAAAGTGGAAAAATGAAGCGGGGGCATGTCGCTACGCGTGGCTCTGGCTAACTCAGGAAGGTAGGCTTTCACCCACCCTAAGATGTGCCATTGGATATGAGGTTTTCCTCAGACGGTCCCAGTGGCTGCAAGAGTGGATTGACTGTTGCTCTTTCTGAGTGGCCTGAGGGCTGTGGATTCCCCAGGGTTTTGGAGTACTCCGAGGTCATCTGTCCTCTTCAGACCCCCACGGCATGCCCGGCTGTTTTCTGCAGCGTCCCAGCCTGTTGTTGGATCGATGATGACACCCTTGTATGCATTCCTTGGAAAATCTGAACAAAATGAGTGAGAACACTGTACCGTCTCCTCATCGAATCTGAGGTCCAGCACGTTTCGTCTCTCGGGGGTAGGGGAGAGTGAGGAGTGAGGGCCAGCGTCCCCTTCTGACCTGCATGCAAACACACACCAGGGTTCCAGAATTCGAGGTGCTCCTATCTGGGGGTCCACTGTGTCTGCCCATAAGCTGGGTCATCTACGCATATTAGGTCCCTGCTGAAAGACCGTTGAGGGCATGCGAGGGGGAAGGCTCTCCTGCTGGTCTTCAGAGTCGGAGTGTGTGCTGGTGTAGGCCCAGTAAGCTTGCAGCTTGGAAAGGTGTGCTTTGGCCAGGATCGCGTTTGTGCTTGCAGCTTCGGGGGCTATTTCTGGAAGCCAAAATGAGGAAGCATCCCTGGTTGGAGCCTGGAGCCTCAGGCAAGGCCTGTGTCCCTCCCTGTCACTTGTTTTGGCGCATTGAAGTTCTTTAGTGCCCGGTGGGGATGGAGCAGTGGGTGGGTGTGGGCTGGGGTTGGTCTTCAACGGAAGGGAGCTGATGGATTAGGACTAGGTATTGCCCATGTCGGCTACTCCACTGCAGTTCCCGACAGAGTTTTGGCATGAAGTGGGTCATCGTGGAGTGGGGTTAGGACCGAGTGCTGCATTTAAGCCTGCGTGGTGGCTGCTAGCCTGCAGAAGATGGTAAGGCATCATGAGGACACGTCCTGTGTGATGTCGTGGGATGGGCTGTCATGATTGGGTTGCAGGAGCAGGCCACGTCTTCCCAAGAATGCATACTGTTCGTGATGCGCTGGCATCGGCTGCCTACGAAGGGGATGGCTTTGGCAGTACATGAGGATGCGGTTACGTACTTAACCTGCGTAGAGTTGTGATCCCGTTGCCGGAGGAATGTCGCCCAAAGTGTGTCTTGCGGGACGCCGAGAAGTTAGACATGCTGAAGCGTCTGTGCCTCTCTCCTTGGGGGTATTTGGGTTATGCGCACATGCCCTTTGGCCACTTTGTTTCCTTGTTTGGGAATGTGGAAAGCGAAAGTGTTTCTCCGAGAGGGCATGATGCGGCCAGCCCTTGTGGCACGCAGGAGTTTTGGACAGCTAGTGGTTTATCTGGAGCAGTCCGTTGGCGGAGCAGAGATGCGTTCAGTGTTCTGATGCCAGGTGCACTGCCGTGGACAGCCAATGTGCCCTTTGAAGCTTGCAGGTCCCCTCCCGAAGCAGAGTTCTTCCATTGGAAATCGGTCTGTGTTCCTCGGGGAGAGTGCCTTTGATCTCTGTGAGGTTCTCGGTAGTGTCACTCTGTCAGTGAAGAAGTGCCAGGATGCATGGGGTATGGGCAGTGTCATCAAAGCAGTCGTGTTTGCGGTCTGCCATCCCTGGTATAGAGTGACCCCGTGTTTGAACGATGTCTGTGGCTTCCAGTAGGTTCGACTTACTCGGTGGGCAGGAGGAGGGCACGTAGGACAACACTTTCAAGAATTTGAGCGTTTCCTCTGGGTTCAGGGCCGCCTAACCTGCTGGCTGGGTGTTGGCAACAGGTGCCCGGGAAGCTAGCCTAGTTTCCACAGTTGGGTTTGAACGTGGGTCTTGGTTACTGAAACCCAGCACTTCCTGTGGTGTGCATCCCCATGGGTCCTCGGAAAGTGATTCGGCATAGTTGGCAACAATTGGCTGTTGGGCCGAATTTCGTTAGCCCCTTGAGAGGTGCCGGGCTGCATCTTACCTGTGGCCAGTCGCAGGTCGGCCCGCCCATAGGAGGTTTTCTTGCTCCTAAAAATGATGGGAGTGGCCCCAAGAGCACATTACATATTCCACTAGGTTGCAGGATTTCTGGGTCCATCTATATGTTACACCCACGGCCGGAAAGCAGGTCTCGTCAGGTGTTTGTGCGTTGGTCAGAAGGCTTGGCTGTGGAAGAGTGGAAGTCCGTGGCCTATTTCAAAACCCCCTGGGTTTCAAAGTTCACATTCAGTCTGTTGAAGCTTGAAGATGTCTTTCTCCATTCAGTGGGGGGGTCCAAATCCAGGGCGCTGTGTATAAACTCTGGATTTTATGGTTGGAGGTCTCAGGAGAGGGCCACAGGGACACACAGAGACCAAGATGTGGATTCACAGGCACACAAAGAAGCCCAGAAGCGCGTCCTCATGTGCAGTAACAGTCACACACACACACATGCGTGAAAACAAAAATATACCCTCTCACGTACCGGCCAACGTACATGCCTTACTTCCTGCAGTCGTGCTGTCAGAAAAACATTGAGTTCTCTGTAAAGGTAGACGTCCTTGGGAGGCAGGGTCCGAGCTCAAGCCCAGGTAAAAATTCTCATGAATCATGATCTCTGAGTACACCGGTCCAATTCTGAAACCTGCCTGATTTATGTCCAGTTCTCAGGTGCAGCTGCTGGACAAGGCTGGCCGTCGGCAAAGCCAAGAAGACCTACGCGTTGGCTGATAACTGCAGGTGCTAAGGAAAAGTGGAAAAATGAAGCGGGGGCCTGTCGCTACGCGTGGCTCTGGCTAACTCAGGAAGGTAGGCTTTCACCCACCCTAAGATGTGCCATTGGATATGAGGTTTTCCTCAGACGGTCCCAGTGGCTGCGAGAGTGGATTGACTGTTGCTCTTTCTGAGTGGCCTGAGGGCTGTGGATTCCCCAGGGTTTTGGAGTACTCCGAGGTCATCTGTCCTCTTCAGACCCCCACGGCATGCCCGGCTGTTTTCTGCAGCGTCTCAGCCTGTTGTTGGATCGATGATGACACCCTTGTATGCATTCCTTGGAAAATCTGAACAAAATGAGTGAGAACACTGTACCGTCTCCTCATCGAATCTGAGGTCCAGCACGTTTCGTCTCTCGGGGGTAGGGGAGAGTGAGGAGTGAGGGCCAGCGTCCCCTTCTGACCTGCATGCAAACACACACCAGGGTTCCAGAATTCGAGGTGCTCCTATCTGGGGGTCCACTGTGTCTGCCCATAAGCTGGGTCATCTACGCATATTAGGTCCCTGCTGAAAGACCGTTGAGGGCATGCGAGGGGGAAGGCTCTCCTGCTGGTCTTCAGAGTCGGAGTGTGTGCTGGTGTAGGCCCAGTAAGCTTGCAGCTTGGAAAGGTGTGCTTTGGCCAGGATCGCGTTTGTGCTTGCAGCTTCGGGGGCTATTTCTGGAAGCCAAAATGAGGAAGCGTCCCTGGTTGGAGCCTGGAGCCTCAGGCCAGGCCTGTGTCCCTCCCTGTCATTTGTTTTGGCGCATTGAAGTTCTTTAGTGCCCGGTGGGGATGGAGCAGTGGGTGGGTGTGGGCTGGGGTTGGTCTTCAACGGAAGGGAGCTGATGGATTAGGGCTAGGTATTGCCCATGTCGGCTACTCCACTGCAGTTCCCGACAGACTTTTGGCACGAAGTGGGTCATCGTGGAGTGGGGTTAGGACCGAGTGCTGCATTTAAGCCTGTGTGGTGGCTGCTAGCCTGCAGAAGATGGTAAGGCATCATGAGGACACGTCCTGTGTGATGTCGTGGGATGGGCTGTCCTGATTGGGTTGCAGGAGCTGGCCACGTCTTCCCAAGGATGCGTGCTGTTCGTGATGCGCTGGCATCAGCTGCCTACGAAGGGGATGGCTTTGGCAGTACATGAGGATGCGGTTACGTACTTAACCTGCGTAGAGTTGTGATCCCGTTGCCGGAGGAATGTCGCCCAAAGTGTGTCTTGCGGGACACCGAGAAGTTAGACATGCTGAAGCGTCTGTGCCTCTCTCCTTGGGGGTATTTGGGTTATGCGCACATGCCCTTTGGCCACTTTGTTTCCTTGTTTGGGAATGTGCAAAGCGAAAGTGTTTCTCCGAGAGGGCATGATGCGGCCAGCCCTTGTGGCACGCAGGAGTTTTGGACAGCTAGTGGCTTATCTGGAGCAGTCCGTTGGCGGAGCAGAGATGCGTTCAGTGTCTGATGCCAGGTGCACTGCCGTGGACAGCCACTGTGCCCTTTGAAGCTTGCAGGTCCCTTCGCGAAGCAGAGTTCTTCCGCTGGAAATCGGTCTGAGTTCCTCGGGGAGAGTGCCTTTGATCTCTGTGAGGTTCTCGGTAGTGTCACTCTGTCAGTGAAGAAGTGCCAGGATGCATGGGGTATGGTCAGTGTCATCAAAGCAGTCGTGTTTGCGGTCTGCCATCCCTGGTATAGAGTGACCCCGTGTTTGAATGATGTCTGTGGCTTCCAGTAGGTTCGACTTACACGGTGGGCAGGAGGAGGGCACGTAGGACAACACTTTCAAGAATTTGAGCATTTCCTCCGGGTTCAGGGCCGCCTAACCTGCTGGCTGAGTGCTGGTAACACGTGCCCGGGAAGCTAGCCTAGTTTCCACAGTGGAGTTTGAACGTGGGTCTTGGTTACTGAAACCCAGCACTTCCTGTGGTGGGCATTCCCATGGGTCCTCGGAAAGTGATTTGGCATAGTTGGCAACAATTGGCTGTTGGGCCGAATTTCGTTAGCCCCTTGAGAGGTGCCGGGCTGCATCTTACCTGTAGCCAGTCGCAGGTCGTCCCGCCCATAGGAGGTTTTCTTGCTCCTAAAAATGATGGGAGTGGCCCCAAGAGCACATTACATATTCCACTAGGTTGCAGGATTTCTGGGTCCATCTATATGTTACACCCACGGCTGGAAAGCAGGTCTCGTCAGGTGTTTGTGCGTTGGTCAGAAGGCTTGGCTGTGGAAGAGTGGAAGTCCGTGGCCTATTTTAAACCCCCTGGGTTTCAAAGTTCACATTCAGTCTCTTGAAGCTTGAAGAGGTCTTTCTCCATTCAGTGGGGGGGTCCAAATCCAGGGCGCTGTGTATAAACTCTGGCTTTTATGGTTGGAGGTCTCAGGAGAGGGCCACAGGGACACACAGAGACCAAGATGCGGATTCAGAGGCACACAAAGAAGCCCACAAGCGCGTCCTCGTGTGCAGTAACAGTCACACATGCACACATGCGTGAAAACAAAAATATACCCTCTCACGTACCGGCCAACGTACATGCCTTACTTCCTGCAGTCGTGCTGTCAGAAAATCATTGAGTTCTCTGTAAATGTAGACGTCCTTGGGAGGCAGGGTCCGAGCTCAAGCCCAGGTAAAAATTCTCATGAATCATGATCTCTGAGTACACCGATCCAATTCTGAAACCTGCCTGATTTATGTCCAGTTCTCAGGTGCAGCTGCTGGACAAGGCTGGCCGTCGGCAAAGCCAAGAAGACCTACGCGTTGGCTGATAACTGCAGGTGCTAAGGAAAAGTGGAAAAATGAAGCGGGGGCATGTCGCTACGCGTGGCTCTGGCTAACTCAGGAAGGTAGGCTTTCACCCACCCTAAGATGTGCCATTGGATATGAGGTTTTCCTCAGACGGTCCCAGTGGCTGCAAGAGTGGATTGACTGTTGCTCTTTCTGAGTGGCCTGAGGGCTGTGGATTCCCCAGGGTTTTGGAGTACTCCGAGGTCATCTGTCCTCTTCAGACCCCCACGGCATGCCCGGCTGTTTTCTGCAGCGTCCCAGCCTGTTGTTGGATCGATGATGACACCCTTGTATGCATTCCTTGGAAAATCTGAACAAAATGAGTGAGAACACTGTACCGTCTCCTCATCGAATCTGAGGTCCAGCACGTTTCGTCTCTCGGGGGTAGGGGAGAGTGAGGAGTGAGGGCCAGCGTCCCCTTCTGACCTGCATGCAAACACACACCAGGGTTCCAGAATTCGAGGTGCTCCTATCTGGGGGTCCACTGTGTCTGCCCATAAGCTGGGTCATCTACGCATATTAGGTCCCTGCTGAAAGACCGTTGAGGGCATGCGAGGGGGAAGGCTCTCCTGCTGGTCTTCAGAGTCGGAGTGTGTGCTGGTGTAGGCCCAGTAAGCTTGCAGCTTGGAAAGGTGTGCTTTGGCCAGGATCGCGTTTGTGCTTGCAGCTTCGGGGGCTATTTCTGGAAGCCAAAATGAGGAAGCATCCCTGGTTGGAGCCTGGAGCCTCAGGCAAGGCCTGTGTCCCTCCCTGTCACTTGTTTTGGCGCATTGAAGTTCTTTAGTGCCCGGTGGGGATGGAGCAGTGGGTGGGTGTGGGCTGGGGTTGGTCTTCAACGGAAGGGAGCTGATGGATTAGGACTAGGTATTGCCCATGTCGGCTACTCCACTGCAGTTCCCGACAGAGTTTTGGCATGAAGTGGGTCATCGTGGAGTGGGGTTAGGACCGAGTGCTGCATTTAAGCCTGCGTGGTGGCTGCTAGCCTGCAGAAGATGGTAAGGCATCATGAGGACACGTCCTGTGTGATGTCGTGGGATGGGCTGTCATGATTGGGTTGCAGGAGCAGGCCACGTCTTCCCAAGAATGCATACTGTTCGTGATGCGCTGGCATCGGCTGCCTACGAAGGGGATGGCTTTGGCAGTACATGAGGATGCGGTTACGTACTTAACCTGCGTAGAGTTGTGATCCCGTTGCCGGAGGAATGTCGCCCAAAGTGTGTCTTGCGGGACGCCGAGAAGTTAGACATGCTGAAGCGTCTGTGCCTCTCTCCTTGGGGGTATTTGGGTTATGCGCACATGCCCTTTGGCCACTTTGTTTCCTTGTTTGGGAATGTGGAAAGCGAAAGTGTTTCTCCGAGAGGGCATGATGCGGCCAGCCCTTGTGGCACGCAGGAGTTTTGGACAGCTAGTGGTTTATCTGGAGCAGTCCGTTGGCGGAGCAGAGATGCGTTCAGTGTTCTGATGCCAGGTGCACTGCCGTGGACAGCCAATGTGCCCTTTGAAGCTTGCAGGTCCCCTCCCGAAGCAGAGTTCTTCCATTGGAAATCGGTCTGTGTTCCTCGGGGAGAGTGCCTTTGATCTCTGTGAGGTTCTCGGTAGTGTCACTCTGTCAGTGAAGAAGTGCCAGGATGCATGGGGTATGGGCAGTGTCATCAAAGCAGTCGTGTTTGCGGTCTGCCATCCCTGGTATAGAGTGACCCCGTGTTTGAACGATGTCTGTGGCTTCCAGTAGGTTCGACTTACTCGGTGGGCAGGAGGAGGGCACGTAGGACAACACTTTCAAGAATTTGAGCGTTTCCTCTGGGTTCAAGGCCGCCTAACCTGCTGGCTGGGTGTTGGCAACAGGTGCCCGGGAAGCTAGCCTAGTTTCCGCAGTTGGGTTTGAACGTGGGTCTTGGTTACTGAAACCCAGCACTTCCTGTGGTGTGCATCCCCATGGGTCCTCGGAAAGTGATTCGGCATAGTTGGCAACAATTGGCTGTTGGGCCGAATTTCGTTAGCCCCTTGAGAGGTGCCGGGCTGCATCTTACCTGTGGCCAGTCGCAGGTCGGCCCGCCCATAGGAGGTTTTCTTGCTCCTAAAAATGATGGGAGTGGCCCCAAGAGCACATTACATATTCCACTAGGTTGCAGGATTTCTGGGTCCATCTATATGTTACACCCACGGCCGGAAAGCAGGTCTCGTCAGGTGTTTGTGCGTTGGTCAGAAGGCTTGGCTGTGGAAGAGTGGAAGTCCGTGGCCTATTTCAAAACCCCCTGGGTTTCAAAGTTCACATTCAGTCTGTTGAAGCTTGAAGATGTCTTTCTCCATTCAGTGGGGGGGTCCAAATCCAGGGCGCTGTGTATAAACTCTGGATTTTATGGTTGGAGGTCTCAGGAGAGGGCCACAGGGACACACAGAGACCAAGATGTGGATTCACAGGCACACAAAGAAGCCCAGAAGCGCGTCCTCATGTGCAGTAACAGTCACACACACACACATGCGTGAAAACAAAAATATACCCTCTCACGTACCGGCCAACGTACATGCCTTACTTCCTGCAGTCGTGCTGTCAGAAAAACATTGAGTTCTCTGTAAAGGTAGACGTCCTTGGGAGGCAGGGTCCGAGCTCAAGCCCAGGTAAAAATTCTCATGAATCATGATCTCTGAGTACACCGGTCCAATTCTGAAACCTGCCTGATTTATGTCCAGTTCTCAGGTGCAGCTGCTGGACAAGGCTGGCCGTCGGCAAAGCCAAGAAGACCTACGCGTTGGCTGATAACTGCAGGTGCTAAGGAAAAGTGGAAAAATGAAGCGGGGGCCTGTCGCTACGCGTGGCTCTGGCTAACTCAGGAAGGTAGGCTTTCACCCACCCTAAGATGTGCCATTGGATATGAGGTTTTCCTCAGACGGTCCCAGTGGCTGCGAGAGTGGATTGACTGTTGCTCTTTCTGAGTGGCCTGAGGGCTGTGGATTCCCCAGGGTTTTGGAGTACTCCGAGGTCATCTGTCCTCTTCAGACCCCCACGGCATGCCCGGCTGTTTTCTGCAGCGTCTCAGCCTGTTGTTGGATCGATGATGACACCCTTGTATGCATTCCTTGGAAAATCTGAACAAAATGAGTGAGAACACTGTACCGTCTCCTCATCGAATCTGAGGTCCAGCACGTTTCGTCTCTCGGGGGTAGGGGAGAGTGAGGAGTGAGGGCCAGCGTCCCCTTCTGACCTGCATGCAAACACACACCAGGGTTCCAGAATTCGAGGTGCTCCTATCTGGGGGTCCACTGTGTCTGCCCATAAGCTGGGTCATCTACGCATATTAGGTCCCTGCTGAAAGACCGTTGAGGGCATGCGAGGGGGAAGGCTCTCCTGCTGGTCTTCAGAGTCGGAGTGTGTGCTGGTGTAGGCCCAGTAAGCTTGCAGCTTGGAAAGGTGTGCTTTGGCCAGGATCGCGTTTGTGCTTGCAGCTTCGGGGGCTATTTCTGGAAGCCAAAATGAGGAAGCGTCCCTGGTTGGAGCCTGGAGCCTCAGGCCAGGCCTGTGTCCCTCCCTGTCATTTGTTTTGGCGCATTGAAGTTCTTTAGTGCCCGGTGGGGATGGAGCAGTGGGTGGGTGTGGGCTGGGGTTGGTCTTCAACGGAAGGGAGCTGATGGATTAGGGCTAGGTATTGCCCATGTCGGCTACTCCACTGCAGTTCCCGACAGACTTTTGGCACGAAGTGGGTCATCGTGGAGTGGGGTTAGGACCGAGTGCTGCATTTAAGCCTGTGTGGTGGCTGCTAGCCTGCAGAAGATGGTAAGGCATCATGAGGACACGTCCTGTGTGATGTCGTGGGATGGGCTGTCCTGATTGGGTTGCAGGAGCTGGCCACGTCTTCCCAAGGATGCGTGCTGTTCGTGATGCGCTGGCATCAGCTGCCTACGAAGGGGATGGCTTTGGCAGTACATGAGGATGCGGTTACGTACTTAACCTGCGTAGAGTTGTGATCCCGTTGCCGGAGGAATGTCGCCCAAAGTGTGTCTTGCGGGACACCGAGAAGTTAGACATGCTGAAGCGTCTGTGCCTCTCTCCTTGGGGGTATTTGGGTTATGCGCACATGCCCTTTGGCCACTTTGTTTCCTTGTTTGGGAATGTGCAAAGCGAAAGTGTTTCTCCGAGAGGGCATGATGCGGCCAGCCCTTGTGGCACGCAGGAGTTTTGGACAGCTAGTGGTTTATCTGGAGCAGTCCGTTGGCGGAGCAGAGATGCGTTCAGTGTTCTGATGCCAGGTGCACTGCCGTGGACAGCCAATGTGCCCTTTGAAGCTTGCAGGTCCCCTCCCGAAGCAGAGTTCTTCCGTTGGAAATCGGTCTGTGTTCCTCGGGGAGAGTGCCTTTGATCTCTGTGAGGTTCTCGGTAGTGTCACTCTGTCAGTGAAGAAGTGCCAGAATGCATGGGGTATGGGCAGTGTCATCAAAGCACTCGTGTTTGCGGTCTGCCATCCCTGGTATAGAGTGACCCCGTGTTTGAATGATGTCTGTGGCTTCCAGTAGGTTGGACTTACCCGGTGGGCAGGAGGAGGGCACGTAGGACAACACTTTCAAGAATTTGAGCGTTTCCTCTGGGTTCAGGGCCGCCTAACCTGCTGGCTGGGTGTTGGCAACAGGTGCCCAGGAAGCTAGCCTAGTTTCCGCAGTTGGGTTTGAACGTGGGTCTTGGTTACTGAAACCCAGCACTTCCTGTGGTGGGCATTCCCATGGGTCCTCGGAAAGTGATTCGGCATAGTTGGCAACAATTGGCTGTTGGGCCGAATTTCGTTAGCCCCTTGAGAGGTGCCGGGCTGCATCTTACCTGTGGCCAGTCGCAGGTCGGCCCGCCCATAGGAGGTTTTCTTGCTCCTAAAAATGATGGGAGTGGCCCCAAGAGCACATTACATATTCCACTAGGTTGCAGGATTTCTGGGTCCATCTATATGTTACACCCACGGCCGGAAAGCAGGTCTCGTCAGGTGTTTGTGCGTTGGTCAGAAGGCTTGGCTGTGGAAGAGTGGAAGTCCGTGGCCTATTTCAAAACCCCCTGGGTTTCAAAGTTCACATTCAGTCTGTTGAAGCTTGAAGATGTCTTTCTCCATTCAGTGGGGGGGTCCAAATCCAGGGCGCTGTGTATAAACTCTGGATTTTATGGTTGGAGGTCTCAGGAGAGGGCCACAGGGACACACAGAGACCAAGATGCGGATTCACAGGCACACAAAGAAGCCCAGAAGCGCGTCCTCGTGTGCAGTAACAGTCACACACACACACATGCGTGAAAACAAAAATATACCCTCTCACGTACCGGCCAACGTACATGCCTTACTTCCTGCAGTCATGCTGTCAGAAAAACATTGAGTTCTCTGTAAAGGTAGACGTCCTTGGGAGGCAGGGTCCGAGCTCAAGCCCAGGTAAAAATTCTCATGAATCATGATCTCTGAGTACACCGGTCCAATTCTGAAACCTGCCTGATTTATGTCCAGTTCTCAGGTGCAGCTGCTGGACAAGGCTGGCCGTCGGCAAAGCCAAGAAGACCTACGCGTTGGCTGATGACTGCAGGTGCTAAGGAAAAGTGGAAAAATGACGCGGGGGCATGTTGCTACGCGTGGCTCTGGCCAACTCAGGAAGGTAGGCTTTCACCCACCCTAAGATGTGCCATTGGATATGAGGTTTTTCTCAGACGGTCCCAGTGGCTGCAAGAGTGGATTGACTGTTGCTCTTTCTGAGTGGCCTGAGGGCTGTGGATTCCCCAGGGTTTGGAGTACTCCGAGGTCATCTCTCCTCTTCAGACCCCCACGGCATGCCTGGTTGTGTTCCGCAGCATCCCAGCCTGTGCTTGAATCGATGATGACACCCTTGTATGCATTCCTTGGAAAATCTGAACAAAATGAGTGAGAACACTCTACCGTCTCCTCATCGAATCTGAGGTCCAGCACGTTTCGTCTCTCGGGGGTAGGGGAGAGTGAGGAGTGAGGGCCAGCGTCCCCTTCTGACCTGCATGCAAACACACACCAGGGTTCCAGAATTCGAGGTGCTCCTATCTGGGGGTCCACTGTGTCTGCCCATAAGCTGGGTCATCTACGCATATTAGGTCCCTGCTGAAAGACCGTTGAGGGCATGCGAGGGGGAAGGCTCTCCTGCTGGTCTTCAGAGTCGGAGTGTGTGCTGGTGTAGGCCCAGTAAGCTTGCAGCTTGGAAAGGTGTGCTTTGGCCAGGATCGCGTTTGTGCTTGCAGCTTCGGGGGCTATTTCTGGAAGCCAAAATGAGGAAGCGTCCCTGGTTGGAGCCTGGAGCCTCAGGCCAGGCCTGTGTCCCTCCCTGTCATTTGTTTTGGCGCATTGAAGTTCTTTAGTGCCCGGTGGGGATGGAGCAGTGGGTGGGTGTGGGCTGGGGTTGGTCTTCAACGGAAGGGAGCTGATGGATTAGGGTTAGGTATTGCCCATGTCGGCTACTCCACTGCAGTTCCCGACAGACTTTTGGCACGAAGTGGGTCATCGTGGAGTGGGGTTAGGACCGAGTGCTGCATTTAAGCCTGTGTGGTGGCTGCTAGCCTGCAGAAGATGGTAAGGCATCATGAGGACACGTCCTGTGTGATGTCGTGGGATGGGCTGTCCTGATTGGGTTGCAGGAGCTGGCCACGTCTTCCCAAGAATGCGTGCTGTTCGTGATGCGCTGGCATCAGCTGCCTACGAAGGGGATGGCTTTGGCAGTACATGAGGATGCGGTTACGTACTTAACCTGCGTAGAGTTGTGATCCCGTTGCCGGAGGAATGTCGCCCAAAGTGTGTCTTGCGGGACACCGAGAAGTTAGACATGCTGAAGCGTCTGTGCCTCTCTCCTTGGGGGTATTTGGGTTATGCGCACATGCCCTTTGGCCACTTTGTTTCCTTGTTTGGGAATGTGCAAAGCGAAAGTGTTTCTCCGAGAGGGCATGATGCGGCCAGCCCTTGTGGCACGCAGGAGTTTTGGACAGCTAGTGGCTTATCTGGAGCAGTCCGTTGGCGGAGCAGAGATGCGTTCAGTGTCTGATGCCAGGTGCACTGCCGTGGACAGCCACTGTGCCCTTTGAAGCTTGCAGGTCCCCTCGCGAAGCAGAGTTCTTCCGCTGGAAATCGGTCTGAGTTCCTCGGGGAGAGTGCCTTTGATCTCTGTGAGGTTCTCGGTAGTGTCACTCTGTCAGTGAAGAAGTGCCAGGATGCATGGGGTATGGTCATTGTCATCAAAGCAGTCGTGTTTGCGGTCTGCCATCCCTGGTATAGAGTGACCCCGTGTTTGAATGATGTCTGTGGCTTCCAGTAGGTTCGACTTACCCGGTGGGCAGGAGGAGGGCACGTAGGAGAACACTTTCAAGAATTTGAGCATTTCCTCTGGGTTCAGGGCCGCCTAACCTGCTGGCTGAGTGCTGGTAACACGTGCCCGGGAAGCTAGCCTAGTTTCCGCAGTTGGGTTTGAACGTGGGTCTTGGTTACTGAAACCCAGCACTTCCTGTGGTGGGCATTCCCATGGGTCCTCGGAAAGTGATTTGGCATAGTTGGCAACAATTGGCTGTTGGGCCGAATTTCGTTAGCCCCTTGAGAGGTGCCGGGCTGCATCTTACCTGTAGCCAGTCGCAGGTCGTCCCGCCCATAGGAGGTTTTCTTGCTCCTAAAAATGATGGGAGTGGCCCCAAGAGCACATTACATATTCCACTAGGTTGCAGGATTTCTGGGTCCATCTATATGTTACACCCACGGCCGGAAAGCAGGTCTCGTCAGGTGTTTGTGCGTTGGTCAGAAGGCTTGGCTGTGGAAGAGTGGAAGTCCGTGGCCTATTTTAAACCCCCTGGGTTTCAAAGTTCACATTCAGTCTGTTGAAGCTTGAAGATGTCTTTCTGCATTCAGTGGGGGGGGTCCAAATCCAGGGCGCTGTGTATAAACTCTGGCTTTTATGGTTGGAGGTCTCAGGAGAGGGCCACAGGGACACACAGAGACCAAGATGCGGATTCACAGGCACACAAAGAAGCCCACAAGCGCGTCCTTGTGTGCAGTAACAGTCACACATGCACACATGCGTGAAAACAAAAATATACCCTCTCACGTACCGGCCAACGTACATGCCTTACTTCCTGCAGTCGTGCTGTCAGAAAATCATTGAGTTCTCTGTAAAGGTAGACGTCCTTGGGAGGCAGGGTCCGAGCTCAAGCCCAGGTAAAAATTCTCATGAATCATGATCTCTGAGTACACCGATCCAATTCTGAAACCTGCCTGATTTATGTCCAGTTCTCAGGTGCAGCTGCTGGACAAGGCTGGCCGTCGGCAAAGCCAAGAAGACCTACGCGTTGGCTGATAACTGCAGGTGCTAAGGAAAAGTGGAAAAATGAAGCGGGGGCATGTCGCTACGCGTGGCTCTGGCTAACTCAGGAAGGTAGGCTTTCACCCACCCTAAGATGTGCCATTGGATATGAGGTTTTCCTCAGACGATCCCAGTGGCTGCAAGAGTGGATTGACTGTTGCTCTTTCTGAGTGGCCTGAGGGCTGTGGATTCCCCAGGGTTTTGGAGTACTCCGAGGTCATCTCTCCTCTTCAGACCCCCACGGCATGCCCGGCTGTTTTCTGCAGCGTCCCAGCCTGTTGTTGGATCGATGATGACACCCTTGTATGCATTCCTTGGAAAATCTGAACAAAATGAGTGAGAACACTGTACCGTCTCCTCATCGAATCTGAGGTCCAGCACGTTTCGTCTCTCGGGGGTAGGGGAGAGTGAGGAGTGAGGGCCAGCGTCCCCTTCTGACCTGCATGCAAACACACACCAGGGTTCCAGAATTCGAGGTGCTCCTATCTGGGGGTCCACTGTGTCTGCCCATAAGCTGGGTCATCTACGCATATTAGGTCCCTGCTGAAAGACCGTTGAGGGCATGCGAGGGGGAAGGCTCTCCTGCTGGTCTTCAGAGTCGGAGTGTGTGCTGGTGTAGGCCCAGTAAGCTTGCAGCTTGGAAAGGTGTGCTTTGGCCAGGATCGCGTTTGTGCTTGCAGCTTCGGGGGCTATTTCTGGAAGCCAAAATGAGGAAGCGTCCCTGGTTGGAGCCTGGAGCCTCAGGCCAGGCCTGTGTCCCTCCCTGTCATTTGTTTTGGCGCATTGAAGTTCTTTAGTGCCCGGTGGGGATGGAGCAGTGGGTGGGTGTGGGCTGGGGTTGGTCTTCAACGGAAGGGAGCTGATGGATTAGGACTAGGTATTGCCCATGTCGGCTACTCCACTGCAGTTCCTGACAGAGTTTTGGCACGAAGTGGGTCATCGTGGAGTGGGGTTAGGACCGAGTGCTGCATTTAAGCCTGCGTGGTGGCTGCTAGCCTGCAGAAGATGGTAAGGCATCATGAGGACACGTCCTGTGTGATGTCGTGGGATGGGCTGTCCTGATTGGGTTGCAGGAGCAGGCCACGTCTTCCCAAGAATGCATACTGTTCGTGATGCGCTGGCATCAGCTGCCTACGAAGGGGATGGCTTTGGCAGTACATGAGGATGCGGTTACGTACTTAACCTGCGTAGAGTTGTGATCCCGTTGCCGGAGGAATGTCGCCCAAAGGGTGTCTTGCGGGATGCCGAGACGTTAGACATGCTGAAGCGTCTGTGCCTCTCTCCTTGGGGGTATTTGGGTTATGCGCACATGCCCTTTGGCCACTTTGTTTCCTTCTTTGGGAATGTGCAAAGCGAAAGTGTTTCTCCGAGAGGGCATGATGCGGCCAACCCTTGTGGCACGCAGGAGTTTTGGACAGCTAGTGGTTTATCTGGAGCAGTCCGTTGGCGGAGCAGAGATGCGTTCAGTGTTCTGATGCCAGGTGCACTGCCGTGGACAGCCAATGTGCCCTTTGAAGCTTGCAGGTCCCCTCGCGAAGCAGAGTTCTTCCGTTGGAAATCGGTCTGTGTTCCTCGGGGAGAGTGCCTTTGATCTCTGTGAGGTTCTCGGTAGTGTCACTCTGTCAGTGAAGAAGTGCCAGGATGCATGGGGTATGGGCAGTGTCATCAAAGCACTCGTGTTTGCGGTCTGCCATCCCTGGTATAGAGTGACCCCGTGTTTGAATGATGTCTGTGGCTTCCACTAGGTTCGACTTACCCGGTGGGCAGGAGGAGGGCACGTAGGACAACACTTTCAAGAATTTGAGCGTTTCCTCTGGGTTCAGGGCCGCCTAACCTGCTGGCTGGGTGTTGGCAACAGGTGCCCGGGAAGCTAGCCTAGTTTCCGCAGTTGGGTTTGAACGTGGGTCTTGGTTACTGAAACCCAGCACTTCCTGTGGTGGGCATTCCCATGGGTCCTCGGAAAGTGATTCGGCATAGTTGGCAACAATTGGCTGTTGGGCCGAATTTCGTTAGCCCCTTGAGAGGTGCCGGGCTGCATCTTACCTGTGGCCAGTCGCAGGTCGGCCCGCCCATAGGAGGTTTTCTTGCTCCTAAAAATGATGGGAGTGGCCCCAAGAGCACATTACATATTCCACTAGGTTGCAGGATTTCTGGGTCCATCTATATGTTACACCCACGGCCGGAAAGCAGGTCTCGTCAGGTGTTTGTGCGTTGGTCAGAAGGCTTGGCTGTGGAAGAGTGGAAGTCCGTGGCCTATTTCAAAACCCCCTGGGTTTCAAAGTTCACATTCAGTCTGTTGAAGCTTGAAGATGTCTTTCTCCATTCAGTGGGGGGGTCCAAATCCAGGGCGCTGTGTATAAACTCTGGATTTTATGGTTGGAGGTCTCAGGAGAGGGCCACAGGGACACACAGAGACCAAGATGCGGATTCACAGGCACACAAAGAAGCCCAGAAGCGCGTCCTCGTGTGCAGTAACAGTCACACACACACACATGCGTGAAAACAAAAATATACCCTCTCACGTACCGGCCAACGTACATGCCTTACTTCCTGCAGTCGTGCTGTCAGAAAAACATTGAGTTCTCTGTAAAGGTAGACGTCCTTGGGAGGCAGGGTCCGAGCTCAAGCCCAGGTAAAAATTCTCATGAATCATGATCTCTGAGTACACCGGTCCAATTCTGAAACCTGCCTGATTTATGTCCAGTTATCAGGTGCAGCTGCTGGACAAGGCTGGCCGTCAGCAAAGCCAAGAAGACCTACGCGTTGGCTGATGACTGCAGGTGCTAAGGAAAAGTGGAAAAATGATGCGGGGGCATGTTGCTACACGTGGCTCTGGCTAACTCAGGAAGGTAGGCTTTCACCCACCCTAAGATGTGCCATTGGATATGAGGTTTTCCTCAGACGGTCCCAGTGGCTGCAAGAGTTGACTGACTGTTGCTCTTTCTGAGTGGCCTGAGGGCTGTGGATTCCCCAGGGTTTTGGAGTACTCCAAGGTCATCTCTCCTCTTCAGACCCCCACGGCATGCCCGGCTGTTTTCTGCAGCGTCCCAGCCTGTGCTTGGATCGATGATGACACCCTTGTATGCATTCCTTGGAAAATCTGAACAAAATGAGTGAGAACACTCTACCGTCTCCTCATCGGATCTGAGGTCCAGCACGTTTCGTCTCTCGGGGGTAGGGGAGAGTGAGGAGTGAGGGCCAGCGTCCCCTTCTGACCTGCATGGAAACACACACCAGGGTTCCAGAAATCGAGGTGCTCCTATCTGGGGGTCCACTGTGTCTGCCCATAAGCTGGGTCATCTACGCATATTAGGTCCCTGCTGAAAAACCGTTGAGGGCATGCGAGGGGGAAGGCTCTCCTGCTGGTCTTCAGAGTCGGAGTGTGTGCTGGTGTAGGCCCAGTAAGCTTGCAGCTTGGAAAGGTGTGCTTTGGCCAGGATCGCGTTTGTGCTTGCAGCTTCGGGGGGCTATTTCTGGAAGCCAAAATGAGGAAGCGTCCCTGGTTGGAGCCTGGAGCCTCAGGCCAGGCCTGTGTCCCTCCCTGTCATTTGTTTTGGCGCATTGAAATTCTTTAGTGCCCGGTGGGGATGGAGCAGTGGGTGGGTGTGGGCTGGGGTTGGTTTTCAACGGAAGGGAGCTGATGGATTAGGGCTAGGTATTGCCCATGTCAGCTACTCCACGGCAGTTCCCGACAGAGTTATGGCACGAAGTGGGTCATCGTGGTGTGGGGTTAGGACCGAGTGCTGCATTTAAGCCTGCGTGGTGGCTGCTAGCCTACAGAAGATGGTAAGGCATCATGAGGACACGTCCTGTGTGATGTCGTGGGATGGGCTGTCCTGATTGGGTTGCAGGAGCAGGCCATGTCTTCCGAAGAATGCATACTGTTCGTGATGCACTGGCATCAGCTGCCTACGAAGGGGATGGCTTTGGCAGTACATGAGGATGCGGTTACGTATTTAACCTGCGTAGAGTTGTGATCCCGTTGCCGGAGGAATGTCGCCCAAAGGGTGTCTTGCGGGACGCCGAGAAGTTAGACATGCTGAAGCGTCTGTGCCTCTCTCCTTGGGGGTATTTGGGTTATGTGCACATGACCTTTGGCCACTTTGTTTCCTTGTTTGGGAATGTGGAAAGCGAAAGTGTTTCTCCGAGCGGGCATGATGCGGCCAGCCCTTGTGGCACACAGGAGTTTTAGACAGCTAGTGGTTTATCTGGAGCAGTCCGTTGGCAGAGCAGAGATGCGTTCAGTGTTCTGATGCCAGGTGCACTGCGGTGGACAGCCACTGTGCCCTTTGAAGCTTGCAGGTCCCCTCGCGAAGCAGAGTTCTTCCGTTGGAAATCGGTCTGTGTTCCTCGGGGAGAGTGCCTTTGATCTCTGTGAGGTTCTCGGTAGTGTCACTCTGTCAGTGAAGAAGTGCCAGGATGCATGGGGTATGGTCAGTGTCATCAAAGCAGTCGTGTTTGCGGTCTGCCATCCCTGGTACACAGTGACCTCGTGTTTGAATGATGTCTGTGGCTTCCAGTAGGTTCGACTTACCCGGTGGACAGGAGGAGGGCACGTAGGACAACACTTTCAAGAATTTGAGCATTTCCTCCGGGTTCAGGGCCGCCTAACCTGCTGGCTGAGTGCTGGTAACACGTGCCCGGGAAGCTAGCCTAGTTTCCACAGTGGGGTTTGAACGTGGGTCTTGGTTACTGAAACCCAGCACTTCCTGTGGTGGGCATTCCCATGGGTCCTCGGAAAGTGATTTGGCATAGTTGGCAACAATTGGCTGTTGGGCCGAATTTCGTTAGCCCCTTGAGAGGTGCCGGGCTGCATCTTACCTGTAGCCAGTCGCAGGTCGTCCCGCCCATAGGAGGTTTTCTTGCTCCTAAAAATGATGGGAGTGGCCCCAAGAGCACATTACATATTCCACTAGGTTGCAGGATTTCTGGGTCCATCTATATGTTACACCCACGGCCGGAAAGCAGGTCTCGTCAGGTGTTTGTGCGTTGGTCAGAAGGCTTGGCTGTGGAAGAGTGGAAGTCCGTGGCCTATTTTAAACCCCCTGGGTTTCAAAGTTCACATTCAGTCTCTTGAAGCTTGAAGAGGTCTTTCTCCATTCAGTGGGGGGGTCCAAATCCAGGGCGCTGTGTATAAACTCTGGCTTTTATGGTTGGAGGTCTCAGGAGAGGGCCACAGGGACACACAGAGACCAAGATGCGGATTCACAGGCACACAAAGAAGCCCACAAGCGCGTCCTTGTGTGCAGTAACAGTCACACATGCACACATGCGTGAAAACAAAAATATACCCTCTCACGTACCGGCCAACGTACATGCCTTACTTCCTGCAGTCGTGCTGTCAGAAAATCATTGAGTTCTCTGTAAAGGTAGACGTCCTTGGGAGGCAGGGTCCGAGCTCAAGCCCAGGTAAAAATTCTCATGAATCATGATCTCTGAGTACACCGATCCAATTCTGAAACCTGCCTGATTTATGTCCAGTTCTCAGGTGCAGCTGCTGGACAAGGCTGGCCGTCGGCAAAGCCAAGAAGACCTACGCGTTGGCTGATAACTGCAGGTGCTAAGGAAAAGTGGAAAAATGAAGCGGGGGCATGTCGCTACGCGTGGCTCTGGCTAACTCAGGAAGGTAGGCTTTCACCCACCCTAAGATGTGCCATTGGATATGAGGTTTTCCTCAGACGATCCCAGTGGCTGCAAGAGTGGATTGACTGTTTCTCTTTCTGAGTGGCCTGATGGCTGTGGATTCCCCAGGGTTTTGGAGTACTCCGAGGTCATCTCTCCTCTTCAGACCCCCACGGCATGCCCGGCTGTTTTCTGCAGCGTCCCAGCCTGTTGTTGGATCGATGATGACACCCTTGTATGCATTCCTTGGAAAATCTGAACAAAATGAGTGAGAACACTGTACCGTCTCCTCATCGAATCTGAGGTCCAGCACGTTTCGTCTCTCGGGGGTAGGGGAGAGTGAGGAGTGAGGGCCAGCGTCCCCTTCTGACCTGCATGCAAACACACACCAGGGTTCCAGAATTCGAGGTGCTCCTATCTGGGGGTCCACTGTGTCTGCCCATAAGCTGGGTCATCTACGCATATTAGGTCCCTGCTGAAAGACCGTTGAGGGCATGCGAGGGGGAAGGCTCTCCTGCTGGTCTTCAGAGTCGGAGTGTGTGCTGGTGTAGGCCCAGTAAGCTTGCAGCTTGGAAAGGTGTGCTTTGGCCAGGATCGCGTTTGTGCTTGCAGCTTCGGGGGCTATTTCTGGAAGCCAAAATGAGGAAGCGTCCCTGGTTGGAGCCTGGAGCCTCAGGCCAGGCCTGTGTCCCTCCCTGTCATTTGTTTTGGCGCATTGAAGTTCTTTAGTGCCCGGTGGGGATGGAGCAGTGGGTGGGTGTGGGCTGGGGTTGGTCTTCAACGGAAGGGAGCTGATGGATTAGGACTAGGTATTGCCCATGTCGGCTACTCCACTGCAGTTCCTGACAGAGTTTTGGCACGAAGTGGGTCATCGTGGAGTGGGGTTAGGACCGAGTGCTGCATTTAAGCCTGCGTGGTGGCTGCTAGCCTGCAGAAGATGGTAAGGCATCATGAGGACACGTCCTGTGTGATGTCGTGGGATGGGCTGTCATGATTGGGTTGCAGGAGCAGGCCACATCTTCCCAAGAATGCATACTGTTCGTGATGCGCTGGCATCAGCTGCCTACGAAGGGGATGGCTTTGGCAGTACATGAGGATGCGGTTACGTACTTAACCTGCGTAGAGTTGTGATCCCGTTGCCGGAGGAATGTCGCCCAAAGGGTGTCTTTCGGGACGCCGAGAAGTTAGACATGCTGAAGCGTCTGTGCCTCTCTCCTTGGGGGTATTTGGGTTATGCGCACATGCCCTTGGCCACTTTGTTTCCTTGTTTGGGAATGTGCAAAGCGAAAGTGTTTCTCCGAGAGGGCATGATGCGGCCAACCCTTGTGGCACGCAGGAGTTTTGGACAGCTAGTGGTTTATCTGGAGCAGTCCGTTGGTGGAGCAGAGATGCGTTCAGTGTTCTGATGCCAGGTGCACTGCCGTGGACAGCCAATGTGCCCTTTGAAGCTTGCAGGTCCCCTCGCGAAGCAGAGTTCTTCCGTTGGAAATCGGTCTGTGTTCCTCGGGGAGAGTGCCTTTGATCCCTGTGAGGTTCTCGGTAGGGTCACTCTGTCAGTGAAGAAGTGCCAGGATGCATGGGGTATGGGCAGTGTCATCAAAGCACTCGTGTTTGCGGTCTGCCATCCCTGGTATAGAGTGACCCCGTGTTTGAATGATGTCTGTGGCTTCCACTAGGTTCGACTTACCCGGTGGGCAGGAGGAGGGCACGTAGGACAACACTTTCAAGAATTTGAGCGTTTCCTCTGGGTTCAGGGCCGCCTAACCTGCTGGCTGGGTGTTGGCAACAGGTGCCCGGGAAGCTAGCCTAGTTTCCGCAGTTGGGTTTGAACGTGGGTCTTGGTTACTGAAACCCAGCACTTCCTGTGGTGGGCATTCCCATGGGCCCTCGGAAAGTGATTCGGCATAGTTGGCAACAATTGGCTGTTGGGCCGAATTTCGTTAGCCCCTTGAGAGGTGCCGGGCTGCATCTTACCTGTGGCCAGTCGCAGGTCGGCCCGCCCATAGGAGGTTTTCTTGCTCCTAAAAATGATGGGAGTGGCCCCAAGAGCACATTACATATTCCACTAGGTTGCAGGATTTCTGGGTCCATCTATATGTTACACCCACGGCCGGAAAGCAGGTCTCGTCAGGTGTTTGTGCGTTGGTCAGAAGGCTTGGCTGTGGAAGAGTGGAAGTCCGTGGCCTATTTCAAAACCCCCTGGGTTTCAAAGTTCACATTCAGTCTGTTGAAGCTTGAAGATGTCTTTCTCCATTCAGTGGGGGGGTCCAAATCCAGGGCGCTGTGTATAAACTCTGGATTTTATGGTTGGAGGTCTCAGGAGAGGGCCACAGGGACACACAGAGACCAAGATGCGGATTCACAGGCACACAAAGAAGCCCAGAAGCGCGTCCTCGTGTGCAGTAACAGTCACACACACACACATGCGTGAAAACAAAAATATACCCTCTCACGTACCGGCCAACGTACATGCCTTACTTCCTGCAGTCGTGCTGTCAGAAAAACATTGAGTTCTCTGTAAAGGTAGACGTCCTTGGGAGGCAGGGTCCGAGCTCAAGCCCAGGTAAAAATTCTCATGAATCATGATCTCTGAGTACACCGGTCCAATTCTGAAACCTGCCTGATTTATGTCCAGTTATCAGGTGCAGCTGCTGGACAAGGCTGGCCGTCAGCAAAGCCAAGAAGACCTACGCGTTGGCTGATGACTGCAGGTGCTAAGGAAAAGTGGAAAAATGACGCGGGGGCATGTTGCTACACGTGGCTCTGGCTAACTCAGGAAGGTAGGCTTTCACCCACCCTAAGATGTGCCATTGGATATGAGGTTTTCCTCAGACGGTCCCAGTGGCTGCAAGAGTTGACTGACTGTTGCTCTTTCTGAGTGGCCTGAGGGCTGTGGATTCCCCAGGGTTTTGGAGTACTCCAAGGTCATCTCTCCTCTTCAGACCCCCACGGCATGCCCGGCTGTTTTCTGCAGCGTCCCAGCCTGTGCTTGGATCGATGATGACACCCTTGTATGCATTCCTTGGAAAATCTGAACAAAATGAGTGAGAACACTCTACCGTCTCCTCATCGGATCTGAGGTCCAGCACGTTTCGTCTCTCGGGGGTAGGGGAGAGTGAGGAGTGAGGGCCAGCGTCCCCTTCTGACCTGCATGGAAACACACACCAGGGTTCCAGAAATCGAGGTGCTCCTATCTGGGGGTCCACTGTGTCTGCCCATAAGCTGGGTCATCTACGCATATTAGGTCCCTGCTGAAAAACCGTTGAGGGCATGCGAGGGGGAAGGCTCTCCTGCTGGTCTTCAGAGTCGGAGTGTGTGCTGGTGTAGGCCCAGTAAGCTTGCAGCTTGGAAAGGTGTGCTTTGGCCAGGATCGCGTTTGTGCTTGCAGCTTCGGGGGGCTATTTCTGGAAGCCAAAATGAGGAAGCGTCCCTGGTTGGAGCCTGGAGCCTCAGGCCAGGCCTGTGTCCCTCCCTGTCATTTGTTTTGGCGCATTGAAATTCTTTAGTGCCCGGTGGGGATGGAGCAGTGGGTGGGTGTGGGCTGGGGTTGGTTTTCAACGGAAGGGAGCTGATGGATTAGGGCTAGGTATTGCCCATGTCAGCTACTCCACGGCAGTTCCCGACAGAGTTATGGCACGAAGTGGGTCATCGTGGTGTGGGGTTAGGACCGAGTGCTGCATTTAAGCCTGCGTGGTGGCTGCTAGCCTACAGAAGATGGTAAGGCATCATGAGGACACGTCCTGTGTGATGTCGTGGGATGGGCTGTCCTGATTGGGTTGCAGGAGCAGGCCATGTCTTCCGAAGAATGCATACTGTTCGTGATGCACTGGCATCAGCTGCCTACGAAGGGGATGGCTTTGGCAGTACATGAGGATGCGGTTACGTATTTAACCTGCGTAGAGTTGTGATCCCGTTGCCGGAGGAATGTCGCCCAAAGGGTGTCTTGCGGGACGCCGAGAAGTTAGACATGCTGAAGCGTCTGTGCCTCTCTCCTTGGGGGTATTTGGGTTATGTGCACATGACCTTTGGCCACTTTGTTTCCTTGTTTGGGA
Source organism: Hyperoodon ampullatus (assembly GCF_949752795.1). NCBI lineage: Eukaryota > Metazoa > Chordata > Mammalia > Artiodactyla > Ziphiidae > Hyperoodon > Hyperoodon ampullatus. Next base: position 70,007,261 of record NC_136916.1, read on the forward strand.
ATGTGGAAAGCGAAAGTGTTTCTCCGAGCGGGCATGATGCGGCCAGCCCTTGTGGCACACAGGAGTTTTAGACAGCTAGTGGTTTATCTGGAGCAGTCCGTTGGCAGAGCAGAGATGCGTTCAGTGTTCTGATGCCAGGTGCACTGCGGTGGACAGCCACTGTGCCCTTTGAAGCTTGCAGGTCCCCTCGCGAAGCAGAGTTCTTCCGTTGGAAATCGGTCTGTGTTCCTCGGGGAGAGTGCCTTTGATCTCTGTGAGGTTCTCGGTAGTGTCACTCTGTCAGTGAAGAAGTGCCAGGATGCATGGGGTATGGTCAGTGTCATCAAAGCAGTCGTGTTTGCGGTCTGCCATCCCTGGTACACAGTGACCTCGTGTTTGAATGATGTCTGTGGCTTCCAGTAGGTTCGACTTACCCGGTGGACAGGAGGAGGGCACGTAGGACAACACTTTCAAGAATTTGAGCATTTCCTCCGGGTTCAGGGCCGCCTAACCTGCTGGCTGAGTGCTGGTAACACGTGCCCGGGAAGCTAGCCTAGTTTCCACAGTGGGGTTTGAACGTGGGTCTTGGTTACTGAAACCCAGCACTTCCTGTGGTGGGCATTCCCATGGGTCCTCGGAAAGTGATTTGGCATAGTTGGCAACAATTGGCTGTTGGGCCGAATTTCGTTAGCCCCTTGAGAGGTGCCGGGCTGCATCTTACCTGTAGCCAGTCGCAGGTCGTCCCGCCCATAGGAGGTTTTCTTGCTCCTAAAAATGATGGGAGTGGCCCCAAGAGCACATTACATATTCCACTAGGTTGCAGGATTTCTGGGTCCATCTATATGTTACACCCACGGCCGGAAAGCAGGTCTCGTCAGGTGTTTGTGCGTTGGTCAGAAGGCTTGGCTGTGGAAGAGTGGAAGTCCGTGGCCTATTTTAAACCCCCTGGGTTTCAAAGTTCACATTCAGTCTCTTGAAGCTTGAAGAGGTCTTTCTCCATTCAGTGGGGGGGTCCAAATCCAGGGCGCTGTGTATAAACTCTGGCTTTTATGGTTGGAGGTCTCAGGAGAGGGCCACAGGGACACACAGAGACCAAGATGCGGATTCACAGGCACACAAAGAAGCCCACAAGCGCGCCCTTGTGTGCAGTAACAGTCACACATGCACACATGCGTGAAAACAAAAATATACCCTCTCACGTACCGGCCAACGTACATGCCTTACTTCCTGCAGTCGTGCTGTCAGAAAATCATTGAGTTCTCTGTAAAGGTAGACGTCCTTGGGAGGCAGGGTCCGAGCTCAAGCCCAGGTAAAAATTCTCATGAATCATGATCTCTGAGTACACCGATCCAATTCTGAAACCTGCCTGATTTATGTCCAGTTCTCAGGTGCAGCTGCTGGACAAGGCTGGCCGTCGGCAAAGCCAAGAAGACCTACGCGTTGGCTGATAACTGCAGGTGCTAAGGAAAAGTGGAAAAATGAAGCGGGGGCATGTCGCTACGCGTGGCTCTGGCTAACTCAGGAAGGTAGGCTTTCACCCACCCTAAGATGTGCCATTGGATATGAGGTTTTCCTCAGACGATCCCAGTGGCTGCAAGAGTGGATTGACTGTTTCTCTTTCTGAGTGGCCTGATGGCTGTGGATTCCCCAGGGTTTTGGAGTACTCCGAGGTCATCTCTCCTCTTCAGACCCCCACGGCATGCCCGGCTGTTTTCTGCAGCGTCCCAGCCTGTTGTTGGATCGATGATGACACCCTTGTATGCATTCCTTGGAAAATCTGAACAAAATGAGTGAGAACACTGTACCGTCTCCTCATCGAATCTGAGGTCCAGCACGTTTCGTCTCTCGGGGGTAGGGGAGAGTGAGGAGTGAGGGCCAGCGTCCCCTTCTGACCTGCATGCAAACACACACCAGGGTTCCAGAATTCGAGGTGCTCCTATCTGGGGGTCCACTGTGTCTGCCCATAAGCTGGGTCATCTACGCATATTAGGTCCCTGCTGAAAGACCGTTGAGGGCATGCGAGGGGGAAGGCTCTCCTGCTGGTCTTCAGAGTCGGAGTGTGTGCTGGTGTAGGCCCAGTAAGCTTGCAGCTTGGAAAGGTGTGCTTTGGCCAGGATCGCGTTTGTGCTTGCAGCTTCGGGGGCTATTTCTGGAAGCCAAAATGAGGAAGCGTCCCTGGTTGGAGCCTGGAGCCTCAGGCCAGGCCTGTGTCCCTCCCTGTCATTTGTTTTGGCGCATTGAAGTTCTTTAGTGCCCGGTGGGGATGGAGCAGTGGGTGGGTGTGGGCTGGGGTTGGTCTTCAACGGAAGGGAGCTGATGGATTAGGACTAGGTATTGCCCATGTCGGCTACTCCACTGCAGTTCCTGACAGAGTTTTGGCACGAAGTGGGTCATCGTGGAGTGGGGTTAGGACCGAGTGCTGCATTTAAGCCTGCGTGGTGGCTGCTAGCCTGCAGAAGATGGTAAGGCATCATGAGGACACGTCCTGTGTGATGTCGTGGGATGGGCTGTCATGATTGGGTTGCAGGAGCAGGCCACATTTTCCCAAGAATGCATACTGTTCGTGATGCGCTGGCATCAGCTGCCTACGAAGGGGATGGCTTTGGCAGTACATGAGGATGCGGTTACGTACTTAACCTGCGTAGAGTTGTGATCCCGTTGCCGGAGGAATGTCGCCCAAAGGGTGTCTTTCGGGACGCCGAGAAGTTAGACATGCTGAAGCGTCTGTGCCTCTCTCCTTGGGGGTATTTGGGTTATGCGCACATGCCCTTGGCCACTTTGTTTCCTTGTTTGGGAATGTGCAAAGCGAAAGTGTTTCTCCGAGAGGGCATGATGCGGCCAACCCTTGTGGCACGCAGGAGTTTTGAACAGCTAGTGGTTTATCTGGAGCAGTCCGTTGGTGGAGCAGAGATGCGTTCAGTGTTCTGATGCCAGGTGCACTGCCGTGGACAGCCAATGTGCCCTTTGAAGCTTGCAGGTCCCCTCGCGAAGCAGAGTTCTTCCGTTGGAAATCGGTCTGTGTTCCTCGGGGAGAGTGCCTTTGATCCCTGTGAGGTTCTCGGGAGGGTCACTCTGTCAGTGAAGAAGTGCCAGGATGCATGGGGTATGGGCAGTGTCATCAAAGCACTCGTGTTTGCGGTCTGCCATCCCTGGTATAGAGTGACCCCGTGTTTGAATGATGTCTGTGGCTTCCACTAGGTTCGACTTACCCGGTGGGCAGGAGGAGGGCACGTAGGACAACACTTTCAAGAATTTGAGCGTTTCCTCTGGGTTCAGGGCCGCCTAACCTGCTGGCTGGGTGTTGGCAACAGGTGCCCGGGAAGCTAGCCTAGTTTCCGCAGTTGGGTTTGAACGTGGGTCTTGGTTACTGAAACCCAGCACTTCCTGTGGTGGGCATTCCCATGGGCCCTCGGAAAGTGATTCGGCATAGTTGGCAACAATTGGCTGTTGGGCCGAATTTCGTTAGCCCCTTGAGAGGTGCCGGGCTGCATCTTACCTGTGGCCAGTCGCAGGTCGGCCCGCCCATAGGAGGTTTTCTTGCTCCTAAAAATGATGGGAGTGGCCCCAAGAGCACATTACATATTCCACTAGGTTGCAGGATTTCTGGGTCCATCTATATGTTACACCCACGGCCGGAAAGCAGGTCTCGTCAGGTGTTTGTGCGTTGGTCAGAAGGCTTGGCTGTGGAAGAGTGGAAGTCCGTGGCCTATTTCAAAACCCCCTGGGTTTCAAAGTTCACATTCAGTCTGTTGAAGCTTGAAGATGTCTTTCTCCATTCAGTGGGGGGGTCCAAATCCAGGGCGCTGTGTATAAACTCTGGATTTTATGGTTGGAGGTCTCAGGAGAGGGCCACAGGGACACACAGAGACCAAGATGCGGATTCACAGGCACACAAAGAAGCCCAGAAGCGCGTCCTCGTGTGCAGTAACAGTCACACACACACACATGCGTGAAAACAAAAATATACCCTCTCACGTACCGGCCAACGTACATGCCTTACTTCCTGCAGTCGTGCTGTCAGAAAAACATTGAGTTCTCTGTAAAGGTAGACGTCCTTGGGAGGCAGGGTCCGAGCTCAAGCCCAGGTAAAAATTCTCATGAATCATGATCTCTGAGTACACCGGTCCAATTCTGAAACCTGCCTGATTTATGTCCAGTTATCAGGTGCAGCTGCTGGACAAGGCTGGCCGTCAGCAAAGCCAAGAAGACCTACGCGTTGGCTGATGACTGCAGGTGCTAAGGAAAAGTGGAAAAATGACGCGGGGGCATGTTGCTACACGTGGCTCTGGCTAACTCAGGAAGGTAGGCTTTCACCCACCCTAAGATGTGCCATTGGATATGAGGTTTTCCTCAGACGGTCCCAGTGGCTGCAAGAGTTGACTGACTGTTGCTCTTTCTGAGTGGCCTGAGGGCTGTGGATTCCCCAGGGTTTTGGAGTACTCCAAGGTCATCTCTCCTCTTCAGACCCCCACGGCATGCCCGGCTGTTTTCTGCAGCGTCCCAGCCTGTGCTTGGATCGATGATGACACCCTTGTATGCATTCCTTGGAAAATCTGAACAAAATGAGTGAGAACACTCTACCGTCTCCTCATCGGATCTGAGGTCCAGCACGTTTCGTCTCTCGGGGGTAGGGGAGAGTGAGGAGTGAGGGCCAGCGTCCCCTTCTGACCTGCATGGAAACACACACCAGGGTTCCAGAAATCGAGGTGCTCCTATCTGGGGGTCCACTGTGTCTGCCCATAAGCTGGGTCATCTACGCATATTAGGTCCCTGATGAAAAACCGTTGAGGGCATGCGAGGGGGAAGGCTCTCCTGCTGGTCTTCAGAGTCGGAGTGTGTGCTGGTGTAGGCCCAGTAAGCTTGCAGCTTGGAAAGGTGTGCTTTGGCCAGGATCGCGTTTGTGCTTGCAGCTTCGGGGGGCTATTTCTGGAAGCCAAAATGAGGAAGCGTCCCTGGTTGGAGCCTGGAGCCTCAGGCCAGGCCTGTGTCCCTCCCTGTCATTTGTTTTGGCGCATTGAAATTCTTTAGTGCCCGGTGGGGATGGAGCAGTGGGTGGGTGTGGGCTGGGGTTGGTTTTCAACGGAAGGGAGCTGATGGATTAGGGCTAGGTATTGCCCATGTCAGCTACTCCACGGCAGTCCCCGACAGAGTTATGGCACGAAGTGGGTCATCGTGGTGTGGGGTTAGGACCGAGTGCTGCATTTAAGCCTGCGTGGTGGCTGCTAGCCTACAGAAGATGGTAAGGCATCATGAGGACACGTCCTGTGTGATGTCGTGGGATGGGCTGTCCTGATTGGGTTGCAGGAGCAGGCCATGTCTTCCGAAGAATGCATACTGTTCGTGATGCACTGGCATCAGCTGCCTACGAAGGGGATGGCTTTGGCAGTACATGAGGATGCGGTTACGTATTTAACCTGCGTAGAGTTGTGATCCCGTTGCCGGAGGAATGTCGCCCAAAGGGTGTCTTGCGGGACGCCGAGAAGTTAGACATGCTGAAGCGTCTGTGCCTCTCTCCTTGGGGGTATTTGGGTTATGTGCACATGACCTTTGGCCACTTTGTTTCCTTGTTTGGGAATGTGGAAAGCGAAAGTGTTTCTCCGAGCGGGCATGATGCGGCCAGCCCTTGTGGCACACAGGAGTTTTGGACAGCTAGTGGTTTATCTGGAGCAGTCCGTTGGCAGAGCAGAGATGCGTTCAGTGTTCTGATGCCAGGTGCACTGCGGTGGACAGCCACTGTGCCCTTTGAAGCTTGCAGGTCCCCTCGCGAAGCAGAGTTCTTCCGTTGGAAATCGGTCTGTGTTCCTCGGGGAGAGTGCCTTTGATCTCTGTGAGGTTCTCGGTAGTGTCACTCTGTCAGTGAAGAAGTGCCAGGATGCATGGGGTATGGTCAGTGTCATCAAAGCAGTCGTGTTTGCGGTCTGCCATCCCTGGTACACAGTGACCTCGTGTTTGAATGATGTCTGTGGCTTCCAGTAGGTTCGACTTACCCGGTGGACAGGAGGAGGGCACGTAGGACAACACTTTCAAGAATTTGAGCATTTCCTCCGGGTTCAGGGCCGCCTAACCTGCTGGCTGAGTGCTGGTAACACGTGCCCGGGAAGCTAGCCTAGTTTCCACAGTGGGGTTTGAACGTGGGTCTTGGTTACTGAAACCCAGCACTTCCTGTGGTGGGCATTCCCATGGGTCCTCGGAAAGTGATTTGGCATAGTTGGCAACAATTGGCTGTTGGGCCGAATTTCGTTAGCCCCTTGAGAGGTGCCGGGCTGCATCTTACCTGTAGCCAGTCGCAGGTCGTCCCGCCCATAGGAGGTTTTCTTGCTCCTAAAAATGATGGGAGTGGCCCCAAGAGCACATTACATATTCCACTAGGTTGCAGGATTTCTGGGTCCATCTATATGTTACACCCACGGCCGGAAAGCAGGTCTCGTCAGGTGTTTGTGCGTTGGTCAGAAGGCTTGGCTGTGGAAGAGTGGAAGTCCGTGGCCTATTTTAAACCCCCTGGGTTTCAAAGTTCACATTCAGTCTCTTGAAGCTTGAAGAGGTCTTTCTCCATTCAGTGGGGGGGTCCAAATCCAGGGCGCTGTGTATAAACTCTGGCTTTTATGGTTGGAGGTCTCAGGAGAGGGCCACAGGGACACACAGAGACCAAGATGCGGATTCACAGGCACACAAAGAAGCCCACAAGCGTGTCCTTGTGTGCAGTAACAGTCACACATGCACACATGCGTGAAAACAAAAATATACCCTCTCACGTACCGGCCAACGTACATGCCTTACTTCCTGCAGTCGTGCTGTCAGAAAATCATTGAGTTCTCTGTAAAGGTAGACGTCCTTGGGAGGCAGGGTCCGAGCTCAAGCCCAGGTAAAAATTCTCATGAATCATGATCTCTGAGTACACCGATCCAATTCTGAAACCTGCCTGATTTATGTCCAGTTCTCAGGTGCAGCTGCTGGACAAGGCTGGCCGTCGGCAAAGCCAAGAAGACCTACGCGTTGGCTGATAACTGCAGGTGCTAAGGAAAAGTGGAAAAATGAAGCGGGGGCATGTCGCTACGCGTGGCTCTGGCTAACTCAGGAAGGTAGGCTTTCACCCACCCTAAGATGTGCCATTGGATATGAGGTTTTCCTCAGACGATCCCAGTGGCTGCAAGAGTGGATTGACTGTTTCTCTTTCTGAGTGGCCTGATGGCTGTGGATTCCCCAGGGTTTTGGAGTACTCCGAGGTCATCTCTCCTCTTCAGACCCCCACGGCATGCCCGGCTGTTTTCTGCAGCGTCCCAGCCTGTTGTTGGATCGATGATGACACCCTTGTATGCATTCCTTGGAAAATCTGAACAAAATGAGTGAGAACACTGTACCGTCTCCTCATCGAATCTGAGGTCCAGCACGTTTCGTCTCTCGGGGGTAGGGGAGAGTGAGGAGTGAGGGCCAGCGTCCCCTTCTGACCTGCATGCAAACACACACCAGGGTTCCAGAATTCGAGGTGCTCCTATCTGGGGGTCCACTGTGTCTGCCCATAAGCTGGGTCATCTACGCATATTAGGTCCCTGCTGAAAGACCGTTGAGGGCATGCGAGGGGGAAGGCTCTCCTGCTGGTCTTCAGAGTCGGAGTGTGTGCTGGTGTAGGCCCAGTAAGCTTGCAGCTTGGAAAGGTGTGCTTTGGCCAGGATCGCGTTTGTGCTTGCAGCTTCGGGGGCTATTTCTGGAAGCCAAAATGAGGAAGCGTCCCTGGTTGGAGCCTGGAGCCTCAGGCCAGGCCTGTGTCCCTCCCTGTCATTTGTTTTGGCGCATTGAAGTTCTTTAGTGCCCGGTGGGGATGGAGCAGTGGGTGGGTGTGGGCTGGGGTTGGTCTTCAACGGAAGGGAGCTGATGGATTAGGACTAGGTATTGCCCATGTCGGCTACTCCACTGCAGTTCCTGACAGAGTTTTGGCACGAAGTGGGTCATCGTGGAGTGGGGTTAGGACCGAGTGCTGCATTTAAGCCTGCGTGGTGGCTGCTAGCCTGCAGAAGATGGTAAGGCATCATGAGGACACGTCCTGTGTGATGTCGTGGGATGGGCTGTCATGATTGGGTTGCAGGAGCAGGCCACGTCTTCCCAAGAATGCATACTGTTCGTGATGCGCTGGCATCAGCTGCCTACGAAGGGGATGGCTTTGGCAGTATATGAGGATGCGGTTACGTACTTAACCTGCGTAGAGTTGTGATCCCGTTGCCGGAGGAATGTCGCCCAAAGGGTGTCTTGCGGGACGCCGAGAAGTTAGACATGCTGAAGCGTCTGTGCCTCTCTCCTTGGGGGTATTTGGGTTATGCGCACATGCCCTTTGGCCACTTTGTTTCCTTGTTTGGGAATGTGCAAAGCGAAAGTGTTTCTCCGAGAGGGCATGATGCGGCCAACCCTTGTGGCACGCAGGAGTTTTGGACAGCTAGTGGTTTATCTGGAGCAGTCCGTTGGCGGAGCAGAGATGCGTTCAGTGTTCTGATGCCAGGTGCACTGCCGTGGACAGCCAATGTGCCCTTTGAAGCTTGCAGGTCCCCTCGCGAAGCAGAGTTCTTCCGTTGGAAATCGGTCTGTGTTCCTCGGGGAGAGTGCCTTTGATCTCTGTGAGGTTCTCGGTAGGGTCACTCTGTCAGTGAAGAAGTGCCAGGATGCATGGGGTATGGGCAGTGTCATCAAAGCACTCGTGTTTGCGGTCTGCCATCCCTGGTATAGAGTGACCCCGTGTTTGAATGATGTCTGTGGCTTCCACCAGGTTCGACTTACCCGGTGGTTAGGAGGAGGGCATGTAGGACAACACTTTCAAGAATTTGAGCGTTTCCTCTGGGTTCAGGGCCGCCTAACCTGCGGGCTGGGTGTTGGCAACAGGTGCCCGGGAAGCTAGCCTAGTTTCCGCAGTTGGGTTTGAACGTGGGTCTTGGTTACTGAAACCCAGCACTTCCTGTGGTGGGCATTCCCATGGGTCCTCGGAAAGTGATTCGGCATAGTTGGCAACAATTGGCTGTTGGGCCGAATTTCGTTAGCCCCTTGAGAGGTGCCGGGCTGCATCTTACCTGTGGCCAGTCGCAGGTCGGCCCGCCCATAGGAGGTTTTCTTGCTCCTAAAAATGATGGGAGTGGCCCCAAGAGCACATTACATATTCCACTAGGTTGCAGGATTTCTGGGTCCATCTATATGTTACACCCACGGCCGGAAAGCAGGTCTCGTCAGGTGTTTGTGCGTTGGTCAGAAGGCTTGGCTGTGGAAGAGTGGAAGTCCGTGGCCTATTTCAAAACCCCCTGGGTTTCAAAGTTCACATTCAGTCTGTTGAAGCTTGAAGATGTCTTTCTCCATTCAGTGGGGGGGTCCAAATCCAGGGCGCTGTGTATAAACTCTGGCTTTTATGGTTGGAGGTCTCAGGAGAGGGCCACAGGGACACACAGAGACCAAGATGCGGATTCACAGGCACACAAAGAAGCCCAGAAGCGCGTCCTCGTGTGCAGTAACAGTCACACACACACACATGCGTGAAAACAAAAATATACCCTCTCACGTACCGGCCAACGTACATGCCTTACTTCCTGCAGTCGTGCTGTCAGAAAAACATTGAGTTCTCTGTAAAGGTAGACGTCCTTGGGAGGCAGGGTCCGAGCTCAAGCCCAGGTAAAAATTCTCATGAATCATGATCTCTGAGTACACCAGTCCAATTCTGAAACCTGCCTGATTTATGTCCAGTTATCAGGTGCAGCTGCTGGACAAGGCTGGCCGTCAGCAAAGCCAAGAAGACCTACGCGTTGGCTGATGACTGCAGGTGCTAAGGAAAAGTGGAAAAATGACGTGGGGGCATGTTGCTACACGTGGCTCTGGCTAACTCAGGAAGGTAGGTTTTCACCCACCCTAAGATGTGCCATTGGATATGAGGTTTTCCTCAGACGGTCCCAGTGGCTGCAAGAGTTGACTGACTGTTGCTCTTTCTGAGTGGCCTGAGGGCTGTGGATTCCCCAGGGTTTTGGAGTACTCCAAGGTCATCTCTCCTCTTCAGACCCCCACGGCATGCCCGGCTGTTTTCTGCAGCGTCACAGCCTGTGCTTGGATAGATGATGACACCCTTGTATGCATTCCTTGGAAAATCTGAACAAAATGAGTGAGAACACTCTACCGTCTCCTCATCGGATCTGAGGTCCAGCACGTTTCGTCTCTCGGGGGTAGGGGAGAGTGAGGAGTGAGGGCCAGCGTCCCCTTCTGACCTGCATGGAAACACACACCAGGGTTCCAGAAATCGAGGTGCTCCTATCTGGGGGTCCACTGTGTCTGCCCATAAGCTGGGTCATCTACGCATATTAGGTCCCTGCTGAAAAACCGTTGAGGGCATGCGAGGGGGAAGGCTCTCCTGCTGGTCTTCAGAGTCGGAGTGTGTGCTGGTGTAGGCCCAGTAAGCTTGCAGCTTGGAAAGGTGTGCTTTGGCCAGGATCGCGTTTGTGCTTGCAGCTTCGGGGGGCTATTTCTGGAAGCCAAAATGAGGAAGCGTCCCTGGTTGGAGCCTGGAGCCTCAGGCCAGGCCTGTGTCCCTCCCTGTCATTTGTTTTGGCGCATTGAAATTCTTTAGTGCCCGGTGGGGATGGAGCAGTGGGTGGGTGTGGGCTGGGGTTGGTTTTCAACGGAAGGGAGCTGATGGATTAGGGCTAGGTATTGCCCATGTCAGCTACTCCACTGCAGTTCCCGACAGAGTTATGGCACGAAGTGGGTCATCGTGGTGTGGGGTTAGGACCGAGTGCTGCATTTAAGCCTGCGTGGTGGCTGCTAGCCTACAGAAGATGGTAAGGCATCATGAGGACACGTCCTGTGTGATGTCGTGGGATGGGCTGTCCTGATTGGGTTGCAGGAGCAGGCCATGTCTTCCGAAGAATGCATACTGTTCGTGATGCACTGGCATCAGCTGCCTACGAAGGGGATGGCTTTGGCAGTACATGAGGATGCGGTTACGTACTTAACCTGCGTAGAGTTGTGATCCCGTTGCCGGAGGAATGTCGCCCAAAGGGTGTCTTGCGGGACGCCGAGAAGTTAGACATGCTGAAGCGTCTGTGCCTCTCTCCTTGGGGGTATTTGGGTTATGTGCACATGACCTTTGGCCACTTTGTTTCCTTGTTTGGGAATGTGGAAAGCGAAAGTGTTTCTCCGAGCGGGCATGATGCGGCCAGCCCTTGTGGCACACAGGAGTTTTGGACAGCTAGTGGTTTATCTGGAGCAGTCCGTTGGCAGAGCAGAGATGCGTTCAGTGTTCTGATGCCAGGTGCACTGCGGTGGACAGCCACTGTGCCCTTTGAAGCTTGCAGGTCCCCTCGCGAAGCAGAGTTCTTCCGTTGGAAATCGGTCTGTGTTCCTCGGGGAGAGTGCCTTTGATCTCTGTGAGGTTCTCGGTAGTGTCACTCTGTCAGTGAAGAAGTGCCAGGATGCATGGGGTATGGTCAGTGTCATCAAAGCAGTCGTGTTTGCGGTCTGCCATCCCTGGTACACAGTGACCTCGGGTTTGAATGATGTCTGTGGCTTCCAGTGGGTTCGACTTACCCGGTGGACAGGAGGAGGGCACGTAGGACAACACTTTCAAGAATTTGAGCATTTCCTCTGGGTTCAGGGCCGCCTAACCTGCTGGCTGACTGCTGGTAACACGTGCCCGGGAAGCTAGCCTAGTTTCCACAGTGGGGTTTGAACGTGGGTCTTGGTTACTGAAACCCAGCACTTCCTGTGGTGGGCATTCCCATGGGTCCTCGGAAAGTGATTTGGCATAGTTGGCAACAATTGGCTGTTGGGCCGAATTTCGTTAGCCCCTTGAGACGTGCCGGGCTGCATCTTACCTGTAGCCAGTCGCAGGTCGTCCCGCCCATAGGAGGTTTTCTTGCTCCTAAAGATGATGGGAGTGGCCCCAAGAGCACATTACATATTCCACTAGGTTGCAGGATTTCTGGGTCCATCTATATGTTACACCCACGGCCGGAAAGCAGGTCTCGTCAGGTGTTTGTGCGTTGGTCAGAAGGCTTGGCTGTGGAAGAGTGGAAGTCCGTGGCCTATTTCAAAACCCCCTGGGTTTCAAAGTTCACATTCAGTCTCTTGAAGCTTGAAGAGGACTTTCTCCATTCAGTGGGGGGGTCCAAATCCAGGGCGCTGTGTATAAACTCTGGCTTTTATGGTTGGAGGTCTCAGGAGAGGGCCACAGGGACACACAGAGACCAAGATGCGGATTCAGAGGCACACAAAGAAGCCCAGAAGCACGTCCTCGTGTGCAGTAACAGTCACACACACACACATGCGTGAAAACAAAAATATACCCTCTCACGTACCGGCCAACGTACATGCCTTACTTCCTGCAGTCGTGCTGTCAGAAAAACATTGAGTTCTCTGTAAAGGTAGACGTCCTTGGGAGGCAGGGTCCGAGCTCAAGCCCAGGTAAAAATTCTCATGAATCATGATCTCTGAGTACACCGGTCCAATTCTGAAACCTGCCTGATTTATGTCCAGTTCTCATGTGCAGCTGCTGGACAAGGCTGGCCGTCGGCAAAGCCAAGAAGACCTACGCGTTGGCTGATGACTGCCGGTGCTAAGGAAATGTGGAAAAATGACGCGGGGGCATGTTGCTACGCGTGGCTCTGGCTAACTCAGGAAGGTAGGCTTTCACCCACCCTAAGATGTGCCATTGGATATGAGGTTTTTCTCAGACGGTCCCAGTGGCTGCAAGAGTGGATTGACTGTTGCTCTTTCTGAGTGGCCTGAGGGCTGTGGATTCCCCAGGGTTTTGGAGTACTCCGAGGTCATCTCTCCTCTTCAGACCCCCACGGCATGCCTGGTTGTGTTCTGCAGCATCCCAGCCTGTGCTTGGATCGATGATGACACCCTTGTATGCATTCCTTGGAAAATCTGAACAAAATGAGTGAGAACACTCTACCGTCTCCTCATCGAATCTGAGGTCCAGCACGTTTCGTCTCTCGGGGGTAGGGGAGAGTGAGGAGTGAGGTCCAGCGTCCCCTTCTGACCTGCATGCAAACACACACCAGGGTTCCAGAAATCGAGGTGCTCCTATCTGGGGGTCCACTGTGTCTGCCCATAAGCTGGGTCATCTACGCATATTAGGTCCCTGCTGAAAGACCGTTGAGGGCATGCGAGGGGGAAGGCTCTCCTGCTGGTCTTCAGAGTCGGAGTGTGTGCTGGTGTAGGCCCAGTATGCTTGCAGCTTGGAAACGTGTGCTTTGGCCAGGATCGCGTTTGTGCTTGCAGCTCCGGGGGCTATTTCTGGAAGCCAAAATGAGGAAACGTCCCTGGTTGGAGCCTGGAGCCTCAGGCCAGGCCTGTGTCCCTCCCTGTCATTTGTTTTGGCACATTGAAGTTCTTTAGTGCCCGGTGGGGATGGAGCAGTGGGTGGGTGTGGGTTGGCGTTGGTCTTCAACGGAAGGGAGCTGATGGATTAGGGCTAGGTATTGCCCATGCCGGCTACTCCACTGCAGTTCCCGACAGAGTTTTGGCACGAAGTGGGTCATCGTGGAGTGGGGTTAGGACCGAGTGCTGCATTTAAACCTGTGTGGTGGCTGCTAGCCTGAAGAAGGTGGTAAGGCATCATGAGGACACGTCCTGTGTGATGTCGTGGGATGGGCTGTCATGATTGGGTTGCAGGAGCTGGCCACGTCTTCCCAAGAATGCGTGCTGTTCGTGATGCGCTGGCATCAGCTGCCTATGAAGGGGATGGCTTTGGCAGTACATGAGGATGCGGTTACGTAGTTAACCTGCATAGAGTTGTGATCCCGTTGCCGGAGGAATGTCGCCCAAAGTGTGTCTTGCGGGACGCTGAGTAGTTAGACATGCTGAAGCGTCTGTGCTCTCTCCTTGGGGGTATTTGGGTTATGCGCACATGCCCTTTGGCCACTTTGTTTCCTTATTTGGGAATGTGCAAAGCGAAAGTGTTTCTCCGAGAGGGCATGATGCGGCCAGCCCTTGTGGCACGCAGGAGTTTTGGACAGCTAGTGGTTTATCTGGAGCAGTCCGTTGGCGGAGCAGAGATGCGTTCAGTGTCTGATGCCAGGTGCACTGCCGTGGACAGCCACTGTGCACTTTGAAGCTTGCAGGTCCCCTCGCGAAGCAGAGTTCTTCCGTTGGAAATCGGTCTGTGTTCCTCGGGGAGAGTGCCTTTGATCTCTGTGAGGTTCTCGGTAGTGTCACTCTGTCAGTAATGAAGTGCCAGAATGCATGGGGTATGGTCAGTGTCATCAAAGCAGTCGTGTTTGCGGTCTGCCATCCCTGGTATAGAGTGACCCCGTGTTTGAATGATGTCTGTGGCTTCCAGTAGGTTCGACTTACCCGGTGGGCAGGAGGAGGGCACGTAGGACAACACTTACAAGAATTTGAGCGTTTCCTCCGGGTTCAGGGCCGCCTAACCTGCTGGCTGTGTGCTGGCAACACGTGCCTGGGAAGCTAGCCTAGTTTCCGCAGTTGGGTTTGAACGTGGGTCTTGGTTACTGAAACCCAGCACTTCCTGTGGTGGGCATTCCCATGGGTCCTCGGAAAGTGATTTGGCATAGTTGGCAACAATTGGCTGTTGGGCCGAATTTCGTTAGCCCCTTGAGAGGTGCCGGGATGAATCTTACCTGTAGCTAGTCACAGGTCGGCCCGCCCCTAGGAGGTTTTCTTGCTCCTAAAAATGATGGGAGTGGCCCCAAGAGCACATTACATATTCCACTAGGTTGCAGGATTTCTGGGTCCATCTATATGTTACACCCACGGCAGGAAAGCAGGTCTCGTCAGGTTTTTGTGCGTTGGTCAGAAGGCTTGGCTGTGGAAGAGTGGAAGTCCGTGGCCTATTTCAAAACCCCCTGGGTTTCAAAGTTCACATTCAGTCTGTTGAAGCTTGAAGATGTCTTTCTCCATTCAGTGGGGGGGTCCAAATCCAGGGCGCTGTGTATAAACTCTGGATTTTATGGTTGGAGGTCTCAGGAGAGGGCCACAGGGACACACAGAGACCAAGATGCGGATTCACAGGCACACAAAGAAGCCCAGAAGCGCGTCCTCGTGTGCAGTAACAGTCACACACACACACATGCGTGAAAACAAAAATATACCCTCTCACGTACCGGCCAACGTACATGCCTTACTTCCTGCAGTCGTGCTGTCAGAAAAACATTGAGTTCTCTGTAAAGGTAGACGTCCTTGGGAGGCAGGGTCCGAGCTCAAGCCCAGGTAAAAATTCTCATGAATCATGATCTCTGAGTACACCGGTCCAATTCTGAAACCTGCCTGATTTATGTCCAGTTCTCAGGTGCAGCTGCTGGACAAGGCTGGCCGTCGGCAAAGCCAAGAAGACCTACGCGTTGGCTGATGACTGCAGGTGCTAAGGAAAAGTGGAAAAATGACGCGGGGGCATGTTGCTACACGTGGCTCTGGCTAACTCAGGAAGGTAGGCTTTCACCCACCCTAAGATGTGCCATTGGATATGAGGTTTTCCTCAGACGGTCCCAGTGGCTGCAAGAGTTGACTGACTGTTGCTCTTTCTGAGTGGCCTGAGGCCTGTGGATTCCCCAGGGTTTTGGAGTACTCCGAGGTCATCTCTCCTCTTCAGACCCCCACGGCATGCCCGGCTGTTTTCTGCAGCGTCCCAGCCTGTGCTTGGATCGATGATGACACCCTTGTATGCATTCCTTGGAAAATCTGAACAAAATGAGTGAGAACACTCTACCGTCTCCTCATCGGATCTGAGGTCCAGCACGTTTCGTCTCTCGGGGGTAGGGGAGAGTGAGGAGTGAGGGCCAGCGTCCCCTTCTGACCTGCATGGAAACACACACCAGGGTTCCAGAAATCGAGGTGCTCCTATCTGGGGGTCCACTGTGTCTGCCCATAAGCTGGGTCATCTACGCATATTAGGTCCCTGCTGAAAAACCGTTGAGGGCATGCGAGGGGGAAGGCTCTCCTGCTGGTCTTCAGAGTCGGAGTGTGTGCTGGTGTAGGCCCAGTAAGCTTGCAGCTTGGAAAGGTGTGCTTTGGCCAGGATCGCGTTTGTGCTTGCAGCTTCGGGGGCTATTTCTGGAAGCCAAAATGAGGAAGCGTCCCTGGTTGGAGCCTGGAGCCTCAGGCCAGGCCTGTGTCCCTCCCTGTCATTTGTTTTGGCGCATTGAAGTTCTTTAGTGCCCGGTGGGGATGGAGCAGTGGGTGGGTGTGGGCTGGGGTTGGTTTTCAACGGAAGGGAGCTGATGGATTAGGGCTAGGTATTGCCCATGTCAGCTACTCCACTGCAGTTCCCGACAGAGTTTTGGCACGAAGTGGGTCATCGTGGTGTGGGGTTAGGACCGAGTGCTGCATTTAAGCCTGCGTGGTGGCTGCTAGCCTACAGAAGATGGTAAGGCATCATGAGGACACGTCCTGTGTGATGTCGTGGGATGGGCTGTCATGATTGGGTTGCAGGAGCAGGCCATGTCTTCCCAAGAATGCATACTGTTCGTGATGCACTGGCATCAGCTGCCTACGAAGGGGATGGCTTTGGCAGTACATGAGGATGCGGTTACGTACTTAACCTGCGTAGAGTTGTGATCCCGTTGCCGGAGGAATGTCGCCCAAAGGGTGTCTTGCGGGACGCCGAGAAGTTAGACATGCTGAAGCGTCTGTGCCTCTCTCCTTGGGGGTATTTGGGTTATGTGCACATGACCTTTGGCCACTTTGTTTCCTTGTTTGGGAATGTGGAAAGCGAAAGTGTTTCTCCGAGCGGGCATGATGCGGCCAGCCCTTGTGGCACACAGGAGTTTTGGACACTAGTGGTTTATCTGGAGCAGTCCGTTGGCAGAGCAGAGATGCGTTCAGTGTTCTGATGCCAGGTGCACTGCGGTGGACAGCCACTGTGCCCTTTGAAGCTTGCAGGTCCCCTCGCGAAGCAGAGTTCTTCCGTTGGAAATCGGTCTGTGTTCCTCGGGGAGAGTGCCTTTGATCTCTGTGAGGTTCTCGGTAGTGTCACTCTGTCAGTGAAGAAGTGCCAGGATGCATGTTGTATGCTCAGTGTCATCAAAGCAGTCGTGTTTGCGGTCTGCCATCCCTGGTACACAGTGACCTCGTGTTTGAATGATGTCTGTGGCTTCCAGTAGGTTCGACTTACCCGGTGGACAGGAGGAGGGCACGTAGGACAACACTTTCAAGAATTTGAGCATTTCCTCCGGGTTCAGGGCCGCCTAACCTGCTGGCTGAGTGCTGGTAACACGTGCCCGGGAAGCTAGCCTAGTTTCCACAGTGGGGTTTGAACGTGGGTCTTGGTTACTGAAACCCAGCACTTCCTGTGGTGGGCATTCCCATGGGTCCTCGGAAAGTGATTTGGCATAGTTGGCAACAATTGGCTGTTGGGCCGAATTTCGTTAGCGCCTTGAGAGGTGCCGGGCTGCATCTTACCTGTAGCCAGTCGCAGGTCGGCCCGCCAATAGGACGTTTTCTTGCTCCTAAAAATGATGGGAGTTGCCCCAAGTACACATTACATATTCCACTAGGTTGCAGGATTTCTGGTTCCATCTATATGTTACACCCACGGCCAGAAAGCAGGTCTCGTCAGGTGTTTGTGCGTTGGTCAGAAGGCTTGGCTGTGGAAGAGTGGAAGTCCGTGGCCTATTTCAAAACCCCCTGGGTTTCAAAGTTCACATTCAGTCTCTTGAAGCTTGAAGAGGACTTTCTCCATTCAGTGGGGGGGTCCAAATCCAGGGCGCTGTGTATAAACTCTGGCTTTTATGGTTGGAGGTCTCAGGAGAGGGCCACAGGGACACACAGAGACCAACATGCGGATTCAGAGGCACACAAAGAAGCCCAGAAGCACGTCCTCGTGTGCAGTAACAGTCACACACACACACACATGCGTGAAAACAAGAATATACCCTCTCACGTACCGGCCAACGTACATGCCTTACTTCCTGCAGTCGTGCTGTCAGACAAACATTGAGTTCTCTGTAAAGGTAGACGTCCTTGGGAGGCAGGGTCCGAGCTCAAGCCCAGGTAAAAATTCTCATGAATCATGATCTCTGAGTACACCGGTCCAATTCTGAAACCTGCCTGATTTATGTCCAGTTCTCATGTGCAGCTGCTGGACAAGGCTGGCCGTCGGCAAAGCCAAGAAGACCTACGCATTGCCTGATGACTGCAGGTGCTAAGGAAAAGTGGAAAAATGACGCGGGGGCATGTTGCTACGCGTGGCTCTGGCTAACTCAGGAAGGTAGGCTTTCACCCACCCTAAGATGTGCCATTGGATATGAGGTTTTTCTCAGACGGTCCCAGTGGCTGCAAGAGTGGATTGACTGTTGCTCTTTCTGAGTGGCCTGAGGGCTGTGGATTCCCCAGGGTTTTGGAGTACTCCGAGGTCATCTCTCCTCTTCAGACCCCCACGGCATGCCTGGTTGTGTTCTGCAGCATCCCAGCCTGTGCTTGGATCGATGATGACACCCTTGTATGCATTCCTTGGAAAATCTGAACAAAATGAGTGAGAACACTCTACCGTCTCCTCATCGAATCTGAGGTCCAGCACGTTTCGTCTCTCGGGGGTAGGGGAGAGTGAGGAGTGAGGTCCAGCGTCCCCTTCTGACCTGCATGCAAACACACACCAGGGTTCCAGAAATCGAGGTGCTCCTATCTGGGGGTCCACTGTGTCTGCCCATAAGCTGGGTCATCTACGCATATTAGGTCCCTGCTGAAAGACCGTTGAGGGCATGCGAGGGGGAAGGCTCTCCTGCTGGTCTTCAGAGTCGGAGTGTGTGCTGGTGTAGGCCCAGTATGCTTGCAGCTTGGAAAGGTGTGCTTTGGCCAGGATCGCGTTTGTGCTTGCAGCTTCGGGGGCTATTTCTGGAAGCCAAAATGAGGAAACGTCCCTGGTTGGAGCCTGGAGCCTCAGGCCAGGCCTGTGTCCCTCCCTGTCATTTGTTTTGGCACATTGAAGTTCTTTAGTGCCCGCTGGGGCTGGAGCAGTGGGTGGGTGTGGGTTGGCTTTGGTCTTCAACGGAAGGGAGCTGATGGATTAGGGCTAGGTATTGCCCATGCCGGCTACTCCACTGCAGTTCCCGACAGAGTTTTGGCACGAAGTGGGTCATCGTGGAGTGGGGTTAGGACCGAGTGCTGCATTTAAGCCTGCGTGGTGGCTGCTAGCCTACAGAAGATGGTAAGGCATCATGAGGACACGTCCTGTGTGATGTCGTGGGATGGGCTGTCATGATTGGGTTGCAGGAGCAGGCCATGTCTTCCCAAGAATGCATACTGTTCGTGATGCACTGGCATCAGCTGCCTACGAAGGGGATGGCTTTGGCAGTATATGAGGATGCGGTTACGTACTTAACCTGCATAGAGTTGTGATCCCGTTGCCGGAGGAATGTCGCCCAAAGTGTGTCTTGCGGGACGCTGAGTAGTTAGACATGCTGAAGCGTCTGTGCTCTCTCCTTGGGGGTATTTGGGTTATGCACACATGCCCTTTGGCCACTTTGTTTCCTTATTTGGGAATGTGCAAAGCGAAAGTGTTTCTCCGAGAGGGCATGATGCGGCCAGCCCTTGTGGCACGCAGGAGTTTTGGACAGCTAGTGGCTTATCTGGAGCAGTCCGTTGGCGGAGCAGAGATGCGATCAGTGTCTGATGCCAGGTGCACTGCCGTGGACAGCCACTGTGCACTTTGAAGCTTGCAGGTCCCCTCGCGAAGCAGAGTTCTTCCGTTGGAAATCGGTCTGTGTTCCTCGGGGAGAGTGCCTTTGATCTCTGTGAGGTTCTCGGTAGTGTCACTCTGTCAGTAATGAAGTGCCAGAATGCATGGGGTATGGTCAGTGTCATCAAAGCAGTCGTGTTTGCGGTCTGCCATCCCTGGTATAGAGTGACCCCGTGTTTGAATGATGTCTGTGGCTTCCAGTAGGTTCGACTTACCCGGTGGGCAGGAGGAGGGCACGTAGGACAACACTTACAAGAATTTGAGCGTTTCCTCCGGGTTCAGGGCCGCCTAACCTGCTGGCTGAGTGCTGGCAACACGTGCCTGGGAAGCTAGCCTAGTTTCCGCAGTTGGGTTTGAACGTGGGTCTTGGTTACTGAAACCCAGCACTTCCTGTGGTGGGCATTCCCATGGGTCTTCGGAAAGTGATTTGGCATAGTTGGCAACAATTGGCTGTTGGGCCGAATTTCGTTAGCCCCTTGAGAGGTGCCGGGATGAGTCTTACCTGTAGCCAGTCACAGGTCGGCCCGCCCCTAGGAGGTTTTCTTGCTCCTAAAAATGATGGGAGTGGCCCCAAGTGCACATTACATATTCCAATAGGTTGCAGGATTTCTGGGTCCATCTATATGTTACACCCACGGCCGGAAAGCAGGTCTCATCAGGTGTTTGTGCGTTGGTCAGAAGGCTTGGCTGTGGAAGAGTGGAAGTCCGTGGCCTATTTCAAAACCCCCTGGGTTTCAAAGTTCACATTCAGTCTGTTGAAGCTTGAAGAGGTCTTTCTCCATTCAGTTCGGGGGTCCAAATCCAGGGCGCTGTGTATAAACTCTGGCTTTTATGGTTGGAGGTCTCAGGAGAGGGCCACAGGGACACACAGAGACCAAGATGCGGATTCAGAGGCACACAAAGAAGCCCAGAAGCGCGTCCTCGTGTGCAGTAACAGTCACACACACACACATGCGTGAAAACAAAAATATACCCTCTCACGTACCGGCCAACGTACATGCCTTTCTTCCTGCAGTCGTGCTGTCAGAAAAACATTGAGTTCTCTGTAAAGGTAGACGTCCTTGGGAGGCAGGGTCCGAGCTCAAGCCCAGGTAAAAATTCTCATGAATCATGATCTCTGAGTACACCGGTCCAATTCTGAAACCTGCCTGATTTATGTCCAGTTATCTGGTGCAGCTGCTGGACAAGGCTGGCCGTCGGCAAAGCCAAGAAGACCTACGCGTTGGCTGATGACTGCAGGTGCTAAGGAAAAGTGGAAAAATGACGCGGGGGCATGTTGCTACACGTGGCTCTGGCTAACTCAGGAAGGTAGGCTTTCACCCACCCTAAGATGTGCCATTGGATATGAGGTTTTCCTCAGACGGTCCCAGTGGCTGCAAGAGTGGATTGACTGTTGCTCTTTCTGAGTGGCCTGAGGGCTGTGGATTCCCCAGGGTTTTGGAGTACTCCGAGGTCATCTGTCCTCTTCAGACCCCCACGGCATGCCCGGCTGTATTCTGCAGCGTCCCAGCCTGTTGTTGGATCGATGATGACACCCTTGTATGCATTCCTTGGAAAATCTGAACAAAATGAGTGAGAACACTCTACCGTCTCCTCATCGGATCTGAGGTCCAGCACGTTTCGTCTCTCGGGGGTAGGAGAGAGTGAGGAGTGAGGGCCAGCGTCCCCTTGTGACCTGCATGGAAACACACACCAGGGTTCCAGAATTCGAGGTGCTCCTATCTGGGGGTCCACAGTGTCTGCCCATAAGCTTTGTCATCTACGCATATTAGGTCCCTGCTGAAAGACCGTTGAGGGCATGCGAGGGGGAAGGCTCTCCTGCTGGTCTTCAGAGTCGGAGTGTGTGCTGGTGTAGGCCCAGTAAGCTTGCTGCTTGGAAAGGTGTGCTTTGGCCAGGATCGCGTTTGTGCTTGCAACTTCGGGGGCTATTTCTGGAAGCCAAAATGAGGAAGCGTCCCTGGTTGGAGCCTGGAGCCTCAGGCCAGGCCTGTGTCCCTCCCTGTCATTTGTTTTGGCGCATTGAAGTTCTTTAGTGCCCGGTGGGGATGGAGCAGTGTGTGGGTGTGCGCTGGGGTTGGTCTTCAACGGAAGGGAGCTGATGGATTAGGGCTAGGTATTGCCCATGTCGGCTACTCCACTGCAGTTCCCGACAGAGTTTTGGCACGAAGTGGGTCATCGTGGAGTGGGGTTAGGACCGAGTGCTGCATTTAAGCCTGCGTGGTGGCTGCTAGCCTACAGAAGATGGTAAGGCATCATGAGGACACGTCCTGTGTGATGTCGTGGGATGGGCTGTCATGATTGGGTTGCAGGAGCAGGCCATGTCTTCCCAGGAATGCATACTGTTCGTTATGCACTGGCATCAGCTGCCTACGAAGGGGATGGCTTTGGCAGTACATGAGGATGCGGTTACGTACTTAACCTGCGTAGAGTTGTGATCCCGTTGCCGGAGGAATGTCGCCCAAAGGGTGTCTTGCGGGACGCCGAGAAGTTAGACATGCTGAAGCGTCTGTGCCTCTCTCCTTGGGGGTATTTGGGTTATGTGCACATGCCCTTTGGCCACTTTGTTTCCTTGTTTGGGAATATGCAAAGCGAAAGTGTTTCTCCGAGAGGGCATGATGCGGCCAGCCCTTGTGGCACGCAGGAGTTTTGGACAGCTAGTGGTTTATCTGGAGCAGTCCGTTGGCGGAGCAGAGATGCGTTCAGTGTTCTGATGCCAGGTGCACTGCGGTGGACAGCCACTGTGCCCTTTGAAGCTTGCAGGTCCCCTCGCGAAGCAGAGTTCTTCCGTTGGAAATCGGTCTGTGTTCCTCGGGGAGAGTGCCTTTGATCTCTGTGAGGTTCTCGGTAGTGTCACTCTGTCAGTGAAGAAGTGCCAGGATGCATGGGGTATGTGCAGTGTCATCAAAGCACTCGTGTTTGCGGTCTGCCATCCCTGGTATAGAGTGACCCCGTGTTTGAATGATGTCTGTGGCTTCCACTAGGTTCGACTTACCCGGTGGGCAGGAGGAGGGCACGTAGGACAACACTTTCAAGAATTTGAGCGTTTCCTCTTGGTTCAGGGCCGCCTAACCTGCTGGCTGGGTTTTGGCAACAGGTGCCCGGGAAGCTAGCCTAGTTTCCGCAGTTGGGTTTGAACGTGGGTCTTGGTTACTGAAACCCAGCACTTCCTGTGGTGGGCATTCCCATGGGTCCTCGGAAAGTGATTCGGCATAGTTGGCAACAATTGGCTGTTGGGCCGAATTTCGTTAGCCCCTTGAGAGGTGCCGGGATGAATCTTACCTGTAGCCAGTCACAGGTCGGCCCGCCCCTAGGAGGTTTTCTTGCTCCTAAAAATGATGGGAGTGGCCCCAAGTACACATTACATATTCCACTAGGTTGCAGGATTTCTGGTTCCATCTATATGTTACACCCACGGCCGGAAAGCAGGTCTCGTCAGGTGTTTGTACGTTGGTCAGAAGGCTTGGCTGTGGAAGAGTGGAAGTCCGTGGCCTATTTCAAAACCCCCTGGGTTTCAAAGTTCACATTCAGTCTCTTGAAGCTTGAAGAGGACTTTCTCCATTCAGTGGGGGGGTCGAAATCCAGGGCGCTGTGTATAAACTCTGGCTTTTATGGTTGGAGGTCTCAGGAGAGGGCCACAGGGACACACAGAGACCAAGATGCGGATTCAGAGGCACACAAAGAAGCCCAGAAGCACGTCCTCGTGTGCAGTAACAGTCACACACACACACATGCGTGAAAACAAAAATATACCCTTTCACGTACCGGCCAACGCACATGCATTACTTCCTGCAGTCGTGCTGTCAGAAAAACATTGAGTTCTCTGTAAAGGTAGACGTCCTTGGGAGGCAGGGTCCGAGCTCAAGCCCAGGTAAAAATTCTCATGAATCATGATCTCTGAGTACACCGGTCCAATTCTGAAACCTGCCTGATTTATGTCCAGTTCTCAGGTGCAGCTGCTGGACAAGGCTGGCCGTCGGCAAAGCCAAGAAGACCTACGCGTTCGCTGATGACTGCAGGTGCTAAGGAAAAGTGGAAAAATGACGCGGGGGCATGTTGCTACGCGTGGCTCTGGCCAACTCAGGAAGGTAGGCTTTCACCCACCCTAAGATGTGCCATTGGATATGAGGTTTTTCTCAGAAGGTCCCAGTGGCTGCAAGAGTGGATTGACTGTTGCTCTTTCTGAGTGGCCTGAGGGCTGTGGATTCCCCAGGGTTTTGGAGTACTCCGAGGTCATCTCTCCTCTTCAGTCCCCCAAGGCATGCCAGGTTGTGTTCTGCAGCATCCCAGCCTGTGCTTGGATCGATGATGACACCCTTGTATGCATTCCTTGGAAAATCTGAACAAAATGAGTGAGAACACTCTACCGTCTCCTCATCGAATCTGAGGTCCAGCACGTTTCGTCTCTCGGGGGTAGGGGAGAGTGAGGAGTGAGGTCCAGCGTCCCCTTCTGACCTGCATGCAAACACACACCAGGGTTCCAGAAATCGAGGTGCTCCTATCTGGGGGTCCACTGTGTCTGCCCATAAGCTGGGTCATCTACGCATATTAGGTCCCTGCTGAAAGACCGTTGAGGGCATGCGAGGGGGAAGGCTCTCCTGCTGGTCTTCAGAGTCGGAGTGTGTGCTGGTGTAGGCCCAGTATGCTTGCAGCTTGGAAAGGTGTGCTTTGGCCAGGATCGCGTTTGTGCTTGCAGCTTCGGGGGCTATTTCTGGAAGCCAAAATGAGGAAGCGTCCCTGGTTGGAGCCTGGAGCCTCAGGCCAGGCCTGTGTCCCTCCCTGTCATTTGTTTTGGCGCATTGAAGTTCTTTAGTGCCCGGTGGGGATGGAGCAGTGGGTGGGTGTGGGCTGGGGTTGGTCTTCAACGGAAGGGAGCTGATGGATTAGGGCTAGGTATTGCCCATGTCGGCTACTCCACTGCAGTTCCCGACAGACTTTTGGCACGAAGTGGGTCATCGTGGAGTGGGGTTAGGACCGAGTGCTGCATTTAAACCTGTGTGGTGGCTGCTAGCCTGAAGAAGGTGGTAAGGCATCATGAGGACACGTCCTGTGTGATGTCGTGGGATGGGCTGTCCTGATTGGGTTGCAGGAGCTGGCCACGTCTTCCCAAGAATGCGTGCTGTTCGTGATGCGCTGGCATCAGCTGCCTATGAAGGGGATGGCTTTGGCAGTACATGAGGATGCGGTTACGTAGTTAACCTGCGTAGAGTTGTGATCCCGTTGCCGGAGGAATGTCGCCCAAAGGGTGTCTTGCGGGACGCCGAGAAGTTAGACATGCTGAAGCGTCTGTGCCTCTCTCCTTGGGGGTATTTGGGTTATGTGCACATGACATTTGGCCACTTTGTTTCCTTGTATGGGAATGTGCAAAGCGAAAGTGTTTCTCCGAGCGGGCATGATGCGGCCAGCCCTTGTGGCACGCAGGAGTTTTGGACAGCTAGTGGTTTATCTGGAGCAGTCCGTTGGCAGAGCAGAGATGCGTTCAGTGTTCTGATGCCAGGTGCACTGCCGTGGACAGCCACTGTGCCCTTTGAAGCTTGCAGGTCCCCTCGCGAAACAGAGTTCTTCCGTTGGAAATCGGTCTGTGTTCCTCGGGGAGAGTGCCTTTGATCTCTGTGAGGTTCTCGGTAGTGTCACTCTGTCAGTGAAGAAGTGCCAGGATGCATGGGGTATGGCCAGTGTCATCAAAGCAGTCGTGTTTGCGGTCTGCCATCCCTGGTACTCAGTGACCTCGTGTTTGAATGATGTCTGTGGCTTCCAGTAGGTTCGACTTACCCGGTGGGCAGGAGGAGGGCACGTAGGACAACACTTTCAAGAATTTGAGCATTTCCTCCGGGTTCAGGGCCGCCTAACCTGCTGGCTGAGTGCTGGTAACACGTGCCCGGGAAGCTAGCCTAGTTTCCACAGTGGGGTTTGAACGTGGGTCTTGGTTACTGAAACCCAGCACTTCCTGTGGTGGGCATTCCCATGGGTCCTCGGAAAGTGATTTGGCATAGTTGGCAACAATTGGCTGTTGGGCCGAATTTCGTTAGCCCCTTGAGAGGTGCCGGGCTGCATCTTACCTGTAGCCAGTCGCGGGTCGGCGCGCCCATAGGACGTTTTCTTGCTCCTAAAAATGATGGGAGTTGCCCCAAGTACACATTACATATTCCACTAGGTTGCAGGATTTCTGGGTCCATCTATATGTTACACCCACGGCCGGAAAGCAGGTCTCGTGAGGTGTTTGTGCGTTGGTCAGAAGGCTTGGCTGTGGAAGAGTGGAAGTCCGTGGCCTATTTCAAAACCCCCTGGGTTTCAAAGTTCACATTCAGTCTGTTGAAGCTTGAAGAGGTCTTTCTCCATTCAGTGGGGGGGTCCAAATCCAGGGCGCTGTGTATAAACTCTGGCTTTTATGGTTGGAGGTCTCAGGAGAGGGCCACAGGGACACACAGAGACCAACATGCGGATTCAGAGGCACACAAATAAGGCCACAAGTGCGTCCTCGTGGTCAGTAACAGTCATACACGCACACATGCGTGAAAACAAAAATATACCCTTTCATGTACCGGCCAACGCACATGCATTACTTCCTGCAGTCGTGCTGTCAGAAAACATTGAGTTCTCTGTAAAGGTAGACGTCCTTGGGAGGCAGGGTCCGAGCTCAAGCCCAGGTAAAAATTCTCATGAATCATGATCTCTGAGTACACCGGTCCAATTCTGAAACCTGCCTGATTTATGTCCAGTTCTCAGGTGCAGCTGCTGGACAAGGCTGGCCGTCGGCAAAGCCAAGAAGACCTACGCGTTGGCTGATGACTGCAGGTGCTAAGGAAAAGTGGAAAAATGACGCGGGGGCATGTTGCTACGCGTGGCTCTGGCCAACTCAGGAAGGTAGGCTTTCACCCACCCTAAGATGTGCCATTGGATATGAGGTTTTTCTCAGACGGTCCCAGTGGCTGCAAGAGTGGATTGACTGTTGCTCTTTCTGAGTGGCCTGAGGGCTGTGGATTCCCCAGGGTTTGGAGTACTCCGAGGTCATCTCTCCTCTTCAGACCCCCACGGCATGCCCGGCTGTTTTCTGCAGCGTCCCAGCTTGTTGTTGTATCGATGATGACACCCTTGTATGCATTCCTTGGAAAATCTGAACAAAATGAGTGAGAACACTCTACCGTCTCCTCATCGAATCTGAGGTCCAGCACGTTTCGTCTCTCGGGGGTAGGGGAGAGTGAGGAGTGAGGGCCAGCGTCCCCTTCTGACCTGCATGCAAACACACACCAGGGTTCCAGAATTCGAGGTGCTCCTATCTGGGGGTCCACTGTGTCTGCCCATAAGCTGGGTCATCTATGCATATTAGGTCCCTGCTGAAAGACCATTGAGGACATGCGAGGGGGAAGGCTCTCCTGCTGGTCTTCAGAGTCGGAGTGTGTGCTGGTGTAGGCCCAGTAAGCTTGCAGCTTGGAAAGGTGTGCTTTGGCCAGTATCGTGTTTGTGCTTGCAGCTTCGGGGGCTATTTCTGGAAGCCAAAATGAGAAAGCGTCCCTGGATGGAGCCTGGAGCCTCAGGCCAGGCCTGTGTCCCTCCCTGTCATTTGTTTTGGCGCATTGAAGTTCTTTAGTGCCCAGTGGGGATGGAGCAGTGTGTGGGTGTGCGCTGGGGTTGGTCTTCAACGGAAGGGAGCTGATGGATTAGGGCTAGGTATTGCCCATGTCGGCTACTCCACTGCAGTTCCCGACAGAGTTTTGGCACGAAGTGGGTCATCGTGGTGTGGGGTTAGGACCGAGTGCTGCATTTAAGCCTTCGTGGTGGCTGCTAGCCTGCAGAAGATGGTAAGACATCATGAGGACACGTCCTGTGTGATGTCGTGGGATGGGCTGTCATGATTGGGTTGCAGGAGCAGGCCATGTCTTCCCAAGAATGCATACTGTTCGTGATGCACTGGCATCAGCTGCCTACGAAGGGGATGGCTTTGGCAGTACATGAGGATGCGGTTACGTACTTAACCTGCGTAGAGTTGTGATCCCGTTGCCGGAGGAATGTCGCCCAAAGGGAGTCTTGCGGGACACCGAGAAGTTAGACATGCTGAAGCGTCTGTGCCTCTCTCCTTGGGGGTATTTGGGTTATGCGCACATGCCCTTTAGCCACTTTGTTTCCTTGTTTGGGAATGTGCAAAGCGAAAGTGTTTCTCCGAGAGAGCATGATGCGGCCAGCCCTTGTGGCACGCAGGAGTTTTGGACAGCTAGTGGTTTATCTGGAGCAGTCCGTTGGTGGAGCAGAGATGCGTTCAGTGTTCTGATGCCAGGTGCACTGCCGTAGACAGCCACTGTGCCCTTTGAAGCTTGCAGGTCCCCTCGCGAAGCAGAGTTCTTCCGTTGGAAATCGGTGTGTGTTCCTCGGGGAGAGTGCCTTTGATCTCTGTGAGGTTCTCGGTAGTGTCACTCTGTCAGTGAAGAAGTGCCAGGATGCATGGGGTATGGTCAGTGTCATCAAAGCAGTCGTGTTTGTGGTCTGCCATCCCTGGTATAGAGTGACCCCGTGTTTGAATGATGTGTGTTTCTTCCAGTAGGTTCGACTTACCCGGTGGGCAGGAGGAGGGCACGTAGGACAACACTTTCAAGAATTTGAGCGTTTCCTCCGGGTTCAGGGCCGCCTAACCTGCTGGCTGGGTGCTGGCAACACGTGCCCGGGAAGCTAGCCTAGTTTCCGCAGTTGGGATTGAACGTGGGTCTTGGTTACTGAAACCCAGCACTTCCTGTGGTGGGCATTCCCATGGGTCCTCGGAAAGTGATTTGGCATAGTTGGCAACAATTGGCTGTTGGGCCGATTTCGTTAACCCCTTGAGAGGTGCCGGGCTGCATCTTACCTGTAGCCAGTCGCAGGTCGGCCCGCCCATAGGAGGTTTTCTTGCTCCTAAAAATGATGGGAGTGGTCCCAAGAGCACATTACATATTCCACTAGGTTGCAGTATTTCTGGGTCCATCTATATGTTACACCCACGGCCGGAAAGCAGGTCTCATCAGTTGTTTGTGCGTTGGTCAGAAGGCTTGGCTGTGGAAGAGTGGAAGTCCGTGGCCTATTTCAAAACCCCCTGGGTTTCAAAGTTCACATTCAGTCTGTTGAAGCTTGAAGAGGTCTTTCTCCATTCAGTTCGGGGGTCCAAATCCAGGGCGCTGTGTATAAACTCTGGCTTTTATGGTTGGAGGTCTCTGGAGAGGGCCACAGGGACACACAGAGACCAAGATGCGGATTCAGAGGCACACAAAGAAGCCCAGAAGCGCGTCCTCGTGTGCAGTAACAGTCACACACACACACATGCGTGAAAACAAAAATATACCCTCTCACGTACCGGCCAACGTACATGCCTTTCTTCCTGCAGTCGTGCTGTCAGAAAAACATTGAGTTCTCTGTAAAGGTAGACGTCCTTGGGAGGCAGGGTCCGAGCTCAAGCCCAGGTAAAAATTCTCATGAATCATGATCTCTGAGTACACCGGTCCAATTCTGAAACCTGCCTGATTTATGTCCAGTTATCTGGTGCAGCTGCTGGACAAGGCTGGCCGTCGGCAAAGCCAAGAAGACCTACGCGTTGGCTGATGACTGCAGGTGCTAAGGAAAAGTGGAAAAATGACGCGGGGGCATGTTGCTACACGTGGCTCTGGCTAACTCAGGAAGGTAGGCTTTCACCCACCCTAAGATGTGCCATTGGATATGAGGTTTTCCTCAGACGGTCCCAGTGGCTGCAAGAGTGGATTGACTGTTGCTCTTTCTGAGTGGCCTGAGGGCTGTGGATTCCCCAGGGTTTTGGAGTACTCCGAGGTCATCTCTCCTCTTCAGACACCCACGGCATGCCCGGCTGTTTTCTGCAGAGTCCCAGCCTGTGCTTGGATCGATGATGACACCCTTGATTGCATTCCTTGGAAAATCTGAACAAAATGAGTGAGAACACTCTACCGTCTCCTCATCGGATCTGAGGTCCAGCACGTTTCGTCTCTCGGGGGTAGGGGAGAGTGAGGAGTGAGGGCCAGCGTCCCCTTGTGACCTGCATGGAAACACACACCAGGGTTCCAGAATTCGAGGTGCTCCTATCTGGGGGTCCACAGTGTCTGCCCATAAGCTGGGTCATCTACGCATATTAGGTCCCTGCTGAAAGACCGTTGAGGGCATGCGAGGGGGAAGGCTCTCCTGCTGGTCTTCAGAGTCGGAGTGTGTGCTGGTGTAGGCCAAGTAAGCTTGCTGCTTGGAAAGGTGTGCTTTGGCCAGGATCGCGTTTGTGCTTGCAACTTCGGGGCTATTTCTGGAAGCCAAAATGAGGAAGCGTCCCTGGTTGGAGCCTGGAGCCTCAGGCCAGGCCTGTGTCCCTCCCTGTCATTTGTTTTGGCGCATTGAAGTTCTTTAGTGCCCGGTGGGGATGGAGCAGTGGGTGGGTGTGGGCTGGGGTTGGTTTTCAACGGAAGGGAGCTGATGGATTAGGGCTAGGTATTGCCCATGTCGGCTACTCCACTGCAGTTCCCGACAGAGTTTTGGCACGAAGTGGGTCATCGTGGAGTGGGGTTAGGACCGAGTGCTGCATTTAAGCCTGCGTGGTGGCTGCTAGCCTACAGAAGATGGTAAGGCATCATGAGGACACGTCCTGTGTGATGTCGTGGGATGGGCTGTCATGATTGGGTTGCAGGAGCAGGCCATGTCTTCCCAAGAATGCATACTGTTCGTGATGCACTGGCATCAGCTGCCTACGAAGGGGATGGCTTTGGCAGTACATGAGGATGCGGTTACGTACTTAACCTGCGTAGAGTTGTGATCCCGTTGCCGGAGGAATGTCGCCCAAAGGGTGTCTTGCGGGACACCGAGTAGTTAGACATGCTGAAGCGTCTGTGCCTCTCTCCTTGGGGGTATTTGGGTTATGTGCACATGCCCTTTGGCCACTTTGTTTCCTTGTTTGGGAATATGCAAAGCGAAAGTGTTTCTCCGAGAGGGCATGATGCGGCCAGCCCTTGTGGCACGCAGGAGTTTTGGACAGCTAGTGGTTTATCTGGAGCCGTCCGTTGGCAGAGCAGAGATGCGTTCAGTGTTCTGATGCCAGGTGCACTGCCGTGGACAGCCACTGTGCCCTTTGAAGCTTGCAGGTCCCCTCGCGAAGCAGAGTTCTTCCGTTGGAAATCGGTCTGTGTTCCTCGGGGAGAGTGCCTTTGATCTCTGTGAGGTTCTCGGTAGTGTCACTCTGTCAGTTAAGAAGTGCCAGGATGCATGGGGTATGGTCAGTGTCATCAAAGCAGTCGTGTTTGCGGTCTGCCGTCCCTGGTATAGAGAGACCCTGTGTTTGAATGATGTCTGTGCCTTCCAGTAGGTTCGACTTACCCGGTGGGCAGGAGGAGGGCACGTAGGACAACACTTTCAAGAATTTGAGCATTTCCTCCGGGTTCAGGGCCGCCTAACCTGCTGGCTGGGTGCTGGCAACAGGTGCCCGGGAAGCTAGCCTAGTTTCCGCAGTTGGGTTTGAACGTGGGTCTTGGTTACTGAAACCCAGCACTTCCTGTGGTGGGCATTCCCATGGGTCCTCAGAAATTGATTTGGCATAGTTGGAAACAATTGGCTGTTGGGCCGAATTTCGTTATCCCCTTGAGAGGTGCTGGGCTGCATCTTACCTGTAGCCAGTCGCAGGTCGGCCCGCCCATAGGAGGTTTTCTTGCTCCTAAAAATGATGGGAGTTGCCCCAAGAGCACATTACATATTCCACTAGGTTGCAGGATTTCTGGGTCCATCTATATGTTACACCCACGGCCGGAAAGCAGGTCTCGTCAGGTGTTTGTGCGTTGGTCAGAAGGCTGGGCTGTGGAAGAGTGGAAGTCCGTGGCCTATTTTAAACCCCCTGGGTTTCAAAGTTCACATTCAGTCTCTTGAAGCTTGAAGAGGTCTTTCTCCATTCAGTGGGGGGGTCCAAATCCAGGGCGCTGTGTATAAACTCTGGCTTTTATGGTTGGAGGTCTCAGGAGAGGGCCACAGGGACACACAGAGACCAAGATGCGGATTCACAGGCACACAAAGAAGCCCAGAAGCGCGTCCTTGTGTGCAGTAACAGTTACACACACACACATGCGTGAAAACAGAAATATACCCTCTCACGTACCGGCCAACGTACATGCCTTACTTCCTGCAGTCGTGCTGTCAGAAAAACATTGAGTTCTCTGTAAAGGTAGACGTCCTTGGGAGGCAGGGTCCGAGCTCAAGCCCAGGTAAAAATTCTCATGAATCATGATCTCTGAGTACACCGGTCCAATTCTGAAACCTGCCTGATTTATGTCCAGTTCTCAGGTGCAGCTGCTGGACAAGGCTGGCCGTCGGCAAAGCCAAGAAGACCTACGCGTTGGCTGATGACTGCAGGTGCTAAGGAAAAGTGGAAAAATGACGCGGGTGCATGTTGCTACACGTGGCTCTGGCTAACTCAGGAAGGTAGGCTTTCACCCACCCTAAGATGTGCCATTGGATATGAGGTTTTTCTCAGACGGTCCCAGTGGCTGAAAGAGTGGATTGACTGTTGCTCTTTCTGAGTGGCCTGAGGGTTGTGGATTCCCCAGGGTTTTGGAGTACTCCGAGGTCATCTCTCCTCTTCAGACCCCCACGGCATGCCAGGTTGTGTTCTGCAGCATCCCAGCCTGTGCTTGGATCGATGATGACACCCTTGTATGCATTCCTTGGAAAATCTGAACAAAATGAGTGAGAACACTCTACCGTCTCCTCATCGAATCTGAGGTCCAGCACGTTTCGTCTCTCGGGGGTAGGGGAGAGTGAGGAGTGAGGGCCAGCGTCCCCTTCTGACCTGCATGCAAACACACACCAGGGTTCCAGAATTCGAGGTGCTCCTATCTGGGGGTCCACTGTGTCTGCCCATAAGCTGGGTCATCTACGCATATTAGGTCCCTGCTGAAAGACCGTTGAGGGCATGCGAGGGGGAAGGCTCTCCTGCTGGTCTTCAGAGTCGGAGTGTGTGCTGGTGTAGGCCCAGTAAGCTTGCAGCTTGGAAAGGTGTGCTTTGGCCAGGATCGCGTTTGTGCTTGCAGCTTCGGGGGCTATTTCTGGAAGCCAAAATGAGGAAGCGTCCCTGGTTGGAGCCTGGAGCCTCAGGCCAGGCCTGTGTCCCTCCCTGTCATTTGTTTTGGTGCATTGAAGTTCTTTAGTGCCCAGTGGGGATGGAGCAGTGGGTGGGTGTGCGCTGGGGTTGGTCTTCAACGGAAGGGAGCTGATGGATTAGGGCTAGGTATTGCCCATGTCGGCTACAACACTGCAGTTCCCGACAGAGTTTTGGCACGAAGTGGGTCATCGTGGAGTGGGGTTAGGACCGATTGCTGCATTTAAGCCTGCGTGGTGGCTGCTAGACTACAGAAGATGGTAAGGCATCATGAGGACACGTCCTCTGTGATGTCGTGGGATGAGCTGTCCTGATTGGGTTGCAGGAGCAGGCCATGTCTTCCCAAGAATGCATACTGTTCGTGATGCACTGGCATCAGCTGCCTACGAAGGGGATGGCTTTGGCAGTACATGAGGATGCGGTTACGTACTTAACCTGCGTAGTGTTGTGATCCCGTTGCCGGAGGAATGTCGCCCAAAGGGTGTCTTGCGGGACGCCGAGAAGTTAGACATGCTGAAGCGTCTGTGCCTCTCTCCTTGGGGGTATTTGGGTTATGCGCACATGCCCTTTGGCCACTTTGTTTCCTTCTTTGGGAATGTGCAAAGCGAAAGTGTTTCTCTGAGAGGGCATGATGCGGCCAGCCCTTGTGGCACGCAGGAGTTTTGGACAGCTAGTGGTTTATCTGGAGCCGTCCGTGGGCAGAGCAGAGATGCGTTCAGTGTTCTGATGCCAGGTGCACTGCCGTGGACAGCCACTGTGCCCTTTGAAGCTTGCAGGTCCCCTCGCGAAGCAGAGTTCTTCCGTTGGAAATCGGTCTGTGTTCCTCGGGGAGAGTGCCTTTGATCTCTGTGAGGTTCTCTGTAGTGTCACTCTGTCAGTTAAGAAGTGCCAGGATGCATGGGGTATGGTCAGTGTCATCAAAGCAGTCGTGTTTGCGGTCTGCCATCCCTGGTACACAGTGACCTCGTGTTTGAATGATGTCTGTGGCTTCCAGTAGGTTCGACTTACCCGGTGGGCAGGAGGAGGGCACGTAGGACAACACTTTCAAGAATTTGAGCGTTTCCTCCGGGTTCAGGGCGGCCAAACCTGCTGGCTTGGTGCTGGTAACACGTGCCCGCGAAGCTAGCCTAGTTTCCGCAGTGGGGTTTGAACGTGGGTCTTGGTTACTGAAACCCAGCACTTCCTGTGGTGGGCATTCCCATGTGTCCTCGGAAAGTGATTTGGCATAGTTGGCAACAATTGGCAGTTGGGCCGAATATCGTTAGCCCCTTGAGAGGTGCCGGGCTGCATCTTACCTGTAGCCAGTCGCAGGTCGGCCCGCCCATAGGAGGTTTTCTTGCTCCTAAAAATGATGGAAGTGGCCCCAAGTGCACATTACATATTCCACTAGGTTGCAGGATTTCTGGGTCCATCTATATGTTACACCCACGGCCGGAAAGCAGGTCTCGTCAGGTATTTGTGCGTTGGTCAGAAGGCTTGGCTGTGGAAGAGTGGAAGTCCGTGGCCTATTTCAAAATCCCCTGGGTTTCAAAGTTCACATTCAGTCTCTTGAAGCTTGAAGAGGTCTTTCTCCATTCAGTGGGGGGGTCCAAATCCAGGGCGCTGTGTATAAACTCTGGCTTTTATGGTTGGAGGTCTCAGGAGAGGGCCACAGGGACACACAGAGACCAAGATGCGTATTCAGAGGCACACAAAAATGCCACAAGTGCGTCCTCGTGGTCAGTAACAGTCACACACGCACACAGGCGTGAAAACAAAAATATACCCTTTCACGTACCGGCCAACGCACATGCATTACTTCCTGCAGTCGTGCTGTCAGAAAATCATTGAGTTCTCTGTAAAGGTAGACGTCCTTGGGAGGCAGGGTCCGAGCTCAAGCTCAGGTAAAAATTCTCATGAATCATGATCTCTGAGTACACCGGTCCAATTCTGAAACCTGCCTGATTTATGTCCAGTTCTCAGGTGCAGCTGCTGGACAAGGCTGGCCGTCGGCAAAGCCAAGAAGACCTACGCGTTGGCTGATGACTGCAGGTGCTAAGGAAAAGTGGAAAAATGACGCGGGGGCATGTTGCTACGCGTGGCTCTGGCTAACTCAGGAAGGTAGGCTTTCACCCACCCTAAGATGTGCCATTGGATATGAGGTTTTTCTCAGACGGTCCCAGTGGCTGCAAGAGTGGACTGACTGTTGCTCTTTCTGAGTGGCCTGAGGGCTGTGGATTCCCCAGGGTTTTGGAGTACTCCGAGGTCATCTCTCCTCTTCAGACCCCCACGGCATGCCTGGTTGTGTTCTGCAGCATCCCAGCCTGTGCTTGGATCGATGATGACACCCTTGTATGCATTCCTTGGAAAATCTGAACAAAATGAGTGAGAACACTGTACCGTCTCCTCATCGAATCTGAGGTCCAGCACGTTTCGTCTCTCGGGGGTAGGGGAGAGTGAGGAGTGAGGGCCAGCGTCCCCTTCTGACCTGCATGCAAACACACACCAGGGTTCCAGAATTCGAGGTGCTCCTATCTGGGGGTCCACTGTGTCTGCCCATAAGCTGGGTCATCTACGCATATTAGGTCCCTGCTGAAAGACCGTTGAGGGCATGCGAGGGGGAAGGCTCTCCTGCTGGTCTTCAGAGTCAGAGTGTGTGCTGTTGTAGGCCCAGTATGCTTGCAGATTGGAAAGGTGTGTTTTGGCCAGTATCGCGTTTGTGCTTGCAGCTTCGGGGGCTATTTCTGGAAGCCAAAATGAGGAAGCGTCCCTGGTTGGAGCCTGGAGCCTCAGGCCAGGCCTGTGTCCCTCCCTGTCATTTGTTTTGGCGCATTGAAGTTCTTTAGTGCCCGGTGGGGATGGAGCAGTGGGTGGGTGTGGGCTGGGGTTGGTCTTCAACGGAAGGGAGCTGATGGATTAGGGCTAGGTATTGCCCATGCCGGCTACTCCACTGCAGTTCCCGACAGAGTTTTGGCACGAAGTGGGTCATCGTGGAGTGGGGTTAGGACCGAGTGCTGCATTTAAACCTGTGTGGTGGCTGCTAGCCTGAAGAAGGTGGTAAGGCATCTTGAGGACACGTCCTGTGTGATGTCGTGGGATGGGCTGTCATGATTGGGTTGCAGGAGCTGGCCACGTCTTCCCAAGAATGCGTGCTGTTCGTGATGCGCTGGCATCAGCTGCCTATGAAGGGGATGGCTTTGGCAGTACATGAGGATGCGGTTACGTACTTAACCTGCGTAGAGTTGTGATCCCGTTGCCGGAGGAATGTCGCCCAAAGTGTGTCTTGCGGGACGCTGAGTAGTTAGACATGCTGAAGCGTCTGTGCTCTCTCCTTGGGGGTATTTGGGTTATGCGCACATGCCCTTTGGCCACTTTGTTTCCTTATTTGGGAATGTGCAAAGCGAAAGTGTTTCTCCGAGAGGGCATGATGCGGCCAGCCCTTGTGGCACGCAGGAGTTTTGGACAGCTAGTGGTTTATCTGGAGCAGTCCGTTGGCGGAGCAGAGATGCGTTCAGTGTCTGATGCCAGGTGCACTGCCGTGGACAGCCACTGTGCCCTTTGAAGCTTGCAGGTCCCCTCGCGAAGCAGAGTTCTTCCGTTGGAAATCGGTCTGTGTTCCTCGGGGAGAGTGCCTTTGATCTCTGTGAGGTTCTCGGTAGTGTCACTCTGTCAGTAATGAAGTGCCAGAATGCATGGTGTATGGTCAGTGTCATCAAAGCAGTCGTGTTTGCGGTCTGCCATCCCTGGTATAGAGTGACCCCGTGTTTGAATGATGTCTGTGGCTTCCAGTAGGTTCGACTTACCCGGTGGGCAGGAGGAGGGCACGTAGGACAACACTTACAAGAATTTGAGCGTTTCCTCCGGGTTCAGGGCCGCCTAACCTGCTGGCTGAGTGCTGGCAACACGTGCCTGGGAAGCTAGCCTAGTTTCCGCAGTTGGGTTTGAACGTGGGTCTTGGTTACTGAAACCCAGCACTTCCTGTGGTGGGCATTCCCATGGGTCCTCGGAAAGTGATTTGGCATAGTTGGCAACAATTGGCTGTTGGGCCGAATTTCGTTAGCCCCTTGAGAGGTGCTGGGATGAATCTTACCTGTAGCCAGTCACAGGTCGGCCCGCCCCTAGGAGGTTTTCTTGCTCCTAAAAATGATGGGAGTGGCCCCAAGTGCACATTACATATTCCACTAGGTTGCAGGATTTCTGGGTCCATCTATATGTTACACCCACGGCCGGAAAGCAGGTCTCGTCAGGTGTTTGTGCGTTGGTCAGAAGGCTTGGCTGTGGAAGAGTGGAAGTCCGTGGCCTATTTCAAAACCCCTGGGTTTCAAAGTTCACATTCAGTCTGTTGAAGCTTGAAGAGGTCTTTCTCCATTCAGTTCGGGGGTCCAAATCCAGGGCGCTGTGTATAAACTCTGGCTTTTATGGTTGGAGGTCTCAGGAGAGGGCCACAGGGACACACAAAGACCAACATGCGGATTCAGAGGCACACAAAGAAGTCCAGAAGCGTGTCCTCGTGTGCAGTAACAGTCACACACACACACATGCGTGAAAACAAAAATATACCCTCTCACGTACCGGCCAACGTACATGCCTTACTTCCTGCAGTCGTGCTGTCAGAAAAACATTGAGTTCTCTGTAAAGGTAGCCGTCCTTGGGAGGCAGGGTCCGAGATCAAGCCCAGGTAAAAATTCTCATGAATCATGATCTCTGAGTACACCGGTCCAATTCTGAAACCTGCCTGATTTATGTCCAGTTCTCAGGTGCAGCTGCTGGACAAGGCTGGCCGTCGGCAAAGCCAAGAAGACCTACGCGTTGGCTGATGACTGCAGGTGCTAAGGAAAAGTGGAAAAATGACGCGGGGGCATGTTGCTACGCGTGGCTCTGGCCAACTCAGGAAGGTAGGCTTTCACCCACCCTAAGATGTGCCATTGGATATGAGGTTTTTCTCAGACGGTCCCATTGGCTGCAAGAGTGGATTGACTGTTACTCTTTCTGAGTGGCCTGAGGGCTGTGGATTCCCCAGGGTTTGGAGTACTCCGAGGTCATCTCTCCTCTTCAGACCCCCACGGCATGCCTGGTTGTGTTCTGCAGCATCCCAGCCTGTGCTTGGATCGATGATGACACCCTTGTATGCATTCCTTGGAAAATCTGAACAAAATGAGTGAGAACACTGTACCGTCTCCTCATCGAATCTGAGGTCCAGCACGTTTCGTCTCTCGGGGGTAGGGGAGAGTGAGGAGTGAGGGCCAGCGTCCCCTTCTGACCTGCATGCAAACACACACCAGGGTTCCAGAATTCGAGGTGCTCCTATCTGGGGGTCCACTGTGTCTGCCCATAAGCTGGGTCATCTACGCATATTAGGTCCCTGCTGAAAGACCGTTGAGGGCATGCGAGGGGGAAGGCTCTCCTGCTGGTCTTCAGAGTCGGAGTGTGTGCTGGTGTAGGCCCAGTAAGCTTGCAGCTTGGAAAGGTGTGCTTTGGCCAGGATCGCGTTTGTGCTTGCAGCTTCGGGGGCTATTTCTGGAAGCCAAAATGAGGAAGCGTCCCTGGTTGGAGCCTGGAGCCTCAGGCCAGGCCTGTGTCCCTCCCTGTCATTTGTTTTGGCGCATTGAAGTTCTTTAGTGCCCGGTGGGGATGGAGCAGTGGGTGGGTGTGGGCTGGGGTTGGTTTTCAACGGAAGGGAGCTGATGGATTAGGGCTAGGTATTGCCCATGTCAGCTACTCCACTGCAGTTCCCGACAGAGTTTTGGCACGAAGTGGGTCATCGTGGTGTGGGGTTAGGACCGAGTGCTGCATTTAAGCCTGCGTGGTGGCTGCTAGCCTACAGAAGATGGTAAGGCATCATGAGGACACGTCCTGTGTGATGTCGTGGGATGGGCTGTCATGATTGGGTTGCAGGAGCAGGCCATGTCTTCCCAAGAATGCATACTGTTCGTGATGCACTGGCATCAGCTGCCTACGAAGGGGATGGCTTTGGCAGTACATGAGGATGCGGTTACGTACTTAACCTGCGTAGAGTTGTGATCCCGTTGCCGGAGGAATGTCGCCCAAAGGGTGTCTTGCGGGACGCCGAGAAGTTAGACATGCTGAAGCGTCTGTGCCTCTCTCCTTGGGGGTATTTGGGTTATGTGCACATGACCTTTGGCCACTTTGTTTCCTTGTTTGGGAATGTGGAAAGCGAAAGTGTTTCTCCGAGCGGGCATGATGCGGCCAGCCCTTGTGGCACACAGTTTTGGACAGCTAGTGGTTTATCTGGAGCAGTCCGTTGGCAGAGCAGAGATGCGTTCAGTGTTCTGATGCCAGGTGCACTGCGGTGGACAGCCACTGTGCCCTTTGAAGCTTGCAGGTCCCCTCGCGAAGCAGAGTTCTTCCGTTGGAAATCGGTCTGTGTTCCTCGGGGAGAGTGCCTTTGATCTCTGTGAGGTTCTCTGTAGTGTCACTCTGTCAGTGAAGAAGTGCCAGGATGCATGGGGTATGGTCAGTGTCATCAAAGCAGTCGTGTTTGCGGTCTGCCATCCCTGGTACACAGTGACCTCGTGTTTGAATGATGTCTGTGGCTTCCAGTAGGTTCGACTTACCCGGTGGGCAGGAGGAGGGCACGTAGGACAACACTTTCAAGAATTTGAGCATTTCCTCCGGGTTCAGGGCCGCCTAACCTGCTGGCTGAGTGCTGGTAACACGTGCCCGGGAAGCTAGCCTAGTTTCCACAGTGGGGTTTGAACGTGGGTCTTGGTTACTGAAACCCAGCACTTCCTGTGGTGGGCATTCCCATGGGTCCTCGGAAAGTGATTTGGCATAGTTGGCAACAATTGGCTGTTGGGCCGAATTTCGTTAGCCCCTTGAGAGGTGCTGGGCTGCATCTTGCCTGTAGCCAGTCGCAGGTCGGCCCGCCAATAGGACGTTTTCTTGCTCCTAAAAATGATGGGAGTTGCCCCAAGTACACATTACATATTCCACTAGGTTGCAGGATTTCTGGTTCCATCTATATGTTACACCCACGGCCGGAAAGCAGGTCTCGTCAGGTGTTTGTGCGTTGGTCAGAAGGCTTGGCTGTGGAAGAGTGGAAGTCCGTGGCCTATTTCAAAACCCCCTGGGTTTCAAAGTTCACATTCAGTCTCTTGAAGCTTGAAGAGGTCTTTCTCCATTCAGTGGGGGGGTCCAAATCCAGGGCGCTGTGTATAAACTCTGGCTTTTATGGTTGGAGGTCTCAGGAGAGGGCCACAGGGACACACAGAGACCAAGATGCGGATTCAGAGGCACACAAAGAAGCCCAGAAGCACGTCCTCGTGTGCAGTAACAGTCACACACACACACATGCGTGAAAACAAAAATATACCCTCTCACGTACCGGCCAACGTACATGCCTTACTTCCTGCAGTCGTGCTGTCAGAAAAACATTGAGTTCTCTGTAAAGGTAGACGTCCTTGGGAGGCAGGGTCCGAGCTCAAGCCCAGGTAAAAATTCTCATGAATCATGATCTCTGAGTACACCGGTCCAATTCTGAAACCTGCCTGATTTATGTCCAGTTCTCATGTGCAGCTGCTGGACAAGGCTGGCCGTCGGCAAAGCCAAGAAGTCCTACGCGTTGGCTGATGACTGCAGGTGCTAAGGAAAAGTGGAAAAATGACGCGGGGGCATGTTGCTACGCGTGGCTCTCGCTAACTCAGGAAGGTAGGCTTTCACCCACCCTAAGATGTGCCATTGGATATGAGGTTTTTCTCAGACGGTCCCAGTGGCTGCAAGAGTGGATTGACTGTTGCTCTTTCTGAGTGGCCTGAGGGCTGTGGATTCCCCAGGGTTTTGGAGTACTCCGAGGTCATCTCTCCTCTTCAGACCCCCACGGCATGCCTGGTTGTGTTCTGCAGCATCCCAGCCTGTGCTTGGATCGATGATGACACCCTTGTATGCATTCCTTGGAAAATCTGAACAAAATGAGTGAGAACACTGTACCGTCTCCTCATCGAATCTGAGGTCCAGCACGTTTCGTCTCTTGGGGGTAGGGGAGAGTGAGGAGTGAGGGCCAGCGTCCCCTTCTGACCTGCATGCAAACACACACCAGGGTTCCAGAATTCGAGGTGCTCCTATCTGGGGGTCCACTGTGTCTGCCCATAAGCTGGGTCATCTATGCATATTAGGTCCCTGCTGAAAGACCATTGAGGGCATGCGAGGGGGAAGGCTCTCCTGCTGGTCTTCAGAGTCAGAGTGTGTGCTGTTGTAGGCCCAGTATGCTTGCAGCTTGGAAAGGTGTGTTTTGGCCAGTATCGCGTTTGTGCTTGCAGCTTCGGGGGCTATTTCTGGAAGCCAAAATGAGGAAGCGTCCCTGGTTGGAGCCTGGAGCCTCAGGCCAGGCCTGTGTCCCTCCCTGTCATTTGTTTTGGCGCATTGAAATTCTTTAGTGCCCGGTGGGGATGGAGCAGTGGTTGGGTGTGGGCTGGGGTTGGTCTTCAACGGAAGGGAGCTGATGGATTAGGGCTAGGTATTGCCCATGTCGGCTACTCCACTGCAGTTCCCGACAGAGTTTTGGCACGAAGTGGGTCATCGTGGAGTGGGGTTAGGACCGAGTGCTGCATTTAAGCCTGCGTGGTGGCTGCTAGCCTGCAGAAGATGGTAAGGCATCATGAGGACACGTCCTGTGTGATGTCTTGGGATGGGCTGTCATGATTGGGTTGCAGGAGCTGGCCACGTCTTCCCAAGAATGCGTGCTGTTCCTGATGCGCTGGCATCAGCTGCCTACGAAGGGGATGGCTTTGGCAGTACATGAGGATGCGGTTACGTACTTAACCTGCGTAGAGTTGTGATCCCGTTGCCGGAGGAATGTCGCCCAAAGGGTGTCTTGCGGGACGCCGAGAAGTTAGACATGCTGAAGCGTCTGTGCCTCTCTCCTGGGGGGTATTTGGGTTATGCACATATGCCCTTTGGCCACTTTGTTTTCTTGTTTGGGAATGTGCAATGCGAAAGTGTTTCTCCGAGAGGGCATGATGCGGCCAGCCCTTGTGGCACGCAGGAGTTTTGGACAGCTAGTGGTTTATCTGGAGCAGTCCGTTGGCGGAGCAGAGATGCGTTCAGTGTTCTGATGCCAGGTGCACTGCCGTGGACAGCCAATGTGCCCTTTGAAGCTTGCAGGTCCCCTCGCGAAGCAGAGTTCTTCCGTTGGAAATCGGTCTGTGTTCCTCGGGGAGAGTGCCTTTGATCTCTGTGAGGTTCTCGGTAGTGTCACTCTGTCAGTGAAGAAGTGCCAGGATGCATGGGGTATGGGCAGTGTCATCAAAGCACTCGTGTTTGCGGTCTGCCATCCCTGGTATAGAGTGACCCCGTGTTTGAATGATGTCTGTGGCTTCCACTAGGTTCGACTTACCCGGTGGGCAGGAGGAGGGCACGTAGGACAACACTTTCAAGAATTTGAGCGTTTCCTCTGGGTTCAGGGCCGCCTAACCTGCTGGCTGGGTGTTGGCAACAGGTGCCCGGGAAGCTAGCCTAGTTTCCGCAGTTGGGTTTGAACGTGGGTCTTGGTTACTGAAACCCAGCACTTCCTGTGGTGGGCATTCCCATGGGTCCTCGGAAAGTGATTCGGCATAGTTGGCAACAATTGGCTGTTGGGCCGAATTTCGTTAGCCCCTTGAGAGGTGCCGGGCTGCATCTTACCTGTGGCCAGTCGCAGGTCGGCCCGCCCATAGGAGGTTTTCTTGCTCCTAAAAATGATGGGAGTGGCCCCAAGAGCACATTACATATTCCACTAGGTTGCAGGATTTCTGGGTCCATCTATATGTTACACCCACGGCCGGAAAGCAGGTCTCGTCAGGTGTTTGTGCGTTGGTCAGAAGGCTTGGCTGTGGAAGAGTGGAAGTCCGTGGCCTATTTCAAAACCCCCTGGGTTTCAAAGTTCACATTCAGTCTGTTGAAGCTTGAAGATGTCTTTCTCCATTCAGTGGGGGGGTCCAAATCCAGGGCGCTGTGTATAAACTCTGGATTTTATGGTTGGAGGTCTCAGGAGAGGGCCACAGGGACACACAGAGACCAAGATGCGGATTCACAGGCACACAAAGAAGCCCAGAAGCGCGTCCTCGTGTGCAGTAACAGTCACACACACACACACATGCGTGAAAACAAAAATATACCCTCTCACGTACCGGCCAACGTACATGCCTTACTTCCTGCAGTCGTGCTGTCAGAAAAACATTGAGTTCTCTATAAAGGTAGACGTCCTTGGGAGGCAGGGTCCGAGCTCAAGCCCAGGTAAAAATTCTCATGAATCATGATCTCTGAGTACACCGGTCCAATTCTGAAACCTGCCTGATTTATGTCCAGTTATCAGGTGCAGCTGCTGGACAAGGCTGGCCGTCAGCAAAGCCAAGAAGACCTACGCGTTGGCTGATGACTGCAGGTGCTAAGGAAAAGTGGAAAAATGACGCGGGGGCATGTTGCTACACGTGGCTCTGGCTAACTCAGGAAGGTAGGCTTTCACCCACCCTAAGATGTGCCATTGGATATGAGGTTTTCCTCAGACGGTCCCAGTGGCTGCAAGAGTTGACTGACTGTTGCTCTTTCTGAGTGGCCTGAGGGCTGTGGATTCCCCAGGGTTTTGGAGTACTCCGAGGTCATCTCTCCTCTTCAGACCCCCACGGCATGCCCAGCTGTTTTCTGCAGCGTCCCAGCCTGTGCTTAGCTCGATGATGACACCCTTGTATGCATTCCTTGGAAAATCTGAACAAAATGAGTGAGAACACTCTACCGTCTCCTCATCGGATCTGAGGTCCAGCACGTTTCGTCTCTCGGGGGTAGGGGAGAGTGAGGAGTGAGGGCCAGCGTCCCCTTGTGACCTGCATGGAAACACACACCAGGGTTCCAGAAATCGAGGTGCTCCTATCTGGGGGTCCACTGTGTCTGCCCATAAGCTGGGTCATCTACGCATATTAGGTCCCTGCTGAAAAACCGTTGAGGGCATGCGAGGGGGAAGGCTCTCCTGCTGGTCTTCAGAGTCGGAGTGTGTGCTGGTGTAGGCCCAGTAAGCTTGCAGCTTGGAAAGGTGTGCTTTGGCCAGGATCGCGTTTGTGCTTGCAGCTTCGGGGGCTATTTCTGGAAGCCAAAATGAGGAAGCGTCCCTGGTTGGAGCCTGGAGCCTCAGGCCAGGCCTGTGTCCCTCCCTGTCATTTGTTTTGGCGCATTGAAGTTCTTTAGTGCCCGGTGGGGATGGAGCAGTGGGTGGGTGTGGGCTGGGGTTGGTTTTCAACGGAAGGGAGCTGATGGATTAGGGCTAGGTATTGCCCATGTCAGCTACTCCACTGCAGTTCCCG
The DNA here is from genome assembly GCF_949752795.1 of Hyperoodon ampullatus. Taxonomy (NCBI): domain Eukaryota; kingdom Metazoa; phylum Chordata; class Mammalia; order Artiodactyla; family Ziphiidae; genus Hyperoodon; species Hyperoodon ampullatus. The sequence goes on from NC_136916.1 coordinate 70,051,248, forward strand.
ACAGAGTTTTGGCACGAAGTGGGTCATCGTGGTGTGGGGTTAGGACCGAGTGCTGCATTTAAGCCTGCGTGGTGGCTGCTAGCCTACAGAAGATGGTAAGGCATCATGAGGACACGTCCTGTGTGATGTCGTGGGATGGGCTGTCCTGATTGGGTTGCAGGAGCAGGCCATGTCTTCCGAAGAATGCATACTGTTCGTGATGCACTGGCATCAGCTGCCTACGAAGGGGATGGCTTTGGCAGTACATGAGGATGCGGTTACGTACTTAACCTGCGTAGAGTTGTGATCCCGTTGCCGGAGGAATGTCGCCCAAAGGGTGTCTTGCGGGACGCCGAGAAGTTAGACATGCTGAAGCGTCTGTGCCTCTCTCCTTGGAGGTATTTGGGTTATGTGCACATGACCTTTGGCCACTTTGTTTCCTTGTTTGGGAATGTGGAAAGCGAAAGTGTTTCTCCGAGCGGGCATGATGCGGCCAGCCCTTGTGGCACACAGGAGTTTTGGACAGCTAGTGGTTTATCTGGAGCAGTCCGTTGGCAGAGCAGAGATGCGTTCAGTGTTCTGATGCCAGGTGCACTGCGGTGGACAGCCACTGTGCCCTTTGAAGCTTGCAGGTCCCCTCGCGAAGCAGAGTTCTTCCGTTGGAAATCGGTCTGTGTTCCTCGGGGAGAGTGCCTTTGATCTCTGTGAGGTTCTCTGTAGTGTCACTCTGTCAGTGAAGAAGTGCCAGGATGCATGGGGTATGGTCAGTGTCATCAAAGCAGTCGTGTTTGCGGTCTGCCATCCCTGGTACACAGTGACCTCGTGTTTGAATGATGTCTGTGGCTTCCAGTAGGTTCGACTTACCCGGTGGGCAGGAGGAGGGCACGTAGGACAACACTTTCAAGAATTTGAGCGTTTCCTCCGGGTTCAGGGCCGCCTAACCTGCTGGCTGAGTGCTGGTAACACGTGCCCGGGAAGCTAGCCTAGTTTCCACAGTGGGGTTTGAACGTGGGTCTTGGTTACTGAAACCCAGCACTTCCTGTGGTGGGCATTCCCATGGGTCCTCGGAAAGTGATTTGGCATAGTTGGCAACAATTGGCTGTTGGGCCGAATTTCGTTAGCCCCTTGAGAGGTGCTGGGCTGCATCTTACCTGTAGCCAGTCGCAGGTCGGCCCGCCAATAGGACGTTTTCTTGCTCCTAAAAATGATGGGAGTTGCCCCAAGTACACATTACATATTCCACTAGGTTGCAGGATTTCTGGTTCCATCTATATGTTACACCCACGGCCGGAAAGCAGGTCTCGTCAGGTGTTTGTGCGTTGGTCAGAAGGCTTGGCTGTGGAAGAGTGGAAGTCCGTGGCCTATTTCAAAACCCCCTGGGTTTCAAAGTTCACATTCAGTCTCTTGAAGCTTGAAGAGGACTTTCTCCATTCAGTGGGGGGGTCCAAATCCAGGGCGCTGTGTATAAACTCTGGCTTTTATGGTTGGAGGTCTCAGGAGAGGGCCACAGGGACACACAGAGACCAGGATGCGGATTCACAGGCACACAAAGAAGCCCAGAAGCACGTCCTCGTGTGCAGTAACAGTCACACACACACACATGCGTGAAAACAAGAATATACCCTCTCACGTACCGGCCAACGTACATGCCTTACTTCCTGCAGTCGTGCTGTCAGACAAACATTGAGTTCTCTGTAAAGGTAGACGTCCTTGGGAGGCAGGGTCCGAGCTCAAGCCCAGGTAAAAATTCTCATGAATCATGATCTCTGAGTACACCGGTCCAATTCTGAAACCTGCCTGATTTATGTCCAGTTCTCATGTGCAGCTGCTGGACAAGGCTGGCCGTCGGCAAAGCCAAGAAGACCTACGCGTTGGCTGATGACTGCAGGTGCTAAGGAAAAGTGGAAAAATGACGCGGGGGCATGTTGCTACGCGTGGCTCTGGCTAACTCAGGAAGGTAGGCTTTCACCCACCCTAAGATGTGCCATTGGATATGAGGTTTTTCTCAGACGGTCCCAGTGGCTGCAAGAGTGGATTGACTGTTGCTCTTTCTGAGTGGCCTGAGGGCTGTGGATTCCCCAGGGTTTTGGAGTACTCCGAGGTCATCTCTCCTCTTCAGACCCCCACGGCATGCCTGGTTGTGTTCTGCAGCATCCCAGCCTGTGCTTGGATCGATGATGACACCCTTGTATGCATTCCTTGGAAAATCTGAACAAAATGAGTGAGAACACTCTACCGTCTCCTCATCGAATCTGAGGTCCAGCACGTTTCGTCTCTCGGGGGTAGGGGAGAGTGAGGAGTGAGGTCCAGCGTCCCCTTCTGACCTGCATGCAAACACACACCAGGGTTCCAGAAATCGAGGTGCTCCTATCTGGGGGTCCACTGTGTCTGCCCATAAGCTGGGTCATCTACGCATATTAGGTCCCTGCTGAAAGACCGTTGAGGGCATGCGAGGGGGAAGGCTCTCCTGCTGGTCTTCAGAGTCGGAGTGTGTGCTGGTGTAGGCCCAGTATGCTTGCAGCTTGATAAGGTGTGCTTTGGCCAGGATCGCGTTTGTGCTTGCAGCTTCGGGGGCTATTTCTGGAAGCCAAAATGAGGAAACGTCCCTGGTTGGAGCCTGGAGCCTCAGGCCAGGCCTGTGTCCCTCCCTGTCATTTGTTTTGGCACATTGAAGTTCTTTAGTGCCCGGTGGGGATGGAGCAGTGGGTGGGTGTGGGCTGGCGTTGGTCTTCAACGGAAGGGAGCTGATGGATTAGGGCTAGGTATTGCCCATGCCGGCTACTCCACTGCAGTTCCCGACAGAGTTTTGTCACGAAGTGGGTCATCGTGGAGTGGGGTTAGGACCGAGTGCTGCATTTAAACCTGTGTGGTGGCTGCTAGCCTGAAGAAGGTGGTAAGGCATCATGAGGACACGTCCTGTGTGATGTCGTGGGATGGGCTGTCATGATTGGGTTGCAGGAGCTGGCCACGTCTTCCCAAGAATGCGTGCTGTTCGTGATGCGCTGGCATCAGCTGCCTATGAAGGGGATGGCTTTGGCAGTACATGAGGATGCGGTTACGTACTTAACCTGCGTAGAGTTGTGATCCCGTTGCCGGAGGAATGTCGCCCAAAGTGTGTCTTGCGGGACGCTGAGTAGTTAGACATGCTGAAGCGTCTGTGCTCTCTCCTTGGGGGTATTTGGGTTATGCGCACATGCCCTTTGGCCACTTTGTTTCCTTATTTGGGAATGTGCAAAGCGAAAGTGTTTCTCCGAGAGGGCATGATGCGGCCAGCCCTTGTGGCACGCAGGAGTTTTGGACAGCTAGTGGTTTATCTGGAGCAGTCCGTTGGCGGAGCAGAGATGCGTTCAGTGTCTGATGCCAGGTGCACTGCCGTGGACAGCCACTGTGCATTTTGAAGCGTGCAGGTCCCCTCGCGAAGCAGAGTTCTTCCGTTGGAAATCGGTCTGTGTTCCTCGGGGAGAGTGCCTTTGATCTCTGTGAGGTTCTCGGTAGTGTCACTCTGTCAGTAATGAAGTGCCAGAATGCATGGGGTATGGTCAGTGTCATCAAAGCAGTCGTGTTTGCGGTCTGCCATCCCTGGTATAGAGTGACCCCGTGTTTGAATGATGTCTGTGGCTTCCAGTAGGTTCGACTTACCCGGTGGGCAGGAGGAGGGCACGTAGGACAACACTTACAAGAATTTGAGCGTTTCCTCCGGGTTCAGGGCCGCCTAACCTGCTGGCTGAGTGCTGGCAACACGTGCCTGGGAAGCTAGCCTAGTTTCCGCAGTTGGGTTTGAACGTGGGTCTTGGTTACTGAAACCCAGCACTTCCTGTGGTGGGCATTCCCATGGGTCCTCGGAAAGTGATTTGGCATAGTTGGCAACAATTGGCTGTTGGGCCGAATTTCGTTAGCCCCTTGAGAGGTGCTGGGATGAATCTTACCTGTAGCCAGTCACAGGTCGGCCCGCCCCTAGGAGGTTTTCTTGCTCCTAAAAATGATGGGAGTGGCCCCAAGTGCACATTACATATTCCACTAGGTTGCAGGATTTCTGGGTCCATCTATATGTTACACCCACGGCCGGAAAGCAGGTCTCGTCAGGTGTTTGTGCGTTGGTCAGAAGGCTTGGCTGTGGAAGAGTGGAAGTCCGTGGCCTATTTCAAAACCCCCTGGGTTTCAAAGTTCACATTCAGTCTGTTGAAGCTTGAAGAGGTCTTTCTCCATTCAGTTCGGGGGTCCAAATCCAGGGCGCTGTGTATAAACTCTGGCTTTTATGGTTGGAGGTCTCAGGAGAGGGCCACAGGGACACACAGAGACCAAGATGCGGATTCAGAGGCACACAAAGAAGCCCAGAAGCGTGTCCTCGTGTGCAGTAACAGTCACACACACACACATGCGTGAAAACAAAAATATACCCTCTCACGTACCGGCCAACGTACATGCCTTACTTCCTGCAGTCGTGCTGTCAGAAAAACATTGAGTTCTCTGTAAAGGTAGACGTCCTTGGGAGGCAGGGTCCGAGCTCAAGCCCAGGTAAAAATTCTCATGAATCATGATCTCTGAGTACACCGGTCCAATTCTGAAACCTGCCTGATTTATGTCCAGTTCTCAGGTGCAGCTGCTGGACAAGGCTGGCCGTCGGCAAAGCCAAGAAGACCTACGCGTTGGCTGATGACTGCAGGTGCTAAGGAAAAGTGGAAAAATGACGCGGGGGCATGTTGCTACGCGTGGCTCTGGCTAACTCAGGAAGGTAGGCTTTCACCCACCCTAAGATGTGCCATTGGATATGAGGTTTTTCTCAGACGGTCCCAGTGGCTGCAAGAGTGGATTGACTGTTGCTCTTTCTGAGTGGCCTGAGGGCTGTGGATTCCCCAGGGTTTTGGAGTACTCCGAGGTCATCTCTCCTCTTCAGACCCCCACGGCATGCCTGGTTGTGTTCTGCAGCATCCCAGCCTGTGCTTGGATCGATGATGACACCCTTGAATGCATTCCTTGGAAAATCTGAACAAAATGAGTGAGAACACTCTACCGTCTCCTCATCGAATCTGAGGTCCAGCACGTTTCGTCTCTCGGGGGTAGGGGAGAGTGAGGAGTGAGGGCCAGCGTCCCCTTCTAACCTGCATGCAAACACACACCAGGGTTCCAGAAATCGAGGTGCTCCTATCTGGGGGTCCACTGTGTCTGCCCATAAGCTGGGTCATCTACGCATATTAGGTCCCTGCTGAAAGACCGTTGAGGGCATGCGAGGGGGAAGGCTCTCCTGCTGGTCTTCAGAGTCGGAGTGTGTGCTGGTGTAGGCCCAGTATGCTTGCAGCTTGGAAAGGTGTGCTTTGGCCAGGATCGCATTTGTGCTTGCAGCTTCGGGGGCTATTTCTGGAAGCCAAAATGAGGAAACGTCCCTGGTTGGAGCCTGGAGCCTCAGGCCAGGCCTGTGTCCCTCCCTGTCATTTGTTTTGGCACATTGAAGTTCTTTAGTGCCCGGTGGGGATGGAGCAGTGGGTGGGTGTGGGCTGGCGTTGGTCTTCAACGGAAGGGAGCTGATGGATTAGGGCTAGGTATTGCCCATGCCGGCTACTCCACTGCAGTTCCCGACAGAGTTTTGGCACGAAGTGGGTCATCGTGGAGTGGGGTTAGGACCGAGTGCTGCATTTAAACCTGTGTGGTGGCTGCTAGCCTGAAGAAGGTGGTAAGGCATCATGAGGACACGTCCTGTGTGATGTCGTGGGATGGGCTGTCATGATTGGGTTGCAGGAGCTGGCCACGTCTTCCCAAGAATGCGTGCTGTTCGTGATGCGCTGGCATCAGCTGCCTATGAAGGGGATGGCTTTGGCAGTACATGAGGATGCGGTTACGTACTTAACCTGCGTAGAGTTGTGATCCCGTTGCCGGAGGAATGTCGCCCAAAGTGTGTCTTGCGGGACGCTGAGTAGTTAGACATGCTGAAGCGTCTGTGCTCTCTCCTTGGGGGTATTTGGGTTATGCGCACATGCCCTTTGGCCACTTTGTTTCCTTATTTGGGAATGTGCAAAGCGAAAGTGTTTCTCCGAGAGGGCATGATGCGGCCAGCCCTTGTGGCACGCAGGAGTTTTGGACAGCTAGTGGCTTATCTGGAGCAGTCCGTTGGCGGAGCAGAGATGCGATCAGTGTCTGATGCCAGGTGCACTGCCGTGGACAGCCACTGTGCCCTTTGAAGCTTGCAGGTCCCCTCGCGAAGCAGAGTTCTTCCGTTGGAAATCGGTCTGTGTTCCTCGGGGAGAGTGCCTTTGATCTCTGTGAGGTTCTCGGTAGTGTCACTCTGTCAGTGAAGAAGTGCCAGGATGCATGGGGTATGTGCAGTGTCATCAAAGCACTCGTGTTTGCGGTCTGCCATCCCTGGTATAGAGTGACCCCGTGTTTGAATGATGTCTGTGGCTTCCACTAGGTTCGACTTACCCGGTGGGCAGGAGGAGGGCACGTAGGACAACACTTTCAAGAATTTGAGCGTTTCCTCTTGGTTCAGGGCCGCCTAACCTGCTGGCTGGGTTTTGGCAACAGGTGCCCGGGAAGCTAGCCTAGTTTCCGCAGTTGGGTTTGAACGTGGGTCTTGGTTACTGAAACCCAGCACTTCCTGTGGTGGGCATTCCCATGGGTCCTCGGAAAGTGATTCGGCATAGTTGGAAACAATTGGCTGTTGGGCCGAATTTCGTTAGCCCCTTGAGAGGTGCCGGGATGAATCTTACCTGTAGCCAGTCACAGGTCGGCCCGCCCCTAGGAGGTTTTCTTGCTCCTAAAAATGATGGGAGTGGCCCCAAGTACACATTACATATTCCACTAGGTTGCAGGATTTCTGGTTCCATCTATATGTTACACCCACGGCCGGAAAGCAGGTCTCGTCAGGTGTTTGTACGTTGGTCAGAAGGCTTGGCTGTGGAAGAGTGGAAGTCCGTGGCCTATTTCAAAACCCCCTGGGTTTCAAAGTTCACATTCAGTCTCTTGAAGCTTGAAGAGGACTTTCTCCATTCAGTGGGGGGGTCGAAATCCAGGGCGCTGTGTATAAACTCTGGCTTTTATGGTTGGAGGTCTCAGGAGAGGGCCACAGGGACACACAGAGACCAAGATGCGGATTCAGAGGCACACAAAGAAGCCCAGAAGCACGTCCTCGTGTGCAGTAACAGTCACACACACACACATGCGTGAAAACAAAAATATACCCTTTCACGTACCGGCCAAAGCACATGCATTACTTCCTGCAGTCGTGCTGTCAGAAAAACATTGAGTTCTCTGTAAAGGTAGACGTCCTTGGGAGGCAGGGTCCGAGCTCAAGCCCAGGTAAAAATTCTCATGAATCATGATCTCTGAGTACACCGGTCCAATTCTGAAACCTGCCTGATTTATGTCCAGTTCTCAGGTGCAGCTGCTGGACAAGGCTGGCCGTCGGCAAAGCCAAGAAGACCTACGCGTTGGCTGATGACTGCAGGTGCTAAGGAAAAGTGGAAAAATGACGCGGGGGCATGTTGCTACGCGTGGCTCTGGCCAACTCAGGAAGGTAGGCTTTCACCCACCCTAAGATGTGCCATTGGATATGAGGTTTTTCTCAGAAGGTCCCAGTGGCTGCAAGAGTGGATTGACTGTTGCTCTTTCTGAGTGGCCTGAGGGCTGTGGATTCCCCAGGGTTTTGGAGTACTCCGAGGTCATCTCTCCTCTTCAGTCCCCCAAGGCATGCCAGGTTGTGTTCTGCAGCATCCCAGCCTGTGCTTGGATCGATGATGACACCCTTGTATGCATTCCTTGGAAAATCTGAACAAAATGAGTGAGAACACTCTACCGTCTCCTCATCGAATCTGAGGTCCAGCACGTTTCGTCTCTCGGGGGTAGGGGAGAGTGAGGAGTGAGGTCCAGCGTCCCCTTCTGACCTGCATGCAAACACACACCAGGGTTCCAGAAATCGAGGTGCTCCTATCTGGGGGTCCACTGTGTCTGCCCATAAGCTGGGTCATCTACGCATATTAGGTCCCTGCTGAAAGACCGTTGAGGGCATGCGAGGGGGAAGGCTCTCCTGCTGGTCTTCAGAGTCGGAGTGTGTGCTGGTGTAGGCCCAGTATGCTTGCAGCTTGGAAAGGTGTGCTTTGGCCAGGATCGCGTTTGTGCTTGCAGCTTCGGGGGCTATTTCTGGAAGCCAAAATGAGGAAGCGTCCCTGGTTGGAGCCTGGAGCCTCAGGCCAGGCCTGTGTCCCTCCCTGTCATTTGTTTTGGCGCATTGAAGTTCTTTAGTGCCCGGTGGGGATGGAGCAGTGGGTGGGTGTGGGCTGGGGTTGGTCTTCAACGGAAGGGAGCTGATGGATTAGGGCTAGGTATTGCCCATGTCGGCTACTCCACTGCAGTTCCCGACAGACTTTTGGCACGAAGTGGGTCATCGTGGAGTGGGGTTAGGACCGAGTGCTGCATTTAAACCTGTGTGGTGGCTGCTAGCCTGAAGAAGGTGGTAAGGCATCATGAGGACACGTCCTGTGTGATGTCGTGGGATGGGCTGTCCTGATTGGGTTGCAGGAGCTGGCCACGTCTTCCCAAGAATGCGTGCTGTTCGTGATGCGCTGGCATCAGCTGCCTATGAAGGGGATGGCTTTGGCAGTACATGAGGATGCGGTTACGTAGTTAACCTGCGTAGAGTTGTGATCCCGTTGCCGGAGGAATGTCGCCCAAAGGGTGTCTTGCGGGACGCCGAGAAGTTAGACATGCTGAAGCGTCTGTGCCTCTCTCCTTGGGGGTATTTGGGTTATGTGCACATGACATTTGGCCACTTTGTTTCCTTGTATGGGAATGTGCAAAGCGAAAGTGTTTCTCCGAGCGGGCATGATGCGGCCAGCCCTTGTGGCACGCAGGAGTTTTGGACAGCTAGTGGTTTATCTGGAGCAGTCCGTTGGCAGAGCAGAGATGCGTTCAGTGTTCTGATGCCAGGTGCACTGCCGTGGACAGCCACTGTGCCCTTTGAAGCTTGCAGGTCCCCTCGCGAAACAGAGTTCTTCCGTTGGAAATCGGTCTGTGTTCCTCGGGGAGAGTGCCTTTGATCTCTGTGAGGTTCTCGGTAGTGTCACTCTGTCAGTGAAGAAGTGCCAGGATGCATGGGGTATGGCCAGTGTCATCAAAGCAGTCGTGTTTGCGGTCTGCCATCCCTGGTACTCAGTGACCTCGTGTTTGAATGATGTCTGTGGCTTCCAGTAGGTTCGACTTACCCGGTGGGCAGGAGGAGGGCACGTAGGACAACACTTTCAATAATTTGAGCATTTCCTCCGGGTTCAGGGCCGCCTAACCTGCTGGCTGAGTGCTGGTAACACGTGCCCGGGAAGCTAGCCTAGTTTCCACAGTGGGGTTTGAACGTGGGTCTTGGTTACTGAAACCCAGCACTTCCTGTGGTGGGCATTCCCATGGGTCCTCGGAAAGTGATTTGGCATAGTTGGCAACAATTGGCTGTTGGGCCGAATTTCGTTAGCCCCTTGAGAGGTGCCGGGCTGCATCTTACCTGTAGCCAGTCGCGGGTCGGCGCGCCCATAGGACGTTTTCTTGCTCCTAAAAATGATGGGAGTTGCCCCAAGTACACATTACATATTCCACTAGGTTGCAGGATTTCTGGGTCCATCTATATGTTACACCCACGGCCGGAAAGCAGGTCTCGTGAGGTGTTTGTGCGTTGGTCAGAAGGCTTGGCTGTGGAAGAGTGGAAGTCCGTGGCCTATTTCAAAACCCCCTGGGTTTCAAAGTTCACATTCAGTCTGTTGAAGCTTGAAGAGGTCTTTCTCCATTCAGTGGGGGGGTCCAAATCCAGGGCGCTGTGTATAAACTCTGGCTTTTATGGTTGGAGGTCTCAGGAGAGGGCCACAGGGACACACAGAGACCAACATGCGGATTCAGAGGCACACAAATAAGGCCACAAGTGCGTCCTCGTGGTCAGTAACAGTCATACACGCACACATGCGTGAAAACAAAAATATACACTTTCATGTACCGGCCAACGCACATGCATTACTTCCTGCAGTCGTGCTGTCAGAAAACATTGAGTTCTCTGTAAAGGTAGACGTCCTTGGGAGGCAGGGTCCGAGCTCAAGCCCAGGTAAAAATTCTCATGAATCATGATCTCTGAGTACACCGGTCCAATTCTGAAACCTGCCTGATTTATGTCCAGTTCTCAGGTGCAGCTGCTGGACAAGGCTGGCCGTCGGCAAAGCCAAGAAGACCTACGCGTTGGCTGATGACTGCAGGTGCTAAGGAAAAGTGGAAAAATGACGCGGGGGCATGTTGCTACGCGTGGCTCTGGCCAACTCAGGAAGGTAGGCTTTCACCCACCCTAAGATGTGCCATTGGATATGAGGTTTTTCTCAGACGGTCCCAGTGGCTGCAAGAGTGGATTGACTGTTGCTCTTTCTGAGTGGCCTGAGGGCTGTGGATTCCCCAGGGTTTGGAGTACTCCGAGGTCATCTCTCCTCTTCAGACCCCCACGGCATGCCCGGCTGTTTTCTGCAGCGTCCCAGCTTGTTGTTGTATCGATGATGACACCCTTGTATGCATTCCTTGGAAAATCTGAACAAAATGAGTGAGAACACTCTACCGTCTCCTCATCGAATCTGAGGTCCAGCACGTTTCGTCTCTCGGGGGTAGGGGAGAGTGAGGAGTGAGGGCCAGCGTCCCCTTCTGACCTGCATGCAAACACACACCAGGGTTCCAGAATTCGAGGTGCTCCTATCTGGGGGTCCACTGTGTCTGCCCATAAGCTGGGTCATCTATGCATATTAGGTCCCTGCTGAAAGACCATTGAGGACATGCGAGGGGGAAGGCTCTCCTGCTGGTCTTCAGAGTCGGAGTGTGTGCTGGTGTAGGCCCAGTAAGCTTGCAGCTTGGAAAGGTGTGCTTTGGCCAGTATCGTGTTTGTGCTTGCAGCTTCGGGGGCTATTTCTGGAAGCCAAAATGAGAAAGCGTCCCTGGATGGAGCCTGGAGCCTCAGGCCAGGCCTGTGTCCCTCCCTGTCATTTGTTTTGGCGCATTGAAGTTCTTTAGTGCCCAGTGGGGATGGAGCAGTGTGTGGGTGTGCGCTGGGGTTGGTCTTCAACGGAAGGGAGCTGATGGATTAGGGCTAGGTATTGCCCATGTCGGCTACTCCACTGCAGTTCCCGACAGAGTTTTGGCACGAAGTGGGTCATCGTGGTGTGGGGTTAGGACCGAGTGCTGCATTTAAGCCTTCGTGGTGGCTGCTAGCCTGCAGAAGATGGTAAGACATCATGAGGACACGTCCTGTGTGATGTCGTGGGATGGGCTGTCATGATTGGGTTGCAGGAGCAGGCCATGTCTTCCCAAGAATGCATACTGTTCGTGATGCACTGGCATCAGCTGCCTACGAAGGGGATGGCTTTGGCAGTACATGAGGATGCGGTTACGTACTTAACCTGCGTAGAGTTGTGATCCCGTTGCCGGAGGAATGTCGCCCAAAGGGAGTCTTGCGGGACACCGAGAAGTTAGACATGCTGAAGCGTCTGTGCCTCTCTCCTTGGGGGTATTTGGGTTATGCGCACATGCCCTTTAGCCACTTTGTTTCCTTGTTTGGGAATGTGCAAAGCGAAAGTGTTTCTCCGAGAGAGCATGATGCGGCCAGCCCTTGTGGCACGCAGGAGTTTTGGACAGCTAGTGGTTTATCTGGAGCAGTCCGTTGGTGGAGCAGAGATGCGTTCAGTGTTCTGATGCCAGGTGCACTGCCGTAGACAGCCACTGTGCCCTTTGAAGCTTGCAGGTCCCCTCGCGAAGCAGAGTTCTTCCGTTGGAAATCGGTGTGTGTTCCTCGGGGAGAGTGCCTTTGATCTCTGTGAGGTTCTCGGTAGTGTCACTCTGTCAGTGAAGAAGTGCCAGGATGCATGGGGTATGGTCAGTGTCATCAAAGCAGTCGTGTTTGTGGTCTGCCATCCCTGGTATAGAGTGACCCCGTGTTTGAATGATGTGTGTTTCTTCCAGTAGGTTCGACTTACCCGGTGGGCAGGAGGAGGGCACGTAGGACAACACTTTCAAGAATTTGAGCGTTTCCTCCGGGTTCAGGGCCGCCTAACCTGCTGGCTGGGTGCTGGCAACACGTGCCCGGGAAGCTAGCCTAGTTTCCGCAGTTGGGATTGAACGTGGGTCTTGGTTACTGAAACCCAGCACTTCCTGTGGTGGGCATTCCCATGGGTCCTCGGAAAGTGATTTGGCATAGTTGGCAACAATTGGCTGTTGGGCCGATTTCGTTAACCCCTTGAGAGGTGCCGGGCTGCATCTTACCTGTAGCCAGTCGCAGGTCGGCCCGCCCATAGGAGGTTTTCTTGCTCCTAAAAATGATGGGAGTGGTCCCAAGAGCACATTACATATTCCACTAGGTTGCAGTATTTCTGGGTCCATCTATATGTTACACCCACGGCCGGAAAGCAGGTCTCATCAGTTGTTTGTGCGTTGGTCAGAAGGCTTGGCTGTGGAAGAGTGGAAGTCCGTGGCCTATTTCAAAACCCCCTGGGTTTCAAAGTTCACATTCAGTCTGTTGAAGCTTGAAGAGGTCTTTCTCCATTCAGTTCGGGGGTCCAAATCCAGGGCGCTGTGTATAAACTCTGGCTTTTATGGTTGGAGGTCTCTGGAGAGGGCCACAGGGACACACAGAGACCAAGATGCGGATTCAGAGGCACACAAAGAAGCCCAGAAGCGCGTCCTCGTGTGCAGTAACAGTCACACACACACACATGCGTGAAAACAAAAATATACCCTCTCACGTACCGGCCAACGTACATGCCTTTCTTCCTGCAGTCGTGCTGTCAGAAAAACATTGAGTTCTCTGTAAAGGTAGACGTCCTTGGGAGGCAGGGTCCGAGCTCAAGCCCAGGTAAAAATTCTCATGAATCATGATCTCTGAGTACACCGGTCCAATTCTGAAACCTGCCTGATTTATGTCCAGTTATCTGGTGCAGCTGCTGGACAAGGCTGGCCGTCGGCAAAGCCAAGAAGACCTACGCGTTGGCTGATGACTGCAGGTGCTAAGGAAAAGTGGAAAAATGACGCGGGGGCATGTTGCTACACGTGGCTCTGGCTAACTCAGGAAGGTAGGCTTTCACCCACCCTAAGATGTGCCATTGGATATGAGGTTTTCCTCAGACGGTCCCAGTGGCTGCAAGAGTGGATTGACTGTTGCTCTTTCTGAGTGGCCTGAGGGCTGTGGATTCCCCAGGGTTTTGGAGTACTCCGAGGTCATCTCTCCTCTTCAGACACCCACGGCATGCCCGGCTGTTTTCTGCAGAGTCCCAGCCTGTGCTTGGATCGATGATGACACCCTTGATTGCATTCCTTGGAAAATCTGAACAAAATGAGTGAGAACACTCTACCGTCTCCTCATCGGATCTGAGGTCCAGCACGTTTCGTCTCTCGGGGGTAGGGGAGAGTGAGGAGTGAGGGCCAGCGTCCCCTTGTGACCTGCATGGAAACACACACCAGGGTTCCAGAATTCGAGGTGCTCCTATCTGGGGGTCCACAGTGTCTGCCCATAAGCTGGGTCATCTACGCATATTAGGTCCCTGCTGAAAGACCGTTGAGGGCATGCGAGGGGGAAGGCTCTCCTGCTGGTCTTCAGAGTCGGAGTGTGTGCTGGTGTAGGCCAAGTAAGCTTGCTGCTTGGAAAGGTGTGCTTTGGCCAGGATCGCGTTTGTGCTTGCAACTTCGGGGCTATTTCTGGAAGCCAAAATGAGGAAGCGTCCCTGGTTGGAGCCTGGAGCCTCAGGCCAGGCCTGTGTCCCTCCCTGTCATTTGTTTTGGCGCATTGAAGTTCTTTAGTGCCCGGTGGGGATGGAGCAGTGGGTGGGTGTGGGCTGGGGTTGGTTTTCAACGGAAGGGAGCTGATGGATTAGGGCTAGGTATTGCCCATGTCGGCTACTCCACTGCAGTTCCCGACAGAGTTTTGGCACGAAGTGGGTCATCGTGGAGTGGGGTTAGGACCGAGTGCTGCATTTAAGCCTGCGTGGTGGCTGCTAGCCTACAGAAGATGGTAAGGCATCATGAGGACACGTCCTGTGTGATGTCGTGGGATGGGCTGTCATGATTGGGTTGCAGGAGCAGGCCATGTCTTCCCAAGAATGCATACTGTTCGTGATGCACTGGCATCAGCTGCCTACGAAGGGGATGGCTTTGGCAGTACATGAGGATGCGGTTACGTACTTAACCTGCGTAGAGTTGTGATCCCGTTGCCGGAGGAATGTCGCCCAAAGGGTGTCTTGCGGGACACCGAGTAGTTAGACATGCTGAAGCGTCTGTGCCTCTCTCCTTGGGGGTATTTGGGTTATGTGCACATGCCCTTTGGCCACTTTGTTTCCTTGTTTGGGAATATGCAAAGCGAAAGTGTTTCTCCGAGAGGGCATGATGCGGCCAGCCCTTGTGGCACGCAGGAGTTTTGGACAGCTAGTGGTTTATCTGGAGCCGTCCGTTGGCAGAGCAGAGATGCGTTCAGTGTTCTGATGCCAGGTGCACTGCCGTGGACAGCCACTGTGCCCTTTGAAGCTTGCAGGTCCCCTCGCGAAGCAGAGTTCTTCCGTTGGAAATCGGTCTGTGTTCCTCGGGGAGAGTGCCTTTGATCTCTGTGAGGTTCTCGGTAGTGTCACTCTGTCAGTTAAGAAGTGCCAGGATGCATGGGGTATGGTCAGTGTCATCAAAGCAGTCGTGTTTGCGGTCTGCCGTCCCTGGTATAGAGAGACCCTGTGTTTGAATGATGTCTGTGCCTTCCAGTAGGTTCGACTTACCCGGTGGGCAGGAGGAGGGCACGTAGGACAACACTTTCAAGAATTTGAGCATTTCCTCCGGGTTCAGGGCCGCCTAACCTGCTGGCTGGGTGCTGGCAACAGGTGCCCGGGAAGCTAGCCTAGTTTCCGCAGTTGGGTTTGAACGTGGGTCTTGGTTACTGAAACCCAGCACTTCCTGTGGTGGGCATTCCCATGGGTCCTCAGAAATTGATTTGGCATAGTTGGAAACAATTGGCTGTTGGGCCGAATTTCGTTATCCCCTTGAGAGGTGCTGGGCTGCATCTTACCTGTAGCCAGTCGCAGGTCGGCCCGCCCATAGGAGGTTTTCTTGCTCCTAAAAATGATGGGAGTTGCCCCAAGAGCACATTACATATTCCACTAGGTTGCAGGATTTCTGGGTCCATCTATATGTTACACCCACGGCCGGAAAGCAGGTCTCGTCAGGTGTTTGTGCGTTGGTCAGAAGGCTGGGCTGTGGAAGAGTGGAAGTCCGTGGCCTATTTTAAACCCCCTGGGTTTCAAAGTTCACATTCAGTCTCTTGAAGCTTGAAGAGGTCTTTCTCCATTCAGTGGGGGGGTCCAAATCCAGGGCGCTGTGTATAAACTCTGGCTTTTATGGTTGGAGGTCTCAGGAGAGGGCCACAGGGACACACAGAGACCAAGATGCGGATTCACAGGCACACAAAGAAGCCCAGAAGCGCGTCCTTGTGTGCAGTAACAGTTACACACACACACATGCGTGAAAACAGAAATATACCCTCTCACGTACCGGCCAACGTACATGCCTTACTTCCTGCAGTCGTGCTGTCAGAAAAACATTGAGTTCTCTGTAAAGGTAGACGTCCTTGGGAGGCAGGGTCCGAGCTCAAGCCCAGGTAAAAATTCTCATGAATCATGATCTCTGAGTACACCGGTCCAATTCTGAAACCTGCCTGATTTATGTCCAGTTCTCAGGTGCAGCTGCTGGACAAGGCTGGCCGTCGGCAAAGCCAAGAAGACCTACGCGTTGGCTGATGACTGCAGGTGCTAAGGAAAAGTGGAAAAATGACGCGGGTGCATGTTGCTACACGTGGCTCTGGCTAACTCAGGAAGGTAGGCTTTCACCCACCCTAAGATGTGCCATTGGATATGAGGTTTTTCTCAGACGGTCCCAGTGGCTGAAAGAGTGGATTGACTGTTGCTCTTTCTGAGTGGCCTGAGGGTTGTGGATTCCCCAGGGTTTTGGAGTACTCCGAGGTCATCTCTCCTCTTCAGACCCCCACGGCATGCCAGGTTGTGTTCTGCAGCATCCCAGCCTGTGCTTGGATCGATGATGACACCCTTGTATGCATTCCTTGGAAAATCTGAACAAAATGAGTGAGAACACTCTACCGTCTCCTCATCGAATCTGAGGTCCAGCACGTTTCGTCTCTCGGGGGTAGGGGAGAGTGAGGAGTGAGGGCCAGCGTCCCCTTCTGACCTGCATGCAAACACACACCAGGGTTCCAGAATTCGAGGTGCTCCTATCTGGGGGTCCACTGTGTCTGCCCATAAGCTGGGTCATCTACGCATATTAGGTCCCTGCTGAAAGACCGTTGAGGGCATGCGAGGGGGAAGGCTCTCCTGCTGGTCTTCAGAGTCGGAGTGTGTGCTGGTGTAGGCCCAGTAAGCTTGCAGCTTGGAAAGGTGTGCTTTGGCCAGGATCGCGTTTGTGCTTGCAGCTTCGGGGGCTATTTCTGGAAGCCAAAATGAGGAAGCGTCCCTGGTTGGAGCCTGGAGCCTCAGGCCAGGCCTGTGTCCCTCCCTGTCATTTGTTTTGGTGCATTGAAGTTCTTTAGTGCCCAGTGGGGATGGAGCAGTGGGTGGGTGTGCGCTGGGGTTGGTCTTCAACGGAAGGGAGCTGATGGATTAGGGCTAGGTATTGCCCATGTCGGCTACAACACTGCAGTTCCCGACAGAGTTTTGGCACGAAGTGGGTCATCGTGGAGTGGGGTTAGGACCGATTGCTGCATTTAAGCCTGCGTGGTGGCTGCTAGACTACAGAAGATGGTAAGGCATCATGAGGACACGTCCTCTGTGATGTCGTGGGATGAGCTGTCCTGATTGGGTTGCAGGAGCAGGCCATGTCTTCCCAAGAATGCATACTGTTCGTGATGCACTGGCATCAGCTGCCTACGAAGGGGATGGCTTTGGCAGTACATGAGGATGCGGTTACGTACTTAACCTGCGTAGTGTTGTGATCCCGTTGCCGGAGGAATGTCGCCCAAAGGGTGTCTTGCGGGACGCCGAGAAGTTAGACATGCTGAAGCGTCTGTGCCTCTCTCCTTGGGGGTATTTGGGTTATGCGCACATGCCCTTTGGCCACTTTGTTTCCTTCTTTGGGAATGTGCAAAGCGAAAGTGTTTCTCTGAGAGGGCATGATGCGGCCAGCCCTTGTGGCACGCAGGAGTTTTGGACAGCTAGTGGTTTATCTGGAGCCGTCCGTGGGCAGAGCAGAGATGCGTTCAGTGTTCTGATGCCAGGTGCACTGCCGTGGACAGCCACTGTGCCCTTTGAAGCTTGCAGGTCCCCTCGCGAAGCAGAGTTCTTCCGTTGGAAATCGGTCTGTGTTCCTCGGGGAGAGTGCCTTTGATCTCTGTGAGGTTCTCTGTAGTGTCACTCTGTCAGTTAAGAAGTGCCAGGATGCATGGGGTATGGTCAGTGTCATCAAAGCAGTCGTGTTTGCGGTCTGCCATCCCTGGTACACAGTGACCTCGTGTTTGAATGATGTCTGTGGCTTCCAGTAGGTTCGACTTACCCGGTGGGCAGGAGGAGGGCACGTAGGACAACACTTTCAAGAATTTGAGCGTTTCCTCCGGGTTCAGGGCGGCCAAACCTGCTGGCTTGGTGCTGGTAACACGTGCCCGCGAAGCTAGCCTAGTTTCCGCAGTGGGGTTTGAACGTGGGTCTTGGTTACTGAAACCCAGCACTTCCTGTGGTGGGCATTCCCATGTGTCCTCGGAAAGTGATTTGGCATAGTTGGCAACAATTGGCAGTTGGGCCGAATATCGTTAGCCCCTTGAGAGGTGCCGGGCTGCATCTTACCTGTAGCCAGTCGCAGGTCGGCCCGCCCATAGGAGGTTTTCTTGCTCCTAAAAATGATGGAAGTGGCCCCAAGTGCACATTACATATTCCACTAGGTTGCAGGATTTCTGGGTCCATCTATATGTTACACCCACGGCCGGAAAGCAGGTCTCGTCAGGTATTTGTGCGTTGGTCAGAAGGCTTGGCTGTGGAAGAGTGGAAGTCCGTGGCCTATTTCAAAATCCCCTGGGTTTCAAAGTTCACATTCAGTCTCTTGAAGCTTGAAGAGGTCTTTCTCCATTCAGTGGGGTGGTCCAAATCCAGGGCGCTGTGTATAAACTCTGGCTTTTATGGTTGGAGGTCTCAGGAGAGGGCCACAGGGACACACAGAGACCAAGATGCGTATTCAGAGGCACACAAAAATGCCACAAGTGCGTCCTCGTGGTCAGTAACAGTCACACACGCACACAGGCGTGAAAACAAAAATATACCCTTTCACGTACCGGCCAACGCACATGCATTACTTCCTGCAGTCGTGCTGTCAGAAAATCATTGAGTTCTCTGTAAAGGTAGACGTCCTTGGGAGGCAGGGTCCGAGCTCAAGCTCAGGTAAAAATTCTCATGAATCATGATCTCTGAGTACACCGGTCCAATTCTGAAACCTGCCTGATTTATGTCCAGTTCTCAGGTGCAGCTGCTGGACAAGGCTGGCCGTCGGCAAAGCCAAGAAGACCTACGCGTTGGCTGATGACTGCAGGTGCTAAGGAAAAGTGGAAAAATGACGCGGGGGCATGTTGCTACGCGTGGCTCTGGCTAACTCAGGAAGGTAGGCTTTCACCCACCCTAAGATGTGCCATTGGATATGAGGTTTTTCTCAGACGGTCCCAGTGGCTGCAAGAGTGGACTGACTGTTGCTCTTTCTGAGTGGCCTGAGGGCTGTGGATTCCCCAGGGTTTTGGAGTACTCCGAGGTCATCTCTCCTCTTCAGACCCCCACGGCATGCCTGGTTGTGTTCTGCAGCATCCCAGCCTGTGCTTGGATCGATGATGACACCCTTGTATGCATTCCTTGGAAAATCTGAACAAAATGAGTGAGAACACTGTACCGTCTCCTCATCGAATCTGAGGTCCAGCACGTTTCGTCTCTCGGGGGTAGGGGAGAGTGAGGAGTGAGGGCCAGCGTCCCCTTCTGACCTGCATGCAAACACACACCAGGGTTCCAGAATTCGAGGTGCTCCTATCTGGGGGTCCACTGTGTCTGCCCATAAGCTGGGTCATCTACGCATATTAGGTCCCTGCTGAAAGACCGTTGAGGGCATGCGAGGGGGAAGGCTCTCCTGCTGGTCTTCAGAGTCAGAGTGTGTGCTGTTGTAGGCCCAGTATGCTTGCAGATTGGAAAGGTGTGTTTTGGCCAGTATCGCGTTTGTGCTTGCAGCTTCGGGGGCTATTTCTGGAAGCCAAAATGAGGAAGCGTCCCTGGTTGGAGCCTGGAGCCTCAGGCCAGGCCTGTGTCCCTCCCTGTCATTTGTTTTGGCGCATTGAAGTTCTTTAGTGCCCGGTGGGGATGGAGCAGTGGGTGGGTGTGGGCTGGGGTTGGTCTTCAACGGAAGGGAGCTGATGGATTAGGGCTAGGTATTGCCCATGCCGGCTACTCCACTGCAGTTCCCGACAGAGTTTTGGCACGAAGTGGGTCATCGTGGAGTGGGGTTAGGACCGAGTGCTGCATTTAAACCTGTGTGGTGGCTGCTAGCCTGAAGAAGGTGGTAAGGCATCTTGAGGACACGTCCTGTGTGATGTCGTGGGATGGGCTGTCATGATTGGGTTGCAGGAGCTGGCCACGTCTTCCCAAGAATGCGTGCTGTTCGTGATGCGCTGGCATCAGCTGCCTATGAAGGGGATGGCTTTGGCAGTACATGAGGATGCGGTTACGTACTTAACCTGCGTAGAGTTGTGATCCCGTTGCCGGAGGAATGTCGCCCAAAGTGTGTCTTGCGGGACGCTGAGTAGTTAGACATGCTGAAGCGTCTGTGCTCTCTCCTTGGGGGTATTTGGGTTATGCGCACATGCCCTTTGGCCACTTTGTTTCCTTATTTGGGAATG
Source organism: Hyperoodon ampullatus (assembly GCF_949752795.1). Taxonomy (NCBI): domain Eukaryota; kingdom Metazoa; phylum Chordata; class Mammalia; order Artiodactyla; family Ziphiidae; genus Hyperoodon; species Hyperoodon ampullatus. Next base: position 70,071,109 of record NC_136916.1, read on the forward strand.
TGCAAAGCGAAAGTGTTTCTCCGAGAGGGCATGATGCGGCCAGCCCTTGTGGCACGCAGGAGTTTTGGACAGCTAGTGGTTTATCTGGAGCAGTCCGTTGGCGGAGCAGAGATGCGTTCAGTGTCTGATGCCAGGTGCACTGCCGTGGACAGCCACTGTGCCCTTTGAAGCTTGCAGGTCCCCTCGCGAAGCAGAGTTCTTCCGTTGGAAATCGGTCTGTGTTCCTCGGGGAGAGTGCCTTTGATCTCTGTGAGGTTCTCGGTAGTGTCACTCTGTCAGTAATGAAGTGCCAGAATGCATGGTGTATGGTCAGTGTCATCAAAGCAGTCGTGTTTGCGGTCTGCCATCCCTGGTATAGAGTGACCCCGTGTTTGAATGATGTCTGTGGCTTCCAGTAGGTTCGACTTACCCGGTGGGCAGGAGGAGGGCACGTAGGACAACACTTACAAGAATTTGAGCGTTTCCTCCGGGTTCAGGGCCGCCTAACCTGCTGGCTGAGTGCTGGCAACACGTGCCTGGGAAGCTAGCCTAGTTTCCGCAGTTGGGTTTGAACGTGGGTCTTGGTTACTGAAACCCAGCACTTCCTGTGGTGGGCATTCCCATGGGTCCTCGGAAAGTGATTTGGCATAGTTGGCAACAATTGGCTGTTGGGCCGAATTTCGTTAGCCCCTTGAGAGGTGCTGGGATGAATCTTACCTGTAGCCAGTCACAGGTCGGCCCGCCCCTAGGAGGTTTTCTTGCTCCTAAAAATGATGGGAGTGGCCCCAAGTGCACATTACATATTCCACTAGGTTGCAGGATTTCTGGGTCCATCTATATGTTACACCCACGGCCGGAAAGCAGGTCTCGTCAGGTGTTTGTGCGTTGGTCAGAAGGCTTGGCTGTGGAAGAGTGGAAGTCCGTGGCCTATTTCAAAACCCCTGGGTTTCAAAGTTCACATTCAGTCTGTTGAAGCTTGAAGAGGTCTTTCTCCATTCAGTTCGGGGGTCCAAATCCAGGGCGCTGTGTATAAACTCTGGCTTTTATGGTTGGAGGTCTCAGGAGAGGGCCACAGGGACACACAAAGACCAACATGCGGATTCAGAGGCACACAAAGAAGTCCAGAAGCGTGTCCTCGTGTGCAGTAACAGTCACACACACACACATGCGTGAAAACAAAAATATACCCTCTCACGTACCGGCCAACGTACATGCCTTACTTCCTGCAGTCGTGCTGTCAGAAAAACATTGAGTTCTCTGTAAAGGTAGCCGTCCTTGGGAGGCAGGGTCCGAGATCAAGCCCAGGTAAAAATTCTCATGAATCATGATCTCTGAGTACACCGGTCCAATTCTGAAACCTGCCTGATTTATGTCCAGTTCTCAGGTGCAGCTGCTGGACAAGGCTGGCCGTCGGCAAAGCCAAGAAGACCTACGCGTTGGCTGATGACTGCAGGTGCTAAGGAAAAGTGGAAAAATGACGCGGGGGCATGTTGCTACGCGTGGCTCTGGCCAACTCAGGAAGGTAGGCTTTCACCCACCCTAAGATGTGCCATTGGATATGAGGTTTTTCTCAGACGGTCCCATTGGCTGCAAGAGTGGATTGACTGTTACTCTTTCTGAGTGGCCTGAGGGCTGTGGATTCCCCAGGGTTTGGAGTACTCCGAGGTCATCTCTCCTCTTCAGACCCCCACGGCATGCCTGGTTGTGTTCTGCAGCATCCCAGCCTGTGCTTGGATCGATGATGACACCCTTGTATGCATTCCTTGGAAAATCTGAACAAAATGAGTGAGAACACTGTACCGTCTCCTCATCGAATCTGAGGTCCAGCACGTTTCGTCTCTCGGGGGTAGGGGAGAGTGAGGAGTGAGGGCCAGCGTCCCCTTCTGACCTGCATGCAAACACACACCAGGGTTCCAGAATTCGAGGTGCTCCTATCTGGGGGTCCACTGTGTCTGCCCATAAGCTGGGTCATCTACGCATATTAGGTCCCTGCTGAAAGACCGTTGAGGGCATGCGAGGGGGAAGGCTCTCCTGCTGGTCTTCAGAGTCGGAGTGTGTGCTGGTGTAGGCCCAGTAAGCTTGCAGCTTGGAAAGGTGTGCTTTGGCCAGGATCGCGTTTGTGCTTGCAGCTTCGGGGGCTATTTCTGGAAGCCAAAATGAGGAAGCGTCCCTGGTTGGAGCCTGGAGCCTCAGGCCAGGCCTGTGTCCCTCCCTGTCATTTGTTTTGGCGCATTGAAGTTCTTTAGTGCCCGGTGGGGATGGAGCAGTGGGTGGGTGTGGGCTGGGGTTGGTTTTCAACGGAAGGGAGCTGATGGATTAGGGCTAGGTATTGCCCATGTCAGCTACTCCACTGCAGTTCCCGACAGAGTTTTGGCACGAAGTGGGTCATCGTGGTGTGGGGTTAGGACCGAGTGCTGCATTTAAGCCTGCGTGGTGGCTGCTAGCCTACAGAAGATGGTAAGGCATCATGAGGACACGTCCTGTGTGATGTCGTGGGATGGGCTGTCATGATTGGGTTGCAGGAGCAGGCCATGTCTTCCCAAGAATGCATACTGTTCGTGATGCACTGGCATCAGCTGACTACGAAGGGGATGGCTTTGGCAGTACATGAGGATGCGGTTACGTACTTAACCTGCGTAGAGTTGTGATCCCGTTGCCGGAGGAATGTCGCCCAAAGGGTGTCTTGCGGGACGCCGAGAAGTTAGACATGCTGAAGCGTCTGTGCCTCTCTCCTTGGGGGTATTTGGGTTATGTGCACATGACCTTTGGCCACTTTGTTTCCTTGTTTGGGAATGTGGAAAGCGAAAGTGTTTCTCCGAGCGGGCATGATGCGGCCAGCCCTTGTGGCACACAGGAGTTTTGGACAGCTAGTGGTTTATCTGGAGCAGTCCGTTGGCAGAGCAGAGATGCGTTCAGTGTTCTGATGCCAGGTGCACTGCGGTGGACAGCCACTGTGCCCTTTGAAGCTTGCAGGTCCCCTCGCGAAGCAGAGTTCTTCCGTTGGAAATCGGTCTGTGTTCCTCGGGGAGAGTGCCTTTGATCTCTGTGAGGTTCTCTGTAGTGTCACTCTGTCAGTGAAGAAGTGCCAGGATGCATGGGGTATGGTCAGTGTCATCAAAGCAGTCGTGTTTGCGGTCTGCCATCCCTGGTACACAGTGACCTCGTGTTTGAATGATGTCTGTGGCTTCCAGTAGGTTCGACTTACCCGGTGGGCAGGAGGAGGGCACGTAGGACAACACTTTCAAGAATTTGAGCATTTCCTCCGGGTTCAGGGCCGCCTAACCTGCTGGCTGAGTGCTGGTAACACGTGCCCGGGAAGCTAGCCTAGTTTCTACAGTGGGGTTTGAACGTGGGTCTTGGTTACTGAAACCCAGCACTTCCTGTGGTGGGCATTCCCATGGGTCCTCGGAAAGTGATTTGGCATAGTTGGCAACAATTGGCTGTTGGGCCGAATTTCGTTAGCCCCTTGAGAGGTGCTGGGCTGCATCTTGCCTGTAGCCAGTCGCAGGTCGGCCCGCCAATAGGACGTTTTCTTGCTCCTAAAAATGATGGGAGTTGCCCCAAGTACACATTACATATTCCACTAGGTTGCAGGATTTCTGGTTCCATCTATATGTTACACCCACGGCCGGAAAGCAGGTCTCGTCAGGTGTTTGTGCGTTGGTCAGAAGGCTTGGCTGTGGAAGAGTGGAAGTCCGTGGCCTATTTCAAAACCCCCTGGGTTTCAAAGTTCACATTCAGTCTCTTGAAGCTTGAAGAGGTCTTTCTCCATTCAGTGGGGGGGTCCAAATCCAGGGCGCTGTGTATAAACTCTGGCTTTTATGGTTGGAGGTCTCAGGAGAGGGCCACAGGGACACACAGAGACCAAGATGCGGATTCAGAGGCACACAAAGAAGCCCAGAAGCACGTCCTCGTGTGCAGTAACAGTCACACACACACACATGCGTGAAAACAAAAATATACCCTCTCACGTACCGGCCAACGTACATGCCTTACTTCCTGCAGTCGTGCTGTCAGAAAAACATTGAGTTCTCTGTAAAGGTAGACGTCCTTGGGAGGCAGGGTCCGAGCTCAAGCCCAGGTAAAAATTCTCATGAATCATGATCTCTGAGTACACCGGTCCAATTCTGAAACCTGCCTGATTTATGTCCAGTTCTCATGTGCAGCTGCTGGACAAGGCTGGCCGTCGGCAAAGCCAAGAAGTCCTACGCGTTGGCTGATGACTGCAGGTGCTAAGGAAAAGTGGAAAAATGACGCGGGGGCATGTTGCTACGCGTGGCTCTGGCTAACTCAGGAAGGTAGGCTTTCACCCACCCTAAGATGTGCCATTGGATATGAGGTTTTTCTCAGACGGTCCCAGTGGCTGCAAGAGTGGATTGACTGTTGCTCTTTCTGAGTGGCCTGAGGGCTGTGGATTCCCCAGGGTTTTGGAGTACTCCGAGGTCATCTCTCCTCTTCAGACCCCCACGGCATGCCTGGTTGTGTTCTGCAGCATCCCAGCCTGTGCTTGGATCGATGATGACACCCTTGTATGCATTCCTTGGAAAATCTGAACAAAATGAGTGAGAACACTGTACCGTCTCCTCATCGAATCTGAGGTCCAGCACGTTTCGTCTCTTGGGGGTAGGGGAGAGTGAGGAGTGAGGGCCAGCGTCCCCTTCTGACCTGCATGCAAACACACACCAGGGTTCCAGAATTCGAGGTGCTCCTATCTGGGGGTCCACTGTGTCTGCCCATAAGCTGGGTCATCTATGCATATTAGGTCCCTGCTGAAAGACCATTGAGGGCATGCGAGGGGGAAGGCTCTCCTGCTGGTCTTCAGAGTCAGAGTGTGTGCTGTTGTAGGCCCAGTATGCTTGCAGCTTGGAAAGGTGTGTTTTGGCCAGTATCGCGTTTGTGCTTGCAGCTTCGGGGGCTATTTCTGGAAGCCAAAATGAGGAAGCGTCCCTGGTTGGAGCCTGGAGCCTCAGGCCAGGCCTGTGTCCCTCCCTGTCATTTGTTTTGGCGCATTGAAATTCTTTAGTGCCCGGTGGGGATGGAGCAGTGGTTGGGTGTGGGCTGGGGTTGGTCTTCAACGGAAGGGAGCTGATGGATTAGGGCTAGGTATTGCCCATGTCGGCTACTCCACTGCAGTTCCCGACAGAGTTTTGGCACGAAGTGGGTCATCGTGGAGTGGGGTTAGGACCGAGTGCTGCATTTAAGCCTGCGTGGTGGCTGCTAGCCTGCAGAAGATGGTAAGGCATCATGAGGACACGTCCTGTGTGATGTCTTGGGATGGGCTGTCATGATTGGGTTGCAGGAGCTGGCCCCGTCTTCCCAAGAATGCGTGCTGTTCCTGATGCGCTGGCATCAGCTGCCTACGAAGGGGATGGCTTTGGCAGTACATGAGGATGCGGTTACGTACTTAACCTGCGTAGAGTTGTGATCCCGTTGCCGGAGGAATGTCGCCCAAAGGGTGTCTTGCGGGACGCCGAGAAGTTAGACATGCTGAAGCGTCTGTGCCTCTCTCCTGGGGGGTATTTGGGTTATGCACATATGCCCTTTGGCCACTTTGTTTTCTTGTTTGGGAATGTGCAATGCGAAAGTGTTTCTCCGAGAGGGCATGATGCGGCCAGCCCTTGTGGCACGCAGGAGTTTTGGACAGCTAGTGGTTTATCTGGAGCAGTCCGTTGGCGGAGCAGAGATGCGTTCAGTGTTCTGATGCCAGGTGCACTGCCGTGGACAGCCAATGTGCCCTTTGAAGCTTGCAGGTCCCCTCGCGAAGCAGAGTTCTTCCGTTGGAAATCGGTCTGTGTTCCTCGGGGAGAGTGCCTTTGATCTCTGTGAGGTTCTCGGTAGTGTCACTCTGTCAGTGAAGAAGTGCCAGGATGCATGGGGTATGGGCAGTGTCATCAAAGCACTCGTGTTTGCGGTCTGCCATCCCTGGTATAGAGTGACCCCGTGTTTGAATGATGTCTGTGGCTTCCACTAGGTTCGACTTACCCGGTGGGCAGGAGGAGGGCACGTAGGACAACACTTTCAAGAATTTGAGCATTTCCTCTGGGTTCAGGGCCGCCTAACCTGCTGGCTGGGTGTTGGCAACAGGTGCCCGGGAAGCTAGCCTAGTTTCCGCAGTTGGGTTTGAACGTGGGTCTTGGTTACTGAAACCCAGCACTTCCTGTGGTGGGCATTCCCATGGGTCCTCGGAAAGTGATTCGGCATAGTTGGCAACAATTGGCTGTTGGGCCGAATTTCGTTAGCCCCTTGAGAGGTGCCGGGCTGCATCTTACCTGTGGCCAGTCGCAGGTCGGCCCGCCCATAGGAGGTTTTCTTGCTCCTAAAAATGATGGGAGTGGCCCCAAGAGCACATTACATATTCCACTAGGTTGCAGGATTTCTGGGTCCATCTATATGTTACACCCACGGCCGGAAAGCAGGTCTCGTCAGGTGTTTGTGCGTTGGTCAGAAGGCTTGGCTGTGGAAGAGTGGAAGTCCGTGGCCTATTTCAAAACCCCCTGGGTTTCAAAGTTCACATTCAGTCTGTTGAAGCTTGAAGATGTCTTTCTCCATTCAGTGGGGGGGTCCAAATCCAGGGCGCTGTGTATAAACTCTGGATTTTATGGTTGGAGGTCTCAGGAGAGGGCCACAGGGACACACAGAGACCAAGATGCGGATTCACAGGCACACAAAGAAGCTCAGAAGCGCGTCCTCGTGTGCAGTAACAGTCACACACACACACACATGCGTGAAAACAAAAATATACCCTCTCACGTACCGGCCAACGTACATGCCTTACTTCCTGCAGTCGTGCTGTCAGAAAAACATTGAGTTCTCTATAAAGGTAGACGTCCTTGGGAGGCAGGGTCCGAGCTCAAGCCCAGGTAAAAATTCTCATGAATCATGATCTCTGAGTACACCGGTCCAATTCTGAAACCTGCCTGATTTATGTCCAGTTATCAGGTGCAGCTGCTGGACAAGGCTGGCCGTCAGCAAAGCCAAGAAGACCTACGCGTTGGCTGATGACTGCAGGTGCTAAGGAAAAGTGGAAAAATGACGCGGGGGCATGTTGCTACACGTGGCTCTGGCTAACTCAGGAAGGTAGGCTTTCACCCACCCTAAGATGTGCCATTGGATATGAGGTTTTCCTCAGACGGTCCCAGTGGCTGCAAGAGTTGACTGACTGTTGCTCTTTCTGAGTGGCCTGAGGGCTGTGGATTCCCCAGGGTTTTGGAGTACTCCGAGGTCATCTCTCCTCTTCAGACCCCCACGGCATGCCCAGCTGTTTTCTGCAGCGTCCCAGCCTGTGCTTAGCTCGATGATGACACCCTTGTATGCATTCCTTGGAAAATCTGAACAAAATGAGTGAGAACACTCTACCGTCTCCTCATCGGATCTGAGGTCCAGCACGTTTCGTCTCTCGGGGGTAGGGGAGAGTGAGGAGTGAGGGCCAGCGTCCCCTTGTGACCTGCATGGAAACACACACCAGGGTTCCAGAAATCGAGGTGCTCCTATCTGGGGGTCCACTGTGTCTGCCCATAAGCTGGGTCATCTACGCATATTAGGTCCCTGCTGAAAAACCGTTGAGGGCATGCGAGGGGGAAGGCTCTCCTGCTGGTCTTCAGAGTCGGAGTGTGTGCTGGTGTAGGCCCAGTAAGCTTGCAGCTTGGAAAGGTGTGCTTTGGCCAGGATCGCGTTTGTGCTTGCAGCTTCGGGGGCTATTTCTGGAAGCCAAAATGAGGAAGCGTCCCTGGTTGGAGCCTGGAGCCTCAGGCCAGGCCTGTGTCCCTCCCTGTCATTTGTTTTGGCGCATTGAAGTTCTTTAGTGCCCGGTGGGGATGGAGCAGTGGGTGGGTGTGGGCTGGGGTTGGTTTTCAACGGAAGGGAGCTGATGGATTAGGGCTAGGTATTGCCCATGTCAGCTACTCCACTGCAGTTCCCGACAGAGTTTTGGCACGAAGTGGGTCATCGTGGTGTGGGGTTAGGACCGAGTGCTGCATTTAAGCCTGCGTGGTGGCTGCTAGCCTACAGAAGATGGTAAGGCATCATGAGGACACGTCCTGTGTGATGTCGTGGGATGGGCTGTCCTGATTGGGTTGCAGGAGCAGGCCATGTCTTCCGAAGAATGCATACTGTTCGTGATGCACTGGCATCAGCTGCCTACGAAGGGGATGGCTTTGGCAGTACATGAGGATGCGGTTACGTACTTAACCTGCGTAGAGTTGTGATCCCGTTGCCGGAGGAATGTCGCCCAAAGGGTGTCTTGCGGGACGCCGAGAAGTTAGACATGCTGAAGCGTCTGTGCCTCTCTCCTTGGAGGTATTTGGGTTATGTGCACATGACCTTTGGCCACTTTGTTTCCTTGTTTGGGAATGTGGAAAGCGAAAGTGTTTCTCCGAGCGGGCATGATGCGGCCAGCCCTTGTGGCACACAGGAGTTTTGGACAGCTAGTGGTTTATCTGGAGCAGTCCGTTGGCAGAGCAGAGATGCGTTCAGTGTTCTGATGCCAGGTGCACTGCGGTGGACAGCCACTGTGCCCTTTGAAGCTTGCAGGTCCCCTCGCGAAGCAGAGTTCTTCCGTTGGAAATCGGTCTGTGTTCCTCGGGGAGAGTGCCTTTGATCTCTGTGAGGTTCTCTGTAGTGTCACTCTGTCAGTGAAGAAGTGCCAGGATGCATGGGGTATGGTCAGTGTCATCAAAGCAGTCGTGTTTGCGGTCTGCCATCCCTGGTACACAGTGACCTCGTGTTTGAATGATGTCTGTGGCTTCCAGTAGGTTCGACTTACCCGGTGGGCAGGAGGAGGGCACGTAGGACAACACTTTCAAGAATTTGAGCATTTCCTCCGGGTTCAGGGCCGCCTAACCTGCTGGCTGAGTGCTGGTAACACGTGCCCGGGAAGCTAGCCTAGTTTCCACAGTGGGGTTTGAACGTGGGTCTTGGTTACTGAAACCCAGCACTTCCTGTGGTGGGCATTCCCATGGGTCCTCGGAAAGTGATTTGGCATAGTTGGCAACAATTGGCTGTTGGGCCGAATTTCGTTAGCCCCTTGAGAGGTGCTGGGCTGCATCTTACCTGTAGCCAGTCGCAGGTCGGCCCGCCAATAGGACGTTTTCTTGCTCCTAAAAATGATGGGAGTTGCCCCAAGTACACATTACATATTCCACTAGGTTGCAGGATTTCTGGTTCCATCTATATGTTACACCCACGGCCGGAAAGCAGGTCTCGTCAGGTGTTTGTGCGTTGGTCAGAAGGCTTGGCTGTGGAAGAGTGGAAGTCCGTGGCCTATTTCAAAACCCCCTGGGTTTCAAAGTTCACATTCAGTCTCTTGAAGCTTGAAGAGGACTTTCTCCATTCAGTGGGGGGGTCCAAATCCAGGGCGCTGTGTATAAACTCTGGCTTTTATGGTTGGAGGTCTCAGGAGAGGGCCACAGGGACACACAGAGACCAGGATGCGGATTCACAGGCACACAAAGAAGCCCAGAAGCACGTCCTCGTGTGCAGTAACAGTCACACACACACACATGCGTGAAAACAAGAATATACCCTCTCACGTACCGGCCAACGTACATGCCTTACTTCCTGCAGTCGTGCTGTCAGACAAACATTGAGTTCTCTGTAAAGGTAGACGTCCTTGGGAGGCAGGGTCCGAGCTCAAGCCCAGGTAAAAATTCTCATGAATCATGATCTCTGAGTACACCGGTCCAATTCTGAAACCTGCCTGATTTATGTCCAGTTCTCATGTGCAGCTGCTGGACAAGGCTGGCCGTCGGCAAAGCCAAGAAGACCTACGCGTTGGCTGATGACTGCAGGTGCTAAGGAAAAGTGGAAAAATGACGCGGGGGCATGTTGCTACGCGTGGCTCTGGCTAACTCAGGAAGGTAGGCTTTCACCCACCCTAAGATGTGCCATTGGATATGAGGTTTTTCTCAGACGGTCCCAGTGGCTGCAAGAGTGGATTGACTGTTGCTCTTTCTGAGTGGCCTGAGGGCTGTGGATTCCCCAGGGTTTTGGAGTACTCCGAGGTCATCTCTCCTCTTCAGACCCCCACGGCATGCCTGGTTGTGTTCTGCAGCATCCCAGCCTGTGCTTGGATCGATGATGACACCCTTGTATGCATTCCTTGGAAAATCTGAACAAAATGAGTGAGAACACTCTACCGTCTCCTCATCGAATCTGAGGTCCAGCACGTTTCGTCTCTCGGGGGTAGGGGAGAGTGAGGAGTGAGGTCCAGCGTCCCCTTCTGACCTGCATGCAAACACACACCAGGGTTCCAGAAATCGAGGTGCTCCTATCTGGGGGTCCACTGTGTCTGCCCATAAGCTGGGTCATCTACGCATATTAGGTCCCTGCTGAAAGACCGTTGAGGGCATGCGAGGGGGAAGGCTCTCCTGCTGGTCTTCAGAGTCGGAGTGTGTGCTGGTGTAGGCCCAGTATGCTTGCAGCTTGATAAGGTGTGCTTTGGCCAGGATCGCGTTTGTGCTTGCAGCTTCGGGGGCTATTTCTGGAAGCCAAAATGAGGAAACGTCCCTGGTTGGAGCCTGGAGCCTCAGGCCAGGCCTGTGTCCCTCCCTGTCATTTGTTTTGGCACACTGAAGTTCTTTAGTGCCCGGTGGGGATGGAGCAGTGGGTGGGTGTGGGCTGGCGTTGGTCTTCAACGGAAGGGAGCTGATGGATTAGGGCTAGGTATTGCCCATGCCGGCTACTCCACTGCAGTTCCCGACAGAGTTTTGTCACGAAGTGGGTCATCGTGGAGTGGGGTTAGGACCGAGTGCTGCATTTAAACCTGTGTGGTGGCTGCTAGCCTGAAGAAGGTGGTAAGGCATCATGAGGACACGTCCTGTGTGATGTCGTGGGATGGGCTGTCATGATTGGGTTGCAGGAGCTGGCCACGTCTTCCCAAGAATGCGTGCTGTTCGTGATGCGCTGGCATCAGCTGCCTATGAAGGGGATGGCTTTGGCAGTACATGAGGATGCGGTTACGTACTTAACCTGCGTAGAGTTGTGATCCCGTTGCCGGAGGAATGTCGCCCAAAGTGTGTCTTGCGGGACGCTGAGTAGTTAGACATGCTGAAGCGTCTGTGCTCTCTCCTTGGGGGTATTTGGGTTATGCGCACATGCCCTTTGGCCACTTTGTTTCCTTATTTGGGAATGTGCAAAGCGAAAGTGTTTCTCCGAGAGGGCATGATGCGGCCAGCCCTTGTGGCACGCAGGAGTTTTGGACAGCTAGTGGTTTATCTGGAGCAGTCCGTTGGCGGAGCAGAGATGCGTTCAGTGTCTGATGCCAGGTGCACTGCCGTGGACAGCCACTGTGCATTTTGAAGCGTGCAGGTCCCCTCGCGAAGCAGAGTTCTTCCGTTGGAAATCGGTCTGTGTTCCTCGGGGAGAGTGCCTTTGATCTCTGTGAGGTTCTCGGTAGTGTCACTCTGTCAGTAATGAAGTGCCAGAATGCATGGGGTATGGTCAGTGTCATCAAAGCAGTCGTGTTTGCGGTCTGCCATCCCTGGTATAGAGTGACCCCGTGTTTGAATGATGTCTGTGGCTTCCAGTAGGTTCGACTTACCCGGTGGGCAGGAGGAGGGCACGTAGGACAACACTTACAAGAATTTGAGCGTTTCCTCCGGGTTCAGGGCCGCCTAACCTGCTGGCTGAGTGCTGGCAACACGTGCCTGGGAAGCTAGCCTAGTTTCCGCAGTTGGGTTTGAACGTGGGTCTTGGTTACTGAAACCCAGCACTTCCTGTGGTGGGCATTCCCATGGGTCCTCGGAAAGTGATTTGGCATAGTTGGCAACAATTGGCTGTTGGGCCGAATTTCGTTAGCCCCTTGAGAGGTGCTGGGATGAATCTTACCTGTAGCCAGTCACAGGTCGGCCCGCCCCTAGGAGGTTTTCTTGCTCCTAAAAATGATGGGAGTGGCCCCAAGTGCACATTACATATTCCACTAGGTTGCAGGATTTCTGGGTCCATCTATATGTTACACCCACGGCCGGAAAGCAGGTCTCGTCAGGTGTTTGTGCGTTGGTCAGAAGGCTTGGCTGTGGAAGAGTGGAAGTCCGTGGCCTATTTCAAAACCCCCTGGGTTTCAAAGTTCACATTCAGTCTGTTGAAGCTTGAAGAGGTCTTTCTCCATTCAGTTCGGGGGTCCAAATCCAGGGCGCTGTGTATAAACTCTGGCTTTTATGGTTGGAGGTCTCAGGAGAGGGCCACAGGGACACACAGAGACCAAGATGCGGATTCAGAGGCACACAAAGAAGCCCAGAAGCGTGTCCTCGTGTGCAGTAACAGTCACACACACACACATGCGTGAAAACAAAAATATACCCTCTCACGTACCGGCCAACGTACATGCCTTACTTCCTGCAGTCGTGCTGTCAGAAAAACATTGAGTTCTCTGTAAAGGTAGACGTCCTTGGGAGGCAGGGTCCGAGCTCACGCCCAGGTAAAAATTCTCATGAATCATGATCTCTGAGTACACCGGTCCAATTCTGAAACCTGCCTGATTTATGTCCAGTTCTCAGGTGCAGCTGCTGGACAAGGCTGGCCGTCGGCAAAGCCAAGAAGACCTACGCGTTGGCTGATGACTGCAGGTGCTAAGGAAAAGTGGAAAAATGACGCGGGGGCATGTTGCTACGCGTGGCTCTGGCTAACTCAGGAAGGTAGGCTTTCACCCACCCTAAGATGTGCCATTGGATATGAGGTTTTTCTCAGACGGTCCCAGTGGCTGCAAGAGTGGATTGACTGTTGCTCTTTCTGAGTGGCCTGAGGGCTGTGGATTCCCCAGGGTTTTGGAGTACTCCGAGGTCATCTCTCCTCTTCAGACCCCCACGGCATGCCTGGTTGTGTTCTGCAGCATCCCAGCCTGTGCTTGGATCGATGATGACACCCTTGTATGCATTCCTTGGAAAATCTGAACAAAATGAGTGAGAACACTCTACCGTCTCCTCATCGAATCTGAGGTCCAGCACGTTTCGTCTCTCGGGGGTAGGGGAGAGTGAGGAGTGAGGGCCAGCGTCCCCTTCTAACCTGCATGCAAACACACACCAGGGTTCCAGAAATCGAGGTGCTCCTATCTGGGGGTCCACTGTGTCTGCCCATAAGCTGGGTCATCTACGCATATTAGGTCCCTGCTGAAAGACCGTTGAGGGCATGCGAGGGGGAAGGCTCTCCTGCTGGTCTTCAGAGTCGGAGTGTGTGCTGGTGTAGGCCCAGTATGCTTGCAGCTTGGAAAGGTGTGCTTTGGCCAGGATCGCGTTTGTGCTTGCAGCTTCGGGGGCTATTTCTGGAAGCCAAAATGAGGAAACGTCCCTGGTTGGAGCCTGGAGCCTCAGGCCAGGCCTGTGTCCCTCCCTGTCATTTGTTTTGGCACATTGAAGTTCTTTAGTGCCCGGTGGGGATGGAGCAGTGGGTGGGTGTGGGCTGGCGTTGGTCTTCAACGGAAGGGAGCTGATGGATTAGGGCTAGGTATTGCCCATGCCGGCTACTCCACTGCAGTTCCCGACAGAGTTTTGGCACGAACTGGGTCATCGTGGAGTGGGGTTAGGACCGAGTGCTGCATTTAAACCTGTGTGGTGGCTGCTAGCCTGAAGAAGGTGGTAAGGCATCATGAGGACACGTCCTGTGTGATGTCGTGGGATGGGCTGTCATGATTGGGTTGCAGGAGCTGGCCACGTCTTCCCAAGAATGCGTGCTGTTCGTGATGCGCTGGCATCAGCTGCCTATGAAGGGGATGGCTTTGGCAGTACATGAGGATGCGGTTACGTACTTAACCTGCGTAGAGTTGTGATCCCGTTGCCGGAGGAATGTCGCCCAAAGTGTGTCTTGCGGGACGCTGAGTAGTTAGACATGCTGAAGCGTCTGTGCTCTCTCCTTGGGGGTATTTGGGTTATGCGCACATGCCCTTTGGCCACTTTGTTTCCTTATTTGGGAATGTGCAAAGCGAAAGTGTTTCTCCGAGAGGGCATGATGCGGCCAGCCCTTGTGGCACGCAGGAGTTTTGGACAGCTAGTGGTTTATCTGGAGCAGTCCGTTGGCGGAGCAGAGATGCGTTCAGTGTCTGATGCCAGGTGCACTGCCGTGGACAGCCACTGTGCATTTTGAAGCGTGCAGGTCCCCTCGCGAAGCAGAGTTCTTCCGTTGGAAATCGGTCTGTGTTCCTCGGGGAGAGTGCCTTTGATCTCTGTGAGGTTCTCGGTAGTGTCACTCTGTCAGTAATGAAGTGCCAGAATGCATGGGGTATGGTCAGTGTCATCAAAGCAGTCGTGTTTGCGGTCTGCCATCCCTGGTATAGAGTGACCCCGTGTTTGAATGATGTCTGTGGCTTCCAGTAGGTTCGACTTACCCGGTGGGCAGGAGGAGGGCACGTAGGACAACACTTTCAAGAATTTGAGCATTTCCTCCGGGTTCAGGGCCGCCTAACCTGCTGGCTGAGTGCTGGTAACACGTGCCCGGGAAGCTAGCCTAGTTTCCACAGTGGGGTTTGAACGTGGGTCTTGGTTACTGAAACCCAGCACTTCCTGTGGTGGGCATTCCCATGGGTCCTCGGAAAGTGATTTGGCATAGTTGGCAACAATTGGCTGTTGGGCCGAATTTCGTTAGCCCCTTGAGAGGTGCCGGGCTGCATCTTACCTTTAGCCAGTCGCAGGTCGGCGCGCCCATAGGACGTTTTCTTGCTCCTAAAAATGATGGGAGTTGCCCCAAGTACACATTACATATTCCACTAGGTTGCAGGATTTCTGGGTCCATCTATATGTTACACCCACGGCCGGAAAGCAGGTCTCGTCAGGTGTTTGTGCGTTGGTCAGAAGGCTTGGCTGTGGAAGAGTGGAAGTCCGTGGCCTATTTCAAAACCCCCTGGGTTTCAAAGTTCACATTCAGTCTCTTGAAGCTTGAAGAGGTCTTTCTCCATTCAGTGGGGGGGTCCAAATCCAGGGCGCTGTGTATAAACTCTGGCTTTTATGGTTGGAGGTCTCAGGAGAGGGCCACAGGGACACACAGAGACCAACATGCGGATTCAGAGGCACACAAAGAAGGCCACAAGTGCGTCCTTGTGGTCAGTAACAGTCATACACGCACACATGCGTGAAAACAAAAATATACCCTTTCATGTACCGGCCAACGCACATGCATTACTTCCTGCAGTCGTGCTGTCAGAAAACATTGAGTTCTCTGTAAAGGTAGACGTCCTTGGGAGGCAGGGTCCGAGCTCAAGCCCAGGTAAAAATTCTCATGAATCATGATCTCTGAGTACACCGGTCCAATTCTGAAACCTGCCTGATTTATGTCCAGTTCTCAGGTGCAGTTGCTGGACAAGGCTGGCCGTCGGCAAAGCCAAGAAGACCTACGCGTTGTCTGATGACTGCAGGTGCTAAGGAAAAGTGGAAAAATGATGCGGGGGCATGTTGCTACGCGTGGCTCTGGCTAACTCAGGAAGGTAGGCTTTCACCCACCCTAAGATGTGCCATTGCATATGAGGTTTTTCTCAGACGGTCCCAGTGGCTGCAAGAGTGGACTGACTGTTGCTCTTTCTGAGTGGCCTGAGGGCTGTGGATTCCCCAGGGTTTTGGAGTACTCCGAGGTCATCTCTCCTCTTCAGACCCCCACGACATGCCCGGCTGTTTTCTGCAGCGTCCCAGACTGTTGTTGGATCGATGATGACACCCTTGTATGCATTCCTTGGAAAATCTGAACAAAATGAGTGAGAACACTCTACCGTCTCCTCATCGAATCTGAGGTCCAGCACATTTCGTCTCTCGGGGGTAGGGGAGAGTGAGGAGTGAGGGCCAGCGTCCCCTTCTGACCTGCATGCAAACACACACCAGGGTTCCAGAATTCGAGGTGCTCCTATCTGGGGGTCCACTGTGTCTGCCCATAAGCTGGGTCATCTACGCATATTAGGTCCCTGCTGAAAGACCGTTGAGGGCATGCGAGGGGGAAGGCTCTCCTGCTGGTCTTCAGAGTCGGAGTGTGTGCTGGTGTAGGCCCAGTAAGCTTGCAGCTTGGAAAGGTGTGCTTTGGCCAGGATCACGTTTGTGCTTGCAGCTTCGGGGGCTATTTCTGGAAGCCAAAATGAGGAAGCGTCCCTGGTTGGAGCCTGGAGACTCAGGCCAGGCCTGTGTCCCTCCCTGTCATTTGTTTTGGCGCATTGAAGTTCTTTAGTGCCCGGTGGGGATGGAGAAGTGGGTGGGTGTGGGCTGGGGTTGGTCTTCAATGGAAGGGAGCTGATGGATTAGGGCTAGGTATTGCCCATGTCGGCTACTCCACTGCAGTTCCCGACAGAGTTTTGGCACGAAGTGGGTCATCGTGGAGTGGGGTTAGGACCGAGTGCTGCATTTAAGCCTGCATGGTGGCTGGTAGCCTGCAGAAGATGGTAAGGCATCATGAGGACACGTCCTGTGTGATGTCGTGGGATGGGCTGTCATGATTGGGTTGCAGGAGCTGGCCACGTCTTCCCAAGAATGCGTGCTGTTCGTGATGCGCTGGCATCAGCTGCCTACGAAGGGGATGGCTTTGGCAGTACATGAGGATGCGGTTACGTACTTAACCTGCGTAGAGTTGTGATCCCGTTGCCGGAGGAATGTCGCCCAAAGGGTGTCTTGCGGGACGCCGAGAAGTTAGACATGCTGAAGCGTCTGTGCCTCTCTCCTTGGGGGTATTTGGGTTATGCACATATGCCCATTGGCCACTTTGTTTCCTTGTTTGGGAATGTGCAAAGTGAAAGTGTTTCTCCAAGAGGGCATGATGCGGCCAGCCCGTGTGGCACGCAGGAGTTTTGAACAGCTAGAGGTTTATCTGGAGCAGTCCCTTGGCGGAGCAGAGATGCGTTCAGTGTTGCGATGCCAGGTGTGCTGCCGTGGACAGCCACTGTGCCCTTTGAAGCTTACAACTCCCCTCGCGAAACAGAGTTCTTCCGTTGGAAATCGGTCTGTCATCCTTGGGGAGAGTGCCTTTGATCTTTGTGAGGTTCTCGGTAGTGTCACTCTGTCAGTGGAGAAGTGCCACGATGCATGGGGTAGGGTCAGAGTCATCAAAGCAGTCATGCTTGCGGTCTGTCCTACCTGGTATAGAGTGACCACGTGTTTGCATGATGTCTGTGGCTTCCAGTAGAGTCGAGTTGCCCTGTGGGCAGGAGGAGGGCACGTAGGATGACGCTGTCAAGAATTTGAGCGTTTCCTCCGGTTTCAGGGCCGCCAAACCTGCTGGCTGGGTGCTGGCAACACGTACCCACGAAGGTAGCCTAGTTTCCGCAGTGGGGTTTGAACGTGGGTCTCGGTTGCTGAAGCCCACCACTTCCTGTGGTGGGCATACCCATGGGTCCTCGGAAAGTGATTTGGCGTAGTTGGCAACAATTGGCAGTTGGGCCGAATTTCGTTAGCCCCTTGAGAGGTGCCGGGCTGCATGTTGACTATAGCCAGTCGCAGGTCGGCCCGCCCATAGGAGGTTTCCTTGCTCCCGAAAATGATGGGAGTGGCCCCAAGTGCACATTAGATATTCTACTGGGTGGCAGGATTTCCAGGTCCATGTATATGTTACACCCACGGCCGGAAGGCAGGTCTCGTCAGGTGTTTGTGCTTTGGCCAGAAAGCTTGGCTGTGGACGAGTGGAAGTCCGTGGCCTATTTCAAAACCACCTGGGTTTCAAAGTTCACATTCAGTCTCTTGAAGCTTGAAGGGGTCTTTCTCCATTCAGTGCGAGGCTCCAAATCCAGGGTGCTGTGTATAAACTCTGGCTTTTATGGTTGGAGGTCTCAGGAGAGGGCCACAGGGACACACAGAGACCAAGATGCGGATTCACAGGCACACAAAGAAGCCCACAAGCGCGTCCCCGTGTGCAGTAACAGTCACACATGCGCACTTGCGTGAAAACAAAAATATACTCTCTCACGTACCGGCCAACGTACATGCCCTACTTCTTGCAGTCGTGCTGTCAGACAAACATTGAGTTCTCTGTAAAGGTAGACGTCCTTGGGAGGCAGGGTCCGAGCTCAAGCCCAGGTAAAAATTCTCATGAATCATGATCTCTGAGTACACCGGTCCAATTCTGAAGCCTGCCTTCTTTATGTCCAGTTATCAGGTGGTGCAGCTGCCGGACAAGGCTGGCCGTCGGCAAAGACAAGAAGACCTACGCGTTGGCTGATGACTGCAGGTGCTAAGGAAAAGTGGAAAAATGACGTGAGGGCATGTTTCTACACGTGGCTCTGGCTAACTCAGGAAGGTAGGCTTTCACCCACCCTAAGATGTGCCATTGGATATGAGGTTTTCCTCAGACGGTCCCAGTGGATGCAAGAGTGGATTGACTGTTGCTCTTTCTGAGTGGCCTGAGGGCTGTGGATTCCCCAGGGTTTTGGAGTACTACGAGGTCATGTCTCCTCTTCAGACCCCCACGGCATGCCCGGTTGTGTTCTGCAGCGTCCCAGCCTGTGCTTGGATCGATGATGACACCCTTGTATGCATTCCTTGGAAATCTGAACAAAATGAGTGAGAACACTCTACCGTCTCCTCATCGAATCTGAGGTCCAGCACGTTTCGTCTCTCGGGGGTAGGGGAGAGTGAGGAGTGAGGGCCAGCGTCCCCTTCTGACCTGCATGCAAACACCCAGCAGGGTTCCAGAATTCGAGGTGCTGCTATCTGGGGGTCCACTGTGTCTGCCCATAAGCTGAGTCATCTATGCATATTAGGTCCCTGCTGAAAGACCGTTGAGGGCATGCGAGGGGGAAGGCTCTCCTGCTGGTCTTCAGAGTCGGAGTGTGTGCTGGTGTAGGCCCAGTAAGCTTGCAGCTTGGGAAGGTGTGCTTTGGCCAGGATCACGCTTTGTGCATGCAGCTTCGGGGGCTATTTCTGGAAGCCAAAATGAGGAAGCTTCCCTGGTTGGAGCCTGGAGCCTCAGGCCAGGCCTGTGTCCCTCCCTGTCATTTGTTTTGGTGCGTCGAAGTCCTTTAGTGCCCGGTGGGGATGGAGCAGTGGATGGGTGTGGGCTGGGGTTGGTCTTCAACGGAAGGGTGTTGATGGATTAGGCCTAGGTATTGCCCATGTCAGCAATTCCACTGCAGCTCCCGGCACAGTTGAGGCACTAAGTGGGTCATCATGGAATGGGGTTAGGACCGAGTGCTGCATTTAAGCCGGCGTGGTGACTGCTGGTCTGGAGAAGATGGTAAGGCATCATGAGGACATGTCCTGTGTGATGTCGTGGGATGGGCTGTCATGATTGTGTTGCAGGCGCTGGCCACGTCTTCCCAAGAATGTGTCCTGTTTGTGATGGGCTGGGATCAGCTGCCTCTGAAGGGGATGGCTTTGGCAGTACATGAGGATGCGGTTAGGTACTTAAACTGCATAGAGTTGTGATCCCGTTGCCGGAGGAATGTGGCCCAAAGTGTGTCTTGCGGGACGTAGAGAAATTAGACATGCTGAAGCGTCTGTGCCACTCTCCTTGGGGGTATTTGAGTTATGCGTACATGCCCTTTGGCCACTTTGTCTCCTTGTTTGGGAATATGCAAAATGAAAGTGTTTCTCCGAGAGGGCATGATGCGGCCAGCCCGTGTGGCACGCAGGAGTTTTGAACAGCTAGAGGTTTATCTGGAGCAGTCCCTTGGCGGAGCAGAGATGCGTTCAGTGTTGCGATGCCAGGTGTGCTGCCGTGGACAGCCACTGTGCCCTTTGAAGCTTACAACTCCCCTCGCGAAACAGAGTTCTTCCGTTGGAAATCGGTCTGTCGTCCTCGGGGAGAGTGCCTTTGATCTTTGTGAGGTTCTCGGTAGTGTCACTCTGTCAGTGGAGAAGTGCCACGATGCATGGGGTAGGGTCAGAGTCATCAAAGCAGTCATGCTTGCGGTCTGTCCTACCTGGTATAGAGTGACCACGTGTTTGCATGATGTCTGTGGCTTCCAGTAGAGTCGAGTTGCCCTGTGGGCAGGAGGAGGGCACGTAGGATGATGCTGTCAAGAATTTGAGCGTTTCCTCCGGGTTCAGGGCCGCCAAACCTGCTGGCTGGGTGCTGGCAACACGGGCCGAGGAAGGTTGCCTAGTTTCCGCAGTGGGGTTTGAACGTGGGTGTTGGTTGCTGAAGCCCACCACTTCCTGTGGTGGGCATACCCATGGGTCCTCGGAAAGTGATTTGGCGTAGTTGGCAACAATTGGCAGTTGGGCCGAATTTCGTTAGCCCCTTGAGAGGTGCCGGGCTGCATGTTGACTATAGCCAGTCGCAGGTCGGCCCGCCCATAGGAGGTTTCCTTGCTCCCGAAAATGATGGGAGTGGCCCCAAGTGCACATTAGATATTCTACTGGGTGGCAGGATTTCCAGGTCCATGTATATGTTACACCCACGGCCGGAAGGCAGGTCTCGTCAGGTGTTTGTGCTTTGGCCAGAAAGCTTGGCTGTGGAAGAGTGGAAGTCCGTGGCCTATTTCAAAACCCCCTGGGTTTCAAAGTTCACATTCAGTCTCTTGAAGCTTGAAGGGGTCTTTCTCCATTCAGTGCGAGGCTCCAAATCCAGGGTGCTGTGTATAAACTCTGGCTTTTATGGTTGGAGGTCTCAGGAGAGGGCCACAGGGACACACAGAGACCAACATGCGGATTCAGAGGCACACAAAGAAGCCCACAAGCGCGTCCTCGTGTGCAGTAACAGTCACACATGCGCACTTGCGTGAAAACAAAAATATACTCTCTCACGTACCGGCCAACGTACATGCCCTACTTCTTGCAGTCGTGCTGTCAGACAAACATTGAGTTCTCTGTAAAGGTAGACGTCCTTGGGAGGCAGGGTCCGAGCTCAAGCCCAGGTAAAAATTCTCATGAATCATGATCTCTGAGTACACCGGTCCAATTCTGAAGCCTGCCTGCTTTATGTCCAGTTCTCAGGTGCAGCTGCTGGACAAGGCTGGCCGTCGGCAAAGCCAAGAAGACCTACGCGCTGGCTGATGAGTGCAGGTGCTAAGGAAAAGTGGAAAAATGACGTGGGGGCATGTCGCTACGCGTGGATCTTGCTAACTCAGGAAGGTAGGCTTTCACCCACCCTAAGATGTGCCATTGGATATGAGGTTTTCCTCAGACGGTCCCAGTGGCTGCAAGAGTGGATTGACTGTTGCTCTTTCTGAGTGGCCTGAGGGCTGTGGATTCCCCAGGGTTTTGGAGTACTACGAGGTCATGTCTCCTCTTCAGACACCCACGGCATGCCCGGTTGTGTTCTGCAGTGTCCCAGCCTGTGCTTGGATCGATGATGACACCCTTGTATGCATTCCTTGGAAATCTGAACAAAATGAGTGAGAACACTCTTCCGTCTCCTCATCGAATCTGAGGTCCAGCACGTTTCTCTCTCGGGTGTAGGGGAGAGTGAGGAGTGAGGGCCAGCGTCCCCTTCTGACCTGCATGCAAACACCCAGCAGGGTTCCAGAATTCGAGATGCTGCTATCTGGGGGTCCACTGTGTCTGCCCATAAGCTGGGTCATCTACGCATATTAGGTCCCTGCTGAAAGACCGTTGAGGCCATGCGAGGGGGAGGGCTCTACTGCTGGTCTTCAGAGTCGGAGTGTGTGCTGGTGTAGGCCCAGTAAGCTTGCAGCTTGGGAAGGTGTGCTTTGGCCAGGATCACGCTTTGTGCATGCAGCTTCGGGGGCTATTTCTGGAAACCAAAATGAGGAAGCTTCCCTGGTTGGAGCCTGGAGCCTCAGGCCAGGCCTGTGTCCCTCCCTGTCATTTGTTTTGGTGCGTCGAAGTCCTTTAGTGCCCGGTGGGGATGGAGCAGTGGATGGGTGTGGGCTGGGGTTGGTCTTCAATGGAAGGGTGTTGATGGATTAGGCCTAGGTATTGCCCATGTCAGCAATTCCACTGCAGCTCCCGGCACAGTTGAGGCACTAAGTGGGTCATCATGGAGTGGGGTTAGGACCGAGTGCTGCATTTAAGCCGGCGTGGTGACTGCTGGTCTGGAGAAGATGGTAAGGCATCATGAGGACATGTCCTGTGTGATGTCGTGGGATGGGCTGTCATGATTGGGTTGCAGGCGCTGGCCACGTCTTCCCAAGAATGTGTCCTGTTTGTGATGGGCTGGCATGAGCTGCCTCTGAAGGGGATGGCTTTGGCAGTACATGAGGATGCGGTTAGGTACTTAAACTGCATAGAGTTGTGATCCCGTTGCCGGAGGAATGTGGCCCAAAGTGTGTCTTGCGGGACGTAGAGAAATTAGACATGCTGAAGCGTCTGTGCCACTCTCCTTGGGGGTATTTGAGTTATGCGTACATGCCCTTTGGCCACTTTGTCTCCTTGTTTGGGAATATGCAAAGTGAAAGTGTTTCTCCGAGAGGGGATGATGCGGCCAGCCCGTGTGGCACGCAGGAGTTTTGAACAGCTAGAGGTTTATCTGGAGCAGTCCCTTGGCGGAGCAGAGATGCGTTCAGTGTTGCGATGCCAGGTGTGCTGCCGTGGACAGCCACTGTGCCCTTTGAAGCTTACAACTCCCCTCGCGAAACAGAGTTCTTCCATTGGAAATCGGTCTGTCGTCCTCGGGGAGAGTGCCTTTGATCTTTGTGAGGTTCTCGGTAGTGTCACTCTGTCAGTGGAGAAGTGCCACGATGCATGGGGTAGGGTCAGAGTCATCAAAGCAGTCATGCTTGCGGTCTGTCCTACCTGGTATAGAGTGACCACGTGTTTGCATGATGTCTGTGGCTTCCAGTAGAGTCGAGTTGCCCTGTGGGCAGGAGGAGGGCACGTAGGATGACGCTGTCAAGAATTTGAGCGTTTCCTCCGGGTTCAGGGCCGCCAAACCTGCTGGCTGGGTGCTGGCAACACGTGCCCAGGAAGGTTGCCTAGTTTCCGCAGTGGGGTTTGAACGTGGGTGTTGGTTGCTGAAGCCCACCACTTCCTGTGGTGGGCATACCCATGGGTCCTCGGAAAGTGATTTGGCGTAGTTGGCAACAATTGGCAGTTGGGCCGAATTTCGTTAGCCCCTTGAGAGGTGCCGGGCTGCATGTTGACTATAGCCAGTCGCAGGTCGGCCCGCCCATAGGAGGTTTCCTTGCTCCCGAAAATGATGGGAGTGGCCCCAAGTGCACATTAGATATTCTACTGGGTGGCAGGATTTCTAGGTCCATGAATATGTTACACCCACGGCCGGAAGGCAGGTCTCGTCAGGTGTTTGTGCTTTGGCCAGAAAGCTTGGCTGTGGAAGAGTGGAAGTCCGTGGCCTATTTCAAAACCCCCTGGGTTTCAAAGTTCACATTCAGTCTCTTGAAGCTTGAAGGGGTCTTTCTCCATTCAGTGTGAGGCTCCAAATCCAGGGTGCTGTGTATAAACTCTGGCTTTTATGGTTCGAGGTCTCAGGAGAGGGCCACAGGGACACACAGAGACCAACATGCGGATTCAGAGGCACACAAAGAAGCCCACAAGCGCGTCCTCGTGTGCAGTAACAGTCACACATGCGCACTTGCGTGAAAACAAAAATATACTCTCTCACGTACCGGCCAACGTACATGCCCTACTTCTCGCAGTCGTGCTGTCAGACAAACATTGAGTTCTCTGTAAAGGTAGACGTCCTTGGGAGGCAGGGTCCGAGCTCAAGCCCAGGTAAAAATTCTCATGAATCATGATCTCTGAGTACACCGGTCCAATTCTGAAGCCTGCCTGCTTTATGTCCAGTTCTCAGGTGCAGCTGCTGGACAAGGCTGGCCGTCAGCAAAGCCAAGAAGACCTACGCGTTGGCTGATGACTGCAGGTGCTAAGGAAAAGTGGAAAAATAACGTCGGGGCATGTTGCTCCGCGTGGCTCTGGCTAACTCAGGAAGGTAGGCTTTCACCCACCCTAAGATGTGCCATTGGATATGAGGTTTTCCTCAGACGGTCCCAGTGGCTGCAAGAGTGGATTGACTGTTGCTCTTTCTGAGTGGCCTGAGGGCTGTGGATACCCCAGGGTTTTGGAGTACTACGAGGTCATGTCTCCTCTTCAGACCCCCACGGCATGCCCGGTTGTGTTCTGCAGCGTCCCAGCCTGTGCTTGGATCGATGATGACACCCTTGTATGCATTCCTTGGAAATCTGAACAAAATGAGTGAGAACACTCTACCGTCTCCTCATCGAATCTGAGGTCCAGCACGTTTCGTCTCTCGGGCGTAGGGGAGAGTGAGGAGTGAGGGCCAGCGTCCCCTTCTGACCTGCATGCAAACACCCAGCAGGGTTCCAGAATTCGAGGTGCTGCTATCTGGGGGTCCACTGTGTCTGCCCATAAGCTGGGTCATCTACGCATATTAGGTCCCTGCTGAAAGACCGTTGAGGGCATGCGAGGGGGAAGGCTCTCCTGCTGGTCTTCAGAGTCGGAGTGTGTGCTGGTGTAGGCCCAGTAAGCTTGCAGCTTGGGAAGGTGTGCTTTGGCCAGGATCACGCTTTGTGCATGCAGCTTCGGGGGCTATTTCTGGAAACCAAAATGAGGAAGCTTCCCTGGTTGGAGCCTGGAGCCTCAGGCCATGCCTGTGTCACTCCCTGTCATTTGTTTTGGTGCGTCGAAGTCCTTTAGTGCCCGGTGGGGATGGAGCAGTGGATGGGTGTGGGCTGGGGTTGGTCTTCAATGGAAGGGTGTTGATGGATTAGGCCTAGGTATTGCCCATGTCAGCAATTCCACTGCAGCTCCCGGCACAGTTGAGGCACTAAGTGGGTCATCATGGAGTGGGGTTAGGACCGAGTGCTGCATTTAAGCCGGCGTGGTGACTGCTGGTCTGGAGAAGATGGTAAGGCATCATGAGGACATGTCCTGTGTGATGTCGTGGATGGGCTGTCATGATTGTGTTGCAGGCGCTGGCCACGTCTTCCCAAGAATGTGTCCTGTTTGTGATGGGCTGGCATCAGCTGCCTCTGAAGGGGATGGCTTTGGCAGTACATGAGGATGCGGTTAGGTACTTAAACTGCATAGAGTTGTGATCCCGTTGCCGGAGGAATGTGGCCCAAAGTGTGTCTTGCGGGACGTAGAGAAATTAGACATGCTGAAGCGTCTGTGCCACTCTCCTTGGGGGTATTTGAGTTATGCGTACATGCCCTTTGGCCACTTTGTCTCCTTGTTTGGGAATATGCAAAGTGAAAGTGTTTCTCCGAGAGGGCATGATGCGGCCAGCCCGTGTGGCACGCAGGAGTTTTGAACAGCTAGAGGTTTATCTGGAGCAGTCCCTTGGCGGAGCAGAGATGCGTTCAGTGTTGCGATGCCAGGTGTGCTGCCGTGGACAGCCACTGTGCCCTTTGAAGCTTACAACTCCCCTCGCGAAACAGAGTTCTTCCGTTGGAAATCGGTCTGTCGTCCTCGGGGAGAGTGCCTTTGATCTTTGTGAGGTTCTCGGTAGTGTCACTCTGTCAGTGGAGAAGTGCCACGATGCATGGGGTAGGGTCAGAGTCATCAAAGCAGTCATGCTTGCGGTCTGTCCTACCTGGTATAGAGTGACCACGTGTTTGCATGATGTCTGTGGCTTCCAGTAGAGTCGAGTTGCCCTGTGGGCAGGAGGAGGGCACGTAGGATGACGCTGTCAAGAATTTGAGCATTTCCTCCGGGTTCAGGGCCGCCAAACCTGCTGGCTGGGTGCTGGCAACACGTGCCCACGAAGGTAGCCTAGTTTCCGCAGTGGGGTTTGAACGTGGGTCTCGGTTGCTGAAGCCCACCACTTCCTGTGGTGGGCATACCCATGGGTCCTCGGAAAGTGATTTGGCGTAGTTGGCAACAATTGGCAGTTGGGCCGAATTTCGTTAGCCCCTTGAGAGGTGCCGGGCTGCATGTTGACTATAGCCAGTCGCAGGTCGGCCCGCCCATAGGAGGTTTCCTTGCTCCCGAAAATGATGGGAGTGGCCCCAAGTGCACATTAGATATTCTACTGGGTGGCAGGATTTCCAGGTCCATGTATATGTTACACCCACGGCCGGAAGGCAGGTCTCGTCAGGTGTTTGTGCTTTGGCCAGAAAGCTTGGCTGTGGAAGAGTGGAAGTCCGTGGCCTATTTCAAAACCCCCTGGGTTTCAAAGTTCACATTCAGTCTCTTGAAGCTTGAAGGGGTCTTTCTCCATTCAGTGCGAGGCTCCAAATCCAGGGTGCTGTGTATAAACTCTGGCTTTTATGGTTGGAGGTCTCAGGAGAGGGCCACAGGGACACACAGAGACCAACATGCGGATTCAGAGGCACACAAAGAAGCCCACAAGCGCGTCCTCGTGTGCAGTAACAGTCACACATGCGCACTTGCGTGAAAACAAAAATATACTCTCTCACGTACCGGCCAACGTACATGCCCTACTTCTTGCAGTCGTGCTGTCAGACAAACATTGAGTTCTCTGTAAAGGTAGACGTCCTTGGGAGGCAGGGTCCGAGCTCAAGCCCAGGTAAAAATTCTCATGAATCATGATCTCTGAGTACACCGGTCCAATTCTGAAGCCTGCCTGCTTTATGTCCAGTTCTCAGGTGCAGCTGCTGGACAAGGCTGGCCGTCGGCAAAGCCAAGAAGACCTACGCGTTGGCTGATGACTGCAGGTGCTAAGGAAAAGTGGAAAAATGACGTGGGGGCATGTTGCTCCGCGTGGCTCTGGCTAACTCAGGAAGGTAGGCTTTCACCCACCCTAAGATGTGCCATTGGATATGAGGTTTTCCTCAGACGGTCCCAGTGGCTGCAAGAGTGGATTGACTGTTGCTCTTTCTGAGTGGCCTGAGGGCTGTGGATTCCCCAGGGTTTTGGAGTACTACGAGGTCATGTCTCCTCTTCAGACACCCACGGCATGCCCGGTTGTGTTCTGCAGCGTCCCAGCCTGTGCTTGGATCGATGATGACACCCTTGTATGCATTCCTTGGAAATCTGAACAAAATGAGTGAGAACACTCTACCGTCTCCTCATCGAATCTGAGGTCCAGCACGTTTCGTCTCTCGGGGGTAGGGGAGAGTGAGGAGTGAGGGCCAGCGTCCCCTTCTGACCTGCATGCAAACACCCAGCAGGGTTCCAGAATTCGAGGTGCTGCTATCTGGGGGTCCACTGTGTCTGCCCATAAGCTGGGTCATCTATGCATATTAGGTCCCTGCTGAAAGACCGTTGAGGGCATGCGAGGGGGAAGGCTCTCCTGCTGGTCTTCAGAGTCGGAGTGTGTGCTGGTGTAGGCCCAGTAAGCTTGCAGCTTGGGAAGGTGTGCTTTGGCCAGGATCACGCTTTGTGCATGCAGCTTCGGGGGCTATTTCTGGTAGCCAAAATGAGGAAGCTTCCCTGGTTGGAGCCTGGAGCCTCAGGCCAGGCCTGTGTCCCTCCCTGTCATTTGTTTTGGTGCGTCGAAGTCCTTTAGTGCCCGGTGGGGATGGAGCAGTGGATGGGTGTGGGCTGGGGTTGGTCTTCAACGGAGGGGTGTTGATGGATTAGGCCTAGGTATTGCCCATGTCAGCAATTCCACTGCAGCTCCCGGGACAGTTGAGGCACTAAGTGGGTCATCATGGAGTGGGGTTAGGACCGAGTGCTGCATTTAAGCCGGCGTGGTGACTGCTGGTCTGGAGAAGATGGTAAGGCATCATGAGGACATGTCCTGTGTGATGTCGTGGGATGGGCTGTCATGATTGGGTTGCAGGCGCTGGCCACGTCTTCCCAAGAATGTGTCCTGTTTGTGATGGGCTGGCATCAGCTGCCTCTGAAGGGGATGGCTTTGGCAGTACATGAGGATGCGGTTAGGTACTTAAACTGCATAGAGTTGTGATCCCGTTGCCGGAGGAATGTGGCCCAAAGTGTGTCTTGCGGGACGTAGAGAAATTAGACATGCTGAAGCGTCTGTGCCACTCTCCTTGGGGGTATTTGAGTTATGCGTACATGCCCTTTGGCCACTTTGTCTCCTTGTTTGGGAATATGCAAAGTGAAAGTGTTTCTCCGAGAGGGCATGATGCGGCCAGCCCGTGTGGCACGCAGGAGTTTTGAACAGCTAGAGGTTTATCTGGAGCAGTCCCTTGGCGGAGCAGAGATGCGTTCAGTGTTGCGATGCCAGGTGTGCTGCCGTGGACAGCCACTGTGCCCTTTGAAGCTTACAACTCCCCTCGCGAAACAGAGTTCTTCCATTGGAAATCGGTCTGTCGTCCTCGGGGAGAGTGCCTTTGATCTTTGTGAGGTTCTCGGTAGTGTCACTCTGTCAGTGGAGAAGTGCCACGATGCATGGGGTAGGGTCAGAGTCATCAAAGCAGTCATGCTTGCGGTCTGTCCTACCTGGTATAGAGTGACCACGTGTTTGCATGATGTCTGTGGCTTCCAGTAGAGTCGAGTTGCCCTGTGGGCAGGAGGAGGGCACGTAGGATGACGCTGTCAAGAATTTGAGCATTTCCTCCGGGTTCAGGGCCGCCAAACCTGCTGCCTGGGTGCTGGCAACACGTGCCCACGAAGGTAGCCTAGTTTCCGCAGTGGGGTTTGAACGTGGGTCTCGGTTGCTGAAGCCCACCACTTCCTGTGGTGGGCATACCCATGGGTCCTCGGAAAGTGATTTGGCGTAGTTGGCAACAATTGGCAGTTGGGCCGAATTTCGTTAGCCCCTTGAGAGGTGCCGGGCTGCATGTTGACTATAGCCAGTCGCAGGTCGGCCCGCCCATAGGAGGTTTCCTTGCTCCCGAAAATGATGGGAGTGGCCCCAAGTGCACATTAGATATTCTACTGGGTGGCAGGATTTCCAGGTCCATGTATATGTTACACCCACGGCCGGAAGGCAGGTCTCGTCAGGTGTTTGTGCTTTGGCCAGAAAGCTTGGCTGTGGAAGAGTGGAAGTCCGTGGCCTATTTCAAAACCCCCTGGGTTTCAAAGTTCACATTCAGTCTCTTGAAGCTTGAAGGGGTCTTTCTCCATTCAGTGCGAGGCTCCAAATCCAGGGTGCTGTGTATAAACTCTGGCTTTTATGGTTGGAGGTCTCAGGAGAGGGCCACAGGGACACACAGAGACCAACATGCGGATTCAGAGGCACACAAAGAAGCCCACAAGCGCGTCCTCGTGTGCAGTAACAGTCACACATGCGCACTTGCGTGAAAACAAAAATATACTCTCTCACGTACCGGCCAACGTACATGCCCTACTTCTTGCAGTCGTGCTGTCAGACAAACATTGAGTTCTCTGTAAAGGTAGACGTCCTTGGGAGGCAGGGTCCGAGCTCAAGCCCAGGTAAAAATTCTCATGAATCATGATCTCTGAGTACACCGGTCCAATTCTAAAACCTGCGTGATTTATGTCCAGTTCTCAGGTGCAGCTGCTGGACAAGGCTGGCCGTCGGCAAAGCCAAGAAGACCTACGCGTTGGCTGATGACTGCAGGTGCTAAGGAAAAGTGGAAAAATGACGCGGGGGCATGTTGCTCCCCGTGGATCTGGCTAACTCAGGAAGGTAGGCTTTCACCCACCCTAAGATGTGCCATTGGATATGAGGTTTTCCTCAGACGGTCCCAGTGGCTGCAAGAGTGGATTGACTGTTGCTCTTTCTGAGTGGCCTGAGGGCTGTGGATTCCCCAGGATTTTGGAGTACTACGAGGTCATGTCTCCTCTTCAGACCCCCACGGCATGCCCGGTTGTGTTCTGCAGTGTCCCAGCCTGTGCTTGGATCGATGATGACACCCTTGTATGCATTCCTTGGAAATCTGAACAAAATGAGTGAGAACACTCTACCGTCTCCTCATCGAATCTGAGGTCCAGCACGTTTCGTCTCTCGGGGGTAGGGGAGAGTGAGGAGTGAGGGCCAGCGTCCCCTTCTGACCTGCATGCAAACACCCAGCAGGGTTCCAGAATTCGAGGTGCTGCTATCTGGGGGTCCACTGTGTCTGCCCATAAGCTGGGTCATCTACGCATATTAGGTCCCTGCTGAAAGACCGTTGAGGGCATGCGAGGGGGAAGGCTCTCCTGCTGGTCTTCAGAGTCGGAGTGTGTGCTGGTGTAGGCCCAGTAAGCTTGCAGCTTGGGAAGGTGTGCTTTGGCCAGGATCACGCTTTGTGCATGCAGCTTCGGGGGCTATTTCTGGTAGCCAAAATGAGGAAGCTTCCCTGGTTGGAGCCTGGAGCCTCAGGCCAGGCCTGTGTCACTCCCTGTCATTTGTTTTGGTGCGTCGAAGTCCTTTAGTGCCCGGTGGGGATGGAGCAGTGGATGGGTGTGGGCTGGGGTTGGTCTTCAACGGAAGGGTGTTGATGGATTAGGCCTAGGTATTGCCCATGTCAGCAATTCCACTGCAGCTCCCGGGACAGTTGAGGCACTAAGTGGGTCATCATGGAGTGGGGTTAGGACCGAGTGCTGCATTTAAGCCGGCGTGGTGACTGCTGGTCTGGAGAAGATGGTAAGGCATCATGAGGACATGTCCTGTGTGATGTCGTGGGATGGGCTGTCATGATTGGGTTGCAGGCGCTGGCCACGTCTTCCCAAGAATGTGTCCTGTTTGTGATGGGCTGGCATCAGCTGCCTCTGAAGGGGATGGCTTTGGCAGTACATGAGGATGCGGTTAGGTACTTAAACTGCATAGAGTTGTGATCCCGTTGCCGGAGGAATGTGGCCCAAAGTGTGTCTTGCGGGACGTAGAGAAATTAGACATGCTGAAGCGTCTGTGCCACTCTCCTTGGGGGTATTTGAGTTATGCGTGCATGCCCTTTGGCCACTTTGTCTCCTTGTTTGGGAATATGCAAAGTGAAAGTGTTTCTCCGAGAGGGCATGATGCGGCCAGCCCGTGTGGCACGCAGGAGTTTTGAACAGCTAGAGGTTTATCTGGAGCAGTCCCTTGGCGGAGCAGAGATGCGTTCAGTGTTGCGATGCCAGGTGTGCTGCCGTGGACAGCCACTGTGCCCTTTGAAGCTTACAACTCCCCTCGCGAAACAGAGTTCTTCCGTTGGAAATCGGTCTGTCGTCCTCGGGGAGAGTGCCTTTGATCTTTGTGAGGTTCTCGGTAGTGTCACTCTGTCAGTGGAGAAGTGCCACGATGCATGGGGTAGGGTCAGAGTCATCAAAGCAGTCATGCTTGCGGTCTGTCCTACCTGGTATAGAGTGACCACGTGTTTGCATGATGTCTGTGGCTTCCAGTAGAGTCGAGTTGCCCTGTGGGCAGGAGGAGGGCACGTAGGATGATGCTGTCAAGAATTTGAGCGTTTCCTCCGGGTTCAGGGCCGCCAAACCTGCTGGCTGGGTGCTGGCAACACGGGCCCAGGAAGGTTGCCTAGTTTCCGCAGTGGGGTTTGAACGTGGGTGTTGGTTGCTGAAGCCCACCACTTCCTGTGGTGGGCATACCCATGGGTCCTCGGAAAGTGATTTGGCGTAGTTGGCAACAATTGGCAGTTGGGCCGAATTTCGTTAGCCCCTTGAGAGGTGCCGGGCTGCATGTTGACTATAGCCAGTCGCAGGTCGGCCCGCCCATAGGAGGTTTCCTTGCTCCCGAAAATGATGGGAGTGGCCCCAAGTGCACATTAGATATTCTACTGGGTGGCAGGATTTCCAGGTCCATGTATATGTTACACCCACGGCCGGAAGGCAGGTCTCGTCAGGTGTTTGTGCTTTGGCCAGAAAGCTTGGCTGTGGAAGAGTGGAAGTCCGTGGCCTATTTCAAAACCCCCTGGGTTTCAAAGTTCACATTCAGTCTCTTGAAGCTTGAAGGGGTCTTTCTCCATTCAGTGCGAGGCTCCAAATCCAGGGTGCTGTGTATAAACTCTGGCTTTTATGGTTGGAGGTCTCAGGAGAGGGCCACAGGGACACACAGAGACCAAGATGCGGATTCAGAGGCACACAAAGAAGCCCACAAGCGCGTCCTCGTGTGCAGTAACAGTCACACATGCGCACTTGCGTGAAAACAAAAATATACTCTCTCACGTACCGGCCAACGTACATGCCCTACTTCTTGCAGTCGTGCTGTCAGACAAACATTGAGTTCTCTGTAAAGGTAGACGTCCTTGGGAGGCAGGGTCCGAGCTGAAGCCCAGGTAAAAATTCTCATGAATCATGATCTCTGAGTACACCGGTCCAATTCTGAAGCCTGCCTTCTTTATGTCCAGTTCTCAGGTGCAGCTGCTGGACAAGGCTGGCCGTCGGCAAAGCCAAGAAGACCTACGTGTTGGCTGATGACTGCAGGTGCTAAGGAAAAGTGGAAAAATAACGTGGGGGCATGTTGCTCCGCGTGGCTCTGGCTAACTCAGGAATGTAGGCTTTCACCCACCCTAAGATGTGCCATTGGATATGAGGTTTTCCTCAGACGGTCCCAGTGGCTGCAAGAGTGGATTGACTGTTGCTCTTTCTGAGTGGCGTGAGGGCTGTGGATTCCCCAGGGTTTTGGAGTACTACGAGGTCATGTCTCCTCTTCAGACCCCCACGGCATGCCCGGTTGTGTTCTGCAGCGTCCCAGCCTGTGCTTGGATCGATGATGACACCCTTGTATGCATTCCTTGGAAATCTGAACAAAATGAGTGAGAACACTCTACCGTCTCCTCATCGAATCTGAGGTCCAGCACGTTTCGTCTCTCGGGCGTAGGGGAGAGTGAGGAGTGAGGGCCAGCGTCCCCTTCTGACCTGCATGCAAACACCCAGCAGGGTTCCAGAATTCGAGGCGCTGCTATCTGGGGGTCCACTGTGTCTGCCCATAAGCTGGGTCATCTACGCATATTAGGTCCCTGCTGAAAGACCGTTGAGGGCATGCGAGGGGGAAGGCTCTCCTGCTGGTCTTCAGAGTCAGAGTGTGTGCTGGTGTAGGCCCAGTAAGCTTGCAGCTTGGGAAGATGTGCTTTGGCCAGGATCACGCTTTGTGCATGCAGCTTCGGGGGCTATTTCTGGAAACCAAAATGAGGAAGCTTCCCTGGTTGGAGCCTGGAGCCTCAGGCCAGGCCTGTGTCCCTCCCTGTCATTTGTTTTGGTGCGTCGAAGTCCTTTAGTGCCCGGTGGGGATGGAGCAGTGGAAGGGTGTGGGCTGTGGTTGGTCTTCAACGGAAGGGTGTTGATGGATTAGGCCTAGGTATTGCCCATGTCAGCAATTCCACTGCAGCTCCCGGCACAGTTGAGGCACTAAGTGGGACATCATGGAGTGTGGTTAGGACTGAGTGCTGCATTTAAGCCGGCGTGGTGACTGCTGGTCTGGAGAAGATGGTAAGGCATCATGAGGACATGTCCTGTGTGATGTCGTGGGATGGGCTGTCATGATTGGGTTGCAGGCGCTGGCCACGTCTTCCCAAGAATGTGTCCTGTTTGTGATGGGCTGGCATCAGCTGCCTCTGAAGGGGATGGCTTTGGCAGTACATGAGGATGCGGTTAGGTACTTAAACTGCATAGAGTTGTGATTTCGTTGCCGGAGGAATGTGGCCCAAAGTGTGTCTTGCGGGACGTAGAGAAATTAGACATGCTGAAGCGTCTGTGCCACTCTCCTTGGGGGTATTTGAGTTATGCGTACATGCCCTTTGGCCACTTTGTCTCCTTGTTTGGGAATATGCAAAGTGAAAGTGTTTCTCCGAGAGGGCATGATGCGGCCAGCCCGTGTGGCACGCAGGAGTTTTGAACAGCTAGAGGTTTTTCTGGAGCAGTCCCTTGGTGGAGCATAGATGCGTTCAGTGTTGCGATGCCAGGTGTGCTGCCGTGGACAGCCACTGTGCCCTTTGAAGCTTACAACTCCCCTCGCGAAACAGAGTTCTTCCATTGGAAATCGGTCTGTCGTCCTCGGGGAGAGTGCCTTTGATCTTTGTGAGGTTCTCGGTAGTGTCACTCTGTCAGTGGAGAAGTGCCACGATGCATGGGGTAGGGTCAGAGTCATCAAAGCAGTCATGCTTGCGGTCTGTCCTACCTGGTATAGAGTGACCACGTGTTTGCATGATGTCTGTGGCTTCCAGTAGAGTCGAGTTGCCCTGTGGGGAGGAGGACGGCACGTAGGATGACGCTGTCAAGAATTTGAGCGTTTCCTCCGGGTTCAGGGCCGCCAAACCTGCTGGCTGGGTGCTGGCAACACGTGCCCAGGAAGGTTGCCTAGTTTCCGCAGTGGGGTTTGAACGTGGGTCTTGGTTGCTGAAGCCCACAACTTCCTGTGGTGGGCATACCCATGGGTCCTCGGAAAGTGATTTGGCGTAGTTGGCAACAATTGGCAGTTGGGCCGAATTTCGTTAGCCCCTTGAGAGGTGCCGGGCTGCATGTTGACTATAGCCAGTCGCAGGTCGGCCCGCCCATAGGAGGTTTCCTTGCTCCCGAAAATGATGGGAGTGGCCCCAAGTGCACATTAGATATTCTACTGGGTGGCAGGATTTCCAGGTCCATGTATATGTTACACCCACGGCCGGAAGGCAGGTCTCGTCAGGTGTTTGTGCTTTGGCCAGAAAGCTTGGCTGTGGAAGAGTGGAAGTCCGTGGCCTATTTCAAAACCCCCTGGGTTTCAAAGTTCACATTCAGTCTCTTGAAGCTTGAAGGGGTCTTTCTCCATTCAGTGCGAGGCTCCAAATCCAGGGTGCTGTGTATAAACTCTGGCTTTTATGGTTCGAGGTCTCAGGAGAGGGCCACAGGGACACACAGAGACCAAGATGCGGATTCAGAGGCACACAAAGAAGCCCACAAGCGCGTCCTCGTGTGCAGTAACAGTCACACATGCGCACTTGCGTGAAAACAAAAATATACTCTCTCACGTACCGGCCAACGTACATGCCCTACTTCTTGCAGTCGTGCTGTCAGACAAACATTGAGTTCTCTGTAAAGGTAGACGTCCTTGGGAGGCAGGGTCCGAGCTCAAGCCCAGGTAAAAATTCTCATGAATCATGATCTCTGAGTACACCGGTCCAATTCTGAAGCCTGCCTGCTTTATGTCCAGTTCTCAGGTGCAGCTGCTGGACAAGGCTGGCCGTCGGCAAAGCCAAGAAGACCTACGCGTTGGCTGATGACTGCAGGTGCTAAGGAAAAGTGGAAAAATGACGTGGGGGCATGTTGCTCCGCGTGGCTCTGGCTAACTCAGGAAGGTAGGCTTTCACCCACCCTAAGATGTGCCATTGGATATGAGGTTTTCCTCAGACGGTCCCAGTGGCTGCAAGAGTGGATTGACTGTTGCTCTTTCTGAGTGGCCTGAGGGCTGTGGATTCCCCAGGGTTTTGGAGTACTCCGAGGTCATGTCTCCTCTTCAGACACCCACGGCATGCCCGGTTGTGTTCTGCAGCGTCCCAGCCTGTGCTTGGATCGATGATGACACCCTTGTATGCATTCCTTGGAAATCTGAACAAAATGAGTGAGAACACTCTACCGTCTCCTCATCGAATCTGAGGTCCAGCACGTTTCGTCTCTCGGGGGTAGGGGAGAGTGAGGAGTGAGGGCCAGCGTCCCCTTCTGACCTGCATGCAAACACCCAGCAGGGTTCCAGAATTCGAGGTGCTGCTATCTGGGGGTCCACTGTGTCTGCCCATAAGCTGGGTCATCTATGCATATTAGGTCCCTGCTGAAAGACCGTTGAGGGCATGCGAGGGGGAAGGCTCTCCTGCTGGTCTTCAGAGTCGGAGTGTGTGCTGGTGTAGGCCCAGTAAGCTTGCAGCTTGGGAAGGTGTGCTTTGGCCAGGATCACGCTTTGTGCATGCAGCTTCGGGGGCTATTTCTGGTAGCCAAAATGAGGAAGCTTCCCTGGTTGGAGCCTGGAGCCTCAGGCCAGCCCTGTGTCCCTCCCTGTCATTTGTTTTGGTGCGTCGAAGTCCTTTAGTGCCCGGTGGGGATGGAGCAGTGGATGGGTGTGGGCTGGGGTTGGTCTTCAACGGAAGGGTGTTGATGGATTAGGCCTAGGTATTGCCCATGTCAGCAATTCCACTGCAGCTCCCGGGACAGTTGAGGCACTAAGTGGGTCATCATGGAGTGGCGTTAGGACCGAGTGCTGCATTTAAGCCGGCGTGGTGACTGCTGGTCTGGAGAAGATGGTAAGGCATCATGAGGACATGTCCTGTGTGATGTCGTGGGATGGGCTGTCATGATTGGGTTGCAGGCGCTGGCCACGTCTTCCCAAGAATGTGTCCTGTTTGTGATGGGCTGGCATCAGCTGCCTCTGAAGGGGATGGCTTTGGCAGTACATGAGGATGCGGTTAGGTACTTAAACTGCATAGAGTTGTGATCCCGTTGCCGGAGGAATGTGGCCCAAAGTGTGTCTTGCGGGACGTAGAGAAATTAGACATGCTGAAGCGTCTGTGCCACTCTCCTTGGGGGTATTTGAGTTATGCGTGCATGCCCTTTGGCCACTTTGTCTCCTTGTTTGGGAATATGCAAAGTGAAAGTGTTTCTCCGAGAGGGCATGATGCGGCCAGCCCGTGTGGCACGCAGGAGTTTTGAACAGCTAGAGGTTTATCTGGAGCAGTCCCTTGGCGGAGCAGAGATGCGTTCAGTGTTGCGATGCCAGGTGTGCTGCCGTGGACAGCCACTGTGCCCTTTGAAGCTTACAACTCCCCTCGCGAAACAGAGTTCTTCCGTTGGAAATCGGTCTGTCGTCCTCGGGGAGAGTGCCTTTGATCTTTGTGAGGTTCTCGGTAGTGTCACTCTGTCAGTGGAGAAGTGCCACGATGCATGGGGTAGGGTCAGAGTCATCAAAGCAGTCATGCTTGCAGTCTGTCCTACCTGGTATAGAGTGACCACGTGTTTGCATGATGTCTGTGGCTTCCAGTAGAGTCGAGTTGCCCTGTGGGCAGGAGGAGGGCACGTAGGATGACGCTGTCAAGAATTTGAGCATTTCCTCCGGGTTCAGGGCCGCCAAACCTGCTGGCTGGGTGCTGGCAACACGTGCCCACGAAGGTAGCCTAGTTTCCGCAGTGGGGTTTGAACGTGGGTCTCGGTTGCTGAAGCCCACCACTTCCTGTGGTGGGCATACCCATGGGTCCTCGGAAAGTGATTTGGCATAGTTGGCAACAATTGGCAGTTGGGCCGAATTTCGTTAGCCCCTTGAGAGGTGCCGGGCTGCATGTTGACTATAGCCAGTCGCAGGTCGGCCCGCCCATAAGAGGTTTCCTTGCTCCCAAAAATGATGGGAGTGGCCCCAAGTGCACATTAGATATTCTACTGGGTGGCAGGATTTCCAGGTCCATGTATATGTTACACCCACGGCCGGAAGGCAGGTCTCGTCAGGTGTTTGTGCTTTGGCCAGAAAGCTTGGCTGTGGAAGAGTGGAAGTCCGTGGCCTATTTCAAAACCCCCTGGGTTTCAAAGTTCACATTCAGTCTCTTGAAGCTTGAAGGGGTCTTTCTCCATTCAGTGCGAGGCTCCAAATCCAGGGTGCTGTGTATAAACTCTGGCTTTTATGGTTCGAGGTCTCAGGAGAGGGCCACAGGGACACACAGAGACCAAGATGCGGATTCAGAGGCACACAAAGAAGCCCACAAGCGCGTCCTCGTGTGCAGTAACAGTCACACATGCGCACTTGCGTGAAAACAAAAATATACTCTCTCACGTACCGGCCAACGTACATGCCCTACTTCTTGCAGTCGTGCTGTCAGACAAACATTGAGTTCTCTGTAAAGGTAGACGTCCTTGGGAGGCAGGGTCCGAGCTCAAGCCCAGGTAAAAATTCTCATGAATCATGATCTCTGAGTACACCGGTCCAATTCTGAAGCCTGCCTGCTTTATGTCCAGTTCTCAGGTGCAGCTGCTGGACAAGGCTGGCCGTCGGCAAAGCCAAGAAGACCTACGCGTTGGCTGATGACTGCAGGTGCTAAGGAAAAGTGGAAAAATGACGTGGGGGCATGTTGCTCCGCGTGGCTCTGGCTAACTCAGGAAGGTAGGCTTTCACCCACCCTAAGATGTGCCATTGGATATGAGGTTTTCCTCAGACGGTCCCAGTGGCTGCAAGAGTGGATTGACTGTTGCTCTTTCTGAGTGGCGTGAGGGCTGTGGATTCCCCAGGGTTTTGGAGTACTACGAGGTCATGTCTCCTCTTCAGACCCCCACGGCATGCCCGGTTGTGTTCTGCAGCGTCCCAGCCTGTGCTTGGATCGATGATGACACCCTTGTATGCATTCCTTGGAAATCTGAACAAAATGAGTGAGAACACTCTACCGTCTCCTCATCGAATCTGAGGTCCAGCACGTTTCGTCTCTCGGGGGTAGGGGAGAGTGAGGAGTGAGGGCCAGCGTCCCCTTCTGACCTGCATGCAAACACCCAGCAGGGTTCCAGAATTCGAGGTGCTGCTATCTGGGGGTCCACTGTGTCTGCCCATAAGCTGGGTCATCTATGCATATTAGGTCCCTGCTGAAAGACCGTTGAGGGCATGCGAGGGGGAAGGCTCTCCTGCTGGTCTTCAGAGTCGGAGTGTGTGCTGGTGTAGGCCCAGTAAGCTTGCAGCTTGGGAAGGTGTGCTTTGGCCAGGATCACGCTTTGTGCATGCAGCTTCGGGGGCTATTTCTGGTAGCCAAAATGAGGAAGCTTCCCTGGTTGGAGCCTGGAGCCTCAGGCCAGGCCTGTGTCCCTCCCTGTCATTTGTTTTGGTGCGTCGAAGTCCTTTAGTGCCCGGTGGGGATGGAGCAGTGGATGGGTGTGGGCTGGGGTTGGTCTTCAACGGAAGGGTGTTGATGGATTAGGCCTAGGTATTGCCCATGTCAGCAATTCCACTGCAGCTCCCGGGACAGTTGAGGCACTAAGTGGGTCATCATGGAGTGGCGTTAGGACCGAGTGCTGCATTTAAGCCGGCGTGGTGACTGCTGGTCTGGAGAAGATGGTAAGGCATCATGAGGACATGTCCTGTGTGATGTCGTGGGATGGGCTGTCATGATTGGGTTGCAGGCGCTGGCCACGTCTTCCAAAGAATGTGTCCTGTTTGTGATGGGCTGGCATCAGCTGCCTCTGAAGGGGATGGCTTTGGCAGTACATGAGGATGCGGTTAGGTACTTAAACTGCATAGAGTTGTGATCCCGTTGCCGGAGGAATGTGGCCCAAAGTGTGTCTTGCGGGACGTAGAGAAATTAGACATGCTGAAGCGTCTGTGCCACTCTCCTTGGGGGTATTTGAGTTATGCGTACATGCCCTTTGGCCACTTTGTCTCCTTGTTTGGGAATATGCAAAGTGAAAGTGTTTCTCCGAGAGGGCATGATGCGGCCAGCCCGTGTGGCACGCAGGAGTTTTGAACAGCTAGAGGTTTATCTGGAGCAGTCCCTTGGTGGAGCAGAGATGCGTTCAGTGTTGCGATGCCAGGTGTGCTGCCGTGGACAGCCACTGTGCCCTTTGAAGCTTACAACTCCCCTCGCGAAACAGAGTTCTTCCGTTGGAAATCGGTCTGTCGTCCTCGGGGAGAGTGCCTTTGATCTTTGTGAGGTTCTCGGTAGTGTCACTCTGTCAGTGGAGAAGTGCCACGATGCATGGGGTAGGGTCAGAGTCATCAAAGCAGTCATGCTTGCGGTCTGTCCTACCTGGTATAGAGTGACCACGTGTTTGCATGATGTCTGTGGCTTCCAGTAGAGTCGAGTTGCCCTGTGGGCAGGAGGAGGGCACGTAGGATGACGCTGTCAAGAATTTGAGCATTTCCTCCGGGTTCAGGGCCGCCAAACCTACTGGCTGGGTGCTGGCAACACGTGCCCACGAAGGTAGCCTAGTTTCCGCAGTGGGGTTTGAACGTGGGTCTCGGTTGGTGAAGCCCACCACTTCCTGTGGTGGGCATACCCATGGGTCCTCGGAAAGTGATTTGGCATAGTTGGCAACAATTGGCAGTTGGGCAGAATTTCGTTAGCCCCTTGAGAGGTGCCGGGCTGCATGTTGACTATAGCCAGTCGCAGGTCGGCCCGCCCATAGGAGGTTTCCTTGCTCCCGAAAATGATGGGAGTGGCCCCAAGTGCACATTAGATATTCTACTGGGTGGCAGGATTTCCAGGTCCATGTATATGTTACACCCACGGCCGGAAGGCAGGTCTCGTCAGGTGTTTGTGCTTTGGCCAGAAAGCTTGGCTGTGGAAGAGTGGAAGTCCGTGGCCTATTTCAAAACCCCCTGGGTTTCAAAGTTCACATTCAGTCTCTTGAAGCTTGAAGGGGTCTTTCTCCATTCAGTGCGAGGCTCCAAATCCAGGGTGCTGTGTATAAACTCTGGCTTTTATGGTTCGAGGTCTCAGGAGAGGGCCACAGGGACACACAGAGACCAACATGCGGATTCAGAGGCACACAAAGAAGCCCACAAGCGCGTCCTCGTGTGCAGTAACAGTCACACATGCGCACTTGCGTGAAAACAAAAATATACTCTCTCACGTACCGGCCAACGTACATGCCCTACTTCTTGCAGTCGTGCTGTCAGACAAACATTGAGTTCTCTGTAAAGGTAGACGTCCTTGGGAGGCAGGGTCCGAGCTCAAGCCCAGGTAAAAATTCTCATGAATCATGATCTCTGAGTACACCGGTCCAATTCTGAAGCCTGCCTGCTTTATGTCCAGTTCTCAGGTGCAGCTGCTGGACAAGGCTGGCCGTCAGCAAAGCCAAGAAGACCTACGCGTTGGCTGATGACTGCAGGTGCTAAGGAAAAGTGGAAAAATGACGTGGGGGCATGTTGCTCCGCGTGGCTCTGGCTAACTCAGGAAGGTAGGCTTTCACCCACCCTAAGATGTGCCATTGGATATGAGGTTTTCCTCAGACGGTCCCAGTGGCTGCAAGAGTGGATTGACTGTTGCTCTTTCTGAGTGGCGTGAGGGCTGTGGATTCCCCAGGGTTTTGGAGTACTACGAGGTCATGTCTCCTCTTCAGACACCCACGGCATGCCCGGTTGTGTTCTGCAGCGTCCCAGCCTGTGCTTGGATCGATGATGACACCCTTGTATGCATTCCTTGGAAATCTGAACAAAATGAGTGAGAACACTCTACCGTCTCCTCATCGAATCTGAGGTCCAGCACGTTTTGTCTCTCGGGGGTAGGGGAGAGTGAGGAGTGAGGGCCAGCGTCCCCTTCTGACCTGCATGCAAACACCCAGCAGGGTTCCAGAATTCGAGGTGCTGCTATCTGGGGGTCCACTGTGTCTGCCCATAAGCTGGGTCATCTATGCATATTAGGTCCCTGCTGAAAGACCGTTGAGGGCATGCGAGGGGGAAGGCTCTCCTGCTGGTCTTCAGAGTCGGAGTGTGTGCTGGTGTAGGCCCAGTAAGCTTGCAGCTTGGGAAGGTGTGCTTTGGCCAGGATCACGCTTTGTGCATGCAGCTTCGGGGGCTATTTCTGGTAGCCAAAATGAGGAAGCTTCCCTGGTTGGAGCCTGGAGCCTCAGGCCAGGCCTGTGTCCCTCCCTGTCATTTGTTTTGGTGCGTCGAAGTCCTTTAGTGCCCGGTGGGGATGGAGCAGTGGATGGGTGTGGGCTGGGGTTGGTCTTCAACGGAAGGGTGTTGATGGATTAGGCCTAGGTATTGTCCATGTCAGCAATTCCACTGCAGCTCCCGGGACAGTTGAGGCACTAAGTGGGTCATCATGGAGTGGGGTTAGGACCGAGTGCTGCATTTAAGCCGGCGTGGTGACTGCTGGTCTGGAGAAGATGGTAAGGCATCATGAGGACATGTCCTGTGTGATGTCGTGGGATGGGCTGTCATGATTGGGTTGCAGGCGCTGGCCACGTCTTCCCAAGAATGTGTCCTGTTTGTGATGGGCTGGCATCAGCTGCCTCTGAAGGGGATGGCTTTGGCAGTACATGAGGATGCAGTTAGGTACTTAAACTGCATAGAGTTGTGATCCCGTTGCCGGAGGAATGTGGCCCAAAGTGTGTCTTGCGGGACGTAGAGAAATTAGACATGCTGAAGCGTCTGTGCCACTCTCTTTGGGGGTATTTGAGTTATGCGTACATGCCCTTTGGCCACTTTGTCTCCTTGTTTGGGAATATGCAAAGTGAAAGTGTTTCTCCGAGAGGGCATGATGCGGCCAGCCCGTGTGGCACGCAGGAGTTTTGAACAGCTAGAGGTTTATCTGGAGCAGTCCCTTGGCGGAGCAGAGATGCGTTCAGTGTTGCGATGCCAGGTGTGCTGCCGTGGACAGCCACTGTGCCCTTTGAAGCTTACAACTCCCCTCGCGAAACAGAGTTCTTCCGTTGGAAATCGGTCTGTCGTCCTCGGGGAGAGTGCCTTTGATCTTTGTGAGGTTCTCGGTAGTGTCACTCTGTCAGTGGAGAAGTGCCACGATGCATGGGGTAGGGTCAGAGTCATCAAAGCAGTCATGCTTGCGGTCTGTCCTACCTGGTATAGAGTGACCACGTGTTTGC
The DNA here is from genome assembly GCF_949752795.1 of Hyperoodon ampullatus. Taxonomy (NCBI): domain Eukaryota; kingdom Metazoa; phylum Chordata; class Mammalia; order Artiodactyla; family Ziphiidae; genus Hyperoodon; species Hyperoodon ampullatus. Next base: position 70,113,135 of record NC_136916.1, read on the forward strand.
ATGATGTCTGTGGCTTCCAGTAGAGTCGAGTTGCCCTGTGGGCAGGAGGAGGGCACATAGGATGACGCTGTCAAGAATTTGAGCGTTTCCTCCGGGTTCAGGGCCGCCAAACCTGCTGGCTGGGTGCTGGCAACACGTGCCCACGAAGGTAGCCTAGTTTCCGCAGTGGGGTTTGAACGTGGGTCTCGGTTGCTGAAGCCCACCACTTCCTGTGGTGGGCATACCCATGGGTCCTCGGAAAGTGATTTGGCGTAGTTGGCAACAATTGGCAGTTGGGCCGAATTTCATTAGCCTCTTGAGAGGTGCCGGGCTGCATGTTGACTATAGCCAGTCGCAGGTCGGCCCGCCCATAGGAGGTTTCCTTGCTCCCGAAAATGATGGGAGTGGCCCCAAGTGCACATTAGATATTCTACTGGGTGGCAGGATTTCCAGGTCCATGTATATGTTACACCCACGGCCGGAAGGCAGGTCTCGTCAGGTGTTTGTGCTTTGGCCAGAAAGCTTGGCTGTGGAAGAGTGGAAGTCCGTGGCCTATTTCAAAACCCCCTGGGTTTCAAAGTTCACATTCAGTCTCTTGAAGCTTGAAGGGGTCTTTCTCCATTCAGTGCGAGGCTCCAAATCCAGGGTGCTGTGTATAAACTCTGGCTTTTATGGTTCGAGGTCTCAGGAGAGGGCCACAGGGACACACAGAGACCAAGATGCGGATTCAGAGGCACACAAAGAAGCCCACAAGCGCGTCCTCGTGTGCAGTAACAGTCACACATGCGCACTTGCGTGAAAACAAAAATATACTCTCTCACGTACCGGCCAACGTACATGCCCTACTTCTTGCAGTCGTGCTGTCAGACAAACATTGAGTTCTCTGTAAAGGTAGACGTCCTTGGGAGGCAGGGTCCGAGCTCAAGCCCAGGTAAAAATTCTCATGAATCATGATCTCTGAGTACACCGGTCCAATTCTGAAGCCTGCCTGCTTTATGTCCAGTTCTCAGGTGCAGCTGCTGGACAAGGCTGGCCGTCAGCAAAGCCAAGAAGACCTACGCGTTGGCTGATGACTGCAGGTGCTAAGGAAAAGTGGAAAAATGACGTGGGGGCATGTTGCTCCGCGTGGCTCTGGCTAACTCAGGAAGGTAGGCTTTCACCCACCCTAAGATGTGCCATTGGATATGAGGTTTTCCTCAGACGGTCCCAGTGGCTGCAAGAGTGGATTGACTGTTGCTCTTTCTGAGTGGCCTGAGGGCTGTGGATTCCCCAGGGTTTTGGAGTACTACGAGGTCATGTCTCCTCTTCAGACACCCACGGCATGCCCGGTTGTGTTCTGCAGCATCCCAGCCTGTGCTTGGATCGATGATGACACCCTTGTATGCATTCCTTGGAAATCTGAACAAAATGAGTGAGAACACTCTACCGTCTCCTCATCCAATCTGAGGTCCAGCACGTTTCGTCTCTCGGGGGTAGGGGAGAGTGAGGAGTGAGGGCCAGCGTCCCCTTCTGACCTGCATGCAAACACCCAGCAGGGTTCCAGAATTCGAGGTGCTGCTATCTGGGGGTCCACTGTGTCTGCCCATAAGCTGGGTCATCTATGCATATTAGGTCCCTGCTGAAAGACCGTTGAGGGCATGCGAGGGGGAAGGCTCTCCTGCTGGTCTTCAGAGTCGGAGTGTGTGCTGGTGTAGGCCCAGTAAGCTTGCAGCTTGGGAAGGTGTGCTTTGGCCAGGATCACGCTTTGTGCATGCAGCTTCGGGGGCTATTTCTGGTAGCCAAAATGAGGAAGCTTCCCTGGTTGGAGCCTGGAGCCTCAGGCCAGGCCTGTGTCCCTCCCTGTCATTTGTTTTGGTGCGTCGAAGTCCTTTAGTGCCCGGTGGGGATGGAGCAGTGGATGGGTGTGGGCTGCGGTTGGTCTTCAACGGAAGGGTGTTGATGGATTAGGCCTAGGTATTGCCCATGTCAGCAATTCCACTGCAGCTCCCGGGACAGTTGAGGCACTAAGTGGGTCATCATGGAGTGGGGTTAGGACCGAGTGCTGCATTTAAGCCGGCGTGGTGACTGCTGGTCTGGAGAAGATGGTAAGGCATCATGAGGACATGTCCTGTGTGATGTGGGATGGGCTGTCATGATTGGGTTGCAGGCGCTGGCCACGTCTTCCCAAGAATGTGTCCTGTTTGTGATGGGCTGGCATCAGCTGCCTCTGAAGGGGATGGCTTTGGCAGTACATGAGGATGCGGTTAGGTACTTAAACTGCATAGAGTTGTGATCCCGTTGCCGGAGGAATGTGGCCCAAAGTGTGTCTTGCGGGACGTAGAGAAATTAGACATGCTGAAGCGTCTGTGCCACTCTCCTTGGGGGTATTTGAGTTATGCGTGCATGCCCTTTGGCCACTTTGTCTCCTTGTTTGGGAATATGCAAAGTGAAAGTGTTTCTCCGAGAGGGCATGATGCGGCCAGCCCGTGTGGCACGCAGGAGTTTTGAACAGCTAGAGGTTTATCTGGAGCAGTCCCTTGGCGGAGCAGAGATGCGTTCAGTGTTGCGATGCCAGGTGTGCTGCCGTGGACAGCCACTGTGCCCTTTGAAGCTTACAACTCCCCTCGCGAAACAGAGTTCTTCCGTTGGAAATCGGTCTGTCGTCCTCGGGGAGAGTGCCTTTGATCTTTGTGAGGTTCTCGGTAGTGTCACTCTGTCAGTGGAGAAGTGCCACGATGCATGGGGTAGGGTCAGAGTCATCAAAGCAGTCATGCTTGCGGTCTGTCCTACCTGGTATAGAGTGACCACGTGTTTGCATGATGTCTGTGGCTTCCAGTAGAGTCGAGTTGCCCTGTGGGCAGGAGGAGGGCACGTAGGATGACGCTGTCAAGAATTTGAGCATTTCCTCCGGGTTCAGGGCCGCCAAACCTGCTGGCTGGGTGCTGGCAACACGTGCCCACGAAGGTAGCCTAGTTTCCGCAGTGGGGTTTGAACGTGGGTCTCGGTTGCTGAAGCCCACCACTTCCTGTGGTGGGCATACCCATGGGTCCTCGGAAAGTGATTTGGCATAGTTGGCAACAATTGGCAGTTGGGCCGAATTTCGTTAGCCCCTTGAGAGGTGCCGGGCTGCATGTTGACTATAGCCAGTCGCAGGTCGGCCCGCCCATAGGAGGTTTCCTTGCTCCCGAAAATGATGGGAGTGGCCCCAAGTGCACATTAGATATTCTACTGGGTGGCAGGATTTCCAGGTCCATGTATATGTTACACCCACGGCCGGAAGGCAGGTCTCGTCAGGTGTTTGTGCTTTGGCCAGAAAGCTTGGCTGTGGAAGAGTGGAAGTCCGTGGCCTATTTCAAAACCCCCTGGGTTTCAAAGTTCACATTCAGTCTCTTGAAGCTTGAAGGGGTCTTTCTCCATTCAGTGCGAGGCTCCAAATCCAGGGTGCTGTGTATAAACTCTGGCTTTTATGGTTGGAGGTCTCAGGAGAGGGCCACAGGGACACACAGAGACCAACATGCGGATTCAGAGGCACACAAAGAAGCCCACAAGCGCGTCCTCGTGTGCAGTAACAGTCACACATGCGCACTTGCGTGAAAACAAAAATATACTCTCTCACGTACCGGCCAACGTACATGCCCTACTTCTTGCAGTCGTGCTGTCAGACAAACATTGAGTTCTCTGTAAAGGTAGACGTCCTTGGGAGGCAGGGTCCGAGCTCAAGCCCAGGTAAAAATTCTCATGAATCATGATCTCTGAGTACACCGGTCCAATTCTGAAGCCTGCCTGCTTTATGTCCAGTTCTCAGGTGCAGCTGCTGGACAAGACTGGCCGTCGGCAAAGCCAAGAAGACCTACGCGTTGGCTGATGACTGCAGGTGCTAAGGAAAAGTGGAAAAATGACGTGGGGGCATGTTGCTCCGCGTGGCTCTGGCTAACTCAGGAATGTAGGCTTTCACCCACCCTAAGATGTGCCATTGGATATGAGGTTTTCCTCAGACGGTCCCAGTGGCTGCAAGAGTGGATTGACTGTTGCTCTTTCTGAGTGGCCTGAGGGCTGTGGATTCCCCAGGGTTTTGGAGTACTACGAGGTCATGTCTCCTCTTCAGACACCCACGGCATGCCCGGTTGTGTTCTGCAGCGTCCCAGCCTGTGCTTGGATCGATGATGACACCCTTGTATGCATTCCTTGGAAATCTGAACAAAATGAGTGAGAACACTCTACCGTCTCCTCATCGAATCTGAGGTCCAGCACGTTTCGTCTCTCGGGGGTAGGGGAGAGTGAGGAGTGAGGGCCAGCGTCCCCTTCTGACCTGCATGCAAACACCCAGCAGGGTTCCAGAATTCGAGGTGCTGCTATCTGGGGGTCCACTGTGTCTGCCCATAAGCTGGGTCATCTATGCATATTAGGTCCCTGCTGAAAGACCGTTGAGGGCATGCGAGGGGGAAGGCTCTCCTGCTGGTCTTCAGAGTCGGAGTGTGTGCTGGTGTAGGCCCAGTAAGCTTGCAGCTTGGGAAGGTGTGCTTTGGCCAGGATCACGCTTTGTGCATGCAGCTTCGGGGGCTATTTCTGGTAGCCAAAATGAGGAAGCTTCCCTGGTTGGAGCCTGGAGCCTCAGGCCAGGCCTGTGTCCCTCCCTGTCATTTGTTTTGGTGCGTCGAAGTCCTTTAGTGCCCGGTGGGGATGGAGCAGTGGATGGGTGTGGGCTGGGGTTGGTCTTCAACGGAAGGGTGTTGATGGATTAGGCCTAGGTATTGCCCATGTCAGCAATTCCACTGCAGCTCCCGGGACAGTTGAGGCACTAAGTGGGTCATCATGGAGTGGGGTTAGGACCGAGTGCTGCATTTAAGCCGGCGTGGTGACTGCTGGTCTGGAGAAGATGGTAAGGCATCATGAGGACATGTCCTGTGTGATGTCGTGGGATGGGCTGTCATGATTGGGTTGCAGGCGCTGGCCACGTCTTCCCAAGAATGTGTCCTGTTTGTGATGGGCTGGCATCAGCTGCCTCTGAAGGGGATGGCTTTGGCAGTACATGAGGATGCGGTTAGGTACTTAAACTGCATAGAGTTGTGATCCCGTTGCCGGAGGAATGTGGCCCAAAGTGTGTCTTGCGGGACGTAGAGAAATTAGACATGCTGAAGCGTCTGTGCCACTCTCCTTGGGGGTATTTGAGTTATGCGTACATGCCCTTTGGCCACTTTGTCTCCTTGTTTGGGAATATGCAAAGTGAAAGTGTTTCTCCGAGAGGGCATGATGCGGCCAGCCCGTGTGGCACGCAGGAGTTTTGAACAGCTAGAGGTTTATCTGGAGCAGTCCCTTGGTGGAGCAGAGATGCGTTCAGTGTTGCGATGCCAGGTGTGCTGCCGTGGACAGCCACTGTGCCCTTTGAAGCTTACAACTCCCCTCGCGAAACAGAGTTCTTCCGTTGGAAATCGGTCTGTCGTCCTCGGGGAGAGTGCCTTTGATCTTTGTGAGGTTCTCGGTAGTGTCACTCTGTCAGTGGAGAAGTGCCACGATGCATGGGGTAGGGTCAGAGTCATCAAAGCAGTCATGCTTGCGGTCTGTCCTACCTGGTATAGAGTGACCACGTGTTTGCATGATGTCTGTGGCTTCCAGTAGAGTCGAGTTGCCCTGTGGGCAGGAGGAGGGCACGTAGGATGTCGCTGTCAAGAATTTGAGCATTTCCTCCAGGTTCAGGGCCGCCAAACCTGCTGGCTGGGTGCTGGCAACACGGGCCGAGGAAGGTTGCCTAGTTTCCGCAGTGGGGTTTGAACGTGGGTGTTGGTTGCTGAAGCCCACCACTTCCTGTGGTGGGCATACCCATGGGTCCTCGGAAAGTGATTTGGCGTAGTTGGCAACAATTGGCAGTTGGGCCGAATTTCGTTAGCCCCTTGAGAGGTGCCGGGCTGCATGTTGACTATAGCCAGTCGCAGGTCGGCCCGCCCATAGGAGGTTTCCTTGCTCCCGAAAATGATGGGAGTGGCCCCAAGTGCACATTAGATATTCTACTGGGTGGCAGGATTTCCAGGTCCATGTATATGTTACACCCACGGCCGGAAGGCAGGTCTCGTCAGGTGTTTGTGCTTTGGCCAGAAAGCTTGGCTGTGGAAGAGTGGAAGTCCGTGGCCTATTTCAAAACCCCCTGGGTTTCAAAGTTCACATTCAGTCTCTTGAAGCTTGAAGGGGTCTTTCTCCATTCAGTGCGAGGCTCCAAATCCAGGGTGCTGTGTATAAACTCTGGCTTTTATGGTTGGAGGTCTCAGGAGAGGGCCACAGGGACACACAGAGACCAAGATGCGGATTCAGAGGCACACAAAGAAGCCCACAAGCGCGTCCTCGTGTGCAGTAACAGTCACACATGCGCACTTGCGTGAAAACAAAAATATACTCTCTCACGTACCGGCCAACGTACATGCCCTACTTCTTGCAGTCGTGCTGTCAGACAAACATTGAGTTCTCTGTAAAGGTAGACGTCCTTGGGAGGCAGGGTCCGAGCTGAAGCCCAGGTAAAAATTCTCATGAATCATGATCTCTGAGTACACCGGTCCAATTCTGAAGCCTGCCTGCTTTATGTCCAGTTCTCAGGTGCAGCTGCTGGACAAGGCTGGCCGTCGGCAAAGCCAAGAAGACCTACGCGTTGGCTGATGACTGCAGGTGCTAAGGAAAAGTGGAAAAATGACGTGGGGGCATGTTGCTCCGCGTGGCTCTGGCTAACTCAGGAAGGTAGGCTTTCACCCACCCTAAGATGTGCCATTGGATATGAGGTTTTCCTCAGACGGTCCCAGTGGCTGCAAGAGTGGATTGACTGTTGCTCTTTCTGAGTGGCCTGAGGGCTGTGGATTCCCCAGGGTTTTGGAGTACTACGAGGTCATGTCTCTTTTTCAGACCCCCACGGCATGCCCGGTTGTGTTCTGCAGTGTCCCAGCCTGTGCTTGGATCGATGATGACACCCTTGTATGCATTCCTTGGAAATCTGAACAAAATGAGTGAGAACACTCTACCGTCTCCTCATCGAATCTGAGGTCCAGCACGTTTCATCTCTCGGGCGTAGGGGAGAGTGAGGAGTGAGGGCCAGCGTCCCCTTCTGACCTGCATGCAAACACCCAGCAGGGTTCCAGAATTCGAGGTGCTGCTATCTGGGGGTCCACTGTGTCTGCCCATAAGCTGGGTCATCTACGCATATTAGGTCCCTGCTGAAAGACCGTTGAGGGCATGCGAGGGGGAGGGCTCTCCTGCTGGTCTTCAGAGTCGGAGTGTGTGCTGGTGTAGGCCCAGTAAGCTTGCAGCTTGGGAAGATGTGCTTTGGCCAGGATCACGCTTTGTGCATGCAGCTTCAGGGGCTATTTCTGGAAACCAAAATGAGGAAGCTTCCCTGGTTGGAGCCTGGAGCCTCAGGCCAGGCCTGTGTCCCTCCCTATCATTTGTTTTGGTGCGTCGAAGTCCTTTAGTGCCCGGTGGGGATGGAGCAGTGGATGGGTGTAGGCTGGGGTTGGTCTTCAACGGAAGGGTGTTGATGGATTAGGCCTAGGTATTGCCCATGTCAGCAATTCCACTGCAGCTCCCAGCACAGTTGAGGCACTAAGTGGGTCATCATGGAGTGGGGTTAGGACCGAGTGCTGCATTTAAGCCGGCGTGGTGACTGCTGGTCTGGAGAAGATGGTAAGGCATCATGAGGACATGTCCTGTGTGATGTCGTGGGATGGGCTGTCATGATTGTGTTGCAGGCGCTGGCCACGTCTTCCCAAGAATGTGTCCTGTTTGTGATGGGCTGGCATCAGCTGCCTCTGAAGGGGATGGCTTTGGCAGTACATGAGGATGCAGTTAGGTACTTAAACTGCATAGAGTTGTGATCCCGTTGCCGGAGGAATGTGGCCCAAAGTGTGTCTTGCGGGACGTAGAGAAATTAGACATGCTGAAGCGTCTGTGCCACTCTCTTTGGGGGTATTTGAGTTATGCGTACATGCCCTTTGGCCACTTTGTCTCCTTGTTTGGGAATATGCAAAGTGAAAGTGTTTCTCCGAGAGGGCATGATGCGGCCAGCCCGTGTGGCACGCAGGAGTTTTGAACAGCTAGAGGTTTATCTGGAGCAGTCCCTTGGCGGAGCAGAGATGCGTTCAGTGTTGCGATGCCAGGTGTGCTGCCGTGGACAGCCACTGTGCCCTTTGAAGCTTACAACTCCCCTCGCGAAACAGAGTTCTTCCGTTGGAAATCGGTCTGTCGTCCTCGGGGAGAGTGCCTTTGATCTTTGTGAGGTTCTCGGTAGTGTCACTCTGTCAGTGGAGAAGTGCCACGATGCATGGGGTAGGGTCAGAGTCATCAAAGCAGTCATGCTTGCGGTCTGTCCTACCTGGTATAGAGTGACCACGTGTTTGCATGATGTCTGTGGCTTCCAGTAGAGTCGAGTTGCCCTGTGGGCAGGAGGAGGGCACGTAGGATGACGCTGTCAAGAATTTGAGCGTTTCCTCCGGGTTCAGGGCCGCCAAACCTGCTGGCTGGGTGCTGGCAACACGTGCCCAGGAATTTTGCCTAGTTTCCGCAGTGGGGTTTGAACGTGGGTCTCGGTTGCTGAAGCCCACCACTTCCTGTGGTGGGCATAGCCATGGGTCCTCGGAAAGTGATTTGGCGTAGTTGGCAACAATTGGCAGTTGGGCCGAATTTCGTTAGCCCCTTGAGAGGTGCCGGGCTGCATGTTGACTATAGCCAGTCGCAGGTCGGCCCGCCCATAGGAGGTTTCCTTGCTCCCGAAAATGATGGGAGTGGCCCCAAGTGCACATTAGATATTCTACTGGGTGGCAGGATTTCCAGGTCCATGTATATGTTACACCCACGGCCGGAAGGCAGGTCTCGTCAGGTGTTTGTGCTTTGGCCAGAAAGCTTGGCTGTGGAAGAGTGGAAGTCCGTGGCCTATTTCAAAACCCCCTGGGTTTCAAAGTTCACATTCAGTCTCTTGAAGCTTGAAGGGGTCTTTCTCCATTCAGTGCGAGGCTCCAAATCCAGGGTGCTGTGTATAAACTCTGGCTTTTATGGTTCGAGATCTCAGGAGAGGGCCACAGGGACACACAGAGACCAAGATGCGGATTCAGAGGCACACAAAGATGCCCACAAGCGCGTCCTCGTGTGCAGTAACAGTCACACATGCGCACTTGCGTGAAAACAAAAATATACTCTCTCACGTACCGGCCAACGTACATGCCCTACTTCTTGCAGTCGTGCTGTCAGACAAACATTGAGTTCTCTGTAAAGGTAGACGTCCTTGGGAGGCAGGGTCCGAGTTCAAGCCCAGGTAAAAATTCTCATGAATCATGATCTCTGAGTACACCGGTCCAATTCTGAAGCCTGCCTGCTTTATGTCCAGTTCTCAGGTGCAGCTGCTGGACAAGGCTGGCCGTCGGCAAAGCCAAGAAGACCTACGCGTTGGCTGATGACTGAAGGTGCTAAGGAAAAGTGGAAAAATGACGTGGGGGCATGTTGCTCCGCGTGGCTCTGGCTAACTCAGGAAGGTAGGCTTTCACCCACCCTAAGATGTGCCATTGGATATGAGGTTTTCCTCAGACGGTCCCAGTGGCTGCAAGAGTGGATTGACTGTTGCTCTTTCTGAGTGGCCTGAGGGCTGTGGATTCCCCAGGGTTTTGGAGTACTACGAGGTCATGTCTCCTCTTCAGACACCCACGGCATGCCCGGTTGTGTCCTGCAGTGTCCCAGCCTGTGCTTGGATCGATGATGACACCCTTGTATGCATTCCTTGGAAATCTGAACAAAATGAGTGAGAACACTCTACCGTCTCCTCATCGAATCTGAGGTCCAGCACGTTTCGTCTCTCGGGCGTAGGGGAGAGTGAGGAGTGAGGGCCAGCGTCCCCTCTGACCTGCATGCAAACACCCAGCAGGGTTCCAGAATTCGAGGTGCTGCTATCTGGGGGTCCACTGTGTCTGCCCATAAGCTGGGTCATCTATGCATATTAGGTCCCTGCTGAAAGACCGTTGAGGGCATGCGAGGGGGAAGGCTCTCCTGCTGGTCTTCAGAGTCGGAGTGTGTGCTGGTGTAGGCCCAGTAAGCTTGCAGCTTGGGAAGATGTGCTTTGGCCAGGATCACGCTTTGTGCATGCAGCTTCGGGGGCTATTTCTGGTAGCGAAAATGAGGAAGCTTCCCTGGTTGGAGCCTGGAGCCTCAGGCCAGGCCTGTGTCCCTCCCTGTCATTTGTTTTGGTGCATCGAAGTCCTTTAGTGCCCGGTGGGGATGGAGCAGTGGATGGGTGTGGGCTGGGGTTGGTCTTCAACGGAAGGGTGTTGATGGATTAGGCCTAGGTATTGCCCATGTCAGCAATTCCACTGCAGCTCCCGGCACAGTTGAGGCACTAAGCGGGTCATCATGGAGTGGGGTTAGGACCGAGTGCTGCATTTAAGCCGGCGTGGTGACTGCTGGTCTGGAGAAGATGGTAAGGCATCATGAGGACATGTCCTGTGTGATGTCGTGGGATGGGCTGTCATGATTGTGTTGCAGGCGCTGGCCACGTCTTCCCAAGAATGTGTCCTGTTTGTGATGGGCTGGCATCAGCTGCCTCTGAAGGGGATGGCTTTGGCAGTACATGAGGATGCGGTTAGGTACTTAAACTGCATAGAGTTGTGATCCCGTTGCCGGAGGAATGTGGCCCAAAGTGTGTCTTGCGGGACGTAGAGAAATTAGACATGCTGAAGCGTCTGTGCCACTCTCCTTGGGGGTATTTGAGTTATGCGTACATGCCCTTTGGCCACTTTGTCTCCTTGTTTGGGAATATGCAAAGTGAAAGTGTTTCTCCGAGAGGGCATGATGCGGCCAGCCCGTGTGGCACGCAGGAGTTTTGAACAGCTAGAGGTTTATCTGGAGCAGTCCCTTGGCGGAGCAGAGATGCGTTCAGTGTTGCGATGCCAGGTGTGCTGCCGTGGACAGCCACTGTGCCCTTTGAAGCTTACAACTCCCCTCGCGAAACAGAGTTCTTCCGTTGGAAATCGGTCTGTCGTCCTCGGGGAGAGTGCCTTTGATCTTTGTGAGGTTCTCGGTAGTGTCACTCTGTCAGTGGAGAAGTGCCACGATGCATGGGGTAGGGTCAGAGTCATCAAAGCAGTCATGCTTGCGGTCTGTCCTACCTGGCATAGAGTGACCACGTGTTTGCATGATGTCTGTGGCTTCCAGTAGAGTCGAGTTGCCCTGTGGGCAGGAGGAGGGCACGTAGGATGACGCTGTCAAGAATTTGAGCATTTCCTCCGGGTTCAGGGCCGCCAAACCTGCTGGCTGGGTGCTGGCAACACGTGCCCACGAAGGTAGCCTAGTTTCCGCAGTGGGGTTTGAACGTGGGTCTCGGTTGCTGAAGCCCACCACTTCCTGTGGTGGGCATACCCATGGGTCCTCGGAAAGTGATTTGGCATAGTTGGCAACAATTGGCAGTTGGGCCGAATTTCGTTAGCCCCTTGAGAGGTGCCAGGCTGCATGTTGACTATATCCAGTCGCAGGTCGGCCCGCCCATAGGAGGTTTCCTTGCTCCCGAAAATGATGGGAGTGGCCCCAAGTGCACATTAGATATTCTACTGGGTGGCAGGATTTCCAGGTCCATGTATATGTTACACCCACGGCTGGAAGGCAGGTCTCGTCAGGTGTTTGTGCTTTGGCCAGAAAGCTTGGCTGTGGAAGAGTGGAAGTCCGCGGCCTATTTCAAAACCCCCTGGGTTTCAAAGTTCACATTCAGTCTCTTGAAGCTTGAAGGGGTCTTTCTCCATTCAGTGCGAGGCTCCAAATCCAGGGTGCTGTGTATAAACTCTGGCTTTTATGGTTCGAGGTCTCAGGAGAGGGCCACAGGGACACACAGAGACCAACATGCGGATTCAGAGGCACACAAAGAAGCCCACAAGCGCGTCCTCGTGTGCAGTAACAGTCACACATGCGCACTTGCGTGAAAACAAAAATATACTCTCTCACGTACCGGCCAACGTACATGCCCTACTTCTTGCAGTCGTGCTGTCAGACAAACATTGAGTTCTCTGTAAAGGTAGACGTCCTTGGGAGGCAGGGTCCGAGCTCAAGCCCAGGTAAAAATTCTCATGAATCATGATCTCTGAGTACACCGGTCCAATTCTGAAGCCTGCCTGCTTTATGTCCAGTTATCAGGTGCAGCTGCTGGACAAGGCTGGCCGTCGGCAAAGACAAGAAGACCTACGCGTTGGCTGATGACTGCAGGTGCTAAGGAAAAGTGGAAAAATGACGTGGGGGCATGTTGCTCCGCGTGGATCTGGCTAACTCAGGAAGGTAGGCTTTCACCCACCCTAAGATGTGCCATTGGATATGAGGTTTTCCTCAGACGGTCCCAGTGGCTGCAAGAGTGGATTGACTGTTGCTCTTTCTGAGTGGCCTGAGGGCTGTGGATTCCCCAGGGTTTTGGAGTACTACGAGGTCATGTCTCCTCTTCAGACACCCACGGCATGCCCGGTTTTGTTCTGCAGTGTCCCAGCCTGTGCTTGGATCGATGATGACACCCTTGTATGCATTCCTTGGAAATCTGAACAAAATGAGTGAGAACACTCTACCGTCTCCTCATCGAATCTGAGGTCCAGCACGTTTCGTCTCTCGGGCGTAGGGGAGAGTGAGGAGTGAGGGCCAGCGTCCCCTTCTGACCTGCATGCAAACACCCAGCAGGGTTCCAGAATTCGAGGTGCTGCTATCTGGGGGTCCACTGTGTCTGCCCATAAGCTGGGTCATCTACGCATATTAGGTCCCTGCTGAAAGACCGTTGAGGGCATGTGAGGCGGAGGGCTCACCTGCTGGTCTTCAGAGTCGGAGTGTGTGCTGGTGTAGGCCCAGTAAGCTTGCAGCTTGGGAAGATGTGCTTTGGCCAGGATCACGCTTTGTGCATGCAGCTTCAGGGGCTATTTCTGGAAACCAAAATGAGGAAGCTTCCCTGGTTGGAGCCTGGAGCCTCAGGCCAGGCCTGTGTCCCTCCCTGTCATTTGTTTTGGTGCGTCGAAGTCCTTTAGTGCCCGGTGGGGATGGAGCAGTGGATGGGTGTGGGCTGGGGTTGGTCTTCAACGGAAGTGTGTTGATGGATTAGGCCTAGGTATTGCCCATGTCAGCAATTCCACTGCAGCTCCCAGGACAGTTGAGGCACTAAGTGGGTCATCACGGAGTGGGGATAGGACCGAGTGCTGCATTTAAGCCGGCGTGGTGACTGCTGGTCTGGAGAAGATGGTAAGGCATCATGAGGACATGTCCTGTGTGATGTCGTGGGATGGGCTGTCATGATTGGGTTGCAGGCGCTGGCCACGTCTTCCCAAGAATGTGTCCTGTTTGTGATGGGCTGGCATCAGCTGCCTCTGAAGGGGATGGCTTTGGCAGTACATGAGGATGCAGTTAGGTACTTAAACTGCATAGAGTTGTGATCCCGTTGCCGGAGGAATGTGGCCCAAAGTGTGTCTTGCGGGACGTAGAGAAATTAGACATGCTGAAGCATCTGTGCCTCTCTCTTTGGGGGTATTTGAGTTATGCGTACATGCCCTTTGGCCACTTTGTCTCCTTGTTTGGGAATATGCAAAGTGAAAGTGTTCTTCCAAGAGGGCATGATGCGGCCAGCCCGTGTGGCACGCAGGAGTTTTGAACAGCTAGAGGTTTATCTGGAGCAGTCCCTTGGCGGAGCAGAGATGCGTTCAGTGTTGCGATGCCAGGTGTGCTGCCGTGGACAGCCACTGTGCCCTTTGAAGCTTACAACTCCCCTCGCGAAACAGAGTTCTTCCATTGGAAATCGGTCTGTCGTCCTCGGGGAGAGTGCCTTTGATCTTTGTGAGGTTCTCGGTAGTGTCACTCTGTCAGTGGAGAAGTGCCACGATGCATGGGGTAGGGTCAGAGTCATCAAAGCAGTCATGCTTGCGGTCTGTCCTACCTGGTATAGAGTGACCACGTGTTTGCATGATGTCTGTGGCTTCCAGTAGAGTCGAGTTGCCCTGTGGGCAGGAGGAGGGCACGTAGGATGACGCTGTCAAGAATTTGAGCATTTCCTCCGGGTTCAGGGCCGCCAAACCTGCTGGCTGGGTGCTGGCAACACGTGCCCACGAAGGTAGCCTAGTTTCCACAGTGGGGTTTGAACGTGGGTCTCGGTTGCTGAAGCCCACCACTTCCTGTGGTGGGCATACCCATGGGTCCTCGGAAAGTGATTTGGCATAGTTGGCAACAATTGGCAGTTGGGCCGAATTTCGTTAGCCCCTTGAGAGGTGCCGGGCTGCATGTTGACTATAGCCAGTCGCAGGTCGGCCCGCCCATAGGAGGTTTCCTTGCTCCCGAAAATGATGGGAGTGGCCCCAAGTGCACATTAGATATTCTACTGGGTGGCAGGATTTCCAGTTCCATGTATATGTTACACCCACGGCCGGAAGGCAGGTCTCGTCAGGTGTTTGTGCTTTGGCCAGAAAGCTTGGCTGTGGAAGAGTGGAAGTCTGTGGCCTATTTCAAAACCCCCTGGGTTTCAAAGTTCACATTCAGTCTCTTGAAGCTTGAAGGGGTCTTTCTCCATTCAGTGTGAGGCTCCAAATCCAGGGTGCTGTGTATAAACTCTGGCTTTTATGGTTCGAGGTCTCAGGAGAGGGCCACAGGGACACACAGAGACCAACATGCGGATTCAGAGGCACACAAAGAAGCCCACAAGCACGTCCTCGTGTGCAGTTACAGTCACACATGCGCACTTGCGTGAAAACAAAAATATACTCTCTCACGTACCGGCCAACGTACATGCCCTACTTCTTGCAGTCGTGCTGTCAGACAAACATTGAGTTCTCTGTAAAGGTAGACGTCCTTGGGAGGCAGGGTCCGAGCTCAAGCCCAGGTAAAAATTCTCATGAATCATGATCTCTGAGTACACCGGTCCAATTCTGAAGCCTGCCTGCTTTATGTCCAGTTATCAGGTGCAGCTGCTGGACAAGGCTGGCCGTCGGCAAAGCCAAGAAGACCTACGCGTTGGCTGATGACTGCAGGTGCTAAGGAAAAGTGGAAAAATGACGTGGGGGCATGTTGCTCCGCGTGGCTCTGGCTAACTCAGGAAGGTAGGCTTTCACCCACCCTAAGATGTGCCATTGGATATGAGGTTTTCCTCAGACGGTCCCAGTGGCTGCAAGAGTGGATTGACTGTTGCTCTTTCTGAGTGGCCTGAGGGCTGTGGATTCCCCAGGGTTTTGGAGTACTACGAGGTCATGTCTCCTCTTCAGACACCCACGGCATGCCCGGTTGTGTTCTGCAGCGTCCCAGCCTGTGCTTGGATCGATGATGACACCCTTGTATGCATTCCTTGGAAATCTGAACAAAATGAGTGAGAACACTCTACCGTCTCCTCATCGAATCTGAGGTCCAGCACGTTTCGTCTCTCGGGGGTAGGGGAGAGTGAGGAGTGAGGGCCAGCGTCCCCTTCTGACCTGCATGCAAACACCCAGCAGGGTTCCAGAATTCGAGGTGCTGCTATCTGGGGGTCCACTGTGTCTGCCCATAAGCTGGGTCATCTATGCATATTAGGTCCCTGCTGAAAGACCGTTGAGGGCATGCGAGGGGGAAGGCTCTCCTGCTGGTCTTCAGAGTCGGAGTGTGTGCTGGTGTAGGCCCAGTAAGCTTGCAGCTTGGGAAGGTGTGCTTTGGCCAGGATCACGCTTTGTGCATGCAGCTTCGGGGGCTATTTCTGGTAGCCAAAATGAGGAAGCTTCCCTGGTTGGAGCCTGGAGCCTCAGGCCAGGCCTGTGTCCCTCCCTGTCATTTGTTTTGGTGTGTCGAAGTCCTTTAGTGCCCGGTGGGGATGGAGCAGTGGATGGGTGTGGGCTGGGGTTGGTCTTCAACGGAAGGGTGTTGATGGATTAGGCCTAGGTATTGCCCATGTCAGCAATTCCACTGCAGCTCCCGGGACAGTTGAGGCACTAAGTGGGTCATCATGGAGTGGGGTTAGGACCGAGTGCTGCATTTAAGCCGGCGTAGTGACTGCTGGTCTGGAGAAGATGGTAAGGCATCATGAGGACATGTCCTGTGTGATGTCGTGGGATGGGCTGTCATGATTGGGTTGCAGGCGCTGGCCACGTCTTCCCAAGAATGTGTCCTGTTTGTGATGGGCTGGCATCAGCTGCCTCTGAAGGGGATGGCTTTGGCAGTACATGAGGATGCGGTTAGGTACTTAAACTGCATAGAGTTGTGATCCCGTTGCCGGAGGAATGTGGCCCAAAGTGTGTCTTGCGGGACGTAGAGAAATTAGACATGCTGAAGCGTCTGTGCCACTCTCCTTGGGGGTATTTGAGTTATGCGTACATGCCCTTTGGCCACTTTGTCTCCTTGTTTGGGAATATGCAAAGTGAAAGTGTTTCTCCGAGAGGGCATGATGCGGCCAGCCCGTGTGGCACGCAGGAGTTTTGAACAGCTAGAGGTTTATCTGGAGCAGTCCCTTGGCGGAGCAGAGATGCGTTCAGTGTTGCGATGCCAGGTGTGCTGCCGTGGACAGCCACTGTGCCCTTTGAAGCTTACAACTCCCCTCGCGAAACAGAGTTCTTCCGTTGGAAATCGGTCTGTCGTCCTCGGGGAGAGTGCCTTTGATCTTTGTGAGGTTCTCGGTAGTGTCACTCTGTCAGTGGAGAAGTGCCACGATGCATGGGGTAGGGTCAGAGTCATCAAAGCAGTCATGCTTGCGGTCTGTCCTACCTGGTATAGAGTGACCACGTGTTTGCATGATGTCTGTGGCTTCCAGTAGAGTCGAGTTGCCCTGTGGGCAGGAGGAGGGCACGTAGGATGACGCTGTCAAGAATTTGAGCATTTCCTCCGGGTTCAGGGCCGCCAAACCTGCTGGCTGGGTGCTGGCAACACGTGCCCACGAAGGTAGCCTAGTTTCCGCAGTGGGGTTTGAACGTGGGTCTCGGTTGCTGAAGCCCACCACTTCCTGTGGTGGGCATACCCATGGGTCCTCGGAAAGTGATTTGGCATAGTTGGCAACAATTGGCAGTTGGGCCGAATTTCGTTAGCCCCTTGAGAGGTGCCGGGCTGCATGTTGACTATAGCCAGTCGCAGGTCGGCCCGCCCATAGGAGGTTTCCTTGCTCCCGAAAATGATGGGAGTGGCCCCAAGTGCACATTAGATATTCTACTGGGTGGCAGGATTTCCAGGTCCATGTATATGTTACACCCACGGCCGGAAGGCAGGTCTCGTCAGGTGTTTGTGCTTTGGCCAGAAAGCTTGGCTGTGGAAGAGTGGAAGTCCGTGGCCTATTTCAAAACCCCCTGGGTTTCAAAGTTCACATTCAGTCTCTTGAAGCTTGAAGGGGTCTTTCTCCATTCAGTGCGAGGCTCCAAATCCAGGGTGCTGTGTATAAACTCTGGCTTTTATGGTTCGAGGTCTCAGGAGAGGGCCACAGGGACACACAGAGACCAAGATGCGGATTCAGAGGCACACAAAGAAGCCCACAAGCGCGTCCTCGTGTGCAGTAACAGTCACACATGCGCACTTGCGTGAAAACAAAAATATACTCTCTCACGTACCGGCCAACGTACATGCCCTACTTCTTGCAGTCGTGCTGTCAGACAAACATTGAGTTCTCTGTAAAGGTAGACGTCCTTGGGAGGCAGGGTCCGAGCTCAAGCCCAGGTAAAAATTCTCATGAATCATGATCTCTGAGTACACCGGTCCAATTCTGAAGCCTGCCTGCTTTATGTCCAGTTCTCAGGTGCAGCTGCTGGACAAGGCTGGCCGTCGGCAAAGCCAAGAAGACCTACGCGTTGGCTGATGACTGCAGGTGCTAAGGAAAAGTGGAAAAATGACGTGGGGGCATGTTGCTCCGCGTGGCTCTGGCTAACTCAGGAAGGTAGGCTTTCACCCACCCTAAGATGTGCCATTGGATATGAGGTTTTCCTCAGACGGTCCCAGTGGCTGCAAGAGTGGATTGACTGTTGCTCTTTCTGAGTGGCCTGAGGGCTGTGGATTCCCCAGGGTTTTGGAGTACTACGAGGTCATGTCTCCTCTTCAGACACCCACGGCATGCCCGGTTGTGTTCTGCAGCGTCCCAGCCTGTGCTTGGATCGATGATGACACCCTTGTATGCATTCCTTGGAAATCTGAACAAAATGAGTGAGAACACTCTACCGTCTCCTCATCGAATCTGAGGTCCAGCACGTTTCGTCTCTCGGGGGTAGGGGAGAGTGAGGAGTGAGGGCCAGCGTCCCCTTCTGACCTGCATGCAAACACCCAGCAGGGTTCCAGAATTCGAGGTGCTGCTATCTGGGGGTCCACTGTGTCTGCCCATAAGCTGGGTCATCTATGCATATTAGGTCCCTGCTGAAAGACCGTTGAGGGCATGCGAGGGGGAAGGCTCTCCTGCTGGTCTTCAGAGTCGGAGTGTGTGCTGGTGTAGGCCCAGTAAGCTTGCAGCTTGGGAAGGTGTGCTTTGGCCAGGATCACGCTTTGTGCATGCAGCTTCGGGGGCTATTTCTGGTAGCCAAAATGAGGAAGCTTCCCTGGTTGGAGCCTGGAGCCTCAGGCCAGGCCTGTGTCCCTCCCTGTCATTTGTTTTGGTGCGTCGAAGTCCTTTAGTGCCCGGTGGGGATGGAGCAGTGGATGGGTGTGGGCTGGGGTTGGTCTTCAACGGAAGGGTGTTGATGGATTAGGCCTAGGTATTGCCCATGTCAGCAATTCCACTGCAGCTCCCGGGACAGTTGAGGCACTAATTGGGTCATCATGGAGTGGGGTTAGGACCGAGTGCTGCATTTAAGCCGGCGTGGTGACTGCTGGTCTGGAGAAGATGGTAAGGCATCATGAGGACATGTCCTGTGTGATGTCGTGGGATGGGCTGTCATGATTGGGTTGCAGGCGCTGGCCACGTCTTCCCAAGAATGTGTCCTGTTTGTGATGGGCTGGCATCAGCTGCCTCTGAAGGGGATGGCTTTGGCAGTACATGAGGATGCGGTTAGGTACTTAAACTGCATAGAGTTGTGATCCCGTTGCCGGAGGAATGTGGCCCAAAGTGTGTCTTGCGGGACGTAGAGAAATTAGACATGCTGAAGCGTCTGTGCCACTCTCCTTGGGGGTATTTGAGTTATGCGTACATGCCCTTTGGCCACTTTGTCTCCTTGTTTGGGAATATGCAAAGTGAAAGTGTTTCTCCGAGAGGGCATGATGCGGCCAGCCCGTGTGGCACGCAGGAGTTTTGAACAGCTAGAGGTTTATCTGGAGCAGTCCCTTGGCGGAGCAGAGATGCGTTCAGTGTTGCGATGCCAGGTGTGCTGCCGTGGACAGCCACTGTGCCCTTTGAAGCTTACAACTCCCCTCGCGAAACAGAGTTCTTCCGTTGGAAATCGGTCTGTCGTCCTCGGGGAGAGTGCCTTTGATCTTTGTGAGGTTCTCGGTAGTGTCACTCTGTCAGTGGAGAAGTGCCACGATGCATGGGGTAGGGTCAGAGTCATCAAAGCAGTCATGCTTGCGGTCTGTCCTACCTGGTATAGAGTGACCACGTGTTTGCATGATGTCTGTGGCTTCCAGTAGAGTCGAGTTGCCCTGTGGGCAGGAGGAGGGCACGTAGGATGACGCTGTCAAGAATTTGAGCATTTCCTCCGGGTTCAGGGCCGCCAAACCTGCTGGCTGGGTGCTGGCAACACGTGCCCACGAAGGTAGCCTAGTTTCCGCAGTGGGGTTTGAACGTGGGTCTCGGTTGCTGAAGCCCACCACTTCCTGTGGTGGGCATACCCATGGGTCCTCGGAAAGTGATTTGGCATAGTTGGCAACAATTGGCAGTTGGGCCGAATTTCGTTAGCCCCTTGAGAGGTGCCGGGCTGCATGTTGACTATAGCCAGTCGCAGGTCGGCCCGCCCATAGGAGGTTTCCTTGCTCCCGAAAATGATGGGAGTGGCCCCAAGTGCACATTAGATATTCTACTGGGTGGCAGGATTTCCAGGTCCATGTATATGTTACACCCACGGCCGGAAGGCAGGTCTCGTCAGGTGTTTGTGCTTTGGCCAGAAAGCTTGGCTGTGGAAGAGTGGAAGTCCGTGGCCTATTTCAAAACCCCCTGGGTTTCAAAGTTCACATTCAGTCTCTTGAAGCTTGAAGGGGTCTTTCTCCATTCAGTGCGAGGCTCCAAATCCAGGGTGCTGTGTATAAACTCTGGCTTTTATGGTTGGAGGTCTCAGGAGAGGGCCACAGGGACACACAGAGACCAACATGCGGATTCAGAGGCACACAAAGAAGCCCACAAGCGCGTCCTCGTGTGCAGTAACAGTCACACATGCGCACTTGCGTGAAAACAAAAATATACTCTCTCACGTACCGGCCAACGTACATGCCCTACTTCTTGCAGTCGTGCTGTCAGACAAACATTGAGTTCTCTGTAAAGGTAGACGTCCTTGGGAGGCAGGGTCCGAGCTCAAGCCCAGGTAAAAATTCTCATGAATCATGATCTCTGAGTACACCGGTCCAATTCTGAAGCCTGCCTGCTTTATGTCCAGTTCTCAGGTGCAGCTGCTGGACAAGGCTGGCCGTCGGCAAAGCCAAGAAGACCTACGCGTTGGCTGATGACTGCAGGTGCTAAGGAAAAGTGGAAAAATGACGTGGGGGCATGTTGCTCCGCGTGGCTCTGGCTAACTCAGGAAGGTAGGCTTTCACCCACCCTAAGATGTGCCATTGGATATGAGGTTTTCCTCAGACGGTCCCAGTGGCTGCAAGAGTGGATTGACTGTTGCTCTTTCTGAGTGGCCTGAGGGCTGTGGATTCCCCAGGGTTTTGGAGTACTACGAGGTCATGTCTCCTCTTCAGACACCCACGGCATGCCCGGTTGTGTTCTGCAGCGTCCCAGCCTGTGCTTGGATCGATGATGACACCCTTGTATGCATTCCTTGGAAATCTGAACAAAATGAGTGAGAACACTCTACCGTCTCCTCATCGAATCTGAGGTCCAGCACGTTTCGTCTCTCGGGGGTAGGGGAGAGTGAGGAGTGAGGGCCAGCGTCCCCTTCTGACCTGCATGCAAACACCCAGCAGGGTTCCAGAATTCGAGGTGCTGCTATCTGGGGGTCCTCTGTGTCTGCCCATAAGCTGGGTCATCTATGCATATTAGGTCCCTGCTGAAAGACCGTTGAGGGCATGCGAGGGGGAAGGCTCTCCTGCTGGTCTTCAGAGTCGGAGTGTGTGCTGGTGTAGGCCCAGTAAGCTTGCAGCTTGGGAAGGTGTGCTTTGGCCAGGATCACGCTTTGTGCATGCAGCTTCGGGGGCTATTTCTGGTAGCCAAAATGAGGAAGCTTCCCTGGTTGGAGCCTGGAGCCTCAGGCCAGGCCTGTGTCCCTCCCTGTCATTTGTTTTGGTGCGTCGAAGTCCTTTAGTGCCCGGTGGGGATGGAGCAGTGGATGGGTGTGGGCTGGGGTTGGTCTTCAACGGAAGGGTGTTGATGGATTAGGCCTAGGTATTGCCCATGTCAGCAATTCCACTGCAGCTCCCGGGACAGTTGAGGCACTAAGTGGGTCATCATGGAGTGGGGTTAGGACCGAGTGCTGCATTTAGGCCGGCGTGGTGACTGCTGGTCTGGAGAAGATGGTAAGGCATCATGAGGACATGTCCTGTGTGATGTCGTGGGATGGGCTGTCATGATTGGGTTGCAGGCGCTGGCCACGTCTTCCCAAGAATGTGTCCTGTTTGTGATGGGCTGGCATCAGCTGCCTCTGAAGGGGATGGCTTTGGCAGTACATGAGGATGCGGTTAGGTACTTAAACTGCATAGAGTTGTGATCCCGTTGCCGGAGGAATGTGGCCCAAAGTGTGTCTTGCGGGACGTAGAGAAATTAGACATGCTGAAGCGTCTGTGCCACTCTCCTTGGGGGTATTTGAGTTATGCGTACATGCCCTTTGGCCACTTTGTCTCCTTGTTTGGGAATATGCAAAGTGAAAGTGTTTCTCCGAGAGGGCATGATGCGGCCAGCCCGTGTGGCACGCAGGAGTTTTGAACAGCTAGAGGTTTATCTGGAGCAGTCCCTTGGCGGAGCAGAGATGCGTTCAGTGTTGCGATGCCAGGTGTGCTGCCGTGGACAGCCACTGTGCCCTTTGAAGCTTACAACTCCCCTCGCGAAACAGAGTTCTTCCGTTGGAAATCGGTCTGTCGTCCTCGGGGAGAGTGCCTTTGATCTTTGTGAGGTTCTCGGTAGTGTCACTCTGTCAGTGGA
The DNA here is from genome assembly GCF_949752795.1 of Hyperoodon ampullatus. Lineage (NCBI taxonomy): Eukaryota > Metazoa > Chordata > Mammalia > Artiodactyla > Ziphiidae > Hyperoodon > Hyperoodon ampullatus. The sequence continues at coordinate 70,135,255 of NC_136916.1, forward strand.
GAAGTGCCACGATGCATGGGGTAGGGTCAGAGTCATCAAAGCAGTCATGCTTGCGGTCTGTCCTACCTGGTATAGAGTGACCACGTGTTTGCATGATGTCTGTGGCTTCCAGTAGAGTCGAGTTGCCCTGTGGGCAGGAGGAGGGCACGTAGGATGACGCTGTCAAGAATTTGAGCATTTCCTCCGGGTTCAGGGCCGCCAAACCTGCTGGCTGGGTGCTGGCAACACGTGCCCACGAAGGTAGCCTAGTTTCCGCAGTGGGGTTTGAACGTGGGTCTCGGTTGCTGAAGCCCACCACTTCCTGTGGTGGGCATACCCATGGGTCCTCGGAAAGTGATTTGGCATAGTTGGCAACAATTGGCAGTTGGGCCGAATTTCGTTAGCCCCTTGAGAGGTGCCGGGCTGCATGTTGACTATAGCCAGTCGCAGGTCGGCCCGCCCATAGGAGGTTTCCTTGCTCCCGAAAATGATGGGAGTGGCCCCAAGTGCACATTAGATATTCTACTGGGTGGCAGGATTTCCAGGTCCATGTATATGTTACACCCACGGCCGGAAGGCAGGTCTCGTCAGGTGTTTGTGCTTTGGCCAGAAAGCTTGGCTGTGGAAGAGTGGAAGTCCGTGGCCTATTTCAAAACCCCCTGGGTTTCAAAGTTCACATTCAGTCTCTTGAAGCTTGAAGGGGTCTTTCTCCATTCAGTGCGAGGCTCCAAAGCCAGGGTGCTGTGTATAAACTCTGGCTTTTATGGTTCGAGGTCTCAGGAGAGGGCCACAGGGACACACAGAGACCAAGATGCGGATTCAGAGGCACACAAAGAAGCCCACAAGCGCGTCCTCGTGTGCAGTAACAGTCACACATGCGCACTTGCGTGAAAACAAAAATATACTCTCTCACGTACCGGCCAACGTACATGCCCTACTTCTTGCAGTCATGCTGTCAGACAAACATTGAGTTCTCTGTAAAGGTAGACGTCCTTGGGAGGCAGGGTCCGAGCTCAAGCCCAGGTAAAAATTCTCATGAATCATGATCTCTGAGTACACCGGTCCAATTCTGAAGCCTGCCTGCTTTATGTCCAGTTCTCAGGTGCAGCTGCTGGACAAGGCTGGCCGTCGGCAAAGCCAAGAAGACCTACGCGTTGGCTGATGACTGCAGGTGCTAAGGAAAAGTGGAAAAATGACGTGGGGGCATGTTGCTCCGCGTGGCTCTGGCTAACTCAGGAAGGTAGGCTTTCACCCACCCTAAGATGTGCCATTGGATATGAGGTTTTCCTCAGACGGTCCCAGTGGCTGCAAGAGTGGATTGACTGTTGCTCTTTCTGAGTGGCCTGAGGGCTGTGGATTCCCCAGGGTTTTGGAGTACTACGAGGTCATGTCTCCTCTTCAGACACCCACAGCATGCCCGGTTGTGTTCTGCAGCGTCCCAGCCTGTGCTTGGATCGATGATGACACCCTTGTATGCATTCCTTGGAAATCTGAACAAAATGAGTGAGAACACTCTACCGTCTCCTCATCGAATCTGAGGTCCAGCACGTTTCGTCTCTCGGGGGTAGGGGAGAGTGAGGAGTGAGGGCCAGCGTCCCCTTCTGACCTGCATGCAAACACCCAGCAGGGTTCCAGAATTCGAGGTGCTGCTATCTGGGGGTCCACTGTGTCTGCCGATAAGCTGGGTCATCTATGCATATTAGGTCCCTGCTGAAAGACCGTTGAGGGCATGCGAGGGGGAAGGCTCTCCTGCTGGTCTTCAGAGTCGGAGTGTGTGCTGGTGTAGGCCCAGTAAGCTTGCAGCTTGGGAAGGTGTGCTTTGGCCAGGATCACGCTTTGTGCATGCAGCTTCGGGGGCTATTTCTGGTAGCCAAAATGAGGAAGCTTCCCTGGTTGGAGCCTGGAGCCTCAGGCCAGGCCTGTGTCCCTCCCTGTCATTTGTTTTGGTGCGTCGAAGTCCTTTAGTGCCCGGTGGGGATGGAGCAGTGGATGGGTGTGGGCTGGGGTTGGTCTTCAACGGAAGGGTGTTGATGGATTAGGCCTAGGTATTGCCCATGTCAGCAATTCCACTGCAGCTCCCGGGACAGTTGAGGCACTAAGTGGGTCATCATGGAGTGGGGTTAGGACCGAGTGCTGCATTTAAGCCGGCGTGGTGACTGCTGGTCTGGAGAAGATGGTAAGGCATCATGAGGACATGTCCTGTGTGATGTCGTGGGATGGGCTGTCATGATTGGGTTGCAGGCGCTGGCCACGTCTTCCCAAGAATGTGTCCTGTTTGTGATGGGCTGGCATCAGCTGCCTCTGAAGGGGATGGCTTTGGCAGTACATGAGGATGCGGTTAGGTACTTAAACTGCATAGAGTTGTGATCCCGTTGCCGGAGGAATGTGGCCCAAAGTGTGTCTTGCGGGACGTAGAGAAATTAGACATGCTGAAGCGTCTGTGCCACTCTCCTTGGGGGTATTTGAGTTATGCGTACATGCCCTTTGGCCACTTTGTCTCCTTGTTTGGGAATATGCAAAGTGAAAGTGTTTCTCCGAGAGGGCATGATGCGGCCAGCCCGTGTGGCACGCAGGAGTTTTGAACAGCTAGAGGTTTATCTGGAGCAGTCCCTTGGCGGAGCAGAGATGCGTTCAGTGTTGCGATGCCAGGTGTGCTGCCGTGGACAGCCACTGTGCCCTTTGAAGCTTACAACTCCCCTCGCGAAACAGAGTTCTTCCGTTGGAAATCGGTCTGTCGTCCTCGGGGAGAGTGCCTTTGATCTTTGTGAGGTTCTCGGTAGTGTCACTCTGTCAGTGGAGAAGTGCCACGATGCATGGGGTAGGGTCAGAGTCATCAAAGCAGTCATGCTTGCGGTCTGTCCTACCTGGTATAGAGTGACCACGTGTTTGCATGATGTCTGTGGCTTCCAGTAGAGTCGAGTTGCCCTGTGGGCAGGAGGAGGGCACGTAGGATGACGCTGTCAAGAATTTGAGCATTTCCTCCGGGTTCAGGGCCGCCAAACCTGCTGGCTGGGTGCTGGCAACACGTGCCCACGAAGGTAGCCTAGTTTCCGCAGTGGGGTTTGAACGTGGGTCTCGGTTGCTGAAGCCCACCACTTCCTGTGGTGGGCATACCCATGGGTCCTCGGAAAGTGATTTGGCATAGTTGGCAACAATTGGCAGTTGGGCCGAATTTCGTTAGCCCCTTGAGAGGTGCCGGGCTGCATGTTGACTATAGCCAGTCGCAGGTCGGCCCGCCCATAGGAGGTTTCCTTGCTCCCGAAAATGATGGGAGTGGCCCCAAGTGCACATTAGATATTCTACTGGGTGGCAGGATTTCCAGGTCCATGTATATGTTACACCCACGGCCGGAAGGCAGGTCTCGTCAGGTGTTTGTGCTTTGGCCAGAAAGCTTGGCTGTGGAAGAGTGGAAGTCCGTGGCCTATTTCAAAACCCCCTGGGTTTCAAAGTTCACATTCAGTCTCTTGAAGCTTGAAGGGGTCTTTCTCCATTCAGTGCGAGGCTCCAAATCCAGGGTGCTGTGTATAAACTCTGGCTTTTATGGTTGGAGGTCTCAGGAGAGGGCCACAGGGACACACAGAGACCAACATGCGGATTCAGAGGCACACAAAGAAGCCCACAAGCGCGTCCTCGTGTGCAGTAACAGTCACACATGCGCACTTGCGTGAAAACAAAAATATACTCTCTCACGTACCGGCCAACGTACATGCCCTACTTCTTGCAGTCGTGCTGTCAGACAAACATTGAGTTCTCTGTAAAGGTAGACGTCCTTGGGAGGCAGGGTCCGAGCTCAAGCCCAGGTAAAAATTCTCATGAATCATGATCTCTGAGTACACCGGTCCAATTCTGAAGCCTGCCTGCTTTATGTCCAGTTCTCAGGTGCAGCTGCTGGACAAGGCTGGCCGTCGGCAAAGCCAAGAAGACCTACGCGTTGGCTGATGACTGCAGGTGCTAAGGAAAAGTGGAAAAATGACGTGGGGGCATGTTGCTCCGCGTGGCTCTGGCTAACTCAGGAAGGTAGGCTTTCACCCACCCTAAGATGTGCCATTGGATATGAGGTTTTCCTCAGACGGTCCCAGTGGCTGCAAGAGTGGATTGACTGTTGCTCTTTCTGAGTGGCCTGAGGGCTGTGGATTCCCCAGGGTTTTGGAGTACTACGAGGTCATGTCTCCTCTTCAGACACCCACGGCATGCCCGGTTGTGTTCTGCAGCGTCCCAGCCTGTGCTTGGATCGATGATGACACCCTTGTATGCATTCCTTGGAAATCTGAACAAAATGAGTGAGAACACTCTACCGTCTCCTCATCGAATCTGAGGTCCAGCACGTTTCGTCTCTCGGGGGTAGGGGAGAGTGAGGAGTGAGGGCCAGCGTCCCCTTCTGACCTGCATGCAAACACCCAGCAGGGTTCCAGAATTCGAGGTGCTGCTATCTGGGGGTCCTCTGTGTCTGCCCATAAGCTGGGTCATCTATGCATATTAGGTCCCTGCTGAAAGACCGTTGAGGGCATGCGAGGGGGAAGGCTCTCCTGCTGGTCTTCAGAGTCGGAGTGTGTGCTGGTGTAGGCCCAGTAAGCTTGCAGCTTGGGAAGGTGTGCTTTGGCCAGGATCACGCTTTGTGCATGCAGCTTCGGGGGCTATTTCTGGTAGCCAAAATGAGGAAGCTTCCCTGGTTGGAGCCTGGAGCCTCAGGCCAGGCCTGTGTCCCTCCCTGTCATTTGTTTTGGTGCGTCGAAGTCCTTTAGTGCCCGGTGGGGATGGAGCAGTGGATGGGTGTGGGCTGGGGTTGGTCTTCAACGGAAGGGTGTTGATGGATTAGGCCTAGGTATTGCCCATGTCAGCAATTCCACTGCAGCTCCCGGGACAGTTGAGGCACTAAGTGGGTCATCATGGAGTGGGGTTAGGTCCGAGTGCTGCATTTAGGCCGGCGTGGTGACTGCTGGTCTGGAGAAGATGGTAAGGCATCATGAGGACATGTCCTGTGTGATGTCGTGGGATGGGCTGTCACGATTGGGTTGCAGGCGCTGGCCACGTCTTCCCAAGAATGTGTCCTGTTTGTGATGGGCTGGCATCAGCTGCCTCTGAAGGGGATGGCTTTGGCAGTACATGAGGATGCGGTTAGGTACTTAAACTGCATAGAGTTGTGATCCCGTTGCCGGAGGAATGTGGCCCAAAGTGTGTCTTGCGGGACGTAGAGAAATTAGACATGCTGAAGCGTCTGTGCCACTCTCCTTGGGGGTATTTGAGTTATGCGTACATGCCCTTTGGCCACTTTGTCTCCTTGTTTGGGAATATGCAAAGTGAAAGTGTTTCTCCGAGAGGGCATGATGCGGCCAGCCCGTGTGGCACGCAGGAGTTTTGAACAGCTAGAGGTTTATCTGGAGCAGTCCCTTGGCGGAGCAGAGATGCGTTCAGTGTTGCGATGCCAGGTGTGCTGCCGTGGACAGCCACTGTGCCCTTTGAAGCTTACAACTCCCCTCGCGAAACAGAGTTCTTCCGTTGGAAATCAGTCTGTCGTCCTCGGGGAGAGTGCCTTTGATCTTTGTGAGGTTCTCGGTAGTGTCACTCTGTCAGTGGAGAAGTGCCACGATGCATGGGGTAGGGTCAGAGTCATCAAAGCAGTCATGCTTGCGGTCTGTCCTACCTGGTATAGAGTGACCACGTGTTTGCATGATGTCTGTGGCTTCCAGTAGAGTCGAGTTGCCCTGTGGGCAGGAGGAGGGCACGTAGGATGACGCTGTCAAGAATTTGAGCATTTCCTCCGGGTTCAGGGCCGCCAAACCTGCTGGCTGGGTGCTGGCAACACGTGCCCACGAAGGTAGCCTAGTTTCCGCAGTGGGGTTTGAACGTGGGTCTCGGTTGCTGAAGCCCACCACTTCCTGTGGTGGGCATACCCATGGGTCCTCGGAAAGTGATTTGGCGTAGTTGGCAACAATTGGCAGTTGGGCCGAATTTCGTTAGCCCCTTGAGAGGTGCCGGGCTGCATGTTGACTATAGCCAGTCGCAGGTCGGCCCGCCCATAGGAGGTTTCCTTGCTCCCGAAAATGATGGGAGTGGCCCCAAGTGCACATTAGATATTCTACTGGGTGGCAGGATTTCCAGGTCCATGTATATGTTACACCCACGGCCGGAAGGCAGGTCTCGTCAGGTGTTTGTGCTTTGGCCAGAAAGCTTGGCTGTGGAAGAGTGGAAGTCCGTGGCCTATTTCAAAACCCCCTGGGTTTCAAAGTTCACATTCAGTCTCTTGAAGCTTGAAGGGGTCTTTCTCCATTCAGTGCGAGGCTCCAAATCCAGGGTGCTGTGTATAAACTCTGGCTTTTATGGTTCGAGGTCTCAGGAGAGGGCCACAGGGACACACAGAGACCAACATGCGGATTCAGAGGCACACAAAGAAGCCCACAAGCGCGTCCTCGTGTGCAGTAACAGTCACACATGCGCACTTGCGTGAAAACAAAAATATACTCTCTCACGTACCGGCCAACGTACATGCCCTACTTCTTGCAGTCGTGCTGTCAGACAAACATTGAGTTCTCTGTAAAGGTAGACGTCCTTGGGAGGCAGGGTCCGAGCTCAAGCCCAGGTAAAAATTCTCATGAATCATGATCTCTGAGTACACCGGTCCAATTCTGAAGCCTGCCTGCTTTATGTCCAGTTCTCAGGTGCAGCTGCTGGACAAGGCTGGCCGTCGGCAAAGCCAAGAAGACCTACGCGTTGGCTGATGACTGCAGGTGCTAAGGAAAAGTGGAAAAATGACGTGGGGGCATGTTGCTCCGCGTGGCTCTGGCTAACTCAGGAAGGTAGGCTTTCACCCACCCTAAGATGTGCCATTGGATATGAGGTTTTCCTCAGACGGTCCCAGTGGCTGCAAGAGTGGATTGACTGTTGCTCTTTCTGAGTGGCCTGAGGGCTGTGGATTCCCCAGGGTTTTGGAGTACTACGAGGTCATGTCTCCTCTTCAGACACCCACGGCATGCCTGGTTGTGTTCTGCAGCGTCCCAGCCTGTGCTTGGATCGATGATGACACCCTTGTATGCATTCCTTGGAAATCTGAACAAAATGAGTGAGAACACTCTACCGTCTCCTCATCGAATCTGAGGTCCAGCACGTTTCGTCTCTCGGGGGTAGGGGAGAGTGAGGAGTGAGGGCCAGCGTCCCCTTCTGACCTGCATGCAAACACCCAGCAGGGTTCCAGAATTCGAGGTGCTGCTATCTGGGGGTCCACTGTGTCTGCCCATAAGCTGGGTCATCTATGCATATTAGGTCCCTGCTGAAAGACCGTTGAGGGCATGCGAGGGGGAAGGCTCTCCTGCTGGTCTTCAGAGTCGGAGTGTGTGCTGGTGTAGGCCCAGTAAGCTTGCAGCTTGGGAAGGTGTGCTTTGGCCAGGATCACACTTTGTGCATGCAGCTTCGGGGGCTATTTCTGGTAGCCAAAATGAGGAAGCTTCCCTGGTTGGAGCCTGGAGCCTCAGGCCAGGCCTGTGTCCCTCCCTGTCATTTGTTTTGGTGCGTCGAAGTCCTTTAGTGCCCGGTGGGGATGGAGCAGTGGATGGGTGTGGGCTGGGGTTGGTCTTCAACGGAAGGGTGTTGATGGATTAGGCCTAGGTATTGCCCATGTCAGCAATTCCACTGCAGCTCCCGGCACAGTTGAGGCACTAAGTGGGTCATCATGGAGTTTGGTTAGGACCGAGTGCTGCATTTAAGCCGGCGTGGTGACTGCTGGTCTGGAGAAGATGGTAAGGCATCATGAGGACATGTCCTGTGTGATGTCGTGGGATGGGCTGTCATGATTGGGTTGCAGGCGCTGGCCACGTCTTCCCAAGAATGTGTCCTGTTTGTGATGGGCTGGCATCAGCTGCCTCTGAAGGGGATGGCTTTGGCAGTACATGAGGATGCGGTTAGGTACTTAAACTGCATAGAGTTGTGATCCCGTTGCCGGAGGAATGTGGCCCAAAGTGTGTCTTGCGGGACGTAGAGAAATTAGACATGCTGAAGCGTCTGTGCCACTCTCCTTGGGGGTATTTGAGTTATGCGTACATGCCCTTTGGCCACTTTGTCTCCTTGTTTGGGAATATGCAAAGTGAAAGTGTTTCTCCGAGAGGGCATGATGCGGCCAGCCCGTGTGGCACGCAGGAGTTTTGAACAGCTAGAGGTTTATCTGGAGCAGTCCCTTGGCGGAGCAGAGATGCGTTCAGTGTTGCGATGCCAGGTGTGCTGCCGTGGACAGCCACTGTGCCCTTTGAAGCTTACAACTCCCCTCGCGAAACAGAGTTCTTCCGTTGGAAATCGGTCTGTCGTCCTCGGGGAGAGTGCCTTTGATCTTTGTGAGGTTCTCGGTAGTGTCACTCTGTCAGTGGAGAAGTGCCACGATGCATGGGGTAGGGTCAGAGTCATCAAAGCAGTCATGCTTGCGGTCTGTCCTACCTGGTATAGAGTGACCACGTGTTTGCATGATGTCTGTGGCTTCCAGTAGAGTCGAGTTGCCCTGTGGGCAGGAGGAGGGCACGTAGGATGACGCTGTCAAGAATTTGAGCATTTCCTCCGGGTTCAGGGCCGCCAAACCTGCTGGCTGGGTGCTGGCAACACGTGCCCACGAAGGTAGCCTAGTTTCCGCAGTGGGGTTTGAACGTGGGTCTCGGTTGCTGAAGCCCACCACTTCCTGTGGTGGGCATACCCATGGGTCCTCGGAAAGTGATTTGGCATAGTTGGCAACAATTGGCAGTTGGGCCGAATTTCGTTAGCCCCTTGAGAGGTGCCGGGCTGCATGTTGACTATAGCCAGTCGCAGGTCGGCCCGCCCATAGGAGGTTTCCTTGCTCCCGAAAATGATGGGAGTGGCCCCAAGTGCACATTAGATATTCTACTGGGTGGCAGGATTTCCAGGTCCATGTATATGTTACACCCACGGCCGGAAGGCAGGTCTCGTCAGGTGTTTGTGCTTTGGCCAGAAAGCTTGGCTGTGGAAGAGTGGAAGTCCGTGGCCTATTTCAAAACCCCCTGGGTTTCAAAGTTCACATTCAGTCTCTTGAAGCTTGAAGGGGTCTTTCTCCATTCAGTGCGAGGCTCCAAATCCAGGGTGCTGTGTATAAACTCTGGCTTTTATGGTTCGAGGTCTCAGGAGAGGGCCACAGGGACACACAGAGACCAACATGCGGATTCAGAGGCACACAAAGAAGCCCACAAGCGCGTCCTCGTGTGCAGTAACAGTCACACATGCGCACTTGCGTGAAAACAAAAATATACTCTCTCACGTACCGGCCAACGTACATGCCCTACTTCTTGCAGTCGTGCTGTCAGACAAACATTGAGTTCTCTGTAAAGGTAGACGTCCTTGGGAGGCAGGGTCCGAGCTCAAGCCCAGGTAAAAATTCTCATGAATCATGATCTCTGAGTACACCGGTCCAATTCTGAAGCCTGCCTGCTTTATGTCCAGTTCTCAGGTGCAGCTGCTGGACAAGGCTGGCCGTCGGCAAAGCCAAGAAGACCTACGCGTTGGCTGATGACTGCAGGTGCTAAGGAAAAGTGGAAAAATGACGTGGGGGCATGTTGCTCCGCGTGGCTCTGGCTAACTCAGGAAGGTAGGCTTTCACCCACCCTAAGATGTGCCATTGGATATGAGGTTTTCCTCAGACGGTCCCAGTGGCTGCAAGAGTGGATTGACTGTTGCTCTTTCTGAGTGGCCTGAGGGCTGTGGATTCCCCAGGGTTTTGGAGTACTACGAGGTCATGTCTCCTCTTCAGACACCCACGGCATGCCCGGTTGTGTTCTGCAGCGTCCCAGCCTGTGCTTGGATCGATGATGACACCCTTGTATGCATTCCTTGGAAATCTGAACAAAATGAGTGAGAACACTCTACCGTCTCCTCATCGAATCTGAGGTCCAGCACGTTTCGTCTCTCGGGGGTAGGGGAGAGTGAGGAGTGAGGGCCAGCGTCCCCTTCTGACCTGCATGCAAACACCCAGCAGGGTTCCAGAATTCGAGGTGCTGCTATCTGGGGGTCCACTGTGTCTGCCCATAAGCTGGGTCATCTATGCATATTAGGTCCCTGCTGAAAGACCGTTGAGGGCATGCGAGGGGGAAGGCTCTCCTGCTGGTCTTCAGAGTCGGAGTGTGTGCTGGTGTAGGCCCAGTAAGCTTGCAGCTTGGGAAGGTGTGCTTTGGCCAGGATCACGCTTTGTGCATGCAGCTTCGGGGGCTATTTCTGGTAGCCAAAATGAGGAAGCTTCCCTGGTTGGAGCCTGGAGCCTCAGGCCAGGCCTGTGTCCCTCCCTGTCATTTGTTTTGGTGCGTCGAAGTCCTTTAGTGCCCGGTGGGGATGGAGCAGTGGATGGGTGTGGGCTGGGGTTGGTCTTCAACGGAAGGGTGTTGATGGATTAGGCCTAGGTATTGCCCATGTCAGCAATTCCACTGCAGCTCCCGGGACAGTTGAGGCACTAAGTGGGTCATCATGGAGTGGGGTTAGGACCGAGTGCTGCATTTAGGCCGGCGTGGTGACTGCTGGTCTGGAGAAGATGGTAAGGCATCATGAGGACATGTCCTGTGTGATGTCGTGGGATGGGCTGTCACGATTGGGTTGCAGGCGCTGGCCACGTCTTCCCAAGAATGTGTCCTGTTTGTGATGGGCTGGCATCAGCTGCCTCTGAAGGGGATGGCTTTGGCAGTACATGAGGATGCGGTTAGGTACTTAAACTGCATAGAGTTGTGATCCCGTTGCCGGAGGAATGTGGCCCAAAGTGTGTCTTGCGGGACGTAGAGAAATTAGACATGCTGAAGCGTCTGTGCCACTCTCCTTGGGGGTATTTGAGTTATGCGTACATGCCCTTTGGCCACTTTGTCTCCTTGTTTGGGAATATGCAAAGTGAAAGTGTTTCTCCGAGAGGGCATGATGCGGCCAGCCCGTGTGGCACGCAGGAGTTTTGAACAGCTAGAGGTTTATCTGGAGCAGTCCCTTGGCGGAGCAGAGATGCGTTCAGTGTTGCGATGCCAGGTGTGCTGCCGTGGACAGCCACTGTGCCCTTTGAAGCTTACAACTCCCCTCGCGAAACAGAGTTCTTCCGTTGGAAATCGGTCTGTCGTCCTCGGGGAGAGTGCCTTTGATCTTTGTGAGGTTCTCGGTAGTGTCACTCTGTCAGTGGAGAAGTGCCACGATGCATGGGGTAGGGTCAGAGTCATCAAAGCAGTCATGCTTGCGGTCTGTCCTACCTGGTATAGAGTGACCACGTGTTTGCATGATGTCTGTGGCTTCCAGTAGAGTGGAGTTGCCCTGTGGGCAGGAGGAGGGCACGTAGGATGACGCTGTCAAGAATTTGAGCATTTCCTCCGGGTTCAGGGCCGCCAAACCTGCTGGCTGGGTGCTGGCAACACGTGCCCACGAAGGTAGCCTAGTTTCCGCAGTGGGGTTTGAACGTGGGTCTCGGTTGCTGAAGCCCACCACTTCCTGTGGTGGGCATACCCATGGGTCCTCGGAAAGTGATTTGGCGTAGTTGGCAACAATTGGCAGTTGGGCCGAATTTCGTTAGCCCCTTGAGAGGTGCCGGGCTGCATGTTGACTATAGCCAGTCGCAGGTCGGCCCGCCCATAGGAGGTTTCCTTGCTCCCGAAAATGATGGGAGTGGCCCCAAGTGCACATTAGATATTCTACTGGGTGGCAGGATTTCCAGGTCCATGTATATGTTACACCCACGGCCGGAAGGCAGGTCTCGTCAGGTGTTTGTGCTTTGGCCAGAAAGCTTGGCTGTGGAAGAGTGGAAGTCCGTGGCCTATTTCAAAACCCCCTGGGTTTCAAAGTTCACATTCAGTCTCTTGAAGCTTGAAGGGGTCTTTCTCCATTCAGTGCGAGGCTCCAAATCCAGGGTGCTGTGTATAAACTCTGGCTTTTATGGTTGGAGGTCTCAGGAGAGGGCCACAGGGACACACAGAGACCAACATGCGGATTCAGAGGCACACAAAGAAGCCCACAAGCGCGTCCTCGTGTGCAGTAACAGTCACACATGCGCACTTGCGTGAAAACAAAAATATACTCTCTCACGTACCGGCCAACGTACATGCCCTACTTCTTGCAGTCGTGCTGTCAGACAAACATTGAGTTCTCTGTAAAGGTAGACGTCCTTGGGAGGCAGGGTCCGAGCTCAAGCCCAGGTAAAAATTCTCATGAATCATGATCTCTGAGTACACCGGTCCAATTCTGAAGCCTGCCTGCTTTATGTCCAGTTCTCAGGTGCAGCTGCTGGACAAGGCTGGCCGTCGGCAAAGCCAAGAAGACCTACGCGTTGGCTGATGACTGCAGGTGCTAAGGAAAAGTGGAAAAATGACGTGGGGGCATGTTGCTCCGCGTGGCTCTGGCTAACTCAGGAAGGTAGGCTTTCACCCACCCTAAGATGTGCCATTGGATATGAGGTTTTCCTCAGACGGTCCCAGTGGCTGCAAGAGTGGATTGACTGTTGCTCTTTCTGAGTGGCCTGAGGGCTGTGGATTCCCCAGGGTTTTGGAGTACTACGAGGTCATGTCTCCTCTTCAGACACCCACGGCATGCCCGGTTGTGTTCTGCAGCGTCCCAGCCTGTGCTTGGATCGATGATGACACCCTTGTATGCATTCCTTGGAAATCTGAACAAAATGAGTGAGAACACTCTACCGTCTCCTCATCGAATCTGAGGTCCAGCACGTTTCGTCTCTCGGGGGTAGGGGAGAGTGAGGAGTGAGGGCCAGCGTCCCCTTCTGACCTGCATGCAAACACCCAGCAGGGTTCCAGAATTCGAGGTGCTGCTATCTGGGGGTCCACTGTGTCTGCCCATAAGCTGGGTCATCTATGCATATTAGGTCCCTGCTGAAAGACCGTTGAGGGCATGCGAGGGGGAAGGCTCTCCTGCTGGTCTTCAGAGTCGGAGTGTGTGCTGGTGTAGGCCCAGTAAGCTTGCAGCTTGGGAAGGTGTGCTTTGGCCAGGATCACGCTTTGTGCATGCAGCTTCGGGGGCTATTTCTGGTAGCCAAAATGAGGAAGCTTCCCTGGTTGGAGCCTGGAGCCTCAGGCCAGGCCTGTGTCCCTCCCTGTCATTTGTTTTGGTGCGTCGAAGTCCTTTAGTGCCCGGTGGGGATGGAGCAGTGGATGGGTGTGGGCTGGGGTTGGTCTTCAACGGAAGGGTGTTGATGGATTAGGCCTAGGTATTGCCCATGTCAGCAATTCCACTGCAGCTCCCGGGACAGTTGAGGCACTAAGTGGGTCATCATGGAGTGGGGTTAGGACCGAGTGCTGCATTTAAGCCGGCGTGGTGACTGCTGGTCTGGAGAAGATGGTAAGGCATCATGAGGACATGTCCTGTGTGATGTCGTGGGATGGGCTGTCATGATTGGGTTGCAGGCGCTGGCCACGTCTTCCCAAGAATGTGTCCTGTTTGTGATGGGCTGGCATCAGCTGCCTCTGAAGGGGATGGCTTTGGCAGTACATGAGGATGCGGTTAGGTACTTAAACTGCATAGAGTTGTGATCCCGTTGCCGGAGGAATGTGGCCCAAAGTGTGTCTTGCGGGACGTAGAGAAATTAGACATGCTGAAGCGTCTGTGCCACTCTCCTTGGGGGTATTTGAGTTATGCGTACATGCCCTTTGGCCACTTTGTCTCCTTGTTTGGGAATATGCAAAGTGAAAGTGTTTCTCCGAGAGGGCATGATGCGGCCAGCCCGTGTGGCACGCAGGAGTTTTGAACAGCTAGAGGTTTATCTGGAGCAGTCCCTTGGCGGAGCAGAGATGCGTTCAGTGTTGCGATGCCAGGTGTGCTGCCGTGGACAGCCACTGTGCCCTTTGAAGCTTACAACTCCCCTCGCGAAACAGAGTTCTTCCGTTGGAAATCGGTCTGTCGTCCTCGGGGAGAGTGCCTTTGATCTTTGTGAGGTTCTCGGTAGTGTCACTCTGTCAGTGGAGAAGTGCCACGATGCATGGGGTAGGGTCAGAGTCATCAAAGCAGTCATGCTTGCGGTCTGTCCTACCTGGTATAGAGTGACCACGTGTTTGCATGATGTCTGTGGCTTCCAGTAGAGTCGAGTTGCCCTGTGGGCAGGAGGAGGGCACGTAGGATGACGCTGTCAAGAATTTGAGCATTTCCTCCGGGTTCAGGGCCGCCAAACCTGCTGGCTGGGTGCTGGCAACACGTGCCCACGAAGGTAGCCTAGTTTCCGCAGTGGGGTTTGAACGTGGGTCTCGGTTGCTGAAGCCCACCACTTCCTGTGGTGGGCATACCCATGGGTCCTCGGAAAGTGATTTGGCGTAGTTGGCAACAATTGGCAGTTGGGCCGAATTTCGTTAGCCCCTTGAGAGGTGCCGGGCTGCATGTTGACTATAGCCAGTCGCAGGTCGGCCCGCCCATAGGAGGTTTCCTTGCTCCCGAAAATGATGGGAGTGGCCCCAAGTGCACATTAGATATTCTACTGGGTGGCAGGATTTCCAGGTCCATGTATATGTTACACCCACGGCCGGAAGGCAGGTCTCGTCAGGTGTTTGTGCTTTGGCCAGAAAGCTTGGCTGTGGAAGAGTGGAAGTCCGTGGCCTATTTCAAAACCCCCTGGGTTTCAAAGTTCACATTCAGTCTCTTGAAGCTTGAAGGGGTCTTTCTCCATTCAGTGCGAGGCTCCAAATCCAGGGTGCTGTGTATAAACTCTGGCTTTTATGGTTCGAGGTCTCAGGAGAGGGCCACAGGGACACACAGAGACCAACATGCGGATTCAGAGGCACACAAAGAAGCCCACAAGCGCGTCCTCGTGTGCAGTAACAGTCACACATGCGCACTTGCGTGAAAACAAAAATATACTCTCTCACGTACCGGCCAACGTACATGCCCTACTTCTTGCAGTCGTGCTGTCAGACAAACATTGAGTTCTCTGTAAAGGTAGACGTCCTTGGGAGGCAGGGTCTGAGCTCAAGCCCAGGTAAAAATTCTCATGAATCATGATCTCTGAGTACACCGGTCCAATTCTGAAGCCTGCCTGCTTTATGTCCAGTTCTCAGGTGCAGCTGCTGGACAAGGCTGGCCGTCGGCAAAGACAAGAAGACCTACGCGTTGGCTGATGACTGCAGGTGCTAAGGAAAAGTGGAAAAATGACGTGGGGGCATGTTGCTCCGCGTGGCTCTGGCTAACTCAGGAAGGTAGGCTTTCACCCACCCTAAGATGTGCCATTGGATATGAGGTTTTCCTCAGACGGTCCCAGTGGCTGCAAGAGTGGATTGACTGTTGCTCTTTCTGAGTGGCCTGAGGGCTGTGGATTCCCCAGGGTTTTGGAGTACTACGAGGTCATGTCTCCTCTTCAGACACCCACGGCATGCCCGGTTGTGTTCTGCAGCGTCCCAGCCTGTGCTTGGATCGATGATGACACCCTTGTATGCATTCCTTGGAAATCTGAACAAAATGAGTGAGAACACTCTACCGTCTCCTCATCGAATCTGAGGTCCAGCACGTTTCGTCTCTCGGGGGTAGGGGAGAGTGAGGAGTGAGGGCCAGCGTCCCCTTCTGACCTGCATGCAAACACCCAGCAGGGTTCCAGAATTCGAGGTGCTGCTATCTGGGGGTCCACTGTGTCTGCCCATAAGCTGGGTCATCTATGCATATTAGGTCCCTGCTGAAAGACCGTTGAGGGCATGCGAGGGGGAAGGCTCTCCTGCTGGTCTTCAGAGTCGGAGTGTGTGCTGGTGTAGGCCCAGTAAGCTTGCAGCTTGGGAAGGTGTGCTTTGGCCAGGATCACGCTTTGTGCATGCAGCTTCGGGGGCTATTTCTGGTAGCCAAAATGAGGAAGCTTCCCTGGTTGGAGCCTGGAGCCTCAGGCCAGGCCTGTGTCCCTCCCTGTCATTTGTTTTGGTGCGTCGAAGTCCTTTAGTGCCCGGTGGGGATGGAGCAGTGGATGGGTGTGGGCTGGGGTTGGTCTTCAACGGAAGGGTGTTGATGGATTAGGCCTAGGTATTGCCCATGTCAGCAATTCCACTGCAGCTCCCGGGACAGTTGAGGCACTAAGTGGGTCATCATGGAGTGGGGTTAGGACCGAGTGCTGCATTTAGGCCGGCGTGGTGACTGCTGGTCTGGAGAAGATGGTAAGGCATCATGAGGACATGTCCTGTGTGATGTCGTGGGATGGGCTGTCATGATTGGGTTGCAGGCGCTGGCCACGTCTTCCCAAGAATGTGTCCTGTTTGTGATGGGCTGGCATCAGCTGCCTCTGAAGGGGATGGCTTTGGCAGTACATGAGGATGCGGTTAGGTACTTAAACTGCATAGAGTTGTGATCCCGTTGCCGGAGGAATGTGGCCCAAAGTGTGTCTTGCGGGACGTAGAGAAATTAGACATGCTGAAGCGTCTGTGCCACTCTCCTTGGGGGTATTTGAGTTATGCGTACATGCCCTTTGGCCACTTTGTCTCCTTGTTTGGGAATATGCAAAGTGAAAGTGTTTCTCCGAGAGGGCATGATGCGGCCAGCCCGTGTGGCACGCAGGAGTTTTGAACAGCTAGAGGTTTATCTGGAGCAGTCCCTTGGCGGAGCAGAGATGCGTTCAGTGTTGCGATGCCAGGTGTGCTGCCGTGGACAGCCACTGTGCCCTTTGAAGCTTACAACTCCCCTCGCGAAACAGAGTTCTTCCGTTGGAAATCGGTCTGTCGTCCTCGGGGAGAGTGCCTTTGATCTTTGTGAGGTTCTCGGTAGTGTCACTCTGTCAGTGGAGAAGTGCCACGATGCATGGGGTAGGGTCAGAGTCATCAAAGCAGTCATGCTTGCGGTCTGTCCTACCTGGTATAGAGTGACCACGTGTTTGCATGATGTCTGTGGCTTCCAGTAGAGTCGAGTTGCCCTGTGGGCAGGAGGAGGGCACGTAGGATGACGCTGTCAAGAATTTGAGCATTTCCTCCGGGTTCAGGGCCGCCAAACCTGCTGGCTGGGTGCTGGCAACACGTGCCCACGAAGGTAGCCTAGTTTCCGCAGTGGGGTTTGAACGTGGGTCTCGGTTGCTGAAGCCCACCACTTCCTGTGGTGGGCATACCCATGGGTCCTCGGAAAGTGATTTGGCGTAGTTGGCAACAATTGGCAGTTGGGCCGAATTTCGTTAGCCCCTTGAGAGGTGCCGGGCTGCATGTTGACTATAGCCAGTCGCAGGTCGGCCCGCCCATAGGAGGTTTCCTTGCTCCCGAAAATGATGGGAGTGGCCCCAAGTGCACATTAGATATTCTACTGGGTGGCAGGATTTCCAGGTCCATGTATATGTTACACCCACGGCCGGAAGGCAGGTCTCGTCAGGTGTTTGTGCTTTGGCCAGAAAGCTTGGCTGTGGAAGAGTGGAAGTCCGTGGCCTATTTCAAAACCCCCTGGGTTTCAAAGTTCACATTCAGTCTCTTGAAGCTTGAAGGGGTCTTTCTCCATTCAGTGCGAGGCTCCAAATCCAGGGTGCTGTGTATAAACTCTGGCTTTTATGGTTGGAGGTCTCAGGAGAGGGCCACAGGGACACACAGAGACCAACATGCGGATTCAGAGGCACACAAAGAAGCCCACAAGCGCGTCCTCGTGTGCAGTAACAGTCACACATGCGCACTTGCGTGAAAACAAAAATATACTCTCTCACGTACCGGCCAACGTACATGCCCTACTTCTTGCAGTCGTGCTGTCAGACAAACATTGAGTTCTCTGTAAAGGTAGACGTCCTTGGGAGGCAGGGTCCGAGCTCAAGCCCAGGTAAAAATTCTCATGAATCATGATCTCTGAGTACACCGGTCCAATTCTGAAGCCTGCCTGCTTTATGTCCAGTTCTCAGGTGCAGCTGCTGGACAAGGCTGGCCGTCGGCAAAGCCAAGAAGACCTACGCGTTGGCTGATGACTGCAGGTGCTAAGGAAAAGTGGAAAAATGACGTGGGGGCATGTTGCTCCGCGTGGCTCTGGCTAACTCAGGAAGGTAGGCTTTCACCCACCCTAAGATGTGCCATTGGATATGAGGTTTTCCTCAGACGGTCCCAGTGGCTGCAAGAGTGGATTGACTGTTGCTCTTTCTGAGTGGCCTGAGGGCTGTGGATTCCCCAGGGTTTTGGAGTACTACGAGGTCATGTCTCCTCTTCAGACACCCACGGCATGCCCGGTTGTGTTCTGCAGCGTCCCAGCCTGTGCTTGGATCGATGATGACACCCTTGTATGCATTCCTTGGAAATCTGAACAAAATGAGTGAGAACACTCTACCGTCTCCTCATCGAATCTGAGGTCCAGCACGTTTCGTCTCTCGGGGGTAGGGGAGAGTGAGGAGTGAGGGCCAGCGTCCCCTTCTGACCTGCATGCAAACACCCAGCAGGGTTCCAGAATTCGAGGTGCTGCTATCTGGGGGTCCACTGTGTCTGCCCATAAGCTGGGTCATCTATGCATATTAGGTCCCTGCTGAAAGACCGTTGAGGGCATGCGAGGGGGAAGGCTCTCCTGCTGGTCTTCAGAGTCGGAGTGTGTGCTGGTGTAGGCCCAGTAAGCTTGCAGCTTGGGAAGGTGTGCTTTGGCCAGGATCACGCTTTGTGCATGCAGCTTCGGGGGCTATTTCTGGTAGCCAAAATGAGGAAGCTTCCCTGGTTGGAGCCTGGAGCCTCAGGCCAGGCCTGTGTCCCTCCCTGTCATTTGTTTTGGTGCGTCGAAGTCCTTTAGTGCCCGGTGGGGATGGAGCAGTGGATGGGTGTGGGCTGGGGTTGGTCTTCAACGGAAGGGTGTTGATGGATTAGGCCTAGGTATTGCCCATGTCAGCAATTCCACTGCAGCTCCCGGGACAGTTGAGGCACTAAGTGGGTCATCATGGAGTGGGGTTAGGTCCGAGTGCTGCATTTAGGCCGGCGTGGTGACTGCTGGTCTGGAGAAGATGGTAAGGCATCATGAGGACATGTCCTGTGTGATGTCGTGGGATGGGCTGTCACGATTGGGTTGCAGGCGCTGGCCACGTCTTCCCAAGAATGTGTCCTGTTTGTGATGGGCTGGCATCAGCTGCCTCTGAAGGGGATGGCTTTGGCAGTACATGAGGATGCGGTTAGGTACTTAAACTGCATAGAGTTGTGATCCCGTTGCCGGAGGAATGTGGCCCAAAGTGTGTCTTGCGGGACGTAGAGAAATTAGACATGCTGAAGCGTCTGTGCCACTCTCCTTGGGGGTATTTGAGTTATGCGTACATGCCCTTTGGCCACTTTGTCTCCTTGTTTGGGAATATGCAAAGTGAAAGTGTTTCTCCGAGAGGGCATGATGCGGCCAGCCCGTGTGGCACGCAGGAGTTTTGAACAGCTAGAGGTTTATCTGGAGCAGTCCCTTGGCGGAGCAGAGATGCGTTCAGTGTTGCGATGCCAGGTGTGCTGCCGTGGACAGCCACTGTGCCCTTTGAAGCTTACAACTCCCCTCGCGAAACAGAGTTCTTCCGTTGGAAATCGGTCTGTCGTCCTCGGGGAGAGTGCCTTTGATCTTTGTGAGGTTCTCGGTAGTGTCACTCTGTCAGTGGAGAAGTGCCACGATGCATGGGGTAGGGTCAGAGTCATCAAAGCAGTCATGCTTGCGGTCTGTCCTACCTGGTATAGAGTGACCACGTGTTTGCATGATGTCTGTGGCTTCCAGTAGAGTCGAGTTGCCCTGTGGGCAGGAGGAGGGCACGTAGGATGACGCTGTCAAGAATTTGAGCATTTCCTCCGGGTTCAGGGCCGCCAAACCTGCTGGCTGGGTGCTGGCAACACGTGCCCACGAAGGTAGCCTAGTTTCCGCAGTGGGGTTTGAACGTGGGTCTCGGTTGCTGAAGCCCACCACTTCCTGTGGTGGGCATACCCATGGGTCCTCGGAAAGTGATTTGGCGTAGTTGGCAACAATTGGCAGTTGGGCCGAATTTCGTTAGCCCCTTGAGAGGTGCCGGGCTGCATGTTGACTATAGCCAGTCGCAGGTCGGCCCGCCCATAGGAGGTTTCCTTGCTCCCGAAAATGATGGGAGTGGCCCCAAGTGCACATTAGATATTCTACTGGGTGGCAGGATTTCCAGGTCCATGTATATGTTACACCCACGGCCGGAAGGCAGGTCTCGTCAGGTGTTTGTGCTTTGGCCAGAAAGCTTGGCTGTGGAAGAGTGGAAGTCCGTGGCCTATTTCAAAACCCCCTGGGTTTCAAAGTTCACATTCAGTCTCTTGAAGCTTGAAGGGGTCTTTCTCCATTCAGTGCGAGGCTCCAAATCCAGGGTGCTGTGTATAAACTCTGGCTTTTATGGTTGGAGGTCTCAGGAGAGGGCCACAGGGACACACAGAGACCAACATGCGGATTCAGAGGCACACAAAGAAGCCCACAAGCGCGTCCTCGTGTGCAGTAACAGTCACACATGCGCACTTGCGTGAAAACAAAAATATACTCTCTCACGTACCGGCCAACGTACATGCCCTACTTCTTGCAGTCGTGCTGTCAGACAAACATTGAGTTCTCTGTAAAGGTAGACGTCCTTGGGAGGCAGGGTCCGAGCTCAAGCCCAGGTAAAAATTCTCATGAATCATGATCTCTGAGTACACCGGTCCAATTCTGAAGCCTGCCTGCTTTATGTCCAGTTCTCAGGTGCAGCTGCTGGACAAGGCTGGCCGTCGGCAAAGCCAAGAAGACCTACGCGTTGGCTGATGACTGCAGGTGCTAAGGAAAAGTGGAAAAATGACGTGGGGGCATGTTGCTCCGCGTGGCTCTGGCTAACTCAGGAAGGTAGGCTTTCACCCACCCTAAGATGTGCCATTGGATATGAGGTTTTCCTCAGACGGTCCCAGTGGCTGCAAGAGTGGATTGACTGTTGCTCTTTCTGAGTGGCCTGAGGGCTGTGGATTCCCCAGGGTTTTGGAGTACTACGAGGTCATGTCTCCTCTTCAGACACCCACGGCATGCCCGGTTGTGTTCTGCAGCGTCCCAGCCTGTGCTTGGATCGATGATGACACCCTTGTATGCATTCCTTGGAAATCTGAACAAAATGAGTGAGAACACTCTACCGTCTCCTCATCGAATCTGAGGTCCAGCACGTTTCGTCTCTCGGGGGTAGGGGAGAGTGAGGAGTGAGGGCCAGCGTCCCCTTCTGACCTGCATGCAAACACCCAGCAGGGTTCCAGAATTCGAGGTGCTGCTATCTGGGGGTCCACTGTGTCTGCCCATAAGCTGGGTCATCTATGCATATTAGGTCCCTGCTGAAAGACCGTTGAGGGCATGCGAGGGGGAAGGCTCTCCTGCTGGTCTTCAGAGTCGGAGTGTGTGCTGGTGTAGGCCCAGTAAGCTTGCAGCTTGGGAAGGTGTGCTTTGGCCAGGATCACGCTTTGTGCATGCAGCTTCGGGGGCTATTTCTGGTAGCCAAAATGAGGAAGCTTCCCTGGTTGGAGCCTGGAGCCTCAGGCCAGGCCTGTGTCCCTCCCTGTCATTTGTTTTGGTGCGTCGAAGTCCTTTAGTGCCCGGTGGGGATGGAGCAGTGGATGGGTGTGGGCTGGGGTTGGTCTTCAACGGAAGGGTGTTGATGGATTAGGCCTAGGTATTGCCCATGTCAGCAATTCCACTGCAGCTCCCGGGACAGTTGAGGCACTAAGTGGGTCATCATGGAGTGGGGTTAGGTCCGAGTGCTGCATTTAGGCCGGCGTGGTGACTGCTGGTCTGGAGAAGATGGTAAGGCATCATGAGGACATGTCCTGTGTGATGTCGTGGGATGGGCTGTCACGATTGGGTTGCAGGCGCTGGCCACGTCTTCCCAAGAATGTGTCCTGTTTGTGATGGGCTGGCATCAGCTGCCTCTGAAGGGGATGGCTTTGGCAGTACATGAGGATGCGGTTAGGTACTTAAACTGCATAGAGTTGTGATCCCGTTGCCGGAGGAATGTGGCCCAAAGTGTGTCTTGCGGGACGTAGAGAAATTAGACATGCTGAAGCGTCTGTGCCACTCTCCTTGGGGGTATTTGAGTTATGCGTACATGCCCTTTGGCCACTTTGTCTCCTTGTTTGGGAATATGCAAAGTGAAAGTGTTTCTCCGAGAGGGCATGATGCGGCCAGCCCGTGTGGCACGCAGGAGTTTTGAACAGCTAGAGGTTTATCTGGAGCAGTCCCTTGGCGGAGCAGAGATGCGTTCAGTGTTGCGATGCCAGGTGTGCTGCCGTGGACAGCCACTGTGCCCTTTGAAGCTTACAACTCCCCTCGCGAAACAGAGTTCTTCCGTTGGAAATCGGTCTGTCGTCCTCGGGGAGAGTGCCTTTGATCTTTGTGAGGTTCTCGGTAGTGTCACTCTGTCAGTGGAGAAGTGCCACGATGCATGGGGTAGGGTCAGAGTCATCAAAGCAGTCATGCTTGCGGTCTGTCCTACCTGGTATAGAGTGACCACGTGTTTGCATGATGTCTGTGGCTTCCAGTAGAGTCGAGTTGCCCTGTGGGCAGGAGGAGGGCACGTAGGATGACGCTGTCAAGAATTTGAGCATTTCCTCCGGGTTCAGGGCCGCCAAACCTGCTGGCTGGGTGCTGGCAACACGTGCCCACGAAGGTAGCCTAGTTTCCGCAGTGGGGTTTGAACGTGGGTCTCGGTTGCTGAAGCCCACCACTTCCTGTGGTGGGCATACCCATGGGTCCTCGGAAAGTGATTTGGCGTAGTTGGCAACAATTGGCAGTTGGGCCGAATTTCGTTAGCCCCTTGAGAGGTGCCGGGCTGCATGTTGACTATAGCCAGTCGCAGGTCGGCCCGCCCATAGGAGGTTTCCTTGCTCCCGAAAATGATGGGAGTGGCCCCAAGTGCACATTAGATATTCTACTGGGTGGCAGGATTTCCAGGTCCATGTATATGTTACACCCACGGCCGGAAGGCAGGTCTCGTCAGGTGTTTGTGCTTTGGCCAGAAAGCTTGGCTGTGGAAGAGTGGAAGTCCGTGGCCTATTTCAAAACCCCCTGGGTTTCAAAGTTCACATTCAGTCTCTTGAAGCTTGAAGGGGTCTTTCTCCATTCAGTGCGAGGCTCCAAATCCAGGGTGCTGTGTATAAACTCTGGCTTTTATGGTTGGAGGTCTCAGGAGAGGGCCACAGGGACACACAGAGACCAACATGCGGATTCAGAGGCACACAAAGAAGCCCACAAGCGCGTCCTCGTGTGCAGTAACAGTCACACATGCGCACTTGCGTGAAAACAAAAATATACTCTCTCACGTACCGGCCAACGTACATGCCCTACTTCTTGCAGTCGTGCTGTCAGACAAACATTGAGTTCTCTGTAAAGGTAGACGTCCTTGGGAGGCAGGGTCCGAGCTCAAGCCCAGGTAAAAATTCTCATGAATCATGATCTCTGAGTACACCGGTCCAATTCTGAAGCCTGCCTGCTTTATGTCCAGTTCTCAGGTGCAGCTGCTGGACAAGGCTGGCCGTCGGCAAAGCCAAGAAGACCTACGCGTTGGCTGATGACTGCAGGTGCTAAGGAAAAGTGGAAAAATGACGTGGGGGCATGTTGCTCCGCGTGGCTCTGGCTAACTCAGGAAGGTAGGCTTTCACCCACCCTAAGATGTGCCATTGGATATGAGGTTTTCCTCAGACGGTCCCAGTGGCTGCAAGAGTGGATTGACTGTTGCTCTTTCTGAGTGGCCTGAGGGCTGTGGATTCCCCAGGGTTTTGGAGTACTACGAGGTCATGTCTCCTCTTCAGACACCCACGGCATGCCCGGTTGTGTTCTGCAGCGTCCCAGCCTGTGCTTGGATCGATGATGACACCCTTGTATGCATTCCTTGGAAATCTGAACAAAATGAGTGAGAACACTCTACCGTCTCCTCATCGAATCTGAGGTCCAGCACGTTTCGTCTCTCGGGGGTAGGGGAGAGTGAGGAGTGAGGGCCAGCGTCCCCTTCTGACCTGCATGCAAACACCCAGCAGGGTTCCAGAATTCGAGGTGCTGCTATCTGGGGGTCCACTGTGTCTGCCCATAAGCTGGGTCATCTATGCATATTAGGTCCCTGCTGAAAGACCGTTGAGGGCATGCGAGGGGGAAGGCTCTCCTGCTGGTCTTCAGAGTCGGAGTGTGTGCTGGTGTAGGCCCAGTAAGCTTGCAGCTTGGGAAGGTGTGCTTTGGCCAGGATCACGCTTTGTGCATGCAGCTTCGGGGGCTATTTCTGGTAGCCAAAATGAGGAAGCTTCCCTGGTTGGAGCCTGGAGCCTCAGGCCAGGCCTGTGTCCCTCCCTGTCATTTGTTTTGGTGCGTCGAAGTCCTTTAGTGCCCGGTGGGGATGGAGCAGTGGATGGGTGTGGGCTGGGGTTGGTCTTCAACGGAAGGGTGTTGATGGATTAGGCCTAGGTATTGCCCATGTCAGCAATTCCACTGCAGCTCCCGGGACAGTTGAGGCACTAAGTGGGTCATCATGGAGTGGGGTTAGGTCCGAGTGCTGCATTTAGGCCGGCGTGGTGACTGCTGGTCTGGAGAAGATGGTAAGGCATCATGAGGACATGTCCTGTGTGATGTCGTGGGATGGGCTGTCACGATTGGGTTGCAGGCGCTGGCCACGTCTTCCCAAGAATGTGTCCTGTTTGTGATGGGCTGGCATCAGCTGCCTCTGAAGGGGATGGCTTTGGCAGTACATGAGGATGCGGTTAGGTACTTAAACTGCATAGAGTTGTGATCCCGTTGCCGGAGGAATGTGGCCCAAAGTGTGTCTTGCGGGACGTAGAGAAATTAGACATGCTGAAGCGTCTGTGCCACTCTCCTTGGGGGTATTTGAGTTATGCGTACATGCCCTTTGGCCACTTTGTCTCCTTGTTTGGGAATATGCAAAGTGAAAGTGTTTCTCCGAGAGGGCATGATGCGGCCAGCCCGTGTGGCACGCAGGAGTTTTGAACAGCTAGAGGTTTATCTGGAGCAGTCCCTTGGCGGAGCAGAGATGCGTTCAGTGTTGCGATGCCAGGTGTGCTGCCGTGGACAGCCACTGTGCCCTTTGAAGCTTACAACTCCCCTCGCGAAACAGAGTTCTTCCGTTGGAAATCGGTCTGTCGTCCTCGGGGAGAGTGCCTTTGATCTTTGTGAGGTTCTCGGTAGTGTCACTCTGTCAGTGGAGAAGTGCCACGATGCATGGGGTAGGGTCAGAGTCATCAAAGCAGTCATGCTTGCGGTCTGTCCTACCTGGTATAGAGTGACCACGTGTTTGCATGATGTCTGTGGCTTCCAGTAGAGTCGAGTTGCCCTGTGGGCAGGAGGAGGGCACGTAGGATGACGCTGTCAAGAATTTGAGCATTTCCTCCGGGTTCAGGGCCGCCAAACCTGCTGGCTGGGTGCTGGCAACACGTGCCCACGAAGGTAGCCTAGTTTCCGCAGTGGGGTTTGAACGTGGGTCTCGGTTGCTGAAGCCCACCACTTCCTGTGGTGGGCATACCCATGGGTCCTCGGAAAGTGATTTGGCGTAGTTGGCAACAATTGGCAGTTGGGCCGAATTTCGTTAGCCCCTTGAGAGGTGCCGGGCTGCATGTTGACTATAGCCAGTCGCAGGTCGGCCCGCCCATAGGAGGTTTCCTTGCTCCCGAAAATGATGGGAGTGGCCCCAAGTGCACATTAGATATTCTACTGGGTGGCAGGATTTCCAGGTCCATGTATATGTTACACCCACGGCCGGAAGGCAGGTCTCGTCAGGTGTTTGTGCTTTGGCCAGAAAGCTTGGCTGTGGAAGAGTGGAAGTCCGTGGCCTATTTCAAAACCCCCTGGGTTTCAAAGTTCACATTCAGTCTCTTGAAGCTTGAAGGGGTCTTTCTCCATTCAGTGCGAGGCTCCAAATCCAGGGTGCTGTGTATAAACTCTGGCTTTTATGGTTCGAGGTCTCAGGAGAGGGCCACAGGGACACACAGAGACCAACATGCGGATTCAGAGGCACACAAAGAAGCCCACAAGCGCGTCCTCGTGTGCAGTAACAGTCACACATGCGCACTTGCGTGAAAACAAAAATATACTCTCTCACGTACCGGCCAACGTACATGCCCTACTTCTTGCAGTCGTGCTGTCAGACAAACATTGAGTTCTCTGTAAAGGTAGACGTCCTTGGGAGGCAGGGTCCGAGCTCAAGCCCAGGTAAAAATTCTCATGAATCATGATCTCTGAGTACACCGGTCCAATTCTGAAGCCTGCCTGCTTTATGTCCAGTTCTCAGGTGCAGCTGCTGGACAAGGCTGGCCGTCGGCAAAGCCAAGAAGACCTACGCGTTGGCTGATGACTGCAGGTGCTAAGGAAAAGTGGAAAAATGACGTGGGGGCATGTTGCTCCGCGTGGCTCTGGCTAACTCAGGAAGGTAGGCTTTCACCCACCCTAAGATGTGCCATTGGATATGAGGTTTTCCTCAGGCGGTCCCAGTGGCTGCAAGAGTGGATTGACTGTTGCTCTTTCTGAGTGGCCTGAGGGCTGTGGATTCCCCAGGGTTTTGGAGTACTACGAGGTCATGTCTCCTCTTCAGACACCCACGGCATGCCCGGTTGTGTTCTGCAGCGTCCCAGCCTGTGCTTGGATCGATGATGACACCCTTGTATGCATTCCTTGGAAATCTGAACAAAATGAGTGAGAACACTCTACCGTCTCCTCATCGAATCTGAGGTCCAGCACGTTTCGTCTCTCGGGGGTAGGGGAGAGTGAGGAGTGAGGGCCAGCGTCCCCTTCTGACCTGCATGCAAACACCCAGCAGGGTTCCAGAATTCGAGGTGCTGCTATCTGGGGGTCCACTGTGTCTGCCCATAAGCTGGGTCATCTATGCATATTAGGTCCCTGCTGAAAGACCGTTGAGGGCATGCGAGGGGGAAGGCTCTCCTGCTGGTCTTCAGAGTCGGAGTGTGTGCTGGTGTAGGCCCAGTAAGCTTGCAGCTTGGGAAGGTGTGCTTTGGCCAGGATCACGCTTTGTGCATGCAGCTTCGGGGGCTATTTCTGGTAGCCAAAATGAGGAAGCTTCCCTGGTTGGAGCCTGGAGCCTCAGGCCAGGCCTGTGTCCCTCCCTGTCATTTGTTTTGGTGCGTCGAAGTCCTTTAGTGCCCGGTGGGGATGGAGCAGTGGATGGGTGTGGGCTGGGGTTGGTCTTCAACGGAAGGGTGTTGATGGATTAGGCCTAGGTATTGCCCATGTCAGCAATTCCACTGCAGCTCCCGGGACAGTTGAGGCACTAAGTGGGTCATCATGGAGTGGGGTTAGGACCGAGTGCTGCATTTAGGCCGGCGTGGTGACTGCTGGTCTGGAGAAGATGGTAAGGCATCATGAGGACATGTCCTGTGTGATGTCGTGGGATGGGCTGTCATGATTGGGTTGCAGGCGCTGGCCACGTCTTCCCAAGAATGTGTCCTGTTTGTGATGGGCTGGCATCAGCTGCCTCTGAAGGGGATGGCTTTGGCAGTACATGAGGATGCGGTTAGGTACTTAAACTGCATAGAGTTGTGATCCCGTTGCCGGAGGAATGTGGCCCAAAGTGTGTCTTGCGGGACGTAGAGAAATTAGACATGCTGAAGCGTCTGTGCCACTCTCCTTGGGGGTATTTGAGTTATGCGTACATGCCCTTTGGCCACTTTGTCTCCTTGTTTGGGAATATGCAAAGTGAAAGTGTTTCTCCGAGAGGGCATGATGCGGCCAGCCCGTGTGGCACGCAGGAGTTTTGAACAGCTAGAGGTTTATCTGGAGCAGTCCCTTGGCGGAGCAGAGATGCGTTCAGTGTTGCGATGCCAGGTGTGCTGCCGTGGACAGCCACTGTGCCCTTTGAAGCTTACAACTCCCCTCGCGAAACAGAGTTCTTCCGTTGGAAATCGGTCTGTCGTCCTCGGGGAGAGTGCCTTTGATCTTTGTGAGGTTCTCGGTAGTGTCACTCTGTCAGTGGAGAAGTGCCACGATGCATGGGGTAGGGTCAGAGTCATCAAAGCAGTCATGCTTGCGGTCTGTCCTACCTGGTATAGAGTGACCACGTGTTTGCATGATGTCTGTGGCTTCCAGTAGAGTCGAGTTGCCCTGTGGGCAGGAGGAGGGCACGTAGGATGACGCTGTCAAGAATTTGAGCATTTCCTCCGGGTTCAGGGCCGCCAAACCTGCTGGCTGGGTGCTGGCAACACGTGCCCACGAAGGTAGCCTAGTTTCCGCAGTGGGGTTTGAACGTGGGTCTCGGTTGCTGAAGCCCACCACTTCCTGTGGTGGGCATACCCATGGGTCCTCGGAAAGTGATTTGGCGTAGTTGGCAACAATTGGCAGTTGGGCCGAATTTCGTTAGCCCCTTGAGAGGTGCCGGGCTGCATGTTGACTATAGCCAGTCGCAGGTCGGCCCGCCCATAGGAGGTTTCCTTGCTCCCGAAAATGATGGGAGTGGCCCCAAGTGCACATTAGATATTCTACTGGGTGGCAGGATTTCCAGGTCCATGTATATGTTACACCCACGGCCGGAAGGCAGGTCTCGTCAGGTGTTTGTGCTTTGGCCAGAAAGCTTGGCTGTGGAAGAGTGGAAGTCCGTGGCCTATTTCAAAACCCCCTGGGTTTCAAAGTTCACATTCAGTCTCTTGAAGCTTGAAGGGGTCTTTCTCCATTCAGTGCGAGGCTCCAAATCCAGGGTGCTGTGTATAAACTCTGGCTTTTATGGTTCGAGGTCTCAGGAGAGGGCCACAGGGACACACAGAGACCAACATGCGCATTCAGAGGCACACAAAGAAGCCCACAAGCGCGTCCTCGTGTGCAGTAACAGTCACACATGCGCACTTGCGTGAAAACAAAAATATACTCTCTCACGTACCGGCCAACGTACATGCCCTACTTCTTGCAGTCGTGCTGTCAGACAAACATTGAGTTCTCTGTAAAGGTAGACGTCCTTGGGAGGCAGGGTCCGAGCTCAAGCCCAGGTAAAAATTCTCATGAATCATGATCTCTGAGTACACCGGTCCAATTCTGAAGCCTGCCTGCTTTATGTCCAGTTCTCAGGTGCAGCTGCTGGACAAGGCTGGCCGTCGGCAAAGCCAAGAAGACCTACGCGTTGGCTGATGACTGCAGGTGCTAAGGAAAAGTGGAAAAATGACGTGGGGGCATGTTGCTCCACGTGGCTCTGGCTAACTCAGGAAGGTAGGCTTTCACCCACCCTAAGATGTGCCATTGGATATGAGGTTTTCCTCAGACGGTCCCAGTGGCTGCAAGAGTGGATTGACTGTTGCTCTTTCTGAGTGGCCTGAGGGCTGTGGATTCCCCAGGGTTTTGGAGTACTACGAGGTCATGTCTCCTCTTCAGACACCCACGGCATGCCCGGTTGTGTTCTGCAGCGTCCCAGCCTGTGCTTGGATCGATGATGACACCCTTGTATGCATTCCTTGGAAATCTGAACAAAATGAGTGAGAACACTCTACCGTCTCCTCATCGAATCTGAGGTCCAGCACGTTTCGTCTCTCGGGGGTAGGGGAGAGTGAGGAGTGAGGGCCAGCGTCCCCTTCTGACCTGCATGCAAACACCCAGCAGGGTTCCAGAATTCGAGGTGCTGCTATCTGGGGGTCCACTGTGTCTGCCCATAAGCTGGGTCATCTATGCATATTAGGTCCCTGCTGAAAGACCGTTGAGGGCATGCGAGGGGGAAGGCTCTCCTGCTGGTCTTCAGAGTCGGAGTGTGTGCTGGTGTAGGCCCAGTAAGCTTGCAGCTTGGGAAGGTGTGCTTTGGCCAGGATCACGCTTTGTGCATGCAGCTTCGGGGGCTATTTCTGGTAGCCAAAATGAGGAAGCTTCCCTGGTTGGAGCCTGGAGCCTCAGGCCAGGCCTGTGTCCCTCCCTGTCATTTGTTTTGGTGCGTCGAAGTCCTTTAGTGCCCAGTGGGGATGGAGCAGTGGATGGGTGTGGGCTGGGGTTGGTCTTCAACGGAAGGGTGTTGATGGATTAGGCCTAGGTATTGCCCATGTCAGCAATTCCACTGCAGCTCCCGGGACAGTTGAGGCACTAAGTGGGTCATCATGGAGTGGGGTTAGGACCGAGTGCTGCATTTAGGCCGGCGTGGTGACTGCTGGTCTGGAGAAGATGGTAAGGCATCATGAGGACATGTCCTGTGTGATGTCGTGGGATGGGCTGTCATGATTGGGTTGCAGGCGCTGGCCACGTCTTCCCAAGAATGTGTCCTGTTTGTGATGGGCTGGCATCAGCTGCCTCTGAAGGGGATGGCTTTGGCAGTACATGAGGATGCGGTTAGGTACTTAAACTGCATAGAGTTGTGATCCCGTTGCCGGAGGAATGTGGCCCAAAGTGTGTCTTGCGGGACGTAGAGAAATTAGACATGCTGAAGCGTCTGTGCCACTCTCCTTGGGGGTATTTGAGTTATGCGTACATGCCCTTTGGCCACTTTGTCTCCTTGTTTGGGAATATGCAAAGTGAAAGTGTTTCTCCGAGAGGGCATGATGCGGCCAGCCCGTGTGGCACGCAGGAGTTTTGAACAGCTAGAGGTTTATCTGGAGCAGTCCCTTGGCGGAGCAGAGATGCGTTCAGTGTTGCGATGCCAGGTGTGCTGCCGTGGACAGCCACTGTGCCCTTTGAAGCTTACAACTCCCCTCGCGAAACAGAGTTCTTCCGTTGGAAATCGGTCTGTCGTCCTCGGGGAGAGTGCCTTTGATCTTTGTGAGGTTCTCGGTAGTGTCACTCTGTCAGTGGAGAAGTGCCACGATGCATGGGGTAGGGTCAGAGTCATCAAAGCAGTCATGCTTGCGGTCTGTCCTACCTGGTATAGAGTGACCACGTGTTTGCATGATGTCTGTGGCTTCCAGTAGAGTCGAGTTGCCCTGTGGGCAGGAGGAGGGCACGTAGGATGACGCTGTCAAGAATTTGAGCATTTCCTCCGGGTTCAGGGCCGCCAAACCTGCTGGCTGGGTGCTGGCAACACGTGCCCACGAAGGTAGCCTAGTTTCCGCAGTGGGGTTTGAACGTGGGTCTCGGTTGCTGAAGCCCACCACTTCCTGTGGTGGGCATACCCATGGGTCCTCGGAAAGTGATTTGGCGTAGTTGGCAACAATTGGCAGTTGGGCCGAATTTCGTTAGCCCCTTGAGAGGTGCCGGGCTGCATGTTGACTATAGCCAGTCGCAGGTCGGCCCGCCCATAGGAGGTTTCCTTGCTCCCGAAAATGATGGGAGTGGCCCCAAGTGCACATTAGATATTCTACTGGGTGGCAGGATTTCCAGGTCCATGTATATGTTACACCCACGGCCGGAAGGCAGGTCTCGTCAGGTGTTTGTGCTTTGGCCAGAAAGCTTGGCTGTGGAAGAGTGGAAGTCCGTGGCCTATTTCAAAACCCCCTGGGTTTCAAAGTTCACATTCAGTCTCTTGAAGCTTGAAGGGGTCTTTCTCCATTCAGTGCGAGGCTCCAAATCCAGGGTGCTGTGTATAAACTCTGGCTTTTATGGTTCGAGGTCTCAGGAGAGGGCCACAGGGACACACAGAGACCAACATGCGGATTCAGAGGCACACAAAGAAGCCCACAAGCGCGTCCTCGTGTGCAGTAACAGTCACACATGCGCACTTGCGTGAAAACAAAAATATACTCTCTCACGTACCGGCCAACGTACATGCCCTACTTCTTGCAGTCGTGCTGTCAGACAAACATTGAGTTCTCTGTAAAGGTAGACGTCCTTGGGAGGCAGGGTCCGAGCTCAAGCCCAGGTAAAAATTCTCATGAATCATGATCTCTGAGTACACCGGTCCAATTCTGAAGCCTGCCTGCTTTATGTCCAGTTATCAGGTGCAGCTGCTGGACAAGGCTGGCCGTCGGCAAAGACAAGAAGACCTACGCGTTGGCTGATGACTGCAGGTGCTAAGGAAAAGTGGAAAAATGACGTGGGGGCATGTTGCTCCGCGTGGCTCTGGCTAACTCAGGAAGGTAGGCTTTCACCCACCCTAAGATGTGCCATTGGATATGAGGTTTTCCTCAGACGGTCCCAGTGGCTGCAAGAGTGGATTGACTGTTGCTCTTTCTGAGTGGCCTGAGGGCTGTGGATTCCCCAGGGTTTTGGAGTACTACGAGGTCATGTCTCCTCTTCAGACACCCACGGCATGCCCGGTTGTGTTCTGCAGCGTCCCAGCCTGTGCTTGGATCGATGATGACACCCTTGTATGCATTCCTTGGAAATCTGAACAAAATGAGTGAGAACACTCTACCGTCTCCTCATCGAATCTGAGGTCCAGCACGTTTCGTCTCTCGGGGGTAGGGGAGAGTGAGGAGTGAGGGCCAGCGTCCCCTTCTGACCTGCATGCAAACACCCAGCAGGGTTCCAGAATTCGAGGTGCTGCTATCTGGGGGTCCACTGTGTCTGCCCATAAGCTGGGTCATCTATGCATATTAGGTCCCTGCTGAAAGACCGTTGAGGGCATGCGAGGGGGAAGGCTCTCCTGCTGGTCTTCAGAGTCGGAGTGTGTGCTGGTGTAGGCCCAGTAAGCTTGCAGCTTGGGAAGGTGTGCTTTGGCCAGGATCACGCTTTGTGCATGCAGCTTCGGGGGCTATTTCTGGTAGCCAAAATGAGGAAGCTTCCCTGGTTGGAGCCTGGAGCCTCAGGCCAGGCCTGTGTCCCTCCCTGTCATTTGTTTTGGTGCGTCGAAGTCCTTTAGTGCCCGGTGGGGATGGAGCAGTGGATGGGTGTGGGCTGGGGTTGGTCTTCAACGGAAGGGTGTTGATGGATTAGGCCTAGGTATTGCCCATGTCAGCAATTCCACTGCAGCTCCCGGGACAGTTGAGGCACTAAGTGGGTCATCATGGAGTGGGGTTAGGACCGAGTGCTGCATTTAAGCCGGCGTGGTGACTGCTGGTCTGGAGAAGATGGTAAGGCATCATGAGGACATGTCCTGTGTGATGTCGTGGGATGGGCTGTCATGATTGGGTTGCAGGCGCTGGCCACGTCTTCCCAAGAATGTGTCCTGTTTGTGATGGGCTGGCATCAGCTGCCTCTGAAGGGGATGGCTTTGGCAGTACATGAGGATGCGGTTAGGTACTTAAACTGCATAGAGTTGTGATCCCGTTGCCGGAGGAATGTGGCCCAAAGTGTGTCTTGCGGGACGTAGAGAAATTAGACATGCTGAAGCGTCTGTGCCACTCTCCTTGGGGGTATTTGAGTTATGCGTACATGCCCTTTGGCCACTTTGTCTCCTTGTTTGGGAATATGCAAAGTGAAAGTGTTTCTCCGAGAGGGCATGATGCGGCCAGCCCGTGTGGCACGCAGGAGTTTTGAACAGCTAGAGGTTTATCTGGAGCAGTCCCTTGGTGGAGCAGAGATGCGTTCAGTGTTGCGATGCCAGGTGTGCTGCCGTGGACAGCCACTGTGCCCTTTGAAGCTTACAACTCCCCTCGCGAAACAGAGTTCTTCCGTTGGAAATCGGTCTGTCGTCCTCGGGGAGAGTGCCTTTGATCTTTGTGAGGTTCTCGGTAGTGTCACTCTGTCAGTGGAGAAGTGCCACGATGCATGGGGTAGGGTCAGAGTCATCAAAGCAGTCATGCTTGCGGTCTGTCCTACCTGGTATAGAGTGACCACGTGTTTGCATGATGTCTGTGGCTTCCAGTAGAGTCGAGTTGCCCTGTGGGCAGGAGGAGGGCACGTAGGATGACGCTGTCAAGAATTTGAGCATTTCCTCCGGGTTCAGGGCCGCCAAACCTGCTGGCTGGGTGCTGGCAACACGTGCCCACGAAGGTAGCCTAGTTTCCGCAGTGGGGTTTGAACGTGGGTCTCGGTTGCTGAAGCCCACCACTTCCTGTGGTGGGCATACCCATGGGTCCTCGGAAAGTGATTTGGCGTAGTTGGCAACAATTGGCAGTTGGGCCGAATTTCGTTAGCCCCTTGAGAGGTGCCGGGCTGCATGTTGACTATAGCCAGTCGCAGGTCGGCCCGCCCATAGGAGGTTTCCTTGCTCCCGAAAATGATGGGAGTGGCCCCAAGTGCACATTAGATATTCTACTGGGTGGCAGGATTTCCAGGTCCATGTATATGTTACACCCACGGCCGGAAGGCAGGTCTCGTCAGGTGTTTGTGCTTTGGCCAGAAAGCTTGGCTGTGGAAGAGTGGAAGTCCGTGGCCTATTTCAAAACCCCCTGGGTTTCAAAGTTCACATTCAGTCTCTTGAAGCTTGAAGGGGTCTTTCTCCATTCAGTGCGAGGCTCCAAATCCAGGGTGCTGTGTATAAACTCTGGCTTTTATGGTTCGAGGTCTCAGGAGAGGGCCACAGGGACACACAGAGACCAACATGCGCATTCAGAGGCACACAAAGAAGCCCACAAGCGCGTCCTCGTGTGCAGTAACAGTCACACATGCGCACTTGCGTGAAAACAAAAATATACTCTCTCACGTACCGGCCAACGTACATGCCCTACTTCTTGCAGTCGTGCTGTCAGACAAACATTGAGTTCTCTGTAAAGGTAGACGTCCTTGGGAGGCAGGGTCCGAGCTCAAGCCCAGGTAAAAATTCTCATGAATCATGATCTCTGAGTACACCGGTCCAATTCTGAAGCCTGCCTGCTTTATGTCCAGTTCTCAGGTGCAGCTGCTGGACAAGGCTGGCCGTCGGCAAAGCCAAGAAGACCTACGCGTTGGCTGATGACTGCAGGTGCTAAGGAAAAGTGGAAAAATGACGTGGGGGCATGTTGCTCCGCGTGGCTCTGGCTAACTCAGGAAGGTAGGCTTTCACCCACCCTAAGATGTGCCATTGGATATGAGGTTTTCCTCAGACGGTCCCAGTGGCTGCAAGAGTGGATTGACTGTTGCTCTTTCTGAGTGGCCTGAGGGCTGTGGATTCCCCAGGGTTTTGGAGTACTACGAGGTCATGTCTCCTCTTCAGACACCCACGGCATGCCCGGTTGTGTTCTGCAGCGTCCCAGCCTGTGCTTGGATCGATGATGACACCCTTGTATGCATTCCTTGGAAATCTGAACAAAATGAGTGAGAACACTCTACCGTCTCCTCATCGAATCTGAGGTCCAGCACGTTTCGTCTCTCGGGGGTAGGGGAGAGTGAGGAGTGAGGGCCAGCGTCCCCTTCTGACCTGCATGCAAACACCCAGCAGGGTTCCAGAATTCGAGGTGCTGCTATCTGGGGGTCCACTGTGTCTGCCCATAAGCTGGGTCATCTATGCATATTAGGTCCCTGCTGAAAGACCGTTGAGGGCATGCGAGGGGGAAGGCTCTCCTGCTGGTCTTCAGAGTCGGAGTGTGTGCTGGTGTAGGCCCAGTAAGCTTGCAGCTTGGGAAGGTGTGCTTTGGCCAGGATCACGCTTTGTGCATGCAGCTTCGGGGGCTATTTCTGGTAGCCAAAATGAGGAAGCTTCCCTGGTTGGAGCCTGGAGCCTCAGGCCAGGCCTGTGTCCCTCCCTGTCATTTGTTTTGGTGCGTCGAAGTCCTTTAGTGCCCGGTGGGGATGGAGCAGTGGATGGGTGTGGGCTGGGGTTGGTCTTCAACGGAAGGGTGTTGATGGATTAGGCCTAGGTATTGCCCATGTCAGCAATTCCACTGCAGCTCCCGGGACAGTTGAGGCACTAAGTGGGTCATCATGGAGTGGGGTTAGGACCGAGTGCTGCATTTAGGCCGGCGTGGTGACTGCTGGTCTGGAGAAGATGGTAAGGCATCATGAGGACATGTCCTGTGTGATGTCGTGGGATGGGCTGTCATGATTGGGTTGCAGGCGCTGGCCACGTCTTCCCAAGAATGTGTCCTGTTTGTGATGGGCTGGCATCAGCTGCCTCTGAAGGGGATGGCTTTGGCAGTACATGAGGATGCGGTTAGGTACTTAAACTGCATAGAGTTGTGATCCCGTTGCCGGAGGAATGTGGCCCAAAGTGTGTCTTGCGGGACGTAGAGAAATTAGACATGCTGAAGCGTCTGTGCCACTCTCCTTGGGGGTATTTGAGTTATGCGTACATGCCCTTTGGCCACTTTGTCTCCTTGTTTGGGAATATGCAAAGTGAAAGTGTTTCTCCGAGAGGGCATGATGCGGCCAGCCCGTGTGGCACGCAGGAGTTTTGAACAGCTAGAGGTTTATCTGGAGCAGTCCCTTGGCGGAGCAGAGATGCGTTCAGTGTTGCGATGCCAGGTGTGCTGCCGTGGACAGCCACTGTGCCCTTTGAAGCTTACAACTCCCCTCGCGAAACAGAGTTCTTCCGTTGGAAATCGGTCTGTCGTCCTCGGGGAGAGTGCCTTTGATCTTTGTGAGGTTCTCGGTAGTGTCACTCTGTCAGTGGAGAAGTGCCACGATGCATGGGGTAGGGTCAGAGTCATCAAAGCAGTCATGCTTGCGGTCTGTCCTACCTGGTATAGAGTGACCACGTGTTTGCATGATGTCTGTGGCTTCCAGTAGAGTCGAGTTGCCCTGTGGGCAGGAGGAGGGCACGTAGGATGACGCTGTCAAGAATTTGAGCATTTCCTCCGGGTTCAGGGCCGCCAAACCTGCTGGCTGGGTGCTGGCAACACGTGCCCACGAAGGTAGCCTAGTTTCCGCAG
Organism: Hyperoodon ampullatus; assembly: GCF_949752795.1. Taxonomy (NCBI): domain Eukaryota; kingdom Metazoa; phylum Chordata; class Mammalia; order Artiodactyla; family Ziphiidae; genus Hyperoodon; species Hyperoodon ampullatus. Next base: position 70,171,614 of record NC_136916.1, read on the forward strand.
TGGGGTTTGAACGTGGGTCTCGGTTGCTGAAGCCCACCACTTCCTGTGGTGGGCATACCCATGGGTCCTCGGAAAGTGATTTGGCGTAGTTGGCAACAATTGGCAGTTGGGCCGAATTTCGTTAGCCCCTTGAGAGGTGCCGGGCTGCATGTTGACTATAGCCAGTCGCAGGTCGGCCCGCCCATAGGAGGTTTCCTTGCTCCCGAAAATGATGGGAGTGGCCCCAAGTGCACATTAGATATTCTACTGGGTGGCAGGATTTCCAGGTCCATGTATATGTTACACCCACGGCCGGAAGGCAGGTCTCGTCAGGTGTTTGTGCTTTGGCCAGAAAGCTTGGCTGTGGAAGAGTGGAAGTCCGTGGCCTATTTCAAAACCCCCTGGGTTTCAAAGTTCACATTCAGTCTCTTGAAGCTTGAAGGGGTCTTTCTCCATTCAGTGCGAGGCTCCAAATCCAGGGTGCTGTGTATAAACTCTGGCTTTTATGGTTCGAGGTCTCAGGAGAGGGCCACAGGGACACACAGAGACCAACATGCGGATTCAGAGGCACACAAAGAAGCCCACAAGCGCGTCCTCGTGTGCAGTAACAGTCACACATGCGCACTTGCGTGAAAACAAAAATATACTCTCTCACGTACCGGCCAACGTACATGCCCTACTTCTTGCAGTCGTGCTGTCAGACAAACATTGAGTTCTCTGTAAAGGTAGACGTCCTTGGGAGGCAGGGTCCGAGCTCAAGCCCAGGTAAAAATTCTCATGAATCATGATCTCTGAGTACACCGGTCCAATTCTGAAGCCTGCCTGCTTTATGTCCAGTTATCAGGTGCAGCTGCTGGACAAGGCTGGCCGTCGGCAAAGACAAGAAGACCTACGCGTTGGCTGATGACTGCAGGTGCTAAGGAAAAGTGGAAAAATGACGTGGGGGCATGTTGCTCCGCGTGGCTCTGGCTAACTCAGGAAGGTAGGCTTTCACCCACCCTAAGATGTGCCATTGGATATGAGGTTTTCCTCAGACGGTCCCAGTGGCTGCAAGAGTGGATTGACTGTTGCTCTTTCTGAGTGGCCTGAGGGCTGTGGATTCCCCAGGGTTTTGGAGTACTACGAGGTCATGTCTCCTCTTCAGACACCCACGGCATGCCCGGTTGTGTTCTGCAGCGTCCCAGCCTGTGCTTGGATCGATGATGACACCCTTGTATGCATTCCTTGGAAATCTGAACAAAATGAGTGAGAACACTCTACCGTCTCCTCATCGAATCTGAGGTCCAGCACGTTTCGTCTCTCGGGGGTAGGGGAGAGTGAGGAGTGAGGGCCAGCGTCCCCTTCTGACCTGCATGCAAACACCCAGCAGGGTTCCAGAATTCGAGGTGCTGCTATCTGGGGGTCCACTGTGTCTGCCCATAAGCTGGGTCATCTACGCATATTAGGTCCCTGCTGAAAGACCGTTGAGGGCATGCGAGGGGGAAGGCTCTCCTGCTGGTCTTCAGAGTCGGAGTGTGTGCTGGTGTAGGCCCAGTAAGCTTGCAGCTTGGGAAGGTGTGCTTTGGCCAGGATCACGCTTTGTGCATGCAGCTTCGGGGGCTATTTCTGGTAGCCAAAATGAGGAAGCTTCCCTGGTTGGAGCCTGGAGCCTCAGGCCAGGCCTGTGTCCCTCCCTGTCATTTGTTTTGGTGCGTCGAAGTCCTTTAGTGCCCGGTGGGGATGGAGCAGTGGATGGGTGTGGGCTGGGGTTGGTCTTCAACGGAAGGGTGTTGATGGATTAGGCCTAGGTATTGCCCATGTCAGCAATTCCACTGCAGCTCCCGGGACAGTTGAGGCACTAAGTGGGTCATCATGGAGTGGGGTTAGGACCGAGTGCTGCATTTAGGCCGGCGTGGTGACTGCTGGTCTGGAGAAGATGGTAAGGCATCATGAGGACATGTCCTGTGTGATGTCGTGGGATGGGCTGTCATGATTGGGTTGCAGGCGCTGGCCACGTCTTCCCAAGAATGTGTCCTGTTTGTGATGGGCTGGCATCAGCTGCCTCTGAAGGGGATGGCTTTGGCAGTACATGAGGATGCGGTTAGGTACTTAAACTGCATAGAGTTGTGATCCCGTTGCCGGAGGAATGTGGCCCAAAGTGTGTCTTGCGGGACGTAGAGAAATTAGACATGCTGAAGCGTCTGTGCCACTCTCCTTGGGGGTATTTGAGTTATGCGTACATGCCCTTTGGCCACTTTGTCTCCTTGTTTGGGAATATGCAAAGTGAAAGTGTTTCTCCGAGAGGGCATGATGCGGCCAGCCCGTGTGGCACGCAGGAGTTTTGAACAGCTAGAGGTTTATCTGGAGCAGTCCCTTGGTGGAGCAGAGATGCGTTCAGTGTTGCGATGCCAGGTGTGCTGCCGTGGACAGCCACTGTGCCCTTTGAAGCTTACAACTCCCCTCGCGAAACAGAGTTCTTCCGTTGGAAATCGGTCTGTCGTCCTCGGGGAGAGTGCCTTTGATCTTTGTGAGGTTCTCGGTAGTGTCACTCTGTCAGTGGAGAAGTGCCACGATGCATGGGGTAGGGTCAGAGTCATCAAAGCAGTCATGCTTGCGGTCTGTCCTACCTGGTATAGAGTGACCACGTGTTTGCATGATGTCTGTGGCTTCCAGTAGAGTCGAGTTGCCCTGTGGGCAGGAGGAGGGCACGTAGGATGACGCTGTCAAGAATTTGAGCATTTCCTCCGGGTTCAGGGCCGCCAAACCTGCTGGCTGGGTGCTGGCAACACGTGCCCACGAAGGTAGCCTAGTTTCCGCAGTGGGGTTTGAACGTGGGTCTCGGTTGCTGAAGCCCACCACTTCCTGTGGTGGGCATACCCATGGGTCCTCGGAAAGTGATTTGGCGTAGTTGGCAACAATTGGCAGTTGGGCCGAATTTCGTTAGCCCCTTGAGAGGTGCCGGGCTGCATGTTGACTATAGCCAGTCGCAGGTCGGCCCGCCCATAGGAGGTTTCCTTGCTCCCGAAAATGATGGGAGTGGCCCCAAGTGCACCTTCGATATTCTACTGGGTGGCAGGATTTCCAGGTCCATGTATATGTTACACCCACGGCCGGAAGGCAGGTCTCGTCAGGTGTTTGTGCTTTGGCCAGAAAGCTTGGCTGTGGAAGAGTGGAAGTCCGTGGCCTATTTCAAAACCCCCTGGGTTTCAAAGTTCACATTCAGTCTCTTGAAGCTTGAAGGGGTCTTTCTCCATTCAGTGCGAGGCTCCAAATCCAGGGTGCTGTGTATAAACTCTGGCTTTTATGGTTGGAGGTCTCAGGAGAGGGCCACAGGGACACACAGAGACCAACATGCGGATTCAGAGGCACACAAAGAAGCCCACAAGCGCGTCCTCGTGTGCAGTAACAGTCACACATGCGCACTTGCGTGAAAACAAAAATATACTCTCTCACGTACCGGCCAACGTACATGCCCTACTTCTTGCAGTCGTGCTGTCAGACAAACATTGAGTTCTCTGTAAAGGTAGACGTCCTTGGGAGGCAGGGTCCGAGCTCAAGCCCAGGTAAAAATTCTCATGAATCATGATCTCTGAGTACACCGGTCCAATTCTGAAGCCTGCCTGCTTTATGTCCAGTTCTCAGGTGCAGCTGCTGGACAAGGCTGGCCGTCGGCAAAGCCAAGAAGACCTACGCGTTGGCTGATGACTGCAGGTGCTAAGGAAAAGTGGAAAAATGACGTGGGGGCATGTTGCTCCGCGTGGCTCTGGCTAACTCAGGAAGGTAGGCTTTCACCCACCCTAAGATGTGCCATTGGATATGAGGTTTTCCTCAGACGGTCCCAGTGGCTGCAAGAGTGGATTGACTGTTGCTCTTTCTGAGTGGCCTGAGGGCTGTGGATTCCCCAGGGTTTTGGAGTACTACGAGGTCATGTCTCCTCTTCAGACCCCCACGGCATGCCCGGTTGTGTTCTGCAGCGTCCCAGCCTGTGCTTGGATCGATGATGACACCCTTGTATGCATTCCTTGGAAATCTGAACAAAATGAGTGAGAACACTCTACCGTCTCCTCATCGAATCTGAGGTCCAGCACGTTTCGTCTCTCGGGGGTAGGGGAGAGTGAGGAGTGAGGGCCAGCGTCCCCTTCTGACCTGCATGCAAACACCCAGCAGGGTTCCAGAATTCGAGGTGCTGCTATCTGGGGGTCCACTGTGTCTGCCCATAAGCTGGGTCATCTATGCATATTAGGTCCCTGCTGAAAGACCGTTGAGGGCATGCGAGGGGGAAGGCTCTCCTGCTGGTCTTCAGAGTCGGAGTGTGTGCTGGTGTAGGCCCAGTAAGCTTGCAGCTTGGGAAGGTGTGCTTTGGCCAGGATCACGCTTTGTGCATGCAGCTTCGGGGGCTATTTCTGGTAGCCAAAATGAGGAAGCTTCCCTGGTTGGAGCCTGGAGCCTCAGGCCAGGCCTGTGTCCCTCCCTGTCATTTGTTTTGGTGCGTCGAAGTCCTTTAGTGCCCGGTGGGGATGGAGCAGTGGATGGGTGTGGGCTGGGGTTGGTCTTCAACGGAAGGGTGTTGATGGATTAGGCCTAGGTATTGCCCATGTCAGCAATTCCACTGCAGCTCCCGGGACAGTTGAGGCACTAAGTGGGTCATCATGGAGTGGGGTTAGGACCGAGTGCTGCATTTAGGCCGGCGTGGTGACTGCTGGTCTGGAGAAGATGGTAAGGCATCATGAGGACATGTCCTGTGTGATGTCGTGGGATGGGCTGTCATGATTGGGTTGCAGGCGCTGGCCACGTCTTCCCAAGAATGTGTCCTGTTTGTGATGGGCTGGCATCAGCTGCCTCTGAAGGGGATGGCTTTGGCAGTACATGAGGATGCGGTTAGGTACTTAAACTGCATAGAGTTGTGATCCCGTTGCCGGAGGAATGTGGCCCAAAGTGTGTCTTGCGGGACGTAGAGAAATTAGACATGCTGAAGCGTCTGTGCCACTCTCCTTGGGGGTATTTGAGTTATGCGTACATGCCCTTTGGCCACTTTGTCTCCTTGTTTGGGAATATGCAAAGTGAAAGTGTTTCTCCGAGAGGGCATGATGCGGCCAGCCCGTGTGGCACGCAGGAGTTTTGAACAGCTAGAGGTTTATCTGGAGCAGTCCCTTGGCGGAGCAGAGATGCGTTCAGTGTTGCGATGCCAGGTGTGCTGCCGTGGACAGCCACTGTGCCCTTTGAAGCTTACAACTCCCCTCGCGAAACAGAGTTCTTCCGTTGGAAATCGGTCTGTTGTCCTCGGGGAGAGTGCCTTTGATCTTTGTGAGGTTCTCGGTAGTGTCACTCTGTCAGTGGAGAAGTGCCACGATGCATGGGGTAGGGTCAGAGTCATCAAAGCAGTCATGCTTGCGGTCTGTCCTACCTGGTATAGAGTGACCACGTGTTTGCATGATGTCTGTGGCTTCCAGTAGAGTCGAGTTGCCCTGTGGGCAGGAGGAGGGCACGTAGGATGACGCTGTCAAGAATTTGAGCATTTCCTCCGGGTTCAGGGCCGCCAAACCTGCTGGCTGGGTGCTGGCAACACGTGCCCACGAAGGTAGCCTAGTTTCCGCAGTGGGGTTTGAACGTGGGTCTCGGTTGCTGAAGCCCACCACTTCCTGTGGTGGGCATACCCATGGGTCCTCGGAAAGTGATTTGGCGTAGTTGGCAACAATTGGCAGTTGGGCCGAATTTCGTTAGCCCCTTGAGAGGTGCCGGGCTGCATGTTGACTATAGCCAGTCGCAGGTCGGCCCGCCCATAGGAGGTTTCCTTGCTCCCGAAAATGATGGGAGTGGCCCCAAGTGCACATTAGATATTCTACTGGGTGGCAGGATTTCCAGGTCCATGTATATGTTACACCCACGGCCGGAAGGCAGGTCTCGTCAGGTGTTTGTGCTTTGGCCAGAAAGCTTGGCTGTGGAAGAGTGGAAGTCCGTGGCCTATTTCAAAACCCCCTGGGTTTCAAAGTTCACATTCAGTCTCTTGAAGCTTGAAGGGGTCTTTCTCCATTCAGTGCGAGGCTCCAAATCCAGGGTGCTGTGTATAAACTCTGGCTTTTATGGTTGGAGGTCTCAGGAGAGGGCCACAGGGACACACAGAGACCAACATGCGGATTCAGAGGCACACAAAGAAGCCCACAAGCGCGTCCTCGTGTGCAGTAACAGTCACACATGCGCACTTGCGTGAAAACAAAAATATACTCTCTCACGTACCGGCCAACGTACATGCCCTACTTCTTGCAGTCGTGCTGTCAGACAAACATTGAGTTCTCTGTAAAGGTAGACGTCCTTGGGAGGCAGGGTCCGAGCTCAAGCCCAGGTAAAAATTCTCATGAATCATGATCTCTGAGTACACCGGTCCAATTCTGAAGCCTGCCTGCTTTATGTCCAGTTCTCAGGTGCAGCTGCTGGACAAGGCTGGCCGTCGGCAAAGCCAAGAAGACCTACGCGTTGGCTGATGACTGCAGGTGCTAAGGAAAAGTGGAAAAATGACGTGGGGGCATGTTGCTCCGCGTGGCTCTGGCTAACTCAGGAAGGTAGGCTTTCACCCACCCTAAGATGTGCCATTGGATATGAGGTTTTCCTCAGACGGTCCCAGTGGCTGCAAGAGTGGATTGACTGTTGCTCTTTCTGAGTGGCCTGAGGGCTGTGGATTCCCCAGGGTTTTGGAGTACTACGAGGTCATGTCTCCTCTTCAGACACCCACGGCATGCCCGGTTGTGTTCTGCAGCGTCCCAGCCTGTGCTTGGATCGATGATGACACCCTTGTATGCATTCCTTGGAAATCTGAACAAAATGAGTGAGAACACTCTACCGTCTCCTCATCGAATCTGAGGTCCAGCACGTTTCGTCTCTCGGGGGTAGGGGAGAGTGAGGAGTGAGGGCCAGCGTCCCCTTCTGACCTGCATGCAAACACCCAGCAGGGTTCCAGAATTCGAGGTGCTGCTATCTGGGGGTCCACTGTGTCTGCCCATAAGCTGGGTCATCTATGCATATTAGGTCCCTGCTGAAAGACCGTTGAGGGCATGCGAGGGGGAAGGCTCTCCTGCTGGTCTTCAGAGTCGGAGTGTGTGCTGGTGTAGGCCCAGTAAGCTTGCAGCTTGGGAAGGTGTGCTTTGGCCAGGATCACGCTTTGTGCATGCAGCTTCGGGGGCTATTTCTGGTAGCCAAAATGAGGAAGCTTCCCTGGTTGGAGCCTGGAGCCTCAGGCCAGGCCTGTGTCCCTCCCTGTCATTTGTTTTGGTGCGTCGAAGTCCTTTAGTGCCCGGTGGGGATGGAGCAGTGGATGGGTGTGGGCTGGGGTTGGTCTTCAACGGAAGGGTGTTGATGGATTAGGCCTAGGTATTGCCCATGTCAGCAATTCCACTGCAGCTCCCGGGACAGTTGAGGCACTAAGTGGGTCATCATGGAGTGGGGTTAGGACCGAGTGCTGCATTTAAGCCGGCGTGGTGACTGCTGGTCTGGAGAAGATGGTAAGGCATCATGAGGACATGTCCTGTGTGATGTCGTGGGATGGGCAGTCACGATTGGGTTGCAGGCGCTGGCCACGTCTTCCCAAGAATGTGTCCTGTTTGTGATGGGCTGGCATCAGCTGCCTCTGAAGGGGATGGCTTTGGCAGTACATGAGGATGCGGTTAGGTACTTAAACTGCATAGAGTTGTGATCCCGTTGCCGGAGGAATGTGGCCCAAAGTGTGTCTTGCGGGACGTAGAGAAATTAGACATGCTGAAGCGTCTGTGCCACTCTCCTTGGGGGTATTTGAGTTATGCGTACATGCCCTTTGGCCACTTTGTCTCCTTGTTTGGGAATATGCAAAGTGAAAGTGTTTCTCCGAGAGGGCATGATGCGGCCAGCCCGTGTGGCACGCAGGAGTTTTGAACAGCTAGAGGTTTATCTGGAGCAGTCCCTTGGCGGAGCAGAGATGAGTTCAGTGTTGCGATGCCAGGTGTGCTGCCGTGGACAGCCACTGTGCCCTTTGAAGCTTACAACTCCCCTCGCGAAACAGAGTTCTTCCGTTGGAAATCGGTCTGTCGTCCTCGGGGAGAGTGCCTTTGATCTTTGTGAGGTTCTCGGTAGTGTCACTCTGTCAGTGGAGAAGTGCCACGATGCATGGGGTAGGGTCAGAGTCATCAAAGCAGTCATGCTTGCGGTCTGTCCTACCTGGTATAGAGTGACCACGTGTTTGCATGATGTCTGTGGCTTCCAGTAGAGTCGAGTTGCCCTGTGGGCAGGAGGAGGGCACGTAGGATGACGCTGTCAAGAATTTGAGCATTTCCTCCGGGTTCAGGGCCGCCAAACCTGCTGGCTGGGTGCTGGCAACACGTGCCCACGAAGGTAGCCTAGTTTCCGCAGTGGGGTTTGAACGTGGGTCTCGGTTGCTGAAGCCCACCACTTCCTGTGGTGGGCATACCCATGGGTCCTCGGAAAGTGATTTGGCATAGTTGGCAACAATTGGCAGTTGGGCCGAATTTCGTTAGCCCCTTGAGAGGTGCCGGGCTGCATGTTGACTATAGCCAGTCGCAGGTCGGCCCGCCCATAGGAGGTTTCCTTGCTCCCGAAAATGATGGGAGTGGCCCCAAGTGCACATTAGATATTCTACTGGGTGGCAGGATTTCCAGGTCCATGTATATGTTACACCCACGGCCGGAAGGCAGGTCTCGTCAGGTGTTTGTGCTTTGGCCAGAAAGCTTGGCTGTGGAAGAGTGGAAGTCCGTGGCCTATTTCAAAACCCCCTGGGTTTCAAAGTTCACATTCAGTCTCTTGAAGCTTGAAGGGGTCTTTCTCCATTCAGTGCAAGGCTCCAAATCCAGGGTGCTGTGTATAAACTCTGGCTTTTATGGTTGGAGGTCTCAGGAGAGGGCCACAGGGACACACAGAGACCAACATGCGGATTCAGAGGCACACAAAGAAGCCCACAAGCGCGTCCTCGTGTGCAGTAACAGTCACACATGCGCACTTGCGTGAAAACAAAAATATACTCTCTCACGTACCGGCCAACGTACATGCCCTACTTCTTGCAGTCGTGCTGTCAGACAAACATTGAGTTCTCTGTAAAGGTAGACGTCCTTGGGAGGCAGGGTCCGAGCTCAAGCCCAGGTAAAAATTCTCATGAATCATGATCTCTGAGTACACCGGTCCAATTCTGAAGCCTGCCTGCTTTATGTCCAGTTCTCAGGTGCAGCTGCTGGACAAGGCTGGCCGTCGGCAAAGCCAAGAAGACCTACGCGTTGGCTGATGACTGCAGGTGCTAAGGAAAAGTGGAAAAATGACGTGGGGGCATGTTGCTCCGCGTGGCTCTGGCTAACTCAGGAAGGTAGGCTTTCACCCACCCTAAGATGTGCCATTGGATATGAGGTTTTCCTCAGACGGTCCCAGTGGCTGCAAGAGTGGATTGACTGTTGCTCTTTCTGAGTGGCCTGAGGGCTGTGGATTCCCCAGGGTTTTGGAGTACTACGAGGTCATGTCTCCTCTTCAGACACCCACGGCATGCCCGGTTGTGTTCTGCAGCGTCCCAGCCTGTGCTTGGATCGATGATGACACCCTTGTATGCATTCCTTGGAAATCTGAACAAAATGAGTGAGAACACTCTACCGTCTCCTCATCGAATCTGAGGTCCAGCACGTTTCGTCTCTCGGGGGTAGGGGAGAGTGAGGAGTGAGGGCCAGCGTCCCCTTCTGACCTGCATGCAAACACCCAGCAGGGTTCCAGAATTCGAGGTGCTGCTATCTGGGGGTCCACTGTGTCTGCCCATAAGCTGGGTCATCTATGCATATTAGGTCCCTGCTGAAAGACCGTTGAGGGCATGCGAGGGGGAAGGCTCTCCTGCTGGTCTTCAGAGTCGGAGTGTGTGCTGGTGTAGGCCCAGTAAGCTTGCAGCTTGGGAAGGTGTGCTTTGGCCAGGATCACGCTTTGTGCATGCAGCTTCGGGGGCTATTTCTGGTAGCCAAAATGAGGAAGCTTCCCTGGTTGGAGCCTGGAGCCTCAGGCCAGGCCTGTGTCCCTCCCTGTCATTTGTTTTGGTGCGTCGAAGTCCTTTAGTGCCCGGTGGGGATGGAGCAGTGGATGGGTGTGGGCTGGGGTTGGTCTTCAACGGAAGGGTGTTGATGGATTAGGCCTAGGTATTGCCCATGTCAGCAATTCCACTGCAGCTCCCGGGACAGTTGAGGCACTAAGTGGGTCATCATGGAGTGGGGTTAGGACCGAGTGCTGCATTGAAGCCGGCGTGGTGACTGCTGGTCTGGAGAAGATGGTAAGGCATCATGAGGACATGTCCTGTGTGATGTCGTGGGATGGGCTGTCACGATTGGGTTGCAGGCGCTGGCCACGTCTTCCCAAGAATGTGTCCTGTTTGTGATGGGCTGGCATCAGCTGCCTCTGAAGGGGATGGCTTTGGCAGTACATGAGGATGCGGTTAGGTACTTAAACTGCATAGAGTTGTGATCCCGTTGCCGGAGGAATGTGGCCCAAAGTGTGTCTTGCGGGACGTAGAGAAATTAGACATGCTGAAGCGTCTGTGCCACTCTCCTTGGGGGTATTTGAGTTATGCGTACATGCCCTTTGGCCACTTTGTCTCCTTGTTTGGGAATATGCAAAGTGAAAGTGTTTCTCCGAGAGGGCATGATGCGGCCAGCCCGTGTGGCACGCAGGAGTTTTGAACAGCTAGAGGTTTATCTGGAGCAGTCCCTTGGCGGAGCAGAGATGCGTTCAGTGTTGCGATGCCAGGTGTGCTGCCGTGGACAGCCACTGTGCCCTTTGAAGCTTACAACTCCCCTCGCGAAACAGAGTTCTTCCGTTGGAAATCGGTCTGTCGTCCTCGGGGAGAGTGCCTTTGATCTTTGTGAGGTTCTCGGTAGTGTCACTCTGTCAGTGGAGAAGTGCCACGATGCATGGGGTAGGGTCAGAGTCATCAAAGCAGTCATGCTTGCGGTCTGTCCTACCTGGTATAGAGTGACCACGTGTTTGCATGATGTCTGTGGCTTCCAGTAGAGTCGAGTTGCCCTGTGGGCAGGAGGAGGGCACGTAGGATGACGCTGTCAAGAATTTGAGCGTTTCCTCCGGGTTCAGGGCCGCCAAACCTGCTGGCTGGGTGCTGGCAACATGTGACCAGCAAGGTAGCCTAGTTTCCGCTGTGGGGTTTGAACGTGGGTCTTGGTTGCTGAAGCCCACCACTTCCTGTGTTGGGCATACCCATGAGTCCTCGGAAAGTCATTTGGCGTAGTTGGCAACAATTGGCAGTTGGGCCGAATTTCGTTAGCCCCTTGAGAGGTGCCGGGCTGCATGTTGACTATAGCCAGTCGCAGGTCGGCCCGCCCATAGGAGGTTTCCTTGCTCCCGAAAATGATGGGAGTGGCCCCAAGTGCACATTAGATATTCTACTGGGTGGCAGGATTTCCAGGTCCATGTATATGTTACACCCACGGCCGGAAGGCAGGTCTCGTCAGGTGTTTGTGCTTTGGCCAGAAAGCTTGGCTGTGGAAGAGTGGAAGTCCGTGGCCTATTTCAAAACCCCCTGGGTTTCAAAGTTCACATTCAGTCTCTTGAAGCTTGAAGGGGTCTTTCTCCATTCAGTGCGAGGCTCCAAATCCAGGGTGCTGTGTATAAACTCTGGCTTTTATGGTTCGAGGTCTCAGGAGAGGGCCACAGGGACACACAGAGACCAACATGCGCATTCAGAGGCACACAAAGAAGCCCACAAGCGCGTCCTCATGTGCAGTAACAGTCACACATGCGCGCTTGCGTGAAAACAAAAATATACTCTCTCACGTACCGGCCAACGTACATGCCCTACTTCTTGCAGTCGTGCTGTCAGACAAACATTGAGTTCTCTGTAAAGGTAGACGTCCTTGGGAGGCAGGGTCCGAGCTCAAGCCCAGGTAAAAATTCTCATGAATCATGATCTCTGAGTACACCGGTCCAATTCTGAAGCCTGCCTGCTTTATGTCCAGTTATCAGGTGCAGCTGCTGGACAAGGCTGGCCGTCGGCAAAGACAAGAAGACCTACGCGTTGGCTGATGACTGCAGGTGCTAAGGAAAAGTGGAAAAATGATGTGGGGGCATGTTGCTCCGCGTGGCTCTGGCTAACTCAGGAAGGTAGGCTTTCACCCACCCTAAGATGTGCCATTGGATATGAGGTTTTCCTCAGACGGTCCCAGTGGCTGCAAGAGTGGATTGACTGTTGCTCTTTCTGAGTTGCCTGAGGGCTGTGGATTCCCCAGGGTTTTGGAGTACTACGAGGTCATGTCTCCTCTTCAGACCCCCACGGCATGCCCGGTTGTGTTCTGCAGTGTCCCAGCCTGTGCTTGGATCGATGATGACACCCTTGTATGCATTCCTAGGAAATCTGAACAAAATGAGTGAGAACACTCTACCGTCTCCTCATCGAATCTGAAGTCCAGCACGTTTCGTCTCTCGGGGGTAGGGGAGAGTGAGGAGTGAGGGCCAGCGTCCCCTTCTGACCTGCATGCAAACACCCAGCAGGGTTCCAGAATTCGAGGTGCTGCTATCTGGGGGTCCACTGTGTCTGCCCATAAGCTGTGTCATCTACGGATATTAGGTGCCTGCTGAAACACCGTTGAGGGCATGCGAGGGGGAAGGCTCTCCTGCTGGTCTTCAGAGTCGGAGTGTGTGCTGGTATAGGCCCAGTAAGCTTGCAGATTGGGAAGGTGTGCTTTGGCCAGGATCACGCTTTGTGCATGCAGCTTCGGGGGCTATTTCTGGAAGCCAAAATGAGGAAGCTTCCCTGGTTGGAGCCTGGAGCCTCAGGCCAGGCCTGTGTCCCTCCCTGTTATTTGTTTTCCTGCATCGAAGTCCTTTAGTGCCCGGTGGGGATGGAGCAGTGGATGGGTGTGGGCTGGGGTTGGTCTTCAACGGAAGGGTGTTGATGGATTAGGCCTAGTTATTGCCCATGTCAGCAATTCCACTGCAGCTCCCGGCACAGTTGAGGCACTAAGTGGGTCATCATGGAGTGGGGTTAGGACCGAGTGCTGCATTTAAGCCGGCGTGGTGACTGCTGGTCTGGAGAAGATGGTAAGGCATCATGAGGACATGTCCTGTGTCATGTCGTGGGCTGGGCTGTCATGATTGGGTTGCAGGCGCTGGCCACGTCTTCCCAGGAATGTGTCCTGTTTGTGATGGGCTGGCATTGGCTGCCTCTGAAGGGGATGGCTTTGGCAGTACATGAGGATGCAGTTAGGTACTTAAACTGCATAGAGTTGTGATCCCGTTGCCGGAGGAATGTGGCCCAAAGTGTGTCTTGCGGGATGTAGAGAAATTAGACATGCTGAAGCGTCTGTGCCACTCTCCTTGGGGGTATTTGAGTTATGCGTACATGCCCTTTGGCCACTTTTTCTCCTTGTTTGGGAATATGCAAAGTGAAAGTGTTTCTCCGAGAGGGCATGATGCGGCCAGCCCGTGTGGCACGCAGGAGTTTTGAACAGCTAGAGGTTTATCTGGAGCAGTCCCTTGGCGGAGCAGAGATGCGTTCAGTGTTGCGATGCCAGGTGTGCTGCCGTGGACAGCCACTGTGCCCTTTGAAGCTTACAACTCCCCTCGCGAAACAGAGTTCTTCCATTGGAAATCGGTCTGTCGTCCTCGGGGAGAGTGCCTTTGATCTTTGTGAGGTTCTCGGTAGTGTCACTCTGTCAGTGGAGAAGTGCCACGATGCATGGGGTAGGGTCAGAGTCATCAAAGCAGTCATGCTTGCGGTCTGTCCTACCTGGTATAGAGTGACCACGTGTTTGCATGATGTCTGTGGCTTCCAGTAGAGTCGAGTTGCCCTGTGGGCAGGAGTGGGGCACGTAGGATGACGCTGTCAAGAATTTGAGCGTTTCCTCCGGGTTCAGGGCCGCCAAACCTGCTGGCTGGGTGCTGGCAACACGTGCCCAGGAAGGTAGCCTAGTTTCCGCAGTGGGGTTTGAACGTGGGTCTTGGTTGCTGAAGCCCACCACTTCCTGTGGTGGGCATACCCATGGGTCCTCGGAAAGTGATTTGGCGTAGTTGGCAACAATTGGCAGTTGGGCCGAATTTCGTTAGCCCCTTGAGAGGTGCCGGGCTGCATGTTGACTATAGCCAGTCGCAGGTCGGCCCGCCCATAGGAGGTTTCCTTGCTCCCGAAAATGATGGGAGTGGCCCCAAGTGCACATTAGATATTCTACTGGGTGGCAGGATTTCCAGGTCCATGTATATGTTACACCCACGGCCGGAAGGCAGGTCTCGTCAGGTGTTTGTGCTTTGGCCAGAAAGCTTGGCTGTGGAAGAGTGGAAGTCCGTGGCCTATTTCAAAACCCCCTGGGTTTCAAAGTTCACATTCAGTCTCTTGAAGCTTGAAGGGGTCTTTATCCATTCAGTGCGAGGGTCCAAATCCAGGGTGCTGTGTATAAACTCTGGCTTTTATGGTTCGAGGTCTCAGGAGAGGGCCACAGGGACACACAGAGACCAAGATGCGGATTCACAGGCACACAAAGAAGCCCACAAGCGCGTCGTCGTGTGCAGTAACAGTCACACATGCGCACTTGCGTGAAAACAAAAATATACTCTCTCACGTACCGGCCAACGTACATGCCCTACTTCTTGCAGTCGTGCTGTCAGACAAACATTGAGTTCTCTGTAAAGGTAGAAGTCCTTGGGAGGCAGGGTCCGAGCTCAAGCCCAGGTAAAAATTCTCATGAATCATGATCTCTGAGTACACCGGTCCAATTCTGAAGCCTGCCTGCTTTATGTCCAGTTATCAGGTGCAGCTGCTGGACAAGGCTGGCCGTCGGCAAAGACAAGAAGACCTACGCGTTGGCTGATGACTGCAGGTGCTAAGGAAAAGTGGAAAAATGACGTGGGGGCATGTTGCTCCGCGTGGCTCTGGCTAACTCAGGAAGGTAGGCTTTCACCCACCCTAAGATGTGCCATTGGATATGAGGTTTTCCTCAGGCGGTCCCAGTGGCTGCAAGAGTGGATTGACTGTTGCTCTTTCTGAGTGGCCTGAGGGCTGTGGATTCCCCAGGGTTTTGGAGTACTACGAGGTCATGTCTCCTCTTCAGACCCCCACGGCATGCCCGGTTGTGTTCTGCAGCGTCCCAGCCTGTGCTTGGATCGATGATGACACCCTTGTATGCATTCCTTGGAAATCTGAACAAAATGAGTGAGAACACTCTACCGTCTCCTCATCGAATCTGAGGTCCAGCACGTTTCGTCTCTCGGGGGTAGGGGAGAGTGAGGAGTCAGGTCCAGCGTCCCCTTCTGACCTGCATGCAAACACCCAGCAGGGTTCCAGAATTCGAGGTGCTCCTATCTGGGGGTCCACTGTGTCTGCCCATAAGCTGGGTCATCTACGCATATTAGGTCCCTGCTGAAAGACCGTTGAGGGCATGCGAGGGGGAAGGCTCACCTGCTGGTCTTCAGAGTCGGAGTGTGTGCTGGTGTAGGCCCAGTAAGCTTGCAGCTTGGGACGATGTGCTTTGGCCAGGATCACTCTTTGTGCATGCAGCTTCGGGGGCTATTTCTGGAAGCCAAAATGAGGAAGCTTCCCTGGTTGGAGCCTGGAGCCTCAGGCCAGGCATGTGTCCCTCCCTGTCATTTGTTTTGGTGCGTCGAAGTCCTTTAGTGCCAGGTGGGCATGGAGCAGTGGATGAATGTGGGCTGGGGTTGGTCTTCAACGGAAGGGTGTTGATGGATTAGGCCTAGGTATTGCCCATGTCAGCAATTCCACTGCAGCTCCCGGCACAGTTGAGGCACTAAGTGGGTCATCATGGAGTGGGGTTAGGACCGAGTGCTGCATTTAAGCCGGCGTGGTGACTGCTGGTCTGGAGAAGATGGTAAGGCATCATGAGGACATGTCCTGTGTGATGTCGTGGGCTGGGCTGTCATGATTGGGTTGCAGGCGCTGGCCACGTCTTCCCACGAATGTGTCCTGTTTGTGATGGGCTGGCATCAGCTGCCTCTGAAGGGGATGGCTTTGGCAGTACATGAGGATGCGGTTAGGTACTTAAACTGCATAGAGTTGTGATCCCGTTGCCGGAGGAATGTGGCCCAAAGTGTGTCTTGCGGGATGTAGAGAAATTAGACATGCTGAAGCGTCTGTGCCACTCTCCTTGGGGGTATTTGAGTTATGCGTACATGCCCTTTGGCCACTTTGTCTCCTTGTTTGGGAATATGCAAAGTGAAAGTGTTTCTCCGAGAGGGCATGATGCGGCCAGCCCGTGTGGCACGCAGGAGTTTTGAACAGCTAGAGGTTTATCTGGAGCAGTCCCTTGGCGGAGCAGAGATGCGTTCAGTGTTGCGATGCCAGGTGTGCTGCCGTGGACAGCCACTGTGCCCTTTGAAGCTTACAACTCCCCTCGCGAAACAGAGTTCTTCCATTGGAAATCGGTCTGTCGTCCTCGGGGAGAGTGCCTTTGATCTTTGTGAGGTTCTCGGTAGTGTCACTCTGTCAGTGGAGAAGTGCCACGATGCATGGGGTAGGGTCAGAGTCATCAAAGCAGTCATGCTTGCGGTCTGTCCTACCTGGTATAGAGTGACCACGTGTTTGAATGATGTCTGTGGCTTCCAGTAGAGTCGAGTTGCCCTGTGGGCAGGAGGAGGGCACGTAGGATGACGCTGTCAAGAATTTGAGCGTTTCCTCCGGGTTCAGGGCCGCCAAACCTGCTGGCTGGGTGCTGGCAACACGTGCCCAGGAAGGTAGCCTAGTTTCCGCAGTGGGGTTTGAACGTGGGTCTTGGTTGCTGAAGCCCACCGCTTCCTGTGGTGGGCATACCCATGGGTCCTCGGAAAGTGATTTGGCGTAGTTGGCAACAATTGGCAGTTGGGCCGAATTTCGTTAGCCCCTTGAGAGGTGCCGGGCTGCATGTTGACTATAGCCAGTTGCAGGTCGGCCCGCCCATAGGAGGTTTCCTTGCTCCCGAAAATGATGGGAGTGGCCCCAAGTGCACATTAGATATTCTACTGGGTGGCAGGATTTCCAGGTCCATGTATATGTTACACCCACGGCCGGAAGGCAGGTCTCGTCAGGTGTTTGTGCTTTGGCCAGAAAGCTTGGCTGTGGAAGAGTGGAAGTCCGTGGCCTATTTCAAAACCCCCTGGGTTTCAAAGTTCACATTCAGTCTCTTGAAGCTTGAAGGGGTCTTTCTCCATTCAGTGCGAGGCTCCAAATCCAGGGTGCTGTGTATAAACTCTGGCTTTTATGGTTCGAGGTCTCAGGAGAGGGCCACAGGGACACACAGAGACCAACATGCGGATTCAGAGGCACACAAAGAAGCCCACAAGCGCGTCCTCGTGTGCAGTAACAGTCACACATGCGCACTTGCGTGAAAACAAAAATATACTCTCTCACGTACCGGCCAACGTACATGCCCTACTTCTTGCAGTCGTGCTGTCAGACAAACATTGAGTTCTCTGTAAAGGTAGACGTCCTTGGGAGGCAGGGTCCGAGCTCAAGCCCAGGTAAAAATTCTCATGAATCATGATCTCTGAGTACACCGGTCCAATTCTGAAGCCTGCCTGCTTTATGTCCAGTTCTCAGGTGCAGCTGCTGGACAAGGCTGGCCGTCGGCAAAGACAAGAAGACCTACGCGTTGGCTGATGACTGCAGGTGCTAAGGAAAAGTGGAAAAATGACGTGGGGGCATGTTGCTACGTGTGGCTCTGGCTAACTCAGGAAGGTAGGCTTTCACCCACCCTAAGATGTGCCATTGGATATGAGGTTTTCCTCAGGCGGTCCCAGTGGCTGCAAGAGTGGCTTGACTGTTGCTCTTTCTGAGTGGCCTGAGGGCTGTGGATTCCCCAGGGTTTTGGAGTACTCCGAGGTCATGTCTCCTCTTCAGACCCCCACGGCATGCCCGGTTGTGTTCTGCAGCGTCCCAGCCTGTGCTTGGATCGATGATGACACCCTTGTATGCATTCCTTGGAAATCTGAACAAAATGAGTGAGAACACTCTACCGTCTCCTCATCGAATCTGAGGTCCAGCACGTTTCGTCTCTCGGGCGTAGGGGAGAGTGAGGAGTGAGGACCAGCGTCCCCTTCTGACCTGCATGCAAACACCCAGCAGGGTTCCAGAATTCGAGGTGCTGCTATCTGGGGGTCCACTGTGTCTGCCCATAAGCTGGGTCATCTACGCATATTAGGTCCCTGCTGAAAGACCGTTGAGGGCATGCGAGGGGGAAGGCTCTCCTGCTGGTCTTCAGAGTCGGAGTTTGTGCTGGTGTAGTCCCAGTAAGCTGGCAGCTTGGGAAGGTGTGCTTTGTCCAGGATCATGCTTTGTGCATGCAGCTTCGGGGGCTATTTCTGGAAGCCAAAATGAGGAAGCTTCCCTGGTTGGAGCCTGGAGCCTCAGGCCAGGCCTGTGTCCCTCCCTGTCATTTGTTTTGGTGCGTCGAAGTTCTTTAGTGCCCGGTGGGGATGGAGCAGTGGATGGGTGTGGGCTGGGGTTGGTCTTCAACAGAAGGGTGTTGATGGATTAGGCCTAGGTATTGCCCATGTCAGCAATTCCACTGCAGCTCCTGGCACAGTTGAGGCACTAAGTGGGTCATCATGGAGTGGGGTTAGGACCGAGTGCTGCATTTAGGCCGGCGTGGTGACTGCTGGTCTGGAGAAGATGGTAAGGCATCATGAGGACATGTCCTGTGTGATGTCGTGGGATGGGCTGTCATGATTGGGTTGCAGGCGCTGGCCACGTCTTCCCACGAATGTGTCCTGTTTGTGATGGGCTGGCATCAGCTGCCTCTGAAGGGGATGGCTTTGGCAGTACATGAGGATGCAGTTAGGTAATTATACTGCATAGAGTTGTGATCCCGTTGCCGGAGGAATGTGGCCCAAAGAGTGTCTTGCGGGACGTAGAGAAATTAGACATGCTGAAGCGTCTGTGCCACTCTCCTTGGGGGTATTTGAGTTATGCGTACATGCCCTTTGGCCACTTTGTCTCCTTGTTTGGGAATATGCAAAGTGAAAGTGTTTCTCCGAGAGGGCATGATGCGGCCAGCCCCTGTGGCACGCAGGAGTTTTGAACGGCTAGAGGTTTATCTGGAGCAGTCCCTTGGCGGACCAGAGATGCGTTCATTGTTGCGATGCCAGGTGTGCTGCCGTGGACAGCCACTGTGCCCTTTGAAGCTTACAACTCCCCTTGCGAAACAGAGTTCTTCCATTGGAAATCGGTCTGTCATCCTCGGGGAGAGTGCCTTTGATCTTTGTGAGGTTCTCGGTAGTGTCACTCTGTCAGTGGAGAAGTGCCACGATGCATGGGGTAGGGTCAGAGTCATCAAAGCAGTCATGCTTGCGGTCTGTCCTACCTGGTATAGAGTGACCACGTGTTTGCATGATGTCTCTGGCTTCCAGTAGAGTCGAGTTGCCCTGTGGGCAGGACGAGGGCACGTAGGATGACGCTGTCAAGAATTTGAGCGTTTCCTCCGGGTTCAGGGCCGCCAAACCTGCTGGCTGGGTGCTGGCAACACGTGCCCAGGAAGGTAGCCTAGTTTCCGCAGAGGGGTTTGAACGTGGGTCTTGGTTGCTGAAGCCCACCACTTCCTGTGGTGGGCATACCCATGGGTCCTCGGAAAGTGATTTGGCGTAGTTGGCAACAATTGGCAGTTGGGCCGAATTTCGTTAGCCCCTTGAGAGGTGCCGGGCTGCATGTTGACTATAGCCAGTCGCAGGTCGGCCCGCCCATAGGAGGTTTCCTTGCTCCCGAAAATGATGGGAGTGGCCCCAAGTGCACATTAGATAGTCTACTGGGTGGCAGGATTTCCAGGTCCATGTATATGTTACACCCACGACCGGAAGGCAGGTCTCGTCAGGTGTTTGTGCTTTGGCCAGAAAGCTTGGCTGTGGAAGTGTGGAAGTCCGTGGCCTATTTCAAAACCCCCTGGGTTTCAAAGTTCACATTCAGTCTCTTGAAGCTTGAAGGGGTCTTTCTCCATTCAGTGCGAGGCTCCAAATCCAGGGTGCTGTGTATAAACTCTGGCTTTTATGGTTCGAGGTCTCAGGAGAGGGCCACAGGGACACACAGAGACCAACATGCGGATTCAGAGGCACACAAAGAAGCCCACAAGCGCGTCCTCGTGTGCAGTAAGAGTCACACATGCGCACTTGCGTGAAAACAAAAACATACTCTCTCACGTACCGGCCAACGTACATGCCCTACTTCTTGCAGTCGTGCTGTCAGACAAACATTGAGTTCTCTGTAAAGGTAGACGTCCTTGGGAGGCAGGGTCCGAGCTCAAGCCCAGGTAAAAATTCTCATGAATCATGATCTCTGAGTACACCGGTCCAATTCTGAAGCCTGCCTGCTTTATGTCCAGTTCTCAGGTGCAGCTGCTGGACAAGGCTGGCCGTCGGCAAAGACAAGAAGACCTACGCGTTGGCTGATGACTGCAGGTGCTAAGGAAAAGTGGAAAAATGACGTGGGGGCATGTTGCTACGCGTGGCTCTGGCTAACTCAGGAAGGTAGACTTTCACCCACCCTAAGATGTGCCATTGGATATGAGGTTTTCCTCAGACGGTCCCAGTGGCTGCAAGAGTGGATTGACTGTTGCTCTTTCTGAGTGGCCTAAGGGCTGTGGGTTCCCCAGGGTTTTGGAGTACTACGAGGTCATGTCTCCTCTTCAGACCCCCACGGCATGCCCGGTTGTGTTCTGCAGCGTCCCAGCCTCTGCTCGGATCGATGATGACACCCTTGTATGCATTCCTTGGAAATCTGGACAAAATAAGTGAGAACACTCTACCGTCTCCTCATCGAATCTGAGGTCCAGCACTTTTCATCTCTCGGGGGTAGGGGAGAGTGAGGAGTGAGGGCCAGCGTCCCCTTCTGACCTGCATGCAAACACCCAGCAGGGTTCCAGAATTCGAGGTGTTGCTATCTGGGGGTCCTCTGTGTCTGACCATAAGCTGGGTCATCTACGCATATTAGGTCCCTGCTGAAAGACCGTTGAGGGCATGCGAGGTGGAAGGCTCTCCTGCTGGTCTTCAGAGTCGGAGTGTGTGCTGGTGTAGTCCCAGTAAGCTTGCAGCTTAGGAAGGTGTGCTTTGGCCAGGATCACGCTTTGTGCATGCAGCTTCGGGGGCTATTTCTGGAAGCCAAAATGAGGAAGCTTCCCTGGTTGGAGCCTGGAGCCTCAGGCCAGGCCTGTGTCCCTCCCTGTCATTTGTTTTGGTGCGTCGAAGTCCTTTAGTGCCCGGTGGGGATGGAGCAGTGGATGAGTGTGGGCTGGGGTTGGTCTTCAACGGAAGGGTGTTGATGGATTAGGCCTAGGTATTGCCCATGTCAGCAATTCCACTGCAGCTCCCGGCACAGTTGAGGCACTAAGTGGGTCATCATGGAGCGGGGTTAGGACCGAGTGCTGCATTTAAGCCGGCGTGGTGACTGCTGGTCTGGAGAAGATGGTAAGGCATCATGAGGACATGTCCTGTGTCATGTCGTGGGATGGGCTGTCATGATTGGGTTGCAGGCGCTGGCCACGTCTTCCCACGAATGTGTCCTGTTTGTGATGGGCTGGCATCAGCTGCCTCTGAAGGGGATGGCTTTGGCAGTACATGAGGATGCAGTTAGGTACTTAAACTGCATAGAGTTGTGATCCCGTTGCCGGCCGAATGTCGCCCAAAGTGTGTCTTGTGGGACGTAGAGAAATTAGACATGCTGAAGCATCTGTGCCACTCTCCTTGGGGGTATTTGAGTTATGCGTACATGCCCTTTGGCCACTTTGTCTCCTTGTTTGGGAATATGCAAAGTGAAAGTGTTTCTCCGAGAGGGCATGATGTGGCCAGCCCGTGTGGCACGCAGGAGTTTTGAACAGCTATAGGTTTATCTGGAGCAGTCCCTTGGCGGAGCAGAGATGCGTTCAGTGTTGCGATGCCAGGTGTGCTGCCGTGGACAGCCACTGTGCCCTTTGAAGCTTACAACTCCCCTCGTGAAACAGAGTTCTTCCGTTGGAAATCGGTCTGTCGTCCTCGGGGAGAGTGCCTTTGATCTTTGTGAGGTTCTCGGTAGTGTCACTCTGTCAGTGGAGAAGTGCCACGATGCATGGTGTACGGTCAGAGTCATCAAAGCAGTCATGCTTGCGGTCTGTCCTACCTGGTATAGAGTGACCACGTGTTTGCGTGATGTCTGTGGCTTCCAGTAGAGTCGAGTTGCCCTGTGGGCAGGAGGACGGCACGTAGGATGACGCTGTCAAGAATTTGAGCGTTTCCTCTGGGTTCAGGGCCGCCAAACCTGCTGGCTGGGTGCTGGCAACACGTGACCAGGAAGGTAGCCTAGTTTCCGGTGTGGGGTTTGAACGTGGGTCTTGGTTGCTGAAGCCCACCACTTCCTGTGTTGGGCATACCCATGAGTCCTCGGAAAGTCATTTGGCGTAGTTGGCAACAATTGGCAGTTGGGCCGAATTTCGTTAGCCCCTTGAGAGGTGCCGGGCTGCAGGTTGACTATAGCCAGTCGCAGGTCGGCCCGCCCATAGGAGGTTTCCTTGCTCCCGAAAATGATGGGAGTGGCCCCAAGTGCACATTAGATATTCTACTGGGTGGCAGGATTTCCAGGTCCATGTATATGTTACACCCACGGCCGGAAGGCAGGTCTCGTCAGGTGTTTGTGCTTTGGCCAGAAAGCTTGGCTGTGGAAGAGTGGAAGTCCGTGGCCTATTTCAAAACCCCCTGGGTTTCAAAGTTCACATTCAGTCTCTTGAAGCTTGAAGGGGTCTTTCTCCATTCAGTGCGAGGGTCCAAATACAGGGTGCTGTGTATAAACTCTGGCTTTTATGGTTGGAGGTCTCAGGAGAGGGCCACAGGGACACACAGAGACCAACATGCGGATTCAGAGGCACACAAAGAAGCCCACAAGCACGTCCTCGTGTGCAGTAAGAGTCACACATGCGCACTTGCGTGAAAACAAAAATATACTCTCTCACGTACCGGCCAACGTACATGCCCTACTTCTTGCAGTCGTGCTGTCAGACAAACATTGAGTTCTCTGTAAAGGTAGACGTCCTTGGGAGGCAGGGTCTGAGCTCAAGCCCAGGTAAATATTCTCATGAATCATGATCTCTGAGTACACCGGTCCAATTCTGAAGCCTGCCTGCTTTATGTCCAGTTATAAGGTGCAGCTGCTGGACATGGCTGGCCGTCGGCAAAGACAAGAAGACCTACGCGTTGGCTGATGACTGCAGGTGCTAAGGAAAAGTGGAAAAATGACGTGGGGGCATGTTGCTCCGCGTGGCTCTGGCTAACTCAGGAAGGTAGGCTTTCACCCACCCTAAGATGTGCCATTGGATATGAGGTTTTCCTCAGACGGTCCCAGTGGCTGCAAGAGTGGATTGACTGTTGCTCTTTCTGAGTGGCCTGAGGGCTGTGGATTCCCCAGGGTTTTGGAGTACTACGAGGTCATGTCTCCTCTTCAGACCCCCCACGGCACGCCCGGTTGTGTTCTGCAGCGTCCCAGCCTGTGCTTGGATCGATGGTGACACCTTTGTATGCATTCCTTGGAAATCTGAACAAAATGAGTGAGAACACTCTACCGTCTCTTCACCGAATCTGAGGTCCAGCACGTTTCGTCTCTCGGGGGTAGGGGAGAGTGAGGAGTGAGGGCCAGTGTCCCCTTTTGACCTGCATGCAAACACCCAGCAGGGTTCCAGTATTCAAGGTGCTGCTATCTGGGGGTCCACTGTGTCTGCCCATAAGCTGAGTCATCTACGCATATTAGGTCCCTGCTGAAAGCCCGTTGAGGGCATGCGAGGGGGAAGGCTCCCCTGCTGGTCTTCAGAGTCGGAGTGTGTGCTGGTGTAGCCCCAATAAGCTTGCAGCTTTGGAAGGTGTGCTTTGGCCAGGATCACGCTTTGTGCATGCAGCTTCGGGGGCTATTTCTGGAAGCCAAAATGAGGAAGCTTCCCTGGTTGGAGCCTGGAGCCTCAGGCCAGGCCTGTGTCCCTCCCTGTCATTTGTTTTGGTGCGTCGAAGTTCTTTAGTGCCCGGTGGGGATGGAGCAGTGGATGGGTGTGGGCTGGGGTTGGTCTTCAACGGAAGGGTGTTGATGGATTAGGCCTAGGTATTGCCCATGTCAGCAATTCCACTGCAGCTCCCGGCACAGTTGAGGCACTAAGTGGGTCATCATGGAGTGGGGTTAGGACCGAGTGCTGCATTTAAGCCGGCGTGGTGACTGCTGGCCTGGAGAAGATGGTAAGGCATCATGAGGACATGTCCTGTGTGATGTCGTGGGATGGGCTGTCATGATTGGGTTGCAGGCGCTGGCCACGTCTTCCCACGAATGTGTCCTGTTTGTGATGGGCTGGCATCAGTTGCCTCTGAAGGGGATGGCTTTGGCAGTACATGAGGATGCAGTTAGGTACTTAAACTGCATAGAGTTCTGATCCCGTTGCCGGAGGAATGTGGCCCAAAGTGTGTCTTGTGGGACGTAGAGAAATTAGACATGCTGAAGCGTCTGTGCCACTCTCCTTGGGGGTATTTGAGTTATGCGTACATGCCCTTTGGCCACTTTGTCTCCTTGTTTGGGAATATGCAAAGTGAAAGTGTTTCTCCGAGAGGGCATGATGTGGCCAGCCCGTGTGGCACGCAGGAGTTTTGAACAGCTATAGGTTTATCTGGAGCAGTCCCTTGGCGGAGCAGAGATGCGTTCAGTGTTGCGATGCCAGGTGTGCTGCCGTGGACAGCCACTGTGCCCTTTGAAGCTTACAACTCCCCTCGCGAAACAGAGTTCTTCCGTTGGAAATCGGTCTGTCGTCCTCAGGGAGAGTGCCTTTGATCTTTGTGAGGTTCTCGGTAGTGTCACTCTGTCAGTGGAGAAGTGCCACGATGCATGGGGTAGGGTCAGAGTCATCAAAGCAGTCATGCTTGCGGTCTGTCCTACCTGGTATAGAGTGACCACGTGTTTGCATGATGTCTGTGGCTTCCAGTAGAGTCGAGTTGCCCTGTGGGCAGGAGGAGGGCACGTAGGATGACGCTGTCAAGAATTTGAGCGTTTCCTCCGGGTTCAGGGCCGCCAAACCTGCTGGCTGGGTGCTGGCAACACGTCCCCAGGAAGGTTGCCTAGTTTCCGCAGTGGGGTGTGAATGTGGGTCTTGGTTGCTGAAGCCCACCACTTCCTGTGGTGGGCATACACATGGGTCCTCAGAAAGTGATTTGGCGTAGTTGGCAACAATTGGCAGTTGGGCCGAATTTCGTTAGCCCCTTGAGAGGTGCCGGGCTGCATGTTGACTATAGCCAGTCACAGGTCGGCCCGCCCATAGGAGGTTTCCTTGCTCCCGAAAATGATGGGAGTGGCCCCAAGTGCACATTAGATATTCTACTGGGTGGCAGGATTTCCAGGTCCATGTATATGTTACACCCACGGCCGGAAGGCAGGTCTCGTCAGGTGTTTGTGCTTTGGCCAGAAAGCTTGGCTGTGGAAGAGTGGAAGTCCGTGGCCTATTTCAAAACCCCCTGGGTTTCAAAGTTCACATTCAGTCTCTTGAAGCTTGAAGGGGTCTTTCTCCATTCAGTGCGAGGCTCCAAATCCAGGGTGCTGTGTATAAACTCTGGCTTTTATGGTTCGAGGTCTCAGGAGAGGGCCACAGGGACACACAGAGACCAAGATGCGGATTCAGAGGCACACAAAGAAGCCCACAAGCGCGTCCTCGTGTGCAGTAACAGTCACACATGCGCACTTGCGTGAAAACAAAAATATACTCTCTCACGTACCGGCCAACGTACATGCCCTACTTCTTGCAGTCGTGCTGTCAGACAAACATTGAGTTCTCTGTAAAGGTAGACGTCCTTGGGAGGCAGGGTCCGAGCTGAAGCCCAGGTAAAAATTCTCATGAATCATGATCTCTGAGTACACCGGTCCAATTCTGAAGCCTGCCTGCTTTATGTCCAGTTCTCAGGTGCAGCTGCTGGACAAGGCTGGCCGTCGGCAAAGCCAAGAAGACCTACGCGTTGGCTGATGACTGCAGGTGCTACGGAAAAGTGGAAAAATGACGTGGGGGCATGTTGCTCCGCGTGGCTCTGGCTAACTCAGGAAGGTAGGCTTTCACCCACCCTAAGATGTGCCATTGGATATGAGGTTTTCCTCAGACGGTCCCAGTGGCTGCAAGAGTGGATTGACTGTTGCTCTTTCTGAGTGGCCTGAGGGCTGTGGATTCCCCAGGGTTTTGGAGTACTACGAGGTCATGTCTCCTCTTCAGACCCCCATGGCATGCCCGGTTGTGTTCTGCAGCGTCCCAGCCTGTGCTTGGATCGATGATGACACCCTTGTATGCATTCCTTGGAAATCTGAACAAAATGAGTGAGAACACTCTACCGTCTCCTCATCGAATCTGAGTTCCAGCACGTTTCGTCTCTCAGGGGTAGGGGAGAGTGAGGAGTGAGGGCCAGTGTCCCCTCCTGACCTGCATGCAAACACCCAGCAGGGTTCCAGAATTCGAGGTGCCCCTATCTGGGGGTCCACTGTGTCTGCCCATAAGCTGGGTCATCTATGCATATTAGGTCCCTGCTGAATGACCGTTGAGGGCATGCGAGGGGGAAGGCTCTCCTGCTGGTCTTCAGAGTCGGAGTGTGTGCTGGTGTAGGCCCAGTAAGCTTGCAGCTTGGGAAGGTGTACTTTGGCCAGGATCACGCTTTGCGCATGCAGCTTCGGGGGCTATTTCTGGAAGCCAAAATGAGGAAGCTTCCCTGGTTGGAGCCTGGAGCCTCAGGCCAGGCCTGTGTCCCTCCCTGTCATTTGTTTTGTTGCGTCGAAGTTCTTTAGTGCCCGGTGGGGATGGAGCAGTGGATGGGTGTGGGCTGGGGTTGGTCTTCAATGGAAGGGTGTTGATGGATTAGGCCTAGGTATTGCCCATGTCAGCAATTCCACTGCAGCTCCCGGCACAGTTGAGGCACTAAGTGGGTCATCATGGAGTGGGGTTAGGACCGAGTGCTGCATTTAAGCCGGCGTGGTGACTGCTGGTCTGGAGAAGATGGTAAGGCATCATGAGGACATGTCCTGTGTGATGTCGTGGGATGGGCTGTCATGATTGGGTTGCAGGCGCTGGCCACGTCTTCCCACGAATGTGTCCTGTTTGTGATGGCCTGTCATCAGCTGCCTCTGAAGGGGATGGCTTTGGCAGTACATGAGGATGCAGTTAGGTACTTAAACTGCATAGAGTTGTGATCCCGTTGCCGGAGGAATGTGGCCCAAAGTGTGTCTTGCAGGACGTAGAGAAATTAGACATGCTGAAGCGTCTGTGCCACTCTCCTTGGGGGTATTTGAGTTATGCGTACATGCCCTTTGGCCACTTTGTCTCCTTGTTTGGGAATATGCAAAGTGAAAGTGTTTCTCGGAGAGGGCATGATGCGGCCAGCCCGTGTGGCACGCAGGAGTTTTGAACAGCTAGAGGTTTATCTGGAGCAGTCCCTTGGCGGAGCAGAGATGCGTTCAGTGTTGCGATGCCAGGTGTGCTGCCGTGGACAGCCACTGTGCCCTTTGAAGCTTACAACTCCCCTCGCGAAACAGAGTTCTTCCGTTGGAAATCGGTCTGTCGTCCTTGGGGAGAGTGCCTTTGATCTTTGTGAGGTTCTCGGTAGTGTCACTCTGTCAGTGGATAAGTGCCACGATGCATGGGGTAGGGTCAGAGTCATCAAAGCAGTCATGCTTGCGGTCTGTCCTACCTGGTATAGAGTGACCACGTGTTTGCATGATGTCTGTGGCTTCCAGTAGAGTCGAGTTGCCCTGTGGGCAGGAGGAGGGCACGTAGGATGACGCTGTCAAGAATTTGAGCGTTTCCTCCGGGTTCAACGCCGCCAAACCTGCTGGCTGGGTGCTGGCAACACGTGCCCAGGAAGGTTGCCTAGTTTCCGCAGTGGGGTTTGAACGTGGGTCTTGGTTGCTGAAGCCCACCACTTCCTGTGATGGGCATGCCCATGGGTCCTCGGAAAGTGATTTGGCGTAGTTGGCAACAATTGGCAGTTGGGCCGAATTTCGTTAGCCCCTTGAGAGGTGCCGGGCTGCATGTTGACTATAGCCAGTCGCAGGTCGGCCCGCCCATAGGAGGTTTCCTTGCTCCCGAAAATGATGGGAGTGGCCCCAAGTGCACATTAGATATTCTACTGGGTGGCAGGATTTCCAGGTCCATGTATATGTTACACCCACGGCCGGAAGGCAGGTCTCGTCAGGTGTTTGTGCTTTGGCCAGAAAGCTTGGCTGTGGAAGAGTGGAAGTCCGTGGCCTATTTCAAAACCCCCTGGGTTTCAAAGTTCACATTCAGTCTCTTGAAGCTTGAAGGGGTCTTTCTCCATTCAGTGCGAGGCTCCAAATCCAGGGTGCTGTGTATAAACTCTGGCTTTTATGGTTCGAGGTCTCAGGAGAGGGCCACAGGGACACACAGAGACCAACATGCGCATTCAGAGGCACACAAAGAAGCCCACAAGCGCGTCCTCGTGTGCAGTAACAGTCACACATGCGCACTTGCGTGAAAACAAAAATATACTCTCTCACGTACCGGCCAACGTACATGCCCTACTTCTTGCAGTCGTGCTGTCAGACAAACATTGAGTTCTCTGTAAAGGTAGACGTCCTTGGGAGGCAGGGTCCGAGCTCAAGCCCAGGTAAAAATCCTCATGAATCATGATCTCTGAGTACACCGGTCCAATTCTGAAGCCTGCCTGCTTTATGTCCAGTTATCAGGTGCAGCTGCTGGACAAGGCTGGCCGTCGGCAAAGACAAGAAGACCTACGCGTTGGCTGATGACTGCAGGTGCTAAGGAAAAGTGGAAAAATGACGTGGGGGCATGTTGCTCCGCGTGGCTCTGGCTAACTCAGGAAGGTAGGCTTTCACCCACCCTAAGATGTGCCATTGGATATGAGGTTTTCCTCAGACGGTCCCAGTGGCTGCAAGAGTAGATTGACTGTTGCTCTTTCTGAGTGGCCTGAGGGCTGTGGATTCCCCAGGGTTTTGGAGTACTACGAGGTCATGTCTCCTCTTCAGACCCCCATGGCATGCCCGGTTGTGTTCTGCAGCGTCCCAGCCTGTGCTTGGATCGATGATGACACCCCTGTATGCATTCCGTGGAAATCTGAACAAAATGAGTGAGAACACTCTACCGTCTCCTCATCGAATCTGAGGTCCAGCACGTTTCGTCTCTCAGGGGTAGGGGAGAGTGAGGAGTGAGGGCCAGTGTCCCCTCCTGACCTGCATGCAAACACCCAGCAGGGTTCCAGAATTCGAGGTGCCCCTATCTGGGGGTCCACCGTGTCTGCCCATAAGCTGGGTCATCTATGCATATTAGGTCCCTGCTGAAAGACCGTTGAGGGCATGCGAGGGGGAAGCCTCTCCTGCTGGTCTTCAGAGTCGGAGTGTGTGCTGGTGTAGTCCCAGTAAGCTTGCAGCTTGGGAAGGTGTACTTTGGCCAGGATCACGCTTTGCGCATGCAGCTTCGGGGGCTATTTCTGGAAGCCAAAATGAGGAAGCTTCCCTGGTTGGAGCCTGGAGCCTCAGGCCAGGCCTGTGTCCCTCCCTGTCATTTGTTTTGGTGCGTCGAAGTTCTTTAGTGCCCGGTGGGGATGGAGCAGTGGATGGGTGTGGGCTGGGGTTGGTCTTCAATGGAAGGGTGTTGATGGATTAGGCCTAGGTATTGCCCATGTCAGCAATTCCACTGCAGCTCCCGGCACAGTTGAGGCACTAAGTGGGTCATCATGGAGTGGGGTTAGGACCGAGTGCTGCATTTAAGCCGGCGTGGTGACTGCTGGTCTGGAGAAGATGGTAAGGCATCATGAGGACATGACCTGTGTCATGTCGTGGGATGGGCTGTCATGATTGGGTTGCAGGCGCTGGCCACGTCTTCCCACGAATGTGTCCTGTTTGTGATGGGCTGGCATCAGCTGCCTCTGAAGGGGATGGCTTTGGCAGTACATGAGGATGCAGTTAGGTACTTAAACTGCATAGAGTTGTGATCCCGTTGCCGGAGGAATGTGGCCCAAAGTGTGTCTTGCAGGACGTAGAGAAATTAGACATGCTGAAGCGTCTGTGCCACTCTCCTTGGGGGTATTTGAGTTATGCGTACATGCCCTTTGGCCACTTTGTCTCCTTGTTTGGGAATATGCAAAGTGAAAGTGTTTCTCGGAGAGGGCATGATGCGGCCAGCCCGTGTGGCACGCAGGAGTTTTGAACAGCTAGAGGTTTATCTGGAGCAGTTCCTTGGCGGAGCAGGGATGCGTTCAGTGTTGCGATGCCAAGTGTGCTGCCGTGGACAGCCACTGTGCCCTTTGAAGCTTACAACTCCCCTCGCGAAGCAGAGTTCTTCCGTTGGAAATCGGTCTGTCGTACTCGGGAAGAGTGCCTTTGATCTTTGTGAGGTTCTCGGTAGTGTCACTCTGTCAGTGGAGAAGTGCCACGATGCATGGGGTAGGGTCAGAGTCATCAAAGCAGTCATGCTTGCGGTCTGTCCTACCTGGTATAGAGTGACCACGTGTTTGCATGATGTCTGTGGCTTCCAGTAGAGTCGAGTTGCCCTGTGGGCAGGAGGAGGGCACGTAGGATGACGCTGTCAAGAATTTGAGCATTTCCTCTGGGTTCAGGGCCGCCAAACCTGCTGGCTGTGTGCTGGCAACACGTGACCAGGATGGTAGCCTAGTTTCCGCAGTGGGGTTTGAACGTGGGTCTTGGTTGCTGAAGCCCACCACTTCCTGTGGTGGGCATACCCATGGGTCCTCGGAAAGTGATTTGGCGTAGTTGGCAACAATTGGCAGTTGGGCCGAATTTCGTTAGCCCCTTGAGAGGTGCCGGGCTTCAGGTTGACTATAGCCAGTCACAGGTCGGCCCGCCCATAGGAGGTTTCCTTGCTCCCGAAAATGATGGGAGTGGCCCCAAGTGCACATTAGATATTCTACTGGGTGGCAGGATTTCCAGGTCCATGTATATGTTACACCCACGGCCGGAAGGCAGGTCTCGTCAGGTGTTTGTGCTTTGGCCAGAAAGCTTGGCTGTGGAAGAGTGGAAGTCCGTGGCCTATTTCAAAACCCCCTGGGTTTCAAAGTTCACATTCAGTCTCTTGAAGCTTGAAGGGGTCTTTCTCCATTCAGTACGAGGCTCCAAATCCAGGGTGCTGTGTATAAACTCTGGCTTTTATGGTTCGAGGTCTCAGGAGAGGGCCACAGGGACACACAGAGACCAACATGCGGATTCAGAGGCACACAAAGAAGCCCACAAGCGCGTCCTCGTGTGCAGTAAGAGTCACACATGCGCACTTGCGTGAAAACAAAAATAGACTCTCTCACATACCGGCCAACGTACATGCCCTACTTCTTGCAGTCGTGCTGTCAGACAAACATTGAGTTCTCTGTAAAGGTAGACGTCCTTGGGAGGCAGGGTCTGAGCTCAAGCCCAGGTAAATATTCTCATGAATCATGATCTCTGAGTACACCGGTCCAATTCTGAAGCCTGCCTGCTTTATGTCCAGTTATAAGGTGCAGCTGCTGGACAAGGCTGGCCGTCGGCAAAGACAAGAAGACCTACGCGTTGGCTGATGACTGCAGGTGCTAAGGAAAAGTGGAAAAATGACGTGGGGGCATGTTGCTCCGCGTGGCTCTGGCTAACTCAGGAAGGTAGGCTTTCACCCACCCTAAGATGTGTCATTGGATATGAGGTTTTCCTCAGACGGTCCCAGTGGCTGCAAGAGTGGATTGACTGTTGCTCTTTCTGAGTGGCCTGAGGGCTGTGGATTCCCCAGGGTTTTGGAGTACTACGAGGTCATGTCTCCTCTTCAGACCCCCCACGGCATGCCCGGTTGTGTTCTGCAGCGTCCCAGCCTGTGCTTGGATCGATGATGACACCTTTGTATGCATTCCTTGGAAATCTGAACAAAATGAGTGAGAACACTCTACCGTCTCTTCACCAAATCTGAGGTCCAGCACGTTTCGTCTCTCGGGGGTAGGGGAGAGTGAGGAGTGAGGGCCAGTGTCCCCTTCTGACCTGCATGCAAACACCCAGCAGGGTTCCAGTATTCAAGGTGCTGCTATCTGGGGGTCCACTGTGTCTGCCCATAAGCTGAGTCATCTACGCATATTAGGTCCCTGCTGAAAGCCCGTTGAGGGCATGCGAGGGGGAAGGCTCCCCTGCTGGTCTTCAGAGTCGGAGTGTGTGCTGGTGTAGCCCCAATAAGCTTGCAGCTTTGGAAGGTGTGCTTTGGCCAGGATCACGCTTTGTGCATGCAGCTTCGGGGGCTATTTCTGGAAGCCAAAATGAGGAAGCTTCCCTGGTTGGAGCCTGGAGCCTCAGGCCAGGCCTGTGTCCCTCCCTGTCATTTGTTTTGGTGCGTCGAAGTTCTTTAGTGCCCGGTGGGGATGGAGCAGTGGATGGGTGTGGGCTGGGGTTGGTCTTCAATGGAAGGGTGTTGATGGATTAGGCCTAGGTATTGCCCATGTCAGCAATTCCACTGCAGCTCCCGGCACGGTTGAGGCACTAAGTGGGTCATCATGGAGTGGGGTTAGGACCGAGTGCTGCATTTAAGCCGGCGTGGTGACTGCTGGTCTGGAGAAGATGGTAAGGCATCATGAGGACATGTCCTGTGTCATGTCGTGGGATGGGCTGTCATGATTGGGTTGCAGGCGCTGGCCACGTCTTCCCACGAATGTGTCCTGTTTGTGATGGGCTGGCATCAGCTGCCTCTGAAGGGGATGGCTTTGGCAGTACATGAGGATGCAGTTAGGTACTTAAACTGCATAGAGTTGTGATCCCGTTGCCGGAGGAATGTGGCCCAAAGTGTGTCTTGTGGGACGTAGAGAAATTAGACATGCTGAAGCGTCTGTGCCACTCTCCTTGGGGGTATTTGAGTTATGCGTACATGCCCTTTGGCCACTTTGTCTCCTTGTTTGGGAATATGCAAAGTGAAAGTGTTTCTCCGAGAGGGCATGATGCGGCCAGCCCGTGTGGCACGCAGGAGTTTTGAACAGCTAGAGGTTTATCTGGAGCAGTCCCTTGGCGGAGCAGAGATGCGTTCAGTGTTGCGATGCCAGGTGTGCTGCCGTGGACAGCCACTGTGCCCTTTGAAGCTTACAACTCCCCTCGCGAAACAGAGTTCTTCCGTTGGAAATCGGTCTGTCGTCCTCGGGGAGAGTGCCTTTGATCTTTGTGAGGTTCTCGGTAGTGTCACTCTGTCAGTGGAGAAGTGCCACGATGCATGGGTTAGCGTCAGAGTCATCAAAGCAGTCATGCTTGCGGTCTGTCCTACCTGGTATAGAGTGACCACGTGTTTGCATGATGTCTGTGGCTTCCAGTAGAGTCGAGTTGCCATGTGGGCAGGAGGAGGGCACGTAGGATGACGCTGTCAAGAATTTGAGCGTTTCCTCCGTGTTCAGGGCCGCCAAACCTGCTGGCTGGGTGCTGGCAACACGTGCCCAGGAAGGTAGCCTAGTTTCCACAGTGGGGTTTGAACGTGGGTCTTGGTTGCTGAAGCCAACCACTTCCTGTGGTAGGCATACCCATGGGTCCTCGGAAAGTGATTTTGCGTAGTTGGCAACAATTGGCAGTTGGGCCGAATTTCGTTAGCCCCTTGAGAGGTGCCGGGCTGCATGTTGACTATAGCCAGTCGCAGGTCGGCCCGCCCATAGGAGATTTCCTTGCTCCCGAAAATGATGGGAGTGGCCCCAAGTGCACATTAGATATTCTACTGGGTGGCAGGATTTCCAGGTCCATGTATATGTTACACCCACGGCCGGAAGGCAGGTCTCGTCAGGTGTTTGTGCTTTGGCCAGAAAGCTTGGCTGTGGAAGAGTGGAAGTCCGTGGCCTATTTCAAAACCCCCTGGGTTTCAAAGTTCACATTCAGTCTCTTGAAGCTTGAAGGGGTCTTTCTCCATTCAGTTAGAGGGTCCAAATACAGGGTGCTGTGTATAAACTCTGGCTTTTATGGTTCGAGGTCTCACGAGAGGGCCACAGGGACACACAGAGACCAACATGCGCATTCAGAGGCACACAAAGAAGCCCACAAGCGCGTCCTCGTGTGCAGTAAGAGTCACACATGCGCACTTGCGTGAAAACAAAAATATACTCTCTCACGTACTGGCCAACGTACATGCCCTACTTCTTGCAGTCCTGCTGTCAGAAAAACATTGAGTTCTCTATAAAGGTAGATGTCCTTGGGAGGCAGGGTCCGAGCTCAAGCCCAGGTAAAAATTCTCATGAATCATGATCTCTGAGTATACCTGTCCAATTCTGAATCCTGCCTGCTTTATGTCCAGTTCTCAGGTGCAGCTGCTGGACAAGGCTGGCCGTCGGCAAAGCCAAGAAGACCTACGCGTTGGCTGATGACTGCAGGTGCTAAGGAAAAGTGGAAAAATGACGTGGGGGCATGTTGCTACGCGTGGCTCTGGCTAACTCAGGAAGGTAGGCTTTCACCCACCCTAAGATGTGCCATTGGATATGAGGTTTTCCTCAGACGGTCCCGGTGGATGCAAGAGTGGATTGACCGTTGCTCTTTCTGAGTGGCCTGAGGGCTGTGGATTCCCCAGGGTTTTGGAGTACTACGAGGTCATGTCTCCTCTTCAGACCCCCACGGCACGCCCGGTTGTGTTCTGCAGCGTCCCAGCCTGTGCTTGGATCGATGATGACACCCTTGTATGCATTCCTAGGAAATCTGAAAAAAATGAGTGGGAACACTCCACCGTCTCCTCATCGAATCTGAGGTCCAGCACGTTTCGTCTCTCGGGGGTAGGGGAGAGTGAGGAGTCAGGTCCAGCGTCCCCTTCTGACCTCTATGCAAACACCCAGCAGGGTTCCAGAATTCGAGGTGCTGTTATCTCGGGGTCCACTGTGTCTTCCCATAAGCTGGGTCATCTACGCATATTAGGTCCCTGCTGAAAGACCGTTGAGGGCATGCGAGGGGGAAGGCTCTCCTGCTGGTCTTCAGAGTTGGAGTGTGTGCTGGTGTAGGCCCAGTAAGCTTGCAGCTTGGGAAGTTGTGCTTTGGCCAGGATCACGTTTTGTGCATGCAGCTTCGGGGGCTATTTCTGGAAGCCAAAATGAGGAAGCTTCCCTGGTTGGATCCTGGAGCCTCAGGCCAGTCCTCTGTCCCTCCCTGTCATATGTTTTGGTGCATCGAAGTTCTTTAGTGCCCGGTGGGGATGGAGCAGTGGATGGGTGTGGGCTGGGGTTGGTCTTCAATGGAAGGGTGTTGATGGATTACGCCTAGGTATTGCCCATGTCAGCAATTCCACTGCAGCTCCCAGCACAGCTGAGGCACTAAGTGGGTCATCATGGAGTGGGGTTAGGACCGAGTGCTGCATTTAAGCCGGCGTGGTGACTGCTGGTCTGGAGAAGATGGTAAGGCATCATGAAGAATTGTCCTGTGTGATGTCTTGGGATGGGCTGTCATGATTGGTTTGCAGGCGCTCGCCACATCTTCTCAAGAATGTGTCCTGTTCGTAATGGGCTGGCATCAGCTGCCTCTGAAGGGGATGGCTTTGGCAGTACATGAGGATGCAGTTAGGTACTTAAACTGCATAGAGTTGTGATCCCGTTGCCGGAGGAATGTGGCCCAAAGTGTGTCTTGCGGGACGTAGAGAAATTAGACATGCTGAAGCGTCTGTGCCACTCTCCTTGGGGGTATTTGAGTTATGCGTACATGCCCTTTGGCCACTTTGTTTCCTTGTTTGGGAATATGCAAAGTGAAAGTGTTTCTCCGAGAGGGCATGATGCGGGCAGCCTGTGTGGCACGCAGGAGTTTAGAACAGCTAGAGGTTTATCTGGAGCAGTCCCTTGGTGGAGCAGAGATGCGTTCAGTGTTGCGTTGCCAGGTGTGCTGCCGTGGACAGCCACTGTGCCCTTTGAAGCTTACAACTCCCCTCGCGAAACAGAGTTCTTCCGTTGGAAATCGGTCTGTCGTCCTCGGGGAGAGTGCCTTTGATCTTTGTGAGGTTCTCGGTAGTGTGACTCTGTCAGTTGAGAAGTGCCACCGTGCAAGGAGTAGTGTCAGAGTCATCAAAGCAGTCATGCTTGCGGTCTGTCCTACCTGGTATAGAGTGACCACGTGTTTGCATGATGTCTGTGGCTTCCAGTAGAGTCGAGTTGCCCTATAGGCAGGAGGAGGGCACGTAGGACGACACTGTCAAGAATTTGAGCGTTTCCTCCTGGTTCAGGGCCGCCAAACCTGCTGACTGGGTGCTGGCAACATGTTCCCGGGAAGGTAGCCTAGTTTCCGCAGTGGGGTTTGAACTTGGGTCTTTGTTGCTGAAGCCCACCACTTCCTGTGTTGGGCCTTCCCATGGGTCCACGGAAAGTGATTTGACGCAGTTGGCAACAATTGGTAGTTGGGCCGAGTTTCTTTAGCCCCTTGAGAGGTGCCGGGCCTCATCTTCACTGTAGCAAGTCACAGGTTGTCCCGCCCATAGGAGATTCCCTTGTTCACGAAAATGATCGGAGTGGCCCCAGAGCACATTATATATTCTACCAGGTGGTAGGATTTCCATGTCCATGTATATGTTCCATCAACGGCCGGAAGGCAAACCTCCTCAGTTGTTTGTGCTTTTGCCAGGATGCTTGGCTGTGGAAGAGTGGAATTCTGTGGCCTATTTTAAATTCCCTGGGTTTCAAAGTTCACATTCCGTCTCTTGAAGACTGAAGGGATCTTTCTGCATTCAGTGGGGGGGTCCAAATCTAGGGCGCTGTGTATAATCTCTGGCTTTTATGGTTCGAGGTCTCAGCAGAGGGCCACGCGGACAAACAGAGACCAAGATGCCTATTCAGAGGCACACAAAGTAGCCCACAAGCACGTCCTCGTGTAGAGTAACAGTCACACACATGCACACGTGTGAAACAAAAATATACCCTCTCACGTAATTGCCAAAGTACATGCCTTACTTCTTGCAGTCGTGCTGTCAGAGAAACATTGTGTTTTCCGTAAAGGTAGACGTCCTTGGGAAGCAGGGTTTGAGCTCAAGCCCAGGTAAAAATTCCCATGAATATTGATCTGTGCGGACCCCTGTCCAATTTTGAAGCCTGCCTTATTTATGTCCACTTCTCAGGTGCGCCTGCAGGACAAGGCTGTCCGTCGGCAAAGACAGGAAGACCTTCGCATTGTCTGATGACTGTAGGTGCTAAGAGGATCTGGAAAAATGAGGCAGAGACATGTTGCTAAGCGTGGCTCTGGATAACTCAGGAAGGTAGGCATTCACCCACCCTAAGTTTTGCCATTGGATATTAGGCTTCCCTCAGTCGGGCCCTGTCGCTGCATGAGTGGATTGACTGTTGCTCTTGCTGAGTGGCCTGAGTGCTGTGGATTCCCCAGGATTTTGGAATACTACGAGGTCATGGCTCCTCTTTAGACCCCCACAGCATGCCCGGTTGTGTTCTGCAGCATCCCAGCCTGTGCTGGGTTTGATGATGACACCCTTGTATTCATTCCTTGGAAAATCTGAACAAAATGCTTGAGAACACTCTACCATCTCCTCATCAAATCTGAGGTCCAGCACATTTTGTCTCTCAGGGGTAGGGGAGAGTGAAGATTGAGGTCCCGTATCCCATTTTCACATGCATTCAAACACCACCCAGCACTCCAGTACTGGAGGGGCACCTGTCTGA
The DNA here is from genome assembly GCF_949752795.1 of Hyperoodon ampullatus. Taxonomy (NCBI): domain Eukaryota; kingdom Metazoa; phylum Chordata; class Mammalia; order Artiodactyla; family Ziphiidae; genus Hyperoodon; species Hyperoodon ampullatus. The sequence continues at coordinate 70,209,093 of NC_136916.1, forward strand.
ATGTCGATTGTGGCTGCCCATAAGCTGGGTTATCTATGAATATCAGGTCTGTGCTGAAAGGCCGTTGAGGGGAAGCAAGGGAACAGGCTCTCCTGCTGGTCTTCATTGTCAGCTCCTGTGCTGGTGTAGGCCCACGGAGCTTGCAGCTTGGAAAAGTGTGTTTTAACCTGGATCACGCTTTGTGCATGCCACTTCGGTGGTTAATTCCGGAGGCCAAAATGAGCATGCTTCCCTGGCTGTAGGTTGGAGCCTCAGGCCAGGCCTTTGTCCTTCCCTGTCATTTGGTTTGGCTCGTTGAGGTTCTTGAGTGCCTGATTGGCCTGGAGCAGTGGGTAGGTGTGTGCTGGGGTTGGGCATCGGTGGAAGACGGCTGATGGATTAGGCCTAGCTGGTGCCAATGTCAGCTCCTCTACTGTAGCTCCCAGCACAGTGTTGGCACTAAGTGGGTCATCAGGGAATGGTGTTAGGACTGAGTCCTGCATTTAAGCATGTGTGGTGGCTGCTGGCCTTGAGACGACGTTTAGGCATCATTAGGACATGTCCTATGTGATGTCACGGGATGGGTTTTAATTATTGGGTTTAGTGTGCTGGCCATGGCTACCCAAGTATGTGTCTTGTTCATGATGGTCTGGCATCAGCTGTCTATGAAGGGGATGGCTTTGGCAGTTCATGACAATGTGGTGAGGTAGGTAAGCTGTGTAGAGTTGTGATCCCTTTGCCGGACGAATGACGACCAAAGCGTGTCTTGAGGGACGCAGAGAAGATCGACATGCTGAGGCGTCTGTGCCACTCTCCTTGGGGGTATTTGAGTTATGTGAACATGGCCTTTGGCCACTTTGTTCTCTTGTTTGGGAATGTGCAAAGCGAAAGTGTTTCTCCTAGAGGGCATGATGTGGCCGGCCCATGTGGCAAGCAGGCTTTTTGAACACCCAGAGGTTTATCTGGAACAGTCTGTTGGCGGAGCAGAGATGCGTTCACTGTTGCAATGCCAGGTGCGCTGCCATGGACAGCCAGTGTGCCCTTTGAAGCTTCCAGGACCCCTCGCGTGGCAGAGGTTTTCCGTTGGAAGTCTTTCTGTCATTCGCGGGGATAGTGCCTTTGGTCTCTGTGAGGTTCTTGGTAGTGTAGCTGTGGGAGTGGAGAAGTGCCAGGATGCATGGGGTAGGGTCAGTGTTATCAAAGCAGACATGCTTGCGATTTGTCATCTCTGGTGTACAGTTTCCCCGTTTTTTCATGATGTCTGAGGCTTCAACGTGTCTGAGTCACGTTGCCATCTGGGCAGGAGGAGGGCATGTAGGATGAGGCTGTCAAGCATTTGTGAGTTTCCTCCGGGTTCAGTGCTGCCAAACCTGCAGGCTAGGTGCTGGCGACACGTGGCCTGGAAGGTAGCCTAATTTCCACCATGGGGTTCGAACCTGAGTCATGGTTGCTGAAGCCCACCACTTCCTGTGGTGGGTATTCCCATGGGTCCTCGGAAAGTGATTTGGCGTAGTTGGCAACAATTGGCAGTTGGACCGAATTTCGTTAGCCCCTTGAGAGGTGCCGGGCTGCATCTTGCCTGTATCCTGTTGCAGGTCAGTGTCGGCCCACCCATAGGAGGTTCTCTTGCTTCCAAAATTGCTGGGAGTGGCTCCAAGTGCACATTAGATATTCTACTAGCTTGCAGGATCTCGGGGTTCACGTATATGTTACACCCACAGCCAGGAGGCAGGTCTTGTCATGTCTTTGTGCTTTGGTCAGAAGGCTTGGCTGTGGGAGAGTGCGAGTCCATGGCCTATTTCAACAACCCCTGTGTTTCAAAGATCGCATTCAGTCTCTTGAAGCTTGAAGTGGTATTTCTTCATTCAATGGGAGGTGTCCAACGCCAGGGCACTGTGTATAAACTGCGGCTCTTACAGCTCGAGGTCTCTGCTGAGGGCCACAGGGACACACAGAGACCAAGCTGCGGATTCAGAAGCACACAAAGAAGCCCACAAGCGCGTCCCCATGCGAAATTACAGTCACAAATGCACACAAGTTTTAAAACACACATACACCCTCTCACATGCCAGCCAACGTACATGCCTAACTTCCTTCAGTCATGCTGTCAGACAAACATTGAGTTATCTGTAAAGGTAGACGTCCTTGGAAAGCAGGGTCCAGGCTCAAGCCCTGGTAAAAATTCGCATGAATCATGTTCTCTGAGGACCCCATTCCAATTCTGAAGCCTGACTGATTTATGTCCACTTCTCAGGTGCAGTTGCTGGACAAGCCTGGCCGTCGACAAAGACAAGAAGACCTTCACATTGTCTGATGACTGGAGGTGCTAAGGAGAACTGGAATATTGAGGCGGTTGCATGTCGGTCAGTGTGGCTCTAGATAACTCAGGAAGGTAGACATTCACCCACCCTAAGATATGCCATTGGATATTAGGTTTTCCTCAGATGGGCCCAGTGGCTGCAAGAGTTGATTGACTGTTGCTCTTGCTGAGTGGCCTGAGGGCTGTGGATTCCCCAGGGTTTTGGGGTACTTCGATGTCATGGCTCTTCTGCAACACCCACAACATGCCCGGTTGTGTTCTGCAGCGTCCCAGCCTGTGCTTGGATCGATGATGACCCCCTTGTATGCATTCCTTGGAAATCTGAAAAAAATGAGTAGGAACACTCTACCATCTCCTCATCGAATCTGAGGTCCAGCATATTTCGTCTCTCGGGGGTAGGAGACAGTGTGGAGTGAGGGCCAGTGTTCCGTACTCACATGCATGCAAACACCACCCTGGGTTCCAGAATTGGAGGGGCTCCGGTCTGAGTGTCGACTGTGTCTGCCCATAAGATGGGTCGTCTATGAATATCAGGTCCCTGCTGAAAGTCCGTTGAAACAATGCGAGGGAGCATGCTCTCTTGCTGGTCTTCAGAGTCTTAGTGTGTGCTAGTGTAGGCCCAGTAAGCTTGCAATTTGGAAAGGTGTGCTTTGGCCAGGATAACGGTTTGTGCATGCTGCTTTGGAGTTTAACTTTGGGAACCAAAATGAGCAAGCTTCCCTGGTTGGAGCTGGAACCTCAGGCCAGGCCCGTGGCCCTCACTGTCGTTTGGTTTGGTGTGTTGATTTTCTTTAGTGCCTGGTGGGGCTCGAGCAGTAGGTGGGTGTGGGCTGGGGTTGTGTGTCGGCGGAAGGGGTCTCATGGATTAGGCCTAGGTGGTGCCCATGTCAGCTCCTCTACTGCAGCTCCCGGCACAGTGCTGGTGCTAACTGTGTCATCATGCAGTTGGGTTAGGACCGAGTGCTCCATTTAATCCTGCATGGTGACTGCTGGCCTGGAGAGAAATGTAAGGTATCATGAGGACCGGTCCTCTGTGATGTCATGGGATGGGCTGTCATCATTGGATTGCAGGCGCTGGCCCCAGCTTCCCAAGGATGTATCCTGTTTGTAATGGTCTGGCATCAGCTGCCTATGGAGGGCAAGGTTTTGGCAGTTCATAAGTATGCAGTGAGGTAGGTAATCTGTGTAGAGTTGTGATCCCGTTTCCAGAGTAGTAACTCCCCACGAATGTCTTGGAGGATGTAGAGAAGATGCACATGCTGAGGCATCTGTGCTGGCCTCCTTGGGGGTAGGTGAGTTATGAGAAAAAGGCTTTTGGTCGCTTTGTTCCATCTTCTGGGAATGTGAAAAGTGAAAGTGTTTCTTCTGGAGGGCTTGACGTGGTAGGCCCGTGTAGCACACAGGCGTTTCGAACAGCTAGAGCTTTATCTGGAGCAGTCCATTGGTGGGGCAGAGATCAGGGCACTGTTGCGATGCCAGTTGCACTGCCATGGACAGCCAACATGCCCTTTCAAGCTTCCAGGTCCCCTTGTGTGGCAGAGATCTTCCGCTGGAAGTCTGTCAGGCATCCTCGGGGACAATGCCTTTGATCTGTGTGAGTTCCTCTGTATTGTCGCTGTGGCAGTGGAGAATTGCCAGGATGCATGGGGTGGGGTGTGTATCATCAAAGCTGACATACTTGCAGTTTGTCTTCCCTGGTTTTCAATGTCCCCGTGTTCGCATGATGTCTGTGGCTTCCCATAGGTTCGAGTCACTGCGCGGGCAGGAGAAGGGCACTTAGGACGAGGCTGTCGAGCGTTTGAGCACTTCCTCAGTGCTCGGGCCATGAACCCTACTGGCTGGGAACTGGCCAAAACGTGGCCGGGAAGGTGGCCTATTTTTTGCCTTGGGGTTCCAACCTGGTTCATGGTTGCTGAAGCCCACCACTTCCCTTGGTGGGTATTCCCATGGGGCCACGGAAAGTGATTCGGCCTAGTTGGCGAGAAGTGGCACTTGTGCTAATGTCATTATCCCCTTGAGAACTGCCGCACTGCATCTGGCTTGTGGCCAGCTGTAGGTCATTTTTGGCCAGCCCATGGGAGGTTCCCTTGCTTCTGGAAGTGCTGGGAGTGGCCCCAAGTGCACATCAGATATGTTACTAGCTGGCAGGATATCCAGGTCCATGTAGATGTGACACCCATGGCCAGGAGGCAGTCTCGTTCAGTCTTTGTGCTTTGGTCACAAGGGATGGCTGTTGGAGAGCAGGAGTCCATGGTGTATTTCAACAGCCGCTGGGAGTCAAAGTTCACATGCGGCCTCTTGAAGCTGACAGGTGTCTTTCTCCTTTCAGTTGGGGACCCAACTAGGGTGCTGTGTATGAACTGTGGCGTTTACTCTTGGAGGCGTCTGCAGAGGGCCACAGGGACACACAGAGAGCAAGACGCATATTAAGAGGCACACACAGAAACCCACAAGCGCGTCCTCATGTGAAGTCGCAGTCACACATGCACACACGCGTGAATACACAAATACAGCGTCTCACACACTGGCCAATGTACGTGCCTAACTTCCTGCAGTCGTGCTGTGAGACACACAATCCATTCTCAGTAAGGGTTAGAGGTCCTTGGGAAGCAGGTTCAGAGCTCAAGCCCAGGTAAATATTTGCATGGATCATATTCTCTGAGGACCCCTGTCCACTTCTGAAGCCTCGGGGATTTCTGACCACTTCTCAAGTGCAGTTGCTTGGCAAGGCTGCCCGTCGGCAAGAACAAGAAGACCTTCACGTGATCTGATGACTGGATGTGCTAAGGAAAATTGGAAAAACTGAGGCAGGCGCACGTTGCCGACCGTGGTCATGGATAACTCAGGACGGTAGATATTCATCCACCCTAAGATGTGCCATTGGATATTAGGTTTTCCTCAGACGGGCCCAGTGGCTGCAAGAGTGGATTGACTGTTGCTCTTGCTAAGTGGCCTGAGGACTGTGGATTCTCCAGGCTGTTGGAGTACTCCTGGGTCATGGCTCCTCTGCAGAGCCCTGCAGCCGGCCCGGTTGTGTTCTGCAGCATCCCAGCCTGTGCTTAGATCAATGATGACACCCTTGTATGCATTCCTTGGAAAATCTGAGCAAAATGAGTGAGAACACTCTACCGTCTCCTCATCGAAACTGAGGTCCAGCACGTTTCCTCTCTCGGGGGTAGGGGACAGTAAGGAGTGAGGGCCAGCGTCCCCTGCTGACATGCATGCAAACACCACCCAGGGCTCCAGCATTGGAGGGGCTCCTGTCTGAGGGTCGAACGTGTCTGTACATAAGCTGGGTCATCTATCAATCCCAGGTCCCTTCTGAAAGGCCGTTGAGGGAATGCAAAGGGGCAGTCTCTCCTGCTGGTCTTCAGAGTCACAGTGTGTGCTGGTGTAGGCCCAGTGAGCTTGCAGCTTGGAAACGTGTGTTTTGGCCAGTATCACGGTTTGTGCATGCCACTTTGCGGGTTGCTTCTGGAAGCCAAAATGAGCAAGCTTCCCTGGTTTGAGCCTGGAGCCTCAGGCTAGGCCTGTGGCCTTCCCTGTTGTTGCATTGGCGTGGTGCAGTTCTTGAGTGCCCGGGGGGACTGGAGCAGTGAGCGGGGTTGGGCTGGAGTTGGGCGGTGGTGGAAGGGGGCTGATGTATTAGGCCTCAGTGCCTCCCATGTCAGCTCCTCTGCTGAAGCTGCCAGCACACTTTTGGCATTAAGTGGGTCATCGTTGAGTGGGGTGAGGAACGAGTACTGAATTTAAGCCTGCGTGGTGGCTGATGTCCTGGATAGGAAGGTAAGGGATGATGAGGACTGTTCCTGTGTGATGTTGTGGCATGGGCTGTCATCATTGGGTTGCAGGCACTGGCCTCGGCTTCACAAGGATGTGTCATGTTCGTGATGGTCTGACATCAGCTGCCTATGAAGGGGCTGGCTTTGGCAGTTCATGAGGATGCGGTGAGGTAATTAACCTGCATAGAGTTGTGATCCCGTTGCCGGAGGAATGTCACCCAAAGGGTGTCTTGCAGGAAGTAGATAAGATGGACATGCTGAGCCTTCTGTGCCGGCCTCCTTAGGGGTAGGCGAGTTATGCGAACATGCCATTTGGCCACTTTGTTCACTTGTTTGGGAGTGTACAGTGAAACTGTTTCTGCCGGAGAGCATGATGTGGCCGACTCGTGTGGCATGCAGGCCTTTCGAAGAGCCAGAGGTTTATCTGGAGCAGTCCGTTGGCAGAGCAGAGATGCGGGCACTGTTGCAATGCCAGGTACACTGCCGTGGACAGCCACTCTGCCCTCTGAAGCTTCCAGGTCCCCTCACGTGGCAGAGGTCTTCTGTTGAACGTCTGTCTATCCTCCTCAGTGACAGTGCCTTTGATCACTGTGAGTTCCTCTGTATTGTCGCTGTGGCAGTGGAGAATTGCCAGGATGCATGGGGTGCGGTGGGCATCATCAAAGCAGACATGCTTGTGCTCTGTCTTCCCTGGTGTTCAGTGTCCCTGTGTTCACATGATGTCTGTGGCTTCCAGTAGGGTCGAATCGCCCTGCAGGCAGGAGTAGGGCACTTAGGACGACGCTGTCGAGCATTTGAGTGTGTCCTCAGGGGTCCAGGTCATGAACCCTGCCGTCTGGGAGCTGGCTGAAACGTGGTCGGGAAGGTGGCCTAGCTTCTGCCTTGCGGTTCCAACCTGGGTCATGGTTGCTGAAGCCCACCACTTCCCGTGGTGGGTATTTCCAAAGGGCCACGGAAAGTGATTTGGCCTAATTGGTGAGAAGTGGCACTTGTGCCGATGTTCATTAGCCCCTTGAGAGCTGCCGGGCTGCATCTTGCCCGTAGGCAGCTGCAGGTCAGTGTTGGCCCATCCAGGAGAGGTTTCCTTGCTTCCGGAAGTGCTGGGAGTGACCCCAATTGCACATCAGATCTGCTGGTAGCTGGCAGAGACTCCAGGTCCACGTATATGTCACACCCATGGCCGGGAGGCAAGTCTCATCCAGTCTTTGTGCTTTGGTCAGAAGGTGTGGCTGTGGGAGTCCGTGGCCTATTTCAATAGCCCCTGGGGGTCAAAGTTTGCATGCGGCCTCTTGAAGGTGATAGAGGTCTTTCTCCATTCAGTGGTGGGGTCCAAAGCTAGGGCACTTCGTATAAACTTTGGCCTTTACTGTTCACCGTCTCTGCAGAGGGCCACAGGGACAGACAGAGACCAAGACACGGATTCAGAGGCACTCACCAAAACCCGCCATCCCATCCTTGTGCGCAGTCACAGACAGTCACGTGCACACATGTGAACACACACAAACACCGTCTCACACACAGGCCAACGTACGTTCCTGACTTCTTGCAGTTGTGCTGTCAGACATGTATTCTGTTCTCGGTAAGGGAGAGCGGTCCTTGGGAAGCAGGTTCAGGCCTCACACCCAGGTTAATATTCATACATATCATGTTTTCTGAGGACCCCAGTCCAATTCTGAAGCCAGTGTGGTTTCTGTCCACTTCTCTGGTGAAGTCGCTGGGCAAGCCTTGCCGTCGGCATAGGGAAGAAGACCTTCACATTGTCTGATGACTGGAGGTGCTAAGGAGAAATGGAAAAAGTGAGGCACGGGAATGTTGCTGACCATGGCCGTGGATAACTCAGGACGGTAGGCAATCAACCACCCCAAGATGTGCCAATGGATATTAGGGTTTCCTGAGATGGGCCCAGTGGCTGCAATAGTGGATTGCCTGTTCCTCTTGCTGAGTGCCCTGAGGGCTGTGGATTCCCCAGGCTTTTCGTATACTCCGGGGTCATGGCTCCTCTGCAGAGCCAAGTGGCCTGCCCTGTTGTGTTGAACACTGTTTCACCATGTGCTTGGACTGAGGATGACACCCTTGTATGCATTCCTTGGAAAATCTGAATAAAAGGAGTGAGAACGCTCTACTGTTTCCTCATCGAAACTGAGGTCCAGAACGTTTCCTCCCTCAGGGGTAGGGTACAGTTGGGAGTAGAGGCCAGCATCCCCTTGCTGACATGCATGCAAACACCACCCAGGGTGCCAGCATTTGAGGGGCTCCTGTCTGAAGGTCGACCATGTCTGCACCTTACCCAAGTCATCTATGAATCCCAGTTCCTTGGTGAAAGGCCGATGATGGATTACAAGGCGGCAGGCTGTCTTGCTGGTTTTAGGTGTCGTAGTGTGTGCTGGTCCAGGCCCAGTGAGCTTGCAGCTTGGAGAAGTGTGTTTTGGCCATGTTTCCTCTTTGGTCGTGGCACTTCGGGGGGTGTTTGGAAACCAAAATGAGCAAGCTTCCCTGGTTGTGGCCTGGAGCCCCAGGCCAGGCATGTAGCCCTCCCTGTTGTTGCCTTTGCCACGATGAGTTTCTTGAATGCCCAGTGGGGCTGGAGCAGTGGACGGGGGTGGGCTGGGGCTGGGCGTTGGCAGAAGGGGGCTGACAGACTAGGCCTCGGTGTTGCCCTTGTCAGCTCGTGTACTGCAACTCTCAGCACAGTGTTGGCACCAAGTGGGTCATCGTGTAGTTGGGTGAGGTCCGAGTGCTGCATTTAAACCTGCATGGTGACTGATGGCCTGGACAGGAAAATAAGGCATGATGAGGACCGGTCCTGTGTGATGTCATGGGATGGGCTGTCATCATTGGGTTGTAGGTGGTCGCCTCGGCTTCCCTAGTATGTCCCTGAACCGTGAGGGTTGCCATCAGCTGCCTAGAGAAGAGAGGGCTTTTGTGGTCCAAGTGGATGTGTTGTGATTGGTGACCTGTGTTGACTGGGGACCCCTTGCCTGAGGAATGACACCCAAATGGTTTATTGCAGGGGGTAGAAGAGATCCACTTGCTGAGAAGTTGGTGCTGGCCCCCCTAGGGGGAAGTGAGTTATGCAAACATGCCCTTTGGCCCCTTTGTTCCCTGGTTATGGAATGTGCGAGGTGAAAGTGTTTCTCCCAAAGGGCATGACATGGCCTGCCCAGGTAGCACGCAAGCCTTTCACAGGGCCAGAGGTTTATCTGTGGAAAACCGTGGGTGTGGCAGAGATGGGGGTGATATTGCAATGTCAGGCACGCTGCCATGGACAGCCAGTTGTGCTCTTTCAGGGTTTAAATTCCCCTCCCGTGGCAGAGGTCCTCCATCTGAAGTCTTTCTGTGATCCTCGTGGATGGCGCCTTGGATCTCTGTGAGGTCCTTGTTGGTGTTGCTGTGATGGTGAAGAGGTTACAGAATGTATGGTGTGGGGTCGACCTCATCAAAGCCAACATGCTTGCTGTCTGTCTTCCATGGTGCTCAGTGTCTCCCATGTTAGCATGGTTTCTGTGCCTTCTTGTTGTGTCCAATCACCCTGTGGGCAGGAGGAGGGCACGTGGGATAAGGGTATCCAACATCTGAGCATTTCCTCAGGGACCAGAGCCACGAATCCTGCCAGTTGTTTAGCTGGCCGGAACTGGCCAGGAAGGTAGCCTAGTTTCCTTGTGCGGTTCGATCCTGCATAATGGTGGCTGAAGACCAACACTTCCCATGGTCGGCATGCCCGCGGGTCCATGGAAAGTGATTTGGCGTACTTGGCCTTAAGTGGCACATGGTCTTAAATCCTTTGACCCCTTGAGAGGAAGAGGGGCAGCATCTTATCTGTAGCCAGCTGCAGGGCAGTGTCGGCCTACCCGTGGGAGGTTCCCTTCTACCCGGAGGTGCTGGGAGTGGCCAACAACTGCACATCAGATGTACTAGGGTAGCTGGCAGGGTCTCCAGGTTTATGTAAACGTCACACCCACAGCCAGGAGGCCAGGCTGGTCTCATTAAGTCTATGTGCTTTGGTCAGAAGACAGTGCTGTTGGAGAGCAAGAGTCCGTTGCTTATTTCAACAGTCCCTGGGGTCAGAGTTTGCATACTGCCTCTTGAAGGTAGCAGGGGTCTTTCAACATTCTGTGGCAGGGCCCGAGGCCATGGCTCTGTTTATAAGTTGTTGCTTTTCCTGTTTGAGGCCTTTGTAGAAGGGTACAGGGACACACAGAGGTCCAGACGTGGGTACAGATGCACACACAGAAACCCGCAAGCGAGTCCTTGTGCGCAGTCACAGTCACACACATGTGCAAGTGTGCATGTGTACACATACACCCTCACACTCGCGGGCCCACGTACGTGTCTACCTTCCTTCAGTCGTGCTGTCAGACATGCATTCATTCCTCCATAAGGAATTGAAGTACTTGGGAAGCAGGTGCAGGGCTTATCCCCAGGTAACTGTTGGCATGAATAGTGTTCTCTGAGTACACCGGTCCAATTCTGAAGCCTGTGTAAATTCTGTCCACTTCTCAGGTGCAATTGCTGGGCAAGGCTGGCCGTCGGCTAAGACAAGAAGACCTTCTCATGGTCTGATGACTGGAGGTGCAAAGGAGACCTAGAAGAAATGGGGCGGCCCAGGGTGCCGAGCATGGCTGTGGATCACTTAGGACAGTAGGTATTCTCCCACTCCAAGATGTGCCATTCGATATTAGGGTTTCCTTGGATGGTCCCAGTGGTTGCAAGTGTGGATTGACTGATCTTAATGCTGAGAGGCCTGGGTGGTGGGGATTCACCAGGCTCTGGAGCTCTCCGAGGTCACTGGGTTCTCTGCAGACCCATACAGATTGACTGATCTTAACGTTGAGAGGCCTGCCCTTTGGGTTCTGCAGCATCCCAGCACATCCTCGGAACAATGATGTCTTCCTCATATGCATTTCTTGGAAGATCTACAGGAAGTGATTGTGAACACCCTACCATCTCCTTATTGAAACTGAGGTCCACTCTGTGGCTTCCAGAGGGAATGTAAGGAGAGTGTCATGTTGCAATTGCTGCCTTGGATATCCGCAGTCACGTTGTGCGAGTTTAGTTGGAGGGATTCTTGTGGGGAGAAGAGCCATTGGGAAAGAGCCTGGGATTCACATCCATGGAGGAAGGCTAGGGAGAGCATGTCATCTCTGGGCATCTGAGTTTAATCAAGCTTCTGTGGTGAGGGGTGGCTCTGGAATCTTGCCGTGAGATGTTTTGTTCTGGGGAGAAAGAGAAAGGCAAGGCAAGCGGGAAATAAACGTGACATGGTTGGCTAAGCCCATGGGTGGACTGGTGGGCGGATAGATTGACAGTGGACATAGGGTTCCTGGAACTCCTTTGGGATGCCTTCAGGTGCATTTGAAGGCATGTATAGGGAAGGATTATGGGTGCACATTCGTGAACCATCCCACCCTTGGCCTCTCCTTTGTCGATTTGCATCATGACGGGTCCCTGTGCCAGCTAGTGGTTGCCTTTGTGGCACAGTATGGTGTCTTCGCCGATTTGGAGGCCATGGGGTGTTTTGACCCTGTCTGGCCATGTTCACCCTATGTTGAAGATGTGAAGGTGTTCCTCAGGACTCCCCAGCATCATTTCTGTACCCAGCCCACACACTGTTCCCTGAGGACTGGAGCTCTTCCCAGAGGTCTTTGGGTGCAACACAAAAACAAGGGATTAGGCTTTCAAGGAGAGCCTGCAGGTTTAAGGGCAGGAGAGGTTTGTGGCACTGGGATCATTTTGTCCTGTCACCCGCTGGTGGGTGAACCTGTGGTCTCTGGGCTGCCTGACCTCAGACCAGAGAAGTCATGCTGGTTCAAGGGTCCAGGCTGCTGGCTGTGTTTTCTTATTGTGCGGCTCTGGCTGACACATTGGTTCTGGAGGACCTGGGTCTCAAGCTTTCTCCAAAGTTGTGGCACTGATGGGCCCAGCATGCGAAAGTGCAAGGTGCCACGTGAAGTAAGCCAGTTGCAGCAAGGGTCTTGTCCCGCAACTTTGGGCATCGAAATGGCTCTGATGCCATTTGCTTTCCATGTGGTTCAAGTAAAGGCACTCTGGCTTGACAGGAGGCCAGGAAGAATGCCAGTTGGTGAGTCCCATTGGTCAGTCCAGGAGTGCCTTTGGTACCCTTTGTTGCGGGGCCCAGTGAGCCGCTTTTGAAGGAGGTCATCACTTTTGGCCAAGGGCCATTCCCTTCTGGAAAGTAACTGGGACCGCATTTCCCCTTGATCGTGAGTCCATTGTGAGGAAGTGTATGTGTCAAGAGTGGGTGTGTTTCCCTGGAGGGCAGTGGTTCTTAGGCTTAGGGGACCCACTTCTCTTGAGGGTGTCTCAGGGGTTCATGATGACATCATTATTCTGTGTCGGTGGGGAGGGCACTCAGGAGGGGGAATTACAAGGCTCAAGACCAGGGCGTTGATGGAATGCAGCGCACATTGTCCTGATGGACGCCTGCTCTGAAGGCATCCACGCCCCGATTCTTTCATGTTTGGCTGCTGACACACAGGCAAAAAGGGCAGCAAATTAAACATAGAGGTGACATAGAGCTCACGTCTGTGTGGTATCACCCTTTCCCTCCATGTGCCTGTGGACCCATGTACCATCCTCAAGCATCCATGTTTTCTATCACTGTGACGCAGGGAACAAAGGCCAGTGGCAGCGTGTGACCCTCTGCATATTCTGTAATACCCAGCGAGTTAAGGAAGACACGATAAGGCGAGGTAAGGCAAGGTGAGGCGAGGGAGTTTCAGACACTTGTTGGCATGCAGTCTGTGAGGTTACTGGTGGAACCCTCGTTGCGGTAAACTGCACTTCTTTACAAAACATAGATGTTTGCCCATGGTACTTTTGCATCGGGGCTGCACCATAATCTTCTGGGGTTTTCCCAGGCAACACAAGTTCCGATGCTCTGAGATTAGCTGCAATTCCTGCCCCGCGTCTCGGCTCTGGGTGCTCCCGAAGGCTGACAAGATTGAGCTCGCTGGCCGTCCCACGGTGGAGGCTGCGACTTTGCACATCCAGCCTTTGAGCAGGTGCTTGGATCGATGATTACTCCCACAAATGCATTCCTTGAAAATCTGAACAAAATGAGTGAGCAATCCCTACCATCTCCTCATCAGAACTCAAGTCCAGCACTTGCCTCCCAAAGGGAAAGTAGGGAGACGTTCATGTTGCATTTGCTGCACTGGGCGTCCACAGACACCTTGCTCATGTTGAGGGTGGCGGCGTTCTCGTGGGGAGAAGAGCCACTGGGAAAGGAGCCTGGGATGCCCATCCATGTGGGAAGGCTCAGACAGCATGCCCTCTCTGAGCGCCTGAGTCTTGCCAGGACTGCTGTCCCCTGCCAAAGGTAAGTGTGTGGGTGGCAGAGGAAGTGGGAGCCACTGGTGGGCCTCTGGCCTACCACTGAGTTCTACAGGTCTCCCAGACCCCCTGTCATTACTTTGCTCCCTCAAGGAAACAGATGTCTCTACACTCAGGGTCAGAGCAGGAGTCCTGGCCTAGACCAGGCTTCTTTGTCATGTTCTGCTTCAGAGATGGGATACAGGGTAGGTTTCTCCTGATGATGGAGGGAAATCAAATGGGCCACTGTCCCCGGAGCTTGGACCAAGGTGATGGCTCCTTCTTGGGTTGTATCCTCCTTGTGTGTTTGTGGGCTGGGGGGCAGGACAATGCTTTAGGCAATTCCCGGGGAAATCAAACTTCTGTGCTGAGGGCTTGCTCTGGCACCTTGCCATGAGGCGTTTGCATGGGGGTGGAGAGAGAAAGGCAAGGTGAGCGGGAAATACACATGAGTTGCTTGGCTAATCCCTCTGGTAGACTGGTGGCTGAATAGATTGACGGTGGCCATAGGGTTCCCAGAACTCCTTTGGGATGCCTTCAGTTACGTGTGGAGGCACGTGTAGGGAAGGATTATGTGTGGACATTCATGGACCATCCTGTCCTATGCCTCTCCTTGGTCAATTTGCTTCCTGAATGATCCCCGTGCCAGTGAATGGTTGCCTTTGCGGCACAGTATGTGGTGTTCGAAAGGGGGATGATTTGGAGGCCATGGGGGTTTTTGTCTCTGTCTGGCCACGTTACCCCTGTGTTGAAGATGTGAAGGTGTTCCTCAGGAGAGCCCAGCAACGTTTCTACACCCGGCCCACATAGCGTTCCCTGAGGATTGGAGCTCTTCCTGGAGGTCATTGGGCACAACCATGTGGAAACAAGGGAGTCGGCTGCCAAGGAAAGGCTACAGGTTTAAGGGCAGGAGAAGCTGTGTGGCACGGGGGTCATTTTGTCCTGCCACCCACTGGAGCCGCGAGGCTGTGGTCTCTGGTGTGCCTGGCCTCAAGACAGAGAAGTCATGCCGGTTCAGGGGTCCAGGCTGTTGACTGGGTTCTCTCTTCACACGACTGTGGGTGACAAGTTGGTGCTGGAGGACCTGTGTCTCATTGCTTCTCCGAGGTCATGTCACTGATGGGCCCAGAGTACGAAAGTGCAAGGCACCATGGCACGTTACCCAGTTGTAGCAAGGGTCTTGCCCCACAACTTTGGACATCGGAATGGCTCCAATGTAATAGCTTTGCATGTGATCCAAGTGAAGTGCCTCTGGCTTGGCAAGAGGCCAGGAAGCATGTCAACTGGTGAGTCCCTCTTGGTCAGTCCAGGGGTGACTCATGTGCCCTTTGTCACTGGGCCGAGGAGCCGCTTTTGATGGAGGTCATCATTTTCGGGCAAGGGCCATTCCCTTGTGGAAGATCACAGGGATGGATTTTCCCCTTGAGAGCGAGCCCATTGTGAAGAAGCATATGTACCAAGAGTGGGTGTGTTTCCCTGGAGTGCAGTGGCTCTTCTGCTGAGCGTCCCCAGTTCCCCGAGGGTGTCTCGGGTTCAGGATGACATCATTATGCTGTGTCGGTGGGGAGGGCGCTAAGGAGGGGAATTGCAGGGCCCAAACCCAGGGGGTTGATGGATAGCGGCACTCTTTTCATGATGGCCGCATGCTCTCTAGGCATCCTCTCCCCAATGCATTCTCATTTGGCTGCTGACACACAGAAAAGCTGGGCAGCAAATGAAATGCAGAGGCGAGATAGGGCACACATCCCAGGGTGGTATCACCCTTTCCCTTTGTGCTCCCGTGCACCATCCTCAAGAGTGCATGTGTTCTCTCATGCTGAGCCAGGTCGAATGCTGTGAACGAATTCCAGCAGCAGTGTGAGACGCTCAGCATATTCCGTGATATCCTTTGAGGTGAGAACGGTGTGGCAGCCTGGCAAAAGATGTAGTCTCGGAGTCATGTTGGCGTGCAGTCCGTGAGGTTAGTGGTGGAAACTTCATGGTGGTAAGCAGCACTTATATGCAAAAACCTAGATGTTTGGCAAAGGGGACTTGTGCACCGGGGCTACACATTCAACTTCTGAGATTTTCCTGTGGCACATGAGCTCTGATGCCCTGAGACTAGGCTGCACTTCCTGCCATGTGGTTGGCTCTGGGCGCTCCCAAATGCTGACATGATTGAGCTTGCTGGCCAACCCACGGTGGAGGCTGTGACCTTGCACATGCAGCCTTTGAGCAGATGCTTGCATAAGTGAAGTCTCCCACAAATGCATTCCTTGGAAATCTGAACAAAATGACTCAGCAATCCCTACCGTCTCCTCATTGGAATTGACGTCCAGCACGTGGCTCCCAAAGGGAAAGTAGAGAAAGGTTCATGTTGCATTTGCTACCATGGGCATCTGCAGCAACGTTGTTCAAGTTGAGGGTAGCAAGCTTCTTGTGGGGAGAAGAGCCATTGGGAAAGGTGCCTGGGATACCCATCCATGTGGGAAGGCTAGGGACAGCATGCCATCTTGGTATGCTTGAGTCTAGCCAGGATTGCTGTCCCCTGTCACAGTTGAGCATGTGGGTGACAGAGGAAGTGTGAGCTTGTGGCAGGCCTCGGGCCTGCCATTGAGTTCTACAGGCCTTCCCCGCCCCCCGGTCATTGCTTTGTTTCCTCAAGGAAACAGGTGTCTCTACACTCAGGGTCAGAGTAGGAGTCCTAGCATAGGCCAGGCTTCTTTGTCATGGTCTGCTTGGGAGATGTGATGCAGGGTAGGTGTCTCCTGTTGATTGGGGGAAATCAAATGGGCCACTGTCCCCGGAAGTTGGGACAAGCTGATGGCTCCTCCTCAGGTTGTGTCCCCCTTATATGTTAGTGAGCTGGGGTGCTGGAAAATGCCTTAGGCAATTCCCTGGGAAATCAAGCTTCTGTTGTGAGGGGTTGCTCTTGCACCTTGCCGTGAGACGTTTTTATGCAGGCAGAGAGAGAGGGCAAGGTGAGCGGGAAGTGCATATGAGTTTCTTGGCTAATCCCTCAGGTAGACTGGTGGGTGGATAAATCACGGTGGGCATAAGGTTCCCAGAAGGCCTTTGTGATGCATTCAGGAGCGTTTGGAGGCATGTGCAGGGAAGGAATAAGGGTGCACATTCAAGGACCATATCACTGTTTTCCTCTCCTTTGTTGATTTGCTTCATGGATTGTCCCTGTGCCGACAAATGGTTACCTTCGTGGCACAGTATGGTGTCTTCTCATGGGGGCCGATTTGGAGGCCGTAGGCTGTTTTGTCCCTGTCTGGCCACGTTCTCCCTGTGTTGAAGATGTGAAGGTGTTCCTCAGGACAACCCAGCATCGTTTTTATACCCGGCCCACTTAGTGTTCCCTGTGGATTTGAGCACTTCCCGGAGGTAATTGGGCACAAACATGCAGAAACAAGGGAATCGGCTGCCAAGGAAAGGCTACAGGTTTCAGGGCAGCAGAGGATGTGTGGCGTGGGGGTCATTTGGTCCCACCACCAGCTGGTGCAGCGAGCCTGAGGTCTCCGACATGCCTGGCCTCAGGCCACAGATGTCATGCCAGTTCAAGTGTCCATGCTGTTGGCTGGGTTCTCTTGTTTCACAGCTGTGGGTGCATTTTGGTGCTGGGGGACCTGGGTCTCACGGGTCCTCCGAGGTCATTTCACTGACGGGCCGAGACTGCAAAATTGCAAGGACCCACGGCAAGTTACCCAGTTGCTGCAAGGGTTTGCGCCACAATTTTGGGCATTGGAATGGCTCTGATGCCTTTAGCTTTGCGTGTGGTCAAAGGGAAGGTCCTCTGGCTTGGCAGGAGGCCAGGAAGTATGCCTGCTGGTGAGTCACCCTTGGTCAGTCCAGGGATTCCTCAGGTGCCCTTTGTCACAGGTCCCTACGAGCCGCATTTGATGGAGGTCATAACATTCGGTGAAGGGCCATTCACTTGTGGAAGATCTCAGGGACCACATTTCTCCTTGAGGGCGAGTCCATTGTGAGGAAGCGTATATGCCAAGAGTGGGTATGTTCACCTGGAGGACAGTGGCTCTTAGGCTGAGGGGACCCACTTCCCCTGAGAGTGTCTCAGGGGTTCAGGATGACGTCCTTATGCTGTGTTGGTGGGGAGGTCGCTCAGGAGGGGAATTGCAGGGCCCATATCAGGGGGTTGATGGACAACAGCGCTCTTTGTGCTGATGACCGCATGCTCTGAAGGTGTCTACATCACAATGTATTCACGTTTGGCTGCGAACACACAGAAAAGATGGACAGCAAATGAAATGCTGAGGTGAGATAGAGCTCACATCTCTGGGTGGTATCGCCCATTCCCTCTGTGCACCCGTGCACCATCCTCAAACGTGCATGTGTTCGCTCACCCCAAACCAGGTGCATTGCCAGAGAACGAATGCCACCAGCAGCATTTGGCCCTCCATATAGTCTGTGATACCTGGCGAATAGCAGACATTGCGACAAGGAAAGGCGAGGCAAAGGAGTCTCAGAGGGGTGTTGGCGTGAAGTCCTTGAGGTTCCTGGTGGAAACCTTGTGGCGGTAAGCGGAACTTCTTTGCAGAAACCTAGATGTTTGTCCACAGGATATTGTGCAGCAAGAGTACACCATTACCTTCTGGGCTCTTCCCGGGGCACCCGAGCTCCAATGCCCTGAGACTTGGCTGGACTTCCTGCCCTATGGCTCGATTCTGGACGCTCCTGACTGCTGACATGATTGAGCTCACTGGCTGTCCCATGGTGGAGGCTGTGACTTTGCATATCCAGGCTTTGAGCACATGCTTGTATCAATGATGACTCCCAAAAATGAATTCCTTGGAAATATGAACAAAATGAATGAGCAATCCCTACCATCTCCTCATCAGAACTGATGTCCAGCACGTAACTCCCAAAAGAAGAGTAGGGAGAGGTCAAGTTGCATTTACCTACTGTGGGGGATACACAGCCACATTGTTCAAGTAGAGAGTGGCGGCCTTCTCTGGGAAAAGGGCCATTTGGAGAGGAGCCTGTTATGCCCATTCACCTGGGAAGGCTTAGGACAATTAGTGGTCTATGGGCAACTGAGTCTATCAAGGTCTGCTGTCTCCTGCCCCAGTTTAGCGTGCATTCAGAAGAGGAAGCATTAGCCCTTGGTGGGGGTCTGGCCTGCCACTGAGTTCTAATGTCCTCCCCCACCCCCTATTCATGGCGTTGTGCCCTCAAGGAAACAGAAGTCTCTGTGCTCAGGGTCAGAGCAGAAGTCCTGGCCTAGGTCAGTCTTCCTTGTCATGTTCTGCTTGGGAGACAGGTTGCAGATTAGGTTTCTCATGATGAGAGGTGAAATCAAATGAGCCACTGTCCCCGGGAGTTGAGCCAAGCTGATGGTTCCTCCTCAGTTGTGATCCGCTTGTGTATTGTGTGCAGTTGGACTTGAATATGCCTTAGGCAATTCTCAGGAAAATAAAACTTCTTTGGTGAGGGGTGGCTCTGGCACCTTGCCTTCAGACATTTCGATCCTGGTTGAAGGAGAAAGGAAAGGCAAGCAGGAAATACACGTGAGATGGCTGGCAAAGCCCACAGGTTTACTGGTGGGTGGATAGATCAATGGTGGCCACAGGGTTCCCGGAACACCTTGGGATTCCTTCAGGACAGTTTGGATGTATGTGTATGAAAGGAGTACGGGTGCACATTCATGGACCATCCCACGCTTTTCCTCTCCATTGTCGATTTGCTTCATGGCTTGTCTCTGTACCAGCAAATGGTTGCCTTCACAGCAGAGTATGCTGTCGTCTCATGGGGGCCGATTAGGAGACCATGCGGTGTTTTGTCCCTATCTGGCCATGTTCCCCCTGTGTTGAAGATGTGAAGTTGTTCCTCAGGACAGCACAGCATAATTTCTACACCCAGCCACATAGCGTTCCCTGAGGTTTTGAGCTCTTCCCGGAGGTCATTAGGTTCAACCATGTGGAAACAAGGGAGTCGGCTGCAAGGAAAGCCTACAGGTTTAAGGGCAGCAGAGGATGTGTGGTGCGGGGGTAATTTGGTCCTGCTACCCGCTGCTGTACTGAGCCTGTGGTCTCCGGTGTGCCTGGCCTCAGGCCAGAGAAGTCATGCCGGTTCAAGGGTCTGGATGTTGGCTGCATTCTCTTGTTGTACTGCTGTGGGTGACACGTTGGTTCTGGAGGACGTGGGTCTCACGGTTTCTCTGAGTTCTCCTCATTGAAGAGAGGAGTGTGAAAGTGCAAGGTGCCATCAAAAGTGCAAAAGTGCAAGATGCCATGATAAGTTACCCAGTTGCTGCAAGGGTTTGCCCCGCCACTTTGGTCATTGGAATGGCTCCCATGCCATTAGGCTGCAAGCATTTGCCCCGCCATTTTGGGAATCGAAATGGCTCCCATGACGTTAGCTTTGCATGTGGTCCAAGGAAGGGTTCTCTGGCTTGGCTGGGAGCCAGGAAATATGCCTGCTGGTGAGTCGCCCTTGGTCAGTCCAGGGGTTCCTCAGGTGTGGTTTGTCACGGGTTCCTACGTGCTGCTTTTGATGGATGTTGTCATATTCGGCCAAGGTACCTTCCCTTGTGGGCAATCTCAGGGACCACATTTCCCCTGAAGGCGAGTCCATTGTGAGGAAGCATATGTGCCAAGGGCGGGTTTGCTGCCCTAGAGGACAGTGGATCTTAGGCTAAGGAGGTTCAATTGCCCTGAGGATGTCTCAGGGGTTCAGGAAGACATTCTTTTGCTGTGATGGAGGAGAGAGTGCTCAAGAGAGGAATTGCAGGGCCCGAGACCAGGGGGTTGTTGGACAGAGGTGCACTTTGACCTGATGGCCGCATGCTCTGAAGGTGTCTGTGACCCGATGCTTTCACATTGGGCTGTGGACACACAGGCAGGGTGGGCAGAAAATGAAAGGTTGAGGGGAGATAGAGCACGCATCGCTGGGTGGTATCACCCTTTCCCTCGGTGCGCCTATGCACCCTCCTGAAGCATGCAGGGTGTTCCCTCATCCTGAGCCAGGTAGAAGGCCAGGGAAGGAATGCCAGCAGCAGCCTGGGGCCATCCGTATAATCCGAGATATCCAGTGAAGTGAGGACGGTGCGGCAAGGCAAAGCCAGTCAAAGGAGGCTCGGAGGGCTGTTGGCATGCATTCCATGAGGATCCTGCTTTAACCCTTGTTGAGGTAAGCGGCACTTCTTTGCTAAACCTGGAGGTTTGGCCACGGGAACTTGTGCAATGGTGCTACACCCTCACTTTCTGGTCCTTTCTCAGGGAACACGAGCCTCGATGTCCTGAGAACTGGCTGCATTTCCTGCCCCATGGCTCAGCTCTGGCCACTTTCGTTTGCTGACATGATTCAGCTCACTGGCCATCCTGTGGTGGAATCTGAAACTTTGCACGTCCAGCGTTTGAGCATGTGCTTAGATCGATGATGACTCCCACAAATGCATTCCTTAGAAATCTGAAAAAAATGAGTGAGAAATCCCTACTATCTCCTCATTAGAACTGAGGTCCAGCACGTGGCTTCCAAAAGGAAAGAGGGAGAGGTTCACGTTGCATTTGCAGCCGTGGGTGTCCACAGACACATTATTCAAGTTGAGGGTTGTGGCCATCTCATGGGGAGAAGAGCCATTGGGAAAGGAGCCTGGGATGCCAGTCCAGGTGGGAAGGCTAAGGACAGCATGCCATCTCTGGGTTCCGTTTTCTAGCCAGGACTGCTGTCCCCTGCCACGGTTCAGCATGCAGGTAGGAGAGGAAGCGTGAGCCTTTGGTGGTCCTGTCACCTGCACTTGAGATCTACAGGCCTCCCCCACCAGGTGGTTGTTGCCTTGTCCCCTCAAAGAAACAGAAGTCTGTATATTCAGGGTCTGGGCAGGATTCCTGGCCTAGGGCAGCCTTCTTTGTCATGTTCTGCTTGGGAGACGAGATGCAGTTTAGGTTTCTTCTGGTGAGGGGAGAAATCAAATGGGCTACTGTCCCCGGAAGTTTGGCCAAGCTGATAGCTCCTCCTCCAGATGTGTCCTGCTTTTGTATGCTGTGTGAAGGGGCTGAAAAATGTCTTAGTCAATTCCTGGGAAGATCAAGCTTCATAGGTGAGGGGTGGCTCTGGCATCTTGCCGTGACACATTGGAATCCCGGTGGAGAGAGAAAGACAAGGCAAGTGAAAAAGACACATGAGATGGCTGGCTAAGACCACAGGTTTACTGGTGGGTGGATAGATCGACGGTGGCAATAGGGTTCCCTGAACTCATTTTGGATTCCCTCAGGAGCATTTGGAGGCACGTGTAGGGAGGGAATGTGGGAGCACATTTGTGGACTGTCCCGCCTTTTTCCTCTCCTTGTCGATTTGCTTCTTGGCAGGTTCCTGTGCCAGCGAATGGTTGCCTTCCTGGCCCAGTATGGTGTCTTCTCCTGGGGGCCGATTTGGAGGCAGTGGGGTGTCTTGTCCCTGTCTGGCCACTTTCCCCCTGTGTTGAAGATGTGAAAGTTTTCCTCAGGTCAGCCCAGGATCGTTTCTACACCCAGCCTACACAGCATTCCCTGAGGATAGGAGCTCTACCCGGAGGTCATTGGGCACAACCATGCAGAAACAAGGGAGTCGGATGCCAATGAAAGGCTACAGGTTTAAGGGCAGGATAGGATGTTTGGTGTGGGGGTCATTTTTTTTGCCACCCGCCGGTGCATCAAGACTGTGGTATCTGGTGTGCCTGGTCACAGGCCAGACAAGTC
Organism: Hyperoodon ampullatus; assembly: GCF_949752795.1. Taxonomy (NCBI): domain Eukaryota; kingdom Metazoa; phylum Chordata; class Mammalia; order Artiodactyla; family Ziphiidae; genus Hyperoodon; species Hyperoodon ampullatus. Next base: position 70,231,184 of record NC_136916.1, read on the forward strand.
ATACCGGTTCAAGTGTCTAGGCCATTGGCTGGGTTCTCTCGTTGCATGGCTATGGGTAACACATTGGTTCTAGAGGACCTGGGCCTCACGGATTCTATGAGGTCCCGTCACTGACAGGCCCAGAGTGTGAAACTGCAAGGCACCACAGCAAGTTACCCAACTGCTGCAAGGGTTTGCCCTGCAACTTTGGGAATTGGAATGGTTCCCATGCCATTAGGCTGCAAGGGTTTACACTGCCACCTTGGGCATCGGAATGGTTCTCCTGCCATTACCTTGGTGTGGGGGCCAAGGGTAGGTCGTCTGTTTTGGCAGCAGGCCAGGAAGTATGCATGCTCGTGAATCTCACTTGTGCAGTCCAGGCTTTCCTCAAGTGCCCTTTGTCAAGGGTCTCTACAAGCTGCTTTTGATAGAGGTTGTCACACTTATCCAAGGGCCATTCCCTTGTGGAAGATCTCAGGGACCACATTTCCCCTTGACTGTGAGTCCACTGTGTGGAAGTGTATATGCCAAGAGTAGTTTTGTTCCCTAGAAGGCAGTGGAGCTTACACTGAGTAATCCCAGTTCCCCTGAGGGTGTCTCAGCGGTTCAGGATGACATCCTTATGCTGTGGGTAGGTGGCTCAGGAGGGGAATTGCAAGGCCCATACCAGGGGGTTGATGGACGGTAGTGCTCTTTGTGCTGATGGCCATGCGCTCTGAAGGCATCTGCATCACGATGCATTCACAAATGGCTGTGGACACACAGACAAGATGGGCAGCAAATGAAATGCTGAGGGGAGATATAGCGCACATTGCTGGGCTGTATCGCCCTTTCCCTCTGTGCGCCCATGCACCCTCCTCAAGTATGCATGTGTTCTCTCACCCCAAGACAGGTGGAATGCCAGGGAACGAATGCCAGCAGCAGCCTGGGGACATCCGTATAATCTGTGGTATCCGGTGAAGTGAGGACGGTGTGGCAAGGCGAGGCCAGACGAAGGAGTCTCAGAGGGAGGTTGGTGTGCATGCCATTAAGATCCTAGTTTAACCCTTGTTGGGGTAAGCGGCACTTCTTTGCTAAAACCTAGAGGTTGGGCCACGGGAACTTGTGCACCAGGGCTACACACTCACCTTCTGGACTTTTCTCGGAACACGAGCTTCGATGCCATGAGAACTGGCTGCATTTCCTGCCCCATGGCTAGGCTCTGGCCACTTCCATATGCTGACATGATTCAGCTCGCTGGCCGTCCTGTGGTGGGATCTGCAACTTTGCATGTCCAACATTTGAGCATGTGCTTGGATCAACAATGACTCCTAAAAATGCATTCCTTGGAAATCTGAACAAAATGAGTGAGAAAGCCCTACTGTCTCCTCCTTGAACTGAGGTCCAGCACGTGGCTCCCAGAAGGAAAGTAGGGAGAGGTTCACATTGCATTTGCTGCTGTGTGTGTCCACAGCAACTTTGTTCAAGTTGAGGGTTGTGGCCGTCTCATGGGGAGAAGAGCCATTGGGAAAGGAGCCTGGGATGCCAATCCATGTGGGAAGGCTAGTGACAGCATGCCATCTCTGGGTTCCTTGGTCTAGCCAGGACTGCTGTCCCCTGCCACGGTTCAGCATGTGGATAGGAGAGGAAGTGTGAGCAATTGGTGGTCCTGTCACCTGCACTTGAGTTCTACAGGCCTCCCCCACTGGCTGGATGTTGCCCTGTGCCCTCAAAAAGCAGAAGGTTTTTCAGGGTCATGGCAGTATTCCTGGCCTAGGGCAGCCTTCTGTGTCAGGTTCTGCTTGGGAAACGAGATGCAGTTTAAGTTTCTCCTGAAGATTGGAGAAATCAAATGCGCCACTGCCCCCGGGATTTTGGCCAAGCTGATGGCTGCCCCCGGGATTTTGGCCAAGGGGCTGAAAAATGCCTTAGTCAATTCCCGGCAAAATCAAACTTTGTGGGTGAGGGGTGGCTCTGTCATCTTGCCATGAAACGTTGGAATCCTGTTGGAGAGAGAAAGGCAAGGCAAGTGAAAAATACACGTGAGATGGCTGGCTAAGCCCACAGGTTTACTGGTTGTTGGATAGATCAACAGTGGCCATGGGGTTCCCGGAACACATTTGGGTTTCCCTCAGGAGCGTTTGGAGGCACATGTAGGGAGGGAACACGAGAGCACCTTCGTGACTGTTCGCCTTTTTCCTCTCCTTTGTCAATTTGCTTCATGGTGGGTCCCTGTGCCAGCGAATAGTTGCCTTCCTGACACAGTATGGTGTCTTCTCCTGGGGGCCGATTTGGAGGCCGTGGAGTGTCTTGTCCCTTCTGGCAACATTCAGGCTGTGTTGAAGATGTTAATGTGTTCCTCCAGACAGCCCAACATCATTTCTTCACCCGGCCCACATAGCATTCCCTAAGGAGTGGAGCTCTACTCGGAGGTCATTGGCTACATCAATGCAGAAACAAGGGAGTCAGATTCCAAGGAATGGCTACAGATTTAAGGGCAGGAGAGGATGTGTGGTGTGGTGGTCATTTTTCCTACCAACCGCTGGTGCCTCAAAACTGTGGTATTTGGTGTGCCTGGCCACAGGAGGGACAAGTCATACCGGTTCAAGTGTCTAGGCTGTTGGCTGGGTTCTCTCTTTTCACAGCTGTGGGTAACACATTGGTGCTAGAGGACATGGGCCTCACAGTTTCTCTGACGTCACTTCACTTACGGGCCCAGAATGCGAAAGTGCAAGGCACCACTGCAAGTTTCCCAATTGCTGCAAGAGTTTGCCCTGCCACTTTGGAAATCGGAATGGCTCCCATGCCATTAGACTGCAAGGGTTTGCCGCACCACTTTGGGCATCAGAATGATTCCCATGTCATTAGCTTTTTGTGGGGGCGAAGGGTAGGTTTTCTGTCTTGGCAGCAGGCCACGAAGTACTCCTACTGGTGAATCTCCCTTGTGCAGTCCAGGGGTTACTCAGGTGCCCTTTGTCATGGGTCCCTACGACCTGCTTTTGATGGAGGTCGTCAAATTTGTCCAAGGGCCATTCCCTTGTGGAAGATCTCAGGGACCACATTTCCCCTTGAGGGTGTGTCCATTGTGTGGATGCGTATGTGCCAAAAGTGGTTTTGTTTTCCAGAGGGCAGTAGCTCTCACGCTGAGTAATCCCAGTTCCCCTGAGGGTGTCTCAGCGGTTCAGGATGACATCCTTATGGTTTGTCGGCGGGTAGCTGGCTCAGGAGGGGGATTGCAAAGCCAGTACCAGGGGGTTGATGAACGGCAGTACTCTTTGTGCTGATGCCCATGCGCTCTGAATGCATCTGTGCCATTATGCATTCACTTTTGGCTGTGGACACACAGACAAGAAGGGCTGCAAATGAAATGCTGAGGGGAGATATAGCTCACATTTCTGGGCTGTATCACCCTTTCCCTCTGTGCGCCCGTGCACCCTCCTCAAGCATGCGTGTGTTGTCTCTTCCCGAGCCAGGTGGAATGCCAGGGAACGAATGCCAGCAGCACCCTGGTGCCATCTGTATAATCTGTGATACCCGGTGAAGTGAGGATGGTGCGGCAAGGCAAGGCCAGGCGAAGGAGTCTCGGAGGGGTCTTGGCGTGCATTCCATGAGGATCCTGGTTTAACCCTTGTTGCGGTAAGCAGCACTTTTTGCTAAAACGTAGAGGTTTGGCCACAGAAACTTGGGCACCGGGGTACACTCTCACCTTCTGACCTTTTCTCGGGGAACACAAGCTTCGATGCCCTGAGAACTGGCTCCATTTCCTGCCCCATATCTCGGCTCTGGTCGCTTCCTTATGCTGACATGATGCAGCTCGCTGGCCGTCCTGTGGTGGAATCTTCAACTTTGCCTTTCCAGCGTTTGAGCATATGCTTGGATCGACGATTACTCCCAAAAATGCCTTCCTTGCAAATCTGATCAAAATGAGTGACAAATCCCTACCATCTCCTCATTGGAACTGAGGTCCAGCATGTGGCTCCCAAAAGGAAAGCAGGCAGAGGATCACATTGCAATTGCTGCCGTGGGTGTCCACAGCCACGTTGTTTAAGTTGTGGGTTGTGGCCGTCTCATGGAGAGAAGACACATTGGGAAAGGAGCCTGGGATTTCAATCCATGTGGGAAAGCGAGGGACAGCATGCCGTCTCTGGGTTCCTTGGTAGCCAGGACTGCTCTGCCCTGCCACAGTTCAGCATGCGGTTAGGAGAGGAAGCATGAGCCATTGGTGGTCCTGTGGCCTGCACTTGAGTTCTACGGGCTGCCCCCACCGGCTGGTCGTTGTCTTGTGCCCTCAAAGAAACAGAAGTCTGTATGCTCAGAGTCAGAGCAGGATTCCTGGCCTAGGGCAGGCTTCTTTGTCATATTCTGCTTGGGAGACCAGATGCAGTTTAGGTTTCTCCTGATGAGGGGAGAAATCAAATGGGCCACTGTCCCCGGGAGTTTGGCCAAGCTGGTGGCTCCTCCTTGGGTTGTGTCCTGCCTGTGTGTGCTGTGTGAAGTGGCTAAAAAATGCCTTAGACAAACTTAGTCATGGCAAGCTTCTTTGGTGAGGTGTGCCTTTGGCATCTTACCGTTATACATTCGGATCCAGGTGGGGAAAGAAAGGCAAGGCAAGCGAAAAAGACACCTGAGATGGCTGGCTAAGCCCACAGGTTTACTGGTGCTTGTATAGATCAACCGTAGCCGTACGGTTCCCGGAAATCATTTGGGATTCCCACAGGAGAGTTTGGTGGCACGTGCAGGGAGGGAACACAGGAGAACATTTGTAGACTGTCCCACCTTTTTCCTCTCCATTGTCGATTTGCTTCTTGGCAGGTCCCTGTGCCAGCGAATGGTTGCCTTTGTGGCACAGTATGTTTTCTTCTCATGGAGGCCGATTTGGAGGCCTTGGGGTGTTTTGTCCCTGTCTGTCCACGTTCCCCCTGTGTTGAAGATGTTAAGGTGTTCCTCAGTACAGCACAGCATCGTTTCTACACCCGGTCCACATAGCATTCCGTGAGGATTGCAGCTCTTTCCGGCACTCTTTGGGCCCAACCATGCAGAAACAAGGCAGTCGGCTGCTACGGAAAGGCTACACGTTTAAGGGCAGGAGAGGATGTGTGGTGCGGGGGTCATTTCTCCTGCCACCCGCTGGTGCATTGAGACTGTGTTATACGGTGTGCCTGGCCACAGGCCAGACGTGTCATACCAGGTCAAGTGTCTAGGCTGTTGGCTGGGTTCTCTCCTTGCACCGCTGTGGGTAATGCATTGCTTGTAGAGTACCTGGGCCTCACAGTTTCTCTGAGGTCACATCACAGACTGGCCCAGTGTGCGAAAGTGCCAGGCTCCACTGCAAGTGACCCAATTGCTGCAAGAGTTTGCCCTGACACTTTGGGCATCGGAATGGCTCCCATGCCATTAGGCTGCAAGGGTTTGTCCCGCCACGTTGGGCATCGAAATGGTTCCCATGCCATTTGCTTTGTGTGTGGAACAAAGGTAGGTCATCTGTCTTGGCAGCAGACCAGGTAGTATGACTGCTGGTGGATATCCCTTGTTCAACCAGGGGTTACTCAGATTCCTTTTGTCACGGGTCCCTACCACCTGCTTTTGATGGAGGTCGTCACTTTTGTCCAAGGGCCATTCCCTTGTGGAAGATCTCAGGGACCACATTTCCCCTTGAGTGTGAGTCCATTGTGTGGAAGCATATATGTCAAGAGTGGTTTTGTTCCCCAGTGTGCAGTGGCTCTTACACTGAGTAATCCCAGTTTCTCTGAGGGTGTCTCAGCAGTTCAGGTTGACATCTTATGCTGTGTCGACGGGGAGGTGGCTCAGGAGGGGAATTGCAAGGCCCGTACAGGGGGTTGATGGACAGCAGTGCTCTTTGTTCTGATGCCCGCGTGCTCTGAAGACATCTTCACCATGATGCATTCACGTTTGGCTGTGGACACACAGACAAGATGGGCAGCAAATGAAATGTTGAGGGAAGATATAGCGCCCATCGCTGGGTGGTATTGCCCTTTTCCTCTGTGCGCCCGTGCACCTTCCTCAAACTTTGTTGTGTTCTCTCACCTTGAGCCAGGTGGTGGAGTGCCAGGGAACGAATGTCTGTAGTAGCATGGGGCCCTTTGTGTAATCTATGATACTCGGCGATGTGAGGACAGTGCAGCAAGGCGAGGCGAGATGAGGCGAAAAAGTCTCAGAGGGGTTTTGGCGTGAAGTCCTTGAGGATCCTCGTATAAACCTTTTGGTGGTGAGCGGAACTTCTTTGCAGAAACCTAGATGTTTGGCCATGGGGACTTCTTCACCAAGACTACACCCTCACCTTCTTGGCTCTTCCAGGGGCACCCCAGATCAGATGTCATGATCCTTAGCTCCATTTCCAGCCCCGTGGGTCAGCTCTGGCCGTTCCTGACTGCTGACATGATCGAGGTTGTTTCTGCCTTGCAGTGGGGCCTGCGACTTTGCATGTTCAGCCTCGAGCAGGTGTGTGGATCGATGATGACTCCCATAAATGAATTCCTTGGAAATTTGAACATAATGAATGTGTCTCAGGTTTCTCCGAGGTCACATCCCTGATGGGCCCAGGGTGCAATAATACAAAGCGCCATGGCAAGTTACTCAGTTGCTACAAGGGTTTGCCCTGCCAGTTTGTGCATCAGAATATCTCCAATGCCATTAGCTTTCCGTGTGATCCAACGGAATCACCTCTGGCTCGACAGAGGTTCCTGGTGGAAACCTTGTGGAGGTAAATGGAACTTCTTTGCAGAAACCTAGATGTTTGGCCACGGGGACTTGTGAACCGAGACTACACCCTCACATTCTGGGCTCTTCCTGGGGCACCCGAGCTCCAATGCCCTGAGACTTAGGTGCACTTCCTGCCCTGTGGCTCAAGTCTGGCCACTCCCACTGCTGAGATGATTGAGCTCGCTGGCAGTCCGCCATGGAGGCTGTGACTTTGCACGTCCAGCCTTTGAGCAGGTGCGTGGATCAGTGATGACTCCCATAAATGCATTACTTGGAAATCTAAACAAAATGAATGAGCAGTACGTACTGTCTTCTCATCCTAACTGAGGTCCAGCACGTGGCTCGCAAAGGAAAAGTAGGGAAAAGTTCATGCTACATTTGCTACTGTGGGCGTGCGCAGCAACATTGTTCAAGTTGAGGGTGGCGGGCTTCTCATGTGGAAAGAGCCATTTGGAAAGTAGCCTGGGATGTCCATCCATGTGTGAAGGATAAGGACAACTTGACATGTCTGGGCACCTGAGTCTAGCCAGGACTGCTATCCCATGCTGCGGTTCAGTGTGTGGGTGCGAAAGGAAGCATGAGCCACTGTTGCTCTTCTGGCCTGCCATTGAGATCTACAGGCCACCTCCGATCCCAGGTCGTTGCCTTGTTCCCTCAAGGAAACAGAAGTCTCTGCACTCAGGGTCAGAGAAGGAGTCCTGGCCAGGCCGGGCTTCGTTGTCATGTTCAGCTTGGGAGACGGGATGCAGTTTATGTTTGTCCTGATGGTCAGGGGAAATCAAATGGGCCACTGTCCCCAGGATTTGGGCGAAGCTAATGGCTCCACCTTGGGTTGTGTCCTGCTTGTGTGTTGTGTGTGGAGAGGTTGGAAAATGCCTTAGGCAACTCCAGGGGATATCAAGCTACTTAGGTGAGGGGTGGCTCTGGCACCTTGTCATGAGATGTTTGGATCCTGGTGGAGAGAGAAAGGCAAGGTGAGTGGGAAATAAACGTGAGAGTGTTGGCTAAGCCCACAGGTTTACTGTTGGGTGGATAGATGGTCGGTGGACATAGGGTTTCCGGAACTCTTTTGGGATTTCTTCAGGAGCATTTGAAGGCCCGTGTAGGGAAGGAATAAAGGTGCACATTCGTGGACCATCCCACCCTTTTCCTCTCCTTTGTCAATTTGCTTCACGACGGGTCCTTGTTCTAGCGAACGGTTGCCTTCACGACACACCATGGTGTCTTCTCACTGGGACCGATTTGGAGGCGTTGGGATGTTTTGTCCCTGTCTGGCCTAATTGCCCCTGTGTTGAAGATGTAAAGGTGTTCCTTAGCACAGCCCAGTGTCATTGCTATACCCAGTCCACATAGCATTCCCTGCTGTTTGGAGCTCTTCCCAGAGATCACTGGGCCCAACCATGCAGAAAGAAGGGAGTCGGCTGACAAGGAAAGGCTACAGGTTTAAGGGCTGGAGTGGATGTTAGGTGCGGGGATCAATTTGTCCTGCCACCCTCTGGTGCTCTGAGCCTGTGATCTCCGGCGTGCATAGCCTCAGGCCAGAGAAGTCATGCCGGTTCAAGGGTCCAGGATGTTGGATGGATTCTCTCATTGCACAGCTCTGGGTGACACATTGGTTCTGGAGTACATGGGTCTCACGGTTTCTCCAAGATCTTATCATTGAAGGGAAGAGCGTGGAAATGTCAGGTGCCATGATAAGTTACACAGTTGCTGCCAGGTTTTGCCCCACCAATTTGGGCAACAGAATGGCTCCCATGCCATTAGCTTTGTGTGTGGTCCAAGGGAAGTTCCTCTGGCTTGGCAGAAGTCCAGGAAATATGCCTGCTGGTGAATCTTCCTTGATGCGTCCAGGTATTCCTCATGAGCCCTTTGTCATGGGTCCCTACGAGCCGGTTTTTTTTTTTGAGGTACTCGGGCCTCTCACTGTTGTGGCCACTCCCATTGTGGAGCACAGGCTCTGGACGCGCAGGCTCAGCAGCCATGGCTGACGGGCCTAGCAACTCTGCGGCATGTGGGATATTCCCAGACCGGGGCATGAACCCATGTCCCCTGCATCAGCAGGCAGACTCTCAACCACTGCGCCACCAGGGAAGCCCCCTATGAGCCACTTTTGATGGAAGCCGTCATATTCGGCCGAGGGCCCTTCCCTTGTGGAAGATCTCTTCCCCTTGAGGGTGCATCCATTGTTTGCAAGCATACGTCCTAAGGGCATGTGTGTTCCCCTAGAAGGCACTGGCTTTTAGGCTGAGAGGGCACAGTTGCCGTGATGGTGTCTCAGGGTTTCAGGAAGACATCCTTCTACTGTGATGTACGGGAGAGTGCTCAAGAGAGGAGTTGCAGGGCCCAAGAACAGGGGGTTGTTGGACAGCGGTGCTCTTTGTCCAGATGGTCGCACACTCTGAAGGCCTCTGCGCCACGATGCTTTCACATTGGCTGTGGACACACAGGTAAGGTGGGCAGCAAATGACATGTTGAGGGGAGATAGAGCTCACATCGCTGGGTGGTATCGAACTTTCCCTCGGTGTGCCAGTTCACCCTTGTCATGCACGCATGTGTTCTCTCACCCCGAACAAGGTGAAATGACAGAGAAGCAATGCCTACAGCAGAGCAGCCTGCGGCCATCCATATAATCCGTGATACCCGGTGAAGTGAGGACGGTGCGGCAAGGCGAGGCCAGGTGAAGGTGACTCGTAGGGGTGTTGGCGAGCATTCCATGAGTATCCTGGTTTAACCCTTGTTGGGGTAAGCGGCACTTCTTTGCTAAAACCTAGAGGTTTGGCCACAGAAGTTTGGGCACCGGGCCTACATCCTCAACTTCTGGCCTTTTCTCGGGGAACACGACATTTGAAGCCCTGAGAACTGGCTGCATTTCCTGCCCCATGGCTCGGCTCTGGCTGCTTCCATATACTAACAAGATTCAGTTCACTGGCCGTCCCATGGTTGAATCTGCAACATTGCATGTGTAGTGTTTGGGCCTGTGCTTGGATCGACGATGAATCCCACAAATGCATTCCTTGGAAATCTGAACAAAATGAGTAAGAAATCCCTTTCGTCTCCTCATTGGAACTGAGGTCCAGCACATGACTCCCAACAAGACACTAGGGAGAGGTTCACATTGAATTTGCTGCAGTGGGTGTCCACAGTCACGTACTTCAAGTTGAGGGTCTCGCCATCTCATGGGGAGAAGAGCCATTGGGAAAGGAGCCTGGAAATACAATCCAGGTGGGAAGGAAAGGGACAGAGTGCCGGCTCTGGGTTCATTGGTCTAGCCAGAACTGCTGTCCCCTGCCATGGTTCAGCATGTGGGTAGTAGAGTAAGCTTGAGCCATTTGTGGTCCAGTCACCTGCACGTGAGTTCTACTGGGTGCCCCCACTGGCTGCTCATTGTCTTGTTGCCTCACAGAAACAGAAATCTGTATGCTCAGGGTCAGAGCAGGATTCCTTTCCTAGAGCAACCTTCTTTGTCATGTTCTGCTTGGGAGACCAGATGCAGTTTAGGTTTCTCCTGATGAGGGCAGAACTCAAATGGGCCAATGTCCCTGGTAGTTTGGCCAAGCTGATGGATCCCCCTCGGGTTATGTCCTGCTTGTTTGTGCTGTGTGAAGAGGCTAGAAAATGCCTTAGTCAATCTTAGTCACGGCAAACTTCTTTGGTGAGGGGTGTCTCTGGCAACTTACCATGACACATTGGGATCCCAGTGGAGGGAGTAAGGCAAGGCAAGTGAAAAAGACACGTCAGATGACTGGCTAAGTCCACGGGTTTCCTGGTTGGTGGATAGATCGACGGTGGCCATAGGGTTCACGGAACACATTTGAGATTACCTCAGGAGCGTTTGGAGGCATGTGAACGGAGGGAACACGGGAGCACATTTGTGGAATGTCCAGCCTTTTTCCTCTCTTTGGTTGATTTGCTTCATGGCGGGTCCCTGTGCCAGAGAATGGTTGCCTTCATGGCACAGTGTGGTGTCTTCTCATGGGGGCCGATTTGGAGGTCGTGAGGTGTATTCTCCCTGTCTGGCCACGTTCCCCTTTTGTTGAAGATGTGGAGGTGTTCCTCACTACAGCACAGCATCGTTACTACACCCGGCCCACAGAGCATTCCTTGAGGATTGCAGATCTTCCCGGAGGTCATTGGTTACAACCATGCAGAAACAAGGAAGTCAGCTTCCAAGGGAAGGCTACATGTTTATGGGCAGGAGAGGATGTATGGGGTGGGGGTCATTTATCCTGCCACCTGCTTGTGCATTGAGACTGTGGTATCTGGCGTGCCTGGCCACTGGCCAGACAAGTCATACCAGCTCAACTGTCTAGACTGTTGGCTGGGTTCTCTCGTTGCATGGCTTGTGTAACACGTTGCTTGTACAGGACCCGGGCCTCACGGTTTTTCCGAGGTCACGTCACTGACTTGCCCAGAGTGCGAAAGTGCCAGGCACCACTGCAAGTGACACAATTGCTGCAATGGTTTGCCCCGCCAATTTGGGCATTGGAGTGGCTCCCATACCATTAGGCTGCAAGGGTTTTCCCTGCCACGTTGGGCATTGGAATCTTCACATGCCATTAGTTTTGTGTGTGGGCCAAGGCTAGGTCGTCTGTCTCAGCAGCAGACCAGGAAGTATGCCTGCTGGTGAGTCTCCTTTCATCAGTCCAGGTGTTCCTCATGTGCCCTTTGTCTCTGGTGCCTTTCAGCTACTTTTGATTGAGGCCATCATATTCGGCCTTCCGTTGTGGAAGATCTCTTCCCCTTGAGGGCACATCCATTGTGTGGAAGAATATGTGCCAAGGGTGGGTGTGTTCCCCTAGTGGGCACTGGCTCTTAGTCTGAGGGGGCACAGCTGCCCTGAGGGTGTCTCAGGGGTTCAGGAAGACATCCTTTTGCTGTGATGGAGGGGAGAGTGCTCAGCAAAGGAATTGCAGGGCCTGAGACCAGGCGGTTGTGGGAAAGCGGCATTCTTCACCCTGATGGCCGCTTGCTCTGAAGGTGTCTGCCCAACGTTGCTTTCATGTTTGCCTGCGGACACACAGGCAAGATGGGCAGGAAATGAAATGTTGAGCAGAGATACAGCATGCAACACTGGGTGGTATTGACCTTTCCCTTGGTGTGCCAGTGCACCCTCCACCAGCAAGAGTGTATTCTCTCACCTTGAGCAGGTGGAATCACAGAGAAGGAATGCCAGCAGCAGGGCAGCCTGGGGCCATCCATATAATCTGTGATACCCGGTGAAGTGAGGACGAGGAGTCTCGGAGGGGTGTTGCCGTGCATTCCATGAGGAACCTGGTTTAACCTTTGTTGCAGTAAGTGGCACTTCTTTTCTAAAACCTAGAAGTTTGGCCACGGAATCTTGTGCACAGGGGCTACACCATCAACTTATGGCCTTTTCTTGAGGAACATGAGCTTCGATACCCTGAGAACTGGCTTCATTTCCTGTCCCATGGCTCGGCTCTGGCCACTTCCATATGCAGACACGATTCAGCTCGCTGGCAATCCCGTGGTGGAATCTCCAACTTTGCATGTCCACCATCTGAGCATGTGCTTGGTTCGATGATGTCTCCCACAAATGCATTCCTTGGAAATCTGAAAAAAATGAGTGAGAATTCCCAAATGTCACCTAATTGGAACTGCGGTCCCTCACGTGGCTCCCAAAAGGAAAGGAGGGAGAGGTTCACGTTGCATTTGCTGCCATGTGTGTCCACAGCCATGTTGTTCAAAATGAAGGTTGTGGCAGTCTCATGGGGAGAAGAACCATTGGGAAAGTAGCCTGGGATGCCAATCCAAGTGGGAAGGCTAGGGACAGTTTGCTGTCTCTGGGTTCTTTGGTCTAGCCAGGACTGGTGTCCCCTGCCACGGTTCAGCATGTGGGTAGGACAGGAATCGTGAGAACTTGGTGGTCCTCTGGCCTGCAGTTGAGTCCTGCAGGCCGCCCTAACCAGCTGGTCATTGCCTTGTGCCCTCACAGAAACGAAAGTCTGCATTTTCAGGGTCAGAGCAGGATTCCTTTCCTAGGGCAGGCTTCTTTGTTGTGTTGTGCTTGGGAGACCAGATGCAGTTTAGCTTTCTCCTGATGAGGGGAGAAATCAAATGGCCATTAACCTCGGGAGGTTGGACAAGCTGATAGCTCTTCCTCGGGTTGTGTCCTGCTTGTGTCTGCTGTGTGAAGGGGTTAGAAAATGTCTTAGTCAAGTCCAGTCGCAGCAAGCTTCTTTGGTGGAGGTTGGCTCGGGGATCTTGCCATGGTACGTTGGGATCCTGGTGGAGAGAGAAAGGCAATGTGAGTGAAAAAGACACGTGAGATGGCTGGCTAAACCCACAGGTTTCCTAGTGGGTCAGTAGATCGATGGTGGCCATAGGGTTCCTGGAATACATTTGGGATTCCCTCAGGAGCGTTTGGAGGCACGTGAAGGGAGGGAATGCAGGAGCATATTTGTGTACTGTCCCACCTTTTCCCTCTCTTTACTCGATTTGCTTCTTGGCGGGTCCTTTTTCCAGCAAATGGTTGCTTTCGTGGCACAGTATGGTGTCTTCTCATGGGGCTGATTTGGAGGACGTGGGGTGTATTGTACCTGTCTGTCCACGTTCCCCCTGTGTTAAAGATGTGAGGTGTTCCTCAGTAAAATGCAGCATCATTACTACACCCGGCACACATAGCGGTTCCTGAGGATTTCAGATCTTCCCGGAGGTCATTGGGCACAACCATGTGGAAACAAGGGAGTCGGCTACCAAGGAAAGTCTACAAGTTTAAGGGCAGGAGAGGATGTGTGGTGAGGGGGTCATTTTTCCTGCCACCCGCTTGTGCTTTGAGACTGTTGTATCCGGCGTGCCTGGCGGCAGGCCACACAATTCAAACCAGTTTAAGTGTCTAGACTGTTGGCTGGGTTCTCTCGTTGCACGTCTATGGGTAACACATTTTATCTAGAGGACCTCGGCCTCACGGCTTCTCCGAGGTCACGTCACTGAATGGCCCAGAGTACAAAAGTGCCTGGCAACACTGCAAGTGAACCAGCTGCTACAAAATTTTGCCCCGCCATTTTGGGCATTGGAATGGCTCCCATGCCATTAGGCTGCAAGGGTTTTCCGTGCCACATTGGGCATCAGAATGGCTCCCATGCCATTACCTTTGTGTGTGGGCCAAGGGGAGGTCGTCTGTCTTAGTAACAGGACAGGTAGTATGCCTGCTGGTGAGTCTCCCTTGATCAATCCAGGTGTTCCTCACGTGCCCTTGGTCACGTGTCGCTACAGGCTGCTTTTCATGGACGCCATCTTATTTGGCCGAGGGCCCTTCCCTTGTGGAAGATCTCTTCACCTTGAGGGCGCATCCATTGTGTGGAAGCATATGTGCGAAGAGCGAGTGTGTTCCCCTAGAGGGCACTGGCTCTTAATCTGAGGGGGCACAGTTGCCCTGAGGGTGTCTCAGGGGTTCAGGAAGACATCCTTTCGCTGTAATGGAGGGTAGAGTGCTCAGGAGAGGAATTGCAGGACCTGAGACCAGACGGTTCTAGAAAGTGGCATTCTTTATCCTGCTGGCTGCACACTCTGAAGGTGTCTGCCCTACGTTGCTTTCACGTTTGCCTGCAGACACACAGGCAAGATGGGCAGTAAATGAAATACTGAGGGGAGATATAGCACGCATCGCTGGGTGGTGTCGCACTTTCCCTCGGTGCGCCCGTGCACCCTCCTGAAGCACGTGTGTGTTCTCTCACCCTGAGCCAGGTGGAATGTCAGAGAAGTAATGCCAGCAGCAGAGCAGCCTGGGGCCATCTGTATAATCCGCGATACCCGGTGAAGTGAGGATGAGGAGTCTAGAAATGGTGTTGGCGTGCATTCCATGACAATCCTGGTTTAACCCTTGTTGCGGTAAGCGGCACTTCTTTCCTAAAACCTAGAGGTAGGGCCACGGGAATTTGTGCACCAGGGCTACACCCTCACCTTATCACCTTTTCTCGAGGTACGCAAGCTTCGATACACTAAGAACTGGCTGCATTTCCTGCCCCATGGATCGGCTCTGGCCGCTTCCGTATGCTAACATGATTCACCTCGCTGGCCGTCCCATGGTGGAATCTCCAACTTTGAATGTCCAGCATTTGAGCATGTGCTTGGATCGATGATGACTCCCACAAATGCATTCCTTGGAAATCTGAACCAAATGAGTGAGAAATCCTAACCGTCTCCTCATTGGAACTGAGGTCCAGCACATGGCTCCCAACAGGAAAGTAGGGAGAGGTTCTCATTGCATTTGCGGCCTTGTGTGTCCACAGCCACGTTGTTCAAGTTGAGGCTTGTGGCCGTCTCATGGGGAGACGAGCCATTGGGAAAGTAGCCTGGGATTACGATCCAGGTGGGAAGGCTAGGGACAGCATGCCGTCTCTGGGTTCTTTGGTCTAGCCAGGACTGGAGTCCCCTGCCACAATTCAGCATGCGGGTAGGAGAGGAAGCGTGAGCCATTGGGGCTCCTGGGGCCTGCACTTGAGTTCTACAGGCTGCCCTCACCGGCTGGTCTTTGTCTTGTGCGCTCACAGAAACAGAAACCTGTATGCTCAGGGTCAGAGCAGGATTCCTTTCCTAGGGCAGGCTTCTTTGTCATGTTCTGCTTGGGAGACCAGATGCAGTTTAGCTTTCTCCTGATGAGGGGAGAAATCAAATGGCCATTGTCCTCGGGAGGTTGGACAAGCTGATAGCTCCTCCTCGGGTTGCGTCCTGCTTGTGTGTGCTCTGTGAAGGGGCTAGAAAATGCCTGGGTCAGGCTCAGTCACGGCAACCTTCTTTGGTGAGGGTTGGCTCTAGCATCTTGGTATGACACGTTGGGATGCCAGTGGAGAGAGAAAGGCAAGGGAAGTGAAAACGACACGTGATATGGCTGGCTAAGCCCACATGTTTACTGGTGGGTGGATAAATCAACGGTGGCCGTAGGGTTCCCAGAATACATTTAGGATTCCCTCAGGAGCGTTTGGAAGCAGGTGAATGGAGGGAACCCGGGAGTACATTTGTGGACTGTCCCAACTTTTTCCTCTCCTTTGTCGATTTGCTTCATGGTGGGACCCTGTGCCAACGAATGTTTGCCTTCATGGCACAGTATGGTGTCTTCTCATGGTGGCCGATTTGGGGGGTGAGGGGTGTTTTCTCCCTGTCTGCCCACGGTCACCCTGTGTTGAATATGTGAAGGTGTTCCTCAGTACAGCCCAGCATCTTTACTAAACCTGGCACACATAAAATTCCCTTAGTATTGCAGCTCTTCCAAGAGATCATAGGCACAACCTTGCGGAAACAAGGGAGTCGGTAGCAGAGGAAAGACTGCAGGTTTAAGGGCAGGAGAGGATGTGTGTTGCAGGGTCATTTTTCCTGCCACCTGCTGGTGCATTAAGACTGTGGTATCCGGCATGCCTGACCACAGGCCAAACAAGTCATACTGGTTCAAGTGACTAGGCTGTTGGCTGGGTTCTCTCGTTGCATGGCTGTTGGTAACACATTGCTTCTAGAGGACCTGGGCCTCACGGTTTCTCCAAGGCCACATCACTGAATGGCCCAGAGGGCAAAAGTGCCAGGCACCACTACAAGTGACCCACTTGTTGCAACGCTTTGCCCCACCACTTTGGGTATTGGGATGGCTCTCATGCCATTAAGGTGCAAGGGTTTTCCCCATCACATTGGGCATCGGAATGGTTCCCATGCCATTAGCTCTGTGTGGATGCCAAGGATAGGCCGTCTGTCTTGGCAGCAGGCCAGGAAGTATGCCTTCTGGTGAGTCTCCCTTGATCAGTCCATGTGTTCCTCACGTGCCCTTTGTCACGTGTCCCTACGAGCCGCTTTTGATGGAGGCCATCATATTCGGCCAAGGGCTCTTCCCTTGAGGAAGATCTCTTCCCCTTGCGAGCGTTTACATTGTGTGGAAGCATATGTGCCAATGGTCAGTGTGTTCCCCTAGAGGGCACTGGCTCTTAGTCTGAGGGAGCACAGTTCGCCTGAGGGTGTCTCAGGGGTTCAGAAGACATCCTTTGGCTGTGATGGAGGGTAGAGTGCTCAGGAGAGGAACTGAAGGGTCCGAGACCATTGGGTTGTAGGACAGCAGCACCCTTTGTCCTGATGACCGCATGATCTGAAGGCGTCTAAGCTACGTTGCTTTCACGTTTGCCTGCGGTCACACAGGCAAGATGGGCAGCAAATGAAATGTTGAGGGGAGATAGATCATGCGTCATTGGGTGGTATCGCCCTTTCCCTCGGTGCGCCCGTGCTCCCTGCTCAAGCAGGCGTGTGTTGTCTCACCCCGAGCCAGGTGGAATGCCAGGGAAGGAATGCCAGCAGAAGAGCAGCCTGGGGACATCCGTATAATCCCTGATATCCAGGGAAGTGATGACGGTGCGGCAAGGCGAGGCCAGTCAAAAGAGTCTCGGTGGGGTGTTGGCGTGCATTCCATTAGGTCCTGGTTCAGCACTTCTTGCGGTAAGTGGCACTTCTTTGCTAAAACCTAGAGCTTTGGCCAAGGGAACTTCTGCACTGGGGCTACACCCTCACCGTCTGGCCTTTTATCGGGGAACACCAGCTTCGATGCCCTGAGAACTGACTGCATTTCCTGCCCCATGGCTCGTCTCTGGCCACTTCCATATGCTGACACGATTCAGCTCCCTTGCCATTCCGTGGTGGAATCTGCAACTTTGCATGTCCAGCGTTTGAGCATGTGCTTGGATCAACGATGACTCCCACAAATGCATTCCTTGGAAATCTGAACAAAATGAGTGAGAAATCCCTACCATCTCCGCATTGGAACTGAGGTCCAGCACATGGCACCCAAAAGGCGAGTAGGGAGAGGTTCACATTTCATTTGCTGCCGTGTGTGTGCACAACCACGTTTTTCAAGTTGAGAGTTGTGGCCATCTCATGGGGAGAAGAACCATTGGGAAATGAGCCTGGGAGGCCAATCCAGGTGGGAAGGCTAGGGACAGGGTCCCGCCTCTTTGTTCCTTGGTCTAGCCAGGACTACTGTCCCCTCCCACAGTTCAGCATGTGGGTAGGAGAGGAAGCGTGAGACATTGGTGGTCCTTTTGCCTCCACTTGACTTCTACAGGCCACCCCCACTGGCTGGTCATTGCCTTGTGCCCTCAAAGAAACAGAAGTCTGTATGCTCAGGGTCAGAGCAGGATTCCTGACCTAGGGCAGACTTCTTTGTCATGTTCTGCTTGGGAGACCAGATACAGTTTAAGTTTCTCCTGATGAGGGTGGAAATTAAATGGGCCACATTCCCCAGGAGTTTGGACAAGATGATGGCTCCTCCTAAGGTTGTGTCCCGCTTGTGTGTGCTGTGTGAAAGGGCTAGAAAATGCCTTAGTCAATCTTAGTCACAGCAAACTTCTTCATTGAGGGTTGGCTCTGGCATCTTGCTGTGACACTTTGGGATGCCGGTGGGGAGAGAAAGGCAAGGCGAGTGAAAAAGACACGTGAGATTGCTAGCTAAGCCCACAGGTTTACTGGTGGGTGGATAGATCGACGGTGGCCATAGTGTTCCCGGAACACATTTGGGAGTACCTCAGGAGCGTTTGGAGGCCCGTGTAAGGAGGGTACACGGGAGCACATTTGTGTACTGTCCCGCCTTTTTCCTCTCCTTGGTTGATTTGCTTCATGGCAGTCCCTGTGCCAGCGAATTGTTTGCATCTACGAACCCCAAACTCACAGTCCATCTTTATTTTTCCTCCCATCCCCCTTGGCAACCACAAGTCTGTTCTCTATGTCTATGAGTCTGTTTCTGTTTTGTAGACAGGTTCATTTGTACCATAATTTAGATTCTATGTATAAGTGATATCATACTGTATTTGTCTTTCTCTTTCTGATTTACTTCACTTAGTATGATAATATCTATTTGCATCTCTGTTGGGCAGTTTTTCATATTAAATTAGGATACCTGATTTCTATTTAAATTTTTATTTAATTCCATGATCCTGTGTTGGTTTATTTCAATGTCTTATCACATTTTTCTAGGGTGTGGTTTCATTTTCTGTCCAATTGTCAGAGCCAGTTTGGTGGTTTTGATCCCTTGGTTTCTTTGGTTTTGCTGGACCTTCACGTAGCTCCTACTAGTTCTGTATAAGGTTTTGGAAGGTTTTTTCTAGACTGGGTTACCTAAGGCTCTCACTGGGGTAAGGGAGACTCCAGCATACAGAAATGAATAAATAGTTCCTCTTAATTAAGGCTGCTCAAAATAACATGGGATGACCTGACCTTTGTCACCCGGCTTTTAGCCTTTTTAGTTGCAGAAAGAGTTTCTCTCTTCTAGACATCTTCGAGGCTAAGTAAATGAGAATACCTGCAGTGTAGGGATTCCTAGGCCAACTGATCAGTGAATGTGTTACAAATCTTTGCTCACTTTTGCTCTATTTTTGTAGTTCAACTTAGAATCAGCACTTGTTTTTTTATGAAAGAACTAATTTTTTTCACCTTGAGAAGTGAAATGATGGAGAATATCATGACTAAATCTGCCATCCAAACTTCACAGTCCAGTGGGAATTCTCACACTGGTAAGCATTTTGTCCTGAGAATACTGACATTAGAGCATTGTAACATTCCAATGATAATAAAACTCTGGCCAAGCTAGTCAACTGTGAGACTAGGTCATTGACTGTGATGATTGGTCTCTGTGATTTAAAACTGCCAGTCAAAAAAAAAAAAAAAAAACAAAAAAAAAACAAAAAAAAAACAAAATAAAACTGCCAGTCATTGTGTCTGAGGGTGTTGGAATCCTGAGTGCTCAGTCTCTGCCACATATCTCATGTTTAATGTTCTTCTACAAATGTACCTGTATTGATGATGACTTCAGAAATGGATCTCAGAGGAGTCTGAATGAAATGACTGACAAAATTACTTCTGTGAGTTGAGGTCCAGCACAAGGGACTATACTAGGCAAAAAATGGAGGGAGTTCAGTTGATCAAGAAGTACTACCAATAGTGACTATGGTATTTGAAAGTTAACCTGGTTGCATAAATTATAGGAAATAAATTTTATAATTGTCTATAAACATCTGGTTATGTGGTGGCAGAAAATACTGGACAGTATTTGCTCTGATGGAGGGTAGAGATTAACACAATTAATATTATTGGAATAACATCAGAACTATTTCAGGAGAGAAATACATTATTTTATTTAATGTAGGGGTACATTTGTGAACCCTACTGTCTTGTGCCTGGCAGACCAATGGACACATTTACTTCTCATCTTTCCACATTTTATTTTATTCCTACATGCAGCATGGATCAAGTACTGTGTTTCATATGAAAGATAGGTGACATAAAGGACAAGATTCAGAATAATCTGCCTTTACATCTTTAAGGTCCATTCTCAAACTGGTAAGCATTTTGTCCTGGAAATACTGACATTTCTCATAGGGGTAATGTAATATTTCAATAACAGTAAGTCTTTGACTATGCTAGTCAGCCTTGGAGCCTTGGGAAGTATATGTGATATATGGTCTCCATGACTGAATATGATAGGTCAGTGTGTCCATGGGTGATGAACTCCTGAGTGCTTGGTCTGTTGCTTAACTGATCCTCAAAGTACCCCTTTTAATAATGTCATTGGATCAATGATGACTGTAATTATTGATCTCAGAAAATCTGAACAAAATGAGTGACATAATCAGTTCTGGGAAACTGAGGTCCAGCACAGATACCCACCCTGTGCAAAATATGTGGAGGGAGTGTTGAGTTTGTTCAGCTGTGAGATACCAACAGGAACTGTTGTATTTGAAAGCTCACCAATGTGCATGATTTCAGTAAACTGAATTAGGCAGAGGTCTGTACTTCTACAGTGTTGGGATAATAGTGAAACTCTCTGAATGCTCACCTGGCAGCATTATTTATGTACTTAGTAAACAGACTCTAGAGGACCAGCACATGAGTGTGGAAAATGTGGGTATGGTTATGCTTACACATGTTTGTCTGAGCTGCTGGAATCATCTGAGTAACAGTCTCTTTAGAGCAATTAGATGGTCAAAACTCAAAAAGCTCACAGGTTTCATGGGTTTTTATTCTTCATTTCTACATTAAGTGAAACAATTACATGGAAATTGAAGCATAGGTACTATATTTTGGAATGTCTTCGCAGTATATTTTAATCTGCTTGCCAACCCAGTCTTAAGTTTTCAACTGTTGTTTAGTTGTGTCTCTCTTTTTCCTCCTATCATGTGAAGAAGAAGTTGCATATACATTTGATTGCTGGCTTCAATTATATGCTGTAATAAACATTTTTAGATGTGAAATCATGTTTAAAATTCTTGCATTTTTATATGGATTTCATGACTTCTGCCCTCAGTGTGTTTCAAATGTGTATAAGAGAGATCCTGGTTGTAATGTATGGTTCTGAGGCATGTGCTCTGGGGAACTCTGAAACTAATGTCTTATAAAAAAAATTAATCTGTATACCACCATGTTCCAATTAGTGAGTGTAACTCTTCTGGTGATATCAGTTGTATAGTGACTATCTATGGTGAATGTTATGTAAGCTTTTATCATTTGACTTTTATCATAGTGACTATCTATGGTGAATGTTATGTAAACTTTAATCATTTGACATTATATTAAGAAGATTTTCTTTCTCAACCTCCCTAATTTTTGCTTGTGCTTTGTAGATTGGAAGTGATGTTGAATGGAAGGTACATTTTATTGCTTTGAATTCTCACCACTACACCAAGGAACTGCTGTTTTTGTAACAGCTTTCTCACCTGGGAATGGCAAGGACAATGTATTCCAGAGATAACAACCCAACTTTCAATAAGTTTTTTGCAGGATTATTTTTATTATTGTTTTTAAGAAGCCAGGAATTCACATGGTTTTTTGAAAAGTGTTAATTCAAATACTGTGAGGCATTAATAATATGGTGAGTTATTCATGTTTTCTGTCTCCTTTATTTCCATAACTGTTTTTCTTTCTTTGTTTGGAATATTATTATTTTTTTTTTTTTTTTTTTTTTTTTTTTTTTGCAGTACACGGGCCTCTCACTGTTGTGGCCTCTCCCGTTGTGGAGCACAGGCTCCAGATGCTCAGGCTCAGCAGCCATGGCTCACGGGCCCAGCCACTCCGCAGCATATGGGATCCTCCCGGACCGGGGCACGAACCCGTATCCCCTGCATCGGCAGGCAGACTCTCAACCACTGCGCCACCAGGGAGGCCCTGGAATATTATTTTTAAATACCTAAGAAAAGAAATAAATTAATACAGTTAAATGCAGGTGCACAGCGAACCATTCCATCTTTTGCTTGGTTGATAAATGGACATTATTGCTTCTCATCTTTACATATTACATCTTTACATTCTATTACTACAATTCAAGATGGACCAAGAGCTGGGTTTCATATGAATGAGTTTATTCCCTCTTCTTGAGATCTGACATGAAGTAGTATTTCAGTAACAATTTTGCCTCTCATCCTTAAGGGCCAGTGAGAATTTTCATGCTGGTAAGCACTTTGTCCTGAAGATACTGACATTCCTCTCAGGGAGTGTAACCCTCCAGTGACAATGGGACTCTGGGGTCATCAGTGATGCTGGCCTCCATGGTTGTATAGTGTGGGCCAGTGTGTCCCAGGGAAATGGATTCCTGAGAGCTCAGTGTCTGCCACATGTTTCATTATAAAGTTCCCTTTTATAAGTGTGCCTGGATAAATGGTTAGCTTCAAAAATGGACCTCAGTGGAATCTGAACAAAATGAGTGACAAAATCGCTTATGTGAGCTGAGGTCCAGTCCACGGACCATGCTAGGCAAAAGTATGGAGGGATATTCAATTTGCTCAGCAGGTGGTGTCCCCCAGAAAGGACTATGGTATTGAAAACCAAGATGCTGGCATACACTAGAGGAACTGAATTGTACAAAGGTCGATAAATAACCAATTTGGGGATGATATAATAACTCTTTAGGTACTTGGCTGCCAGCATGTACAAACTTGTAGTAAATAAACTCTGGGTAATCACCACTTGAATAATGAGTTCCATGAGAAATCTTTTTAACTACACTTGAACCATTCACACATTTATCTGAGGTACCAAAATCTTCTGAGTGATTATTGATATCTTTAGTGCGATTAGATTGTCAAAATTCAAAGATATTGTATTATGAACTACTTTTCCTTTTAAATTAAGTGGAACAATTATATGTAAATTGAAGAGTAGATATGTGGAATCTTCACAACATATTTTAATTTGCTTGCCAACCCAGACACCAGAATTAGAACAGTTGCTTCTTTGTTTTTCATTTTTCCTACAAACTGAGCAAGTAATTTCATATATTTGAATACTGGCTTCAACTACTAATAGTTTTTAGATATGAAATGATTACACTTCAAATTCTTAGATTTTTACATGGATATCATTGGCCCATTTCATATATTCTCAATGGGTTTCTAATGTGTTTAAAGAGGCATCCTAGTTACAGTAAATGATTTTGCAGTGAGTGTTTTCAGGAAACTTTGAGACAAATATCTTAGAAAAAATTATATCTGTTCTACTGTGATCAAAGTTGTGTGCATAATTGTTCTTGTCATCTCATGATCCAAGGAATATCTATTATGAATACTTATAACTTCTTATAGCTGGATATTCCATTAGGAAAATTTTGTTTTGCAGTTTCCCTAATTTCCTGTGTACTTTTTATATTGGCCATGACATTAGAATTCCATGAATATCATCACCACACCATTGAAGTACTGATTTTGTCACTTGTGCCAGCTCTCTTAACTGGGAAGTAACAAAACAATGCACTCCTAGGGTAACATCAAATTTTAGTAAATTTACTTTTCTGGATTATTTTTATTATTTTTTAAGTAATCAAAAATTGTATTGAGTTGATGAATAGTCAGTTAATACAAAC
Organism: Hyperoodon ampullatus; assembly: GCF_949752795.1. Classification (NCBI taxonomy): domain Eukaryota; kingdom Metazoa; phylum Chordata; class Mammalia; order Artiodactyla; family Ziphiidae; genus Hyperoodon; species Hyperoodon ampullatus. Next base: position 70,254,693 of record NC_136916.1, read on the forward strand.
AACTCTACTAGCATTAATAATCTGTTGAGGCATCTGAGGCTTCAGTCTCCTTTATTTTTAAGATTTTATGCTTTTCTCTACTTTAACCAGAAACATCCTAGAGGAGTAATAAATTAGGATATTTTACATAAAGATACATAGCACATCTTCTTGTCTTATGAAATTTTGACAAAGAGACATGTATACCTTTCACCTTTTCACATTTATACTTTCCCACAAGTAGATATGGACCAAAAACTAGGTTTCATATGGACGAGTTTCTTCCTACTCCTTGATATGTGCCATGAAGGAAAATATTAGGAATAATTCTGCCTTCCATACTCAAGGGCCAGTGGGAATTCTAATATCAGTAAGTATTTTTTCCTGAAAATATTCCATCCCAGGGAGACGGAGTCCTGAGAGCTCAGTGTCTGCCACATATCTAAGAATCAAGGTCTCTTTCACAAATGTGCCTGGATCGATGATGACTTCAAAAATGGATATTGTTGGAATCTGAACAAAATGAGTGACAAAAACACTGATGTGAACTGAGGTCCAGTACAAGAGACCATGCTAGGCAAAAATGTTGGGGTAGAGCTCAGTTTGGTCAGCTAGTGGTACCTATAGTGTCCATAGTAATTGAATGTTATCCTGATTGCATACATTAAGGGAATTGAATTTCACAGAGGTCTACAAATATCTGACTTAGGGATGACAATGCAACTCTTTGAATGCTTGGCTGGCAGTATCTATGCATTCATAGTAACCAGATCCTGGAGAACCAGCACAGGAGTAGAGAGTCTGGTGGTAAATGGTTATGTCTACCCATGAGCCATTCACACATTTTTCTTAGGTGCCTAAGTCTTCAGAGTGAAGTCAATTAGGTATTCAGGGCAGAATATATGAGTGTTTATTTATCTCTTAAAGTAAAAGAAAAACATAGAAATTGAACAACAGTTTCTATTTGTCAAAATGTCTTCCAGAACATTTTAATTTCCTTGCTGAAGAAATCACAAGTATTGGAAGAATTTTTTTTCCTGTCACCCAAAGAGGAATTTTCTAGACATTTATGTTATGGATCGAAATAGATGTTGTATTAAACATTTTTATTTAAAAATTATTACATTTCCAATTATTTATATTTTAGGTAGATTTCATTGCCCAGTATTCATATTGTGTTAGTGGGTTTCATAGTGTTGAAGGGGAGATCCTAGTATTAATGCCTGATGCTGAGGGAAGGCTTTGGGGAAACTTTGAGACCAAGGTCTTACGACTTTCAGTGTTACCCTGATCCAAGTAGTGGGCATTATTTTTCTTCTTATACAGGTAGTCAAGGGAATATCTATGGTTTATTCCTTATAATCTGTTATTAGTTAGTAAACTTTCAACTATGATGGTTTGGTTTGTCAAATTCCCCAATATATTCAGTAGATTAGAGGTGATATTGAAGTTGGATGGAATTCCTCCCACTTCTTCAAGGAACTGCAGATTTTGTCACTCATACCAGCTCCCTTCTGCAGAAATAATCACAACAATGCACTCCAGAGGTAACATTGCAATTTTTAATAAATGTATATTCCTGGGTTTTTCTAGTATGTGTTTTTAGTGAGCAAGATTACAGATGGTGTTTTGGAGTCTGTTAATCTGAACAATGTGAGGCTTTTAATAGTCTGGGTCATCTGAGGTTTCGGTGTACTTTTTTTCCCAGGATTTTAGTGCTTCCTCCATTTTGAGTAACATCAGAAGATCCTACTAGAGAAATAGTATTTTTGTATGCTTGTGCATAGTAAACATCTTGTGTTCTGCATGGTTAACAGGTGGACACATATACTTCTCATCTTTCCATAATTTTACTCTATTCCAGCATATCGACATGGACCAAGACCTCAGTTTTGTATAAAAGTGTGGGCCATTGTGTCACAGGGAGATGGAGTTCTGAGAGCTCAGTGTCCGCCATGTATCTCAGGGTCAAGGTCTCTTTCACAAGTGTGCCAGGATTGATGATGACTTCAAAAATGGATCTCATTGGAATCTGAACAAAATGAGTGACAAAATCACTTATGTGAACTGAGATCCAGCGTAAGAGACCACTTTAGGCAAAAATGTAGATAGGATTCAGTTTGGTCAGCTAGTAGTAACCCCCATAAAAGGACTATGATATTAGAAAACTAAGATGCTGGCATATGCTAGAGGAAATGAATTGTACAGAAATTATAAATAACCACTGTGGAATGACAACTCTGAGTGCTTGGAAGGCAGCATCTTTACACCCATAGTAAACAAACAGTGGAGAACCAGCACATGAAATTGTTGTGTTTACACTAGGGCATTCGCACAGTTTCCTTAGATGTTGCAGTCTTTTGTGAAGATCAGCGTGTTTAGGTCTATTAGATAGCCATTTAGAAAGAAATTATTAGTTTTTGCTTGTCATTTATCTCTTAAGTGAAAGAAATATGGGGAAATAGAAGAGTTGATTGCATTAGTGAGATTATCTTATATCATGTTTTAATTTGCTTGCTAACCTATCAATTCAAAGAGTAGAATATGTTTTTTATCTTTTTCTTGTCACTCAGGGAGAAATTTCCTAGATATTTGATGATGGATTAAATTTAGATATTTCATTAAACATTTTTAACATGAAATGATTAAATTTCTAATTCTTGGAATTTTATGTGGATATCATCAGCAAATATTCATATTCCTTCAATGGGTTTATATGTTTAAAGAGAAGTTGTAATTTTAGTAAGTAATAGTCAGGGGGAATTTTGGGTCAACTTTGAGATGAAGGTCTTACAAAAATTGATTTTCTATGCTACCCTTTTCCAAGGAACAAACATAATTTTTTCTCATTATATAGATGGTCAAGTGAATATCTGTGGTTAATTCCTTATTACTTTTTATCAATTGACATTCAATTGGGAAGGTTTTATTTCCCAACTTCCTTTATTTCCTCTGTGCTTTGAAAAATGGAAGTGACTTTGGAATTGCATGGAATACTCACCACCATAAAAAAGTGCTGATTTTGTTGCTTTCACCTGTTCCCTCTCCTGGGATGGAACAAAATAATGAACTCCAAAGGTAATAACCAATTTTAAACAAATTTTCTTTTTATGGCTTATTTTTATTATATTTTTTGTAATCAGGTAGAAATTGGTTTTGTGAAGTATCTGTTAATCCAAATAATGTGTTATTAATTATCTGGTGAGGTCCAATATTTTGTCTCCTTTATTTCCAAGGTTTTTGTGCTTTCTCCCTTTGAATAACATCAGAAACATTCTAGTAAAGTAATAGGTGTATATTTAATATGAAGGTACATAATAAATCTGCTTGTCTTGTGCATGTTTGACAAATAGACATATATACACCTCATTTTTCCATATTTTTACTCTATTTCCACAGATATGGACCACTGGTTGAGTTTAATATGAAAGAGTTTATCCCTTTTCTTGAGAGGTGACATGAAGGAAAGTATTGAAAATAATTTTACCATCTCATCCTCAAGAGCCAGTGGGAATTGTAACATCAGTAAGCATTTCATCCTGAAAATACTGACATTCCTCTTAGGACATTGTAACACTCATATGACAATGAGACTCTGGCTGTGCTAGTCAGTCATGGGACTGTTATCAACTGTGATGACTGGTCTGCATTATTGAATACTGTGGGTCAATGTGTCTGAGGTTGTCAGATCCCTGAGTGCTCAGTGACTGCCACATATCTCAGGATCAAAGTCCTTTTTACTAATGTGCCTGGATTAATGATAACTTCACATATGTTTCTCATTGGAATATGAACAAACTGAGTGACAAAATCATTTGTCAGCTGAGGTCCCTCCCAGGGACCATGCTAGGCAAAAAATTTGGAGGGAGCTCAATTGGCCTAATAGAAGTACCAGCCAGGACTGGAGTGTTTGAAAGCTCATCTGTTTGCATACATTAAGGAAAATGAGCTGTACAGAGATCTATAAATGTCTGGTTTAGGGACGACATGGGAACTCTTAGAGTGCTTGGCTGACAGCATCCATTCACTAATAGTAATCAGACTCTGGAGAACCAGCACATGAGTAGTGAGACCCAGGATATACGTTTTTGTCTACCCTTGAGCCATTCACAAGATTTCCTTAGATGCTACAATCTTGTGAGTGAGCAGTAGTCTATTGAGGTCAATTATATAGTCAGTTCAAAAGATATTATGTCTTTACTTGTCAGTTTTTTTTAAATAAAGCAAATATATGGAAATTTAAAAGTAGTTTGTATTTACAGGAATATCTTAGGACATGTTTTGAATTGATTGCTAACTCAGTCACAAAAATTCATAGTTATTTTTCTTCTCACCCAAAGAGAACTTTTCTAGACATTTGAGTGATGGAGTCACATATATGCTGCACTAAATATTTTTAATTGTGAAATTATTGCGTTTCCAGTTCTTGGCATTTTATTGGTTAATATTCATATTCATTTAGTCTGTTTCACATGTGTTTTAAGGGAGATCCCAGTTTTAATGAGTGATTCTAAGGGTTCTTTGGAGAAATTTTGACCAGGTCTTAGAACAAATGACTTTCTATACTTTCCTGTTCCATGGAACAATGCTATTTTTATTCTTATCATACAGGTGGTCAGCAAATATATGTAATTAATTCCTTATAACCTCTTATCAATTAATATTCAACTTGGAAGGTTTTCTTTCTCAACTCCTCTAATTTCCTCTGTGGTTTGCAGGTTGGAAGTAATATTGGAATTGCATGGAGTTCTTACCACTCCACCAAAGAAGAGCTGGTTTTGTCACTTCTGCCAGCTCCTTAACTAAGAAGAAATCCAATGATGCACTCTCAAGGTAACATCTAATCTTTTATAATTTTTTCCTGAGTTATTATTTTTTAAGTAATCAAGAATCTAATTGGTGTTTTGTAGAGTCTGTCAATTCAAACAGTGTGAGGACTTAATAATCTGGTGATTCTTTGAGGCTTCTTTCTGTTCTTTTCCAGAATTTTTGCATTTTCTCAGTCTTCCTACTAATGCCTCATACAGGAATTAAGCATGGAGACGAAGGTAAAGCCATTCCTCACCAGTGTGGCAGAGAGAAATTGTTTCTACTGCGGGGTGTGCTTGGCCAAATGTCACTGAATCCTCAGCAGTGTGGCCTGGTGAGCACCACCCTGACAATAAGATGGGAAGTATTTCATGGTGAGAGGGCTCAGTGTCTGACTTTTCCTCTCTGAACCCTCCCAACCTCTCTAGTCACATGTCAGTATTTATTGTGCCTGTGTGAATCCTGCCTGCATTGCTGTGACCATACCATGTAGAATCAGGCATAGAGTAACTGTGCATCCTCTGCAAATTGCCAGGTTCCTGAGCTCAAGCAAGTTTAGTGCTATAAGTGATTTTTAGACGACTGTTCTTTATTTCCCTATCATGGCAGTTTTCTTCTCCCCAATCCATTGGGTCATCTTTGAGGATAAAATAATTCTGAGGTTTAATTTACAGAACATATATGTATTATATGCATTGTTATGGTTGAATTGTTCACCAGGCCAACACTTTCCTGGAACTTTAAGCACATTCCGACAGTCTGATTGCACATTTAATTTGTCTGGCAGAAAATGTTGGACAATATTTGCTCTTATGGAGGCCAGAGAGCCTAACACAATTAATGTTGTTGGAATAACACTGGAAATATCCTAGCAGAGCAATGCATTAGCTTATTTAATAGGAGGGTACATTATCGAACCCTACTGTCTTATGCCTGACAGACCAATGGACAGGTTTACTTCTAATCTTTCCACATTTTTATTCTACTCCCACAGGGTAACAAGTATAGAGCTCAGGTTTCCTATGTAAATGTTTATTCCTTCCCCTTGAGATGCGACATGAAGGAAAGGCCCATCCTAAGAGGCCAGTGGGAATTCTCAAGTCAGTAAGCATTTGTCCCTAAAATATTGACCTTCCTTCTAAGGATTATATAATATTCCAGTTACCATAGGCACTGTCTATGATAGTCAGCTGTGGAGCCTGGATCAATGATGTGGGGTCTGGTCTCCATAATTGAGTAGAGTAGATAAGTGATGAACTTTGGAGTTTCTTTCACTTTCTGAGGTGAGCAGTGCCCTATTTTAGAAACTCATGTGTATCAATAATTGCTATAATAATTGATCTCATTTAAAAATCTGAACAAAATGAGTTACATAATCACTTCTGTGAAACTGAGGTCTAGCACAGATACCCACCCTAAGCAAAATATTTACAGGGTGGATATCAGTGATTTCATTCGTGTGGTATCAGGAAGAACTGTGGTATTAGAAAGCTAAGCTGCTTGCATGCATTAGAAGAACTGAACTGTATAGTGTCTATTCATGTCTAATTTTCAGGCAAAATTGCAACCCTTTGAGTCTTTAGCTAGCAGCATAATAGACTTGTAGGAAACAGACCCTGGGGAACTAGCACATGAGCACTGAAGATTCTAGAAATGGTTATACCTACACTTGAGCCATTCACACAGTTGTCTGAGCTGCTGGAGTCCTCTCTTAAGGACTGTTTATAGGTGGTCAAAATACAGATTATGGATTTTTACTTTTCCCTAGTAAGTGAAACAAATATATGATAATTAAAAAGTAGGTACTATATATGACACCTTCACATATATTTTAATTTGCTTGCCAACCAGTCACTAGGATTGAATTATTGTTTCTTTGTTTTTTGTTTTTCTCATCAACCAAAAGAGCAACACACGAGTACTGGCTTCAACTATATACTGCATTAAACATTTTCAGATGTGAAATAATTAAATTTCCAGTTCTTGTGTTTGTTTGTTTTAGATGGATTTCCTTAGCCACTTTTATATACCCCCAATGGATTTCTAATATGTTTAAAGAAAGATCCTAGTTATAATGAATGAAGTTATGGTGAGTACACTGAGGAAACTTTGAGGCAAATGTCTTAGAACAAATATTTCTAAATTAATATGTTTCAAGGAGCGAGCATTTATAGTTCTTGTCATATTGATTGCCACTGAATATCTTTGATGTATTCCTTATAACAGCTTGTTACTAAATATTACATTAGGAAAGTTTTGTTTCTCAACTGCCTAATTTCCCTTGTGCTTTGCAGATTGGAAGTCATGTTAGAGAGAAGGGACATTTTGCTGCTTGTAATTCTCACTGCCACACCAAAGAAGTGCTGTTTTTGTCACTTGCACCAACTCCATTCTCTGGGAAAAATCAAAACAATGCCTTCCATATGTAATATCCAATTTTAATAAATGTATATTCCTAAATTATTTTATTAGACAATTTAGAATTTTATTGCTTTTGTGAGGTGTCTGTTAATCCAAAGAGTGTGAGGCATTAATAATCTGGTGAGTCATATGAGGCACTTTTCCACCCCAAATTTTTGCACTATCTGTCTTTTGAATAATTTCAGAAACATCTCAGTAGAGTGATGATATGTATTACATGCATATACATAGTGAACGCTCCTGTCTTGTATATAGTTGACAAATGGACTCATCCTTCTTCTCATCTAGATGCACATTTATTCTTTCCCACAGGTTGACATGTTCCAAAAGCTGGGTTTCGTATGGGTGAGTTTATCCCTTCCCCTTGAGATGAGACATGAAGGAAAGTGTTGGGAATAATTCTGCTTCCCATCATCAAAGGCCTGTGTGAATTCTCACAAAGGTAAGCATTTTGTCCTGAGGATACTGATATTCTTTTAGGGACTTGCAATGTTTCAATGACACTGAGAGTCTATCTGCATTAGTCAAACATGGAACTGGGTCGCTGATTGTGTTTGCTTGTCTCCATGACTTAGTAGCATGGACTGTGTATCCAGTGGTGATGGGATCCTTATTGTTCAATGTCTGTCACCTACCTCAGGCTCACAGTTGCTTTATAAACATGCTAGGGCCAATGATGGCTTCAATAATTGATCTGTTGGAAAATCTGGACAAAATGAGTGACAGAATCACTTCTCTGAAACTGAGTTCAAGATATATAAAAGGACACATAACAAAATTAGTGTTACTCTGAAGTAGATTGTGATAATTTAAGGTGCATTTGTAAACCTTAGGATCAGTACTAAGCAAATAACTCAAAAACATTAAAAGAACTACCAAAGAATTAAAATAGTACAATAAGAAGTATCTATTTAATACAAAAAATGCAGCTAAGAATGAACAGAGAAACCAAAATGATATGACATCTAGAAAACAGATAGGAAAATGGCAGGCATAAATCCAACCACATGACCATTATATTAAATTTCAAAGACAGAAACTGGGAGATTTCATTTAAAAAATTAAACAGGGCTTCCCTTATGGCGCAGTGGTTGAGAGTCCGCCTGCTGATGCAGGGGACACGGGTTCGTGCCCCGGTCCGGGAAGATCTCACATGCCACGGAGCGGCTAGGCCCGTGAGCCATGGCCGCTGAGCCTGCACGTCCGGAGCCTGTGCTCCGCAACGGGAGAGGCCACAACAGTGAGAGGCCCGCGTACCGCAAAAAAAATAAAAAATAAAAAATAAACAGGTATACATTGTTTATAAAACAGATACTTTAGAACAAAAAACACAAACTGTCTGTAAGTAAAAGATTAGTAATTATATCATGCAGAGAATACCCAGAAGAGAGCAAGAGTGGCTATACTGACATCAGAGAAAATAGTCTTTATGGTAAAATATTACTAGAAATGTAGAAGGATATTATATGATAGGTTTAATTACATAATCATCAAGTAATAGTGTCTCAAATTACATAAAGCAAAAACCAACATGATCAAAAGGATAAATAGGCAATTAAGCAGTAACATCTGGGCTCTTCAGTACCCTCTTCTTAAAAATTGATAGACCAATATAGAGAATCAGTGTGGTTATAGCATACTTGAGCAATCTTATCAACCAACTTGACCTGACATATATAGAACACTCTACCTAACAATAGCAGAGCACAAATTATATTCAAACACACCTGGAACATTTTCTGGCATAGGTTATATGCTAAGTTATAAAACTGAACTCAGTGAATTTTAAAAGATTGAAATTGTGTAGCGTATGCTCTGTGACCACAGAAGAATTAAATTAGAAATCAAACAAGTCAGTCTGGGTTATTACTAAATATTTGGAAATTAACATCTTTTATAAGAACCCATGGTCAAAGACAAAATTATAAAAGAAAACATTTAGAACTGAGTGGAATACAACTAAAGACATGCCTAGGGGGAAATTTATCGTTTTAAATGATTATATCAGAAAAGAGGAAAAATATCAAACAAATAATCTAAGCTTTAACCCTAAGAAGCAAGAAAAAGACTAAACTAGAGAATTAAACCCAAATCAAGTAAAAGGGAGTAAATAATAAATTTCTGAGCAAAGATCAATGACATAAAAGTAAAACCCAGCATAACTATAGGGAAAACCCATGAAACTGAAAGCTAGATTGGTTGGAGGAATGCTACTATTTGTCTCATTGTGTTTTCTTGAGAGGAGGTGGCTGTGGAGGAAAGCAATGTTCTAGTTGCACTTTAAACTCAGTAACATGCCATTGATATTAGGTTTGCATTACTATCAGTATCCGTGCTGATCTCTGTGAAGTTTCCAGAAGATTCATTGACAATATACCATCATTCAAATTTACCTGTTGCCAGCCAGTGGTTTTTTTTAATTTGTTTTTGTTTATTTGTTCATTTTGTTTTGCTTGTCAATAGTTTAATCTATTTTGGGAGGACCCTTGTTATAACATCAGATACATACATTAATAATATGGTGAGTCCTCCATGGTTTCCATTCCTGTAGATTCTAGGATTTTTGACACTTCTGTGCTTAGCTCAAAGCACAAAGGCATTAGACATTGAGAGTGTTTGAATAGTTCTTTCCTTTTTAGGAATGAAGATGATGTTGGGCCAAAATGAGGTATATGATTGAGAGAAGGTCCATGAAACATCAGCAGTGTGTCCTGTTGAGTGACCATTTGAAGAGAATGGGAAACTGCCCCAAACACAGTTCATGACAGAATGGAACACTGTATGCACTCCTTACCTGTTTAGTTATTTTTCTCAAATTAACAAGCATTCACAGTGTATTCTCAACATAGTCGATGTCATCCTCCTGGGGTGAAAAATTCGTTCTTGGAGACCAAAAGAAATCTTAAATATTACAGTGGTTCATTGTCCTCCAAACAGCCATAGTACATAAGCAGATATTCAGCATATCTGTGGTACTAAAATTTGGGGGCAGGGTTGAAAACTAGGAGAAAATATCTAAGAAGGATATCCAGGCAGGTGATTGGAAAAAAAGGTTGTGAAACACTGTTGAAGATGTTTCTGCCATCCAACTATATAAAAAACAGGTGTGATGTAAGCCAGAGCACTTGCTACCATTTGCCAAGATTTCCTTAGTAGTAGCAGGTTTTACAGAGACAGTGATTTAAGAAGGTTGTGTTTGTTTTCCCATTAGAGGCACTTAATATCTTTCTCTTCCTCAATACATTATCTTAAATTAGGTCTTAAATATTTTCTGAAGAAGTGTGTCTGTGTAGGTTCATTTGAAGGCAATGGCTGCTTATCTTCTATTGGGACTTTCAGAAAACTCAAAGTCTACATCTATATATTTTCCAGAAGGAATATTTAGGACTAAATTTGCTGTGTCTGAGACCAATGGCTATTGCCATGGTGCAATAACATATGCACAATGATATGCTTTTTCTCACCCCTAAGATTTCCAGACCTTTGGTCAGCAGAGACCAAAGTTCTATTGGACAGAAGTTATCTAGAGCTATTACATGTATGTCACTATATGATAAGAGATGTAATTATTATAAAAATAACATCTTTAAAATACTTGTTGAAATTTTAAGTAAGATTATTTTGGAAAAATATGTTGGAAAATAAAATTATAAGCTATCACATTATGATAAATATTTCTAAATTTGTTTATTGACTTGTCAGGAAGCAAGAAAATGAAATAAGACAGTGGCCTTGTATCAATATGTTTATATGCAGAAGACCAATGTATGTTTTAACAAGTGTATGTTTTTTGCTTAACTTTAATATAAAAGTTAAAATTTTACTCCTTTATATAAATCTAGTATTTCAGTATATTTTAATGGTTGACATGATAATAGAAGAAAACCTGTAAATACATTTGATAAAATTTGTGATATAGTGTTCTGCAGATGACTTCAGAAAGAGTATTCAGACATCACTTCAAGATAGATACAGTTTTTCATTTGTTCATCGGGTGATCAGCAAAGTTGAGATCAGTAAATCATATGTAAGCCATTGTTCTCTGCATTTTTGAAGATAATCTGAACATAGTAATCAAATGTGTTCTTCATTTTGTCACATCTATAGTTATATTGAGATTACTTAAAATCATATATTAAAATATTGTATTTATGGATATGTTTTAGATGAAGAATAGTTAGTACACTTCTGATTATTGCACAGAACTGTATCTTTTCACTAGATTATTGTTTGGGGGCAAATTTTAGACTATTTTTTTAAAAAGAGTAATTTAGTTTAATCCAATGTTTCTAGGTATTTGGATGTTATTGACAGGGATATTTTTTCTAAAGATGGTCTTACAATAATTGATAAACTAGAAACAATGTTCTTTTGCCATTGGAATTATTGGGAGCTTCTGTTGGACTTCACTGGATTGTAATAGAGAAACCATGTTTTCATTGATCTGTACATAATAGTAAAAAAATATTGTTTTCTAACATTTAGTCTTAATGGAATGGGAATATTTTCCCTTGCTAACATAATTATTGGTCAGATACTCTCTGTGTCTATTGGACCTCAGGGGGAAAGGAGAGCAGTGCATTTCTGAAGGTTGTGCACATAACACACAAAGGACTTAGCGACATCCACCCTGCCCAGTCTGTGTGTAGCACAGGATACCCACATTTTATGAATGTTTTATTGTTAAATTAGATTACATGCATGTGTGTTTGTGTACAGTTTATATGTACACATAGGTGCATTTATATCTGCATATACTCTTTCTTAAACTGTTATTTTTCCTCTTTTTTTTCCCCCCATCAGGTGATAGAGCCTAGAAGGAAAGGGAAACTGTCTATGCTTTTACCTTAACTTTTGAAAGTCAGTTCTAGAGAAGGAGGTGACAACTTTCTTCTCAGCCAGTGCTCTCCCTTCCTACCTGTGGTCCTTTGGACACCCTCACAGGTATGACTATACAGGCAGGGAACTGCATGTTTATTAGAAAAAGGCCTCAGATGGATGGGCATTGATAGATCTTGCTCTTCTTAAGTTTGATGACATTTGGTTGTAGCTAAATTGCAATAAAAACCAATCCAAGAGCCAGATGAGAGTGAGAATAGTAATTAGAAGTTACAGCTTTGGGTCATAACAGGTCTTCCTAAATAGGGGTCTTTCCTCAGCTATTCTATCCTAAAACTAAATCTACCTCTATAAGACCATTTACTGAGTTACTTCTCAGCTCTTTATTTGTATGACTGATTCATCAAATGGGGTTTTAATTTTTTATGGCCCGATGTTTTTAAGATTCATTTTTGTGACACAAGCACCTAATGGGCTGTCAGACATAGAGTAGGCTTTCAATAAAATTTTAGTGAGAATAGATATATGAATAGATGATATAGAGTGATTTTATAAATAACCTGACCAACTAAGCAGAAAAAAATAAATGATAAAACAGAAACAATTTTCAGCAGGATCCAGGCAATCCAGTCAGCTTTGGAAATATACAAGAGAGAAAGGCTCTGATACAAGGTGCTGATATTGAAATGTATAGCGTTATGAGCAGCTAGCTAGGTATAAGTTCAGAGCTGCATAACGGAATAGAAAGCAGCTTCCAAATGAAATCAATCTGGGAGAGTACCAAAGGGTGACTTCCCAGCTTCCAGCTGAATTGCCTTTTTCACTGGAAGTGGTGTTTCTTTTCTTCCCACCCCCCCTCAGAAGATGACTTCTTGGGAACTCTTTTGGGAATGAATGATACCAGTAAATCCCTGAAGCAAGATTCTTCAGACAGAGCCTATTCACCTACCTGTTGTCCAAGGGCTACCCTCTGAAGGTAAGGTTTTTGTCAGAATAGTCCTTGCTTTCTAGGAGCAACCACATCTGGGTAGAAAGTTAGACGTTAATTTTCTGAAGATTGATGACTTGTGGTTACATTCTAATTGAAAGGCCAGATTGTATAATGAGTTAAGAGATATAACTTCTGACCTGTGTGAGGTGATACCTCACTGTGGTTTTGATTTGCATTTCTCTAATGATTAGTGATGTTGAGCATCTTTTCATGCATTTGTTGGCCATCTGTATGTCTTCTTTGGAGAAATGTCTATTTTGGTTTTCTGCCCATTTTTGGATTGGGTTGTTTGTTTTTGTGATATTGAGCTGCATGAACTGCTTGTATATTTTGGAGATTAACCCTTTGTCAGTTCCTTCATTTGCAAATATTTTCTTGCATTCTGAGGGTTGTCTTTTGGTCTTGTTTATGGTTTCCTTTGCTATGCAAAAGCTTTTAAGTTTCATTAGGTCCCTTTTTTTTTTTTTTTTTTTTTTTTTTGCGGTATGTGGGCCTCTCACTGTTGTGGAGCACAGGCTCCGGACGTGCAGGCTCAGCGGCCATGGCTCACGAGCCTAGCTGCTCTGCGGCATGTGGGATCTTCCCGGACTGGGGCATGAACCCATGTCCCCTGCATCGGCAGGCGGACTCTCAACCACTGCGCCACCAGGGAAGCCCTCCATTTTTTATTTTTGTTTTTATTTCCCTTACTCTAGTAGATGGGTCCAAAAGGATCTTGCTGTGATTTATGTCATAGAGTGTTCTGCCTATGTTTTCCTCTAAGAGTTTTATAGTGTCTGGCCTTACATTTAGGTCTTTCATCCATTTTGAGGTATCACCTCACAGCGGTCAGAATGGCCATCATCAAACAAATCTACAAACAATAAATGCTGGAGAGGGTGTGGAGAAAAGGGAACCCTCCTGCACTGTTGGTGGCAATGTAAATTGATACAGCCACTATGGAGAACAGTATGAAGGTTCCTTAAAAAACTAAAAATAGAACCACCATATGACCCAGCAATCCCACTACTGGGCATATACCCTAAGAAAACCATAATTCAAAAAGAGACACGTACCACAATGTTCACTGCAGTACTGTTTACAATAGCCAGGACATGGAATCAATCTAAATGTCCATCAACAGATGATTGGATAAAGAAGATGTGGCACATATATACAATGGAATATTACTCAGCCATTAAAGGAAACGAAATTGAGTTATTTGTAATGAGGTGGATGGACCTAGAATCTGTCATACAGAGTAAAGTAAGTCAGAAAGAGAAAAACAAATCCCATATTCTAATGCATATATATGGAGTTTAAAAAAACGGTACTGATGGACCTAGTGGCAGGGCAGGAATAAAGATGCAGATGTAGAGAACAGACTTGAGGGCACGGGGTGGGGGGTGGGGAAGGTGAAGCTGGAATGAAGTGAGAGAGTAGCATTGATGTATATACACTACCAAGTGTAAAATGGATGGCTAGTGGGAAGCTACTGCATAGCACAGGGAGATCATCTTGGTACTTTGTGATGACCTAGAGAGACGGGATAGTGAGGGTGGGAGGGAGGCTCAAGAGGGAGGGGATAGGGGGATATATGTATACATATAGCTGATTCACTTTGTTGTACAGCAGAAACTAACACAACATTGTAAAGCATTTATACTACAATAAAGATGTGGGGGGGGGGGAAGAGATACAACTTTTCTTGTATACCTTCATAGCTTTTCTACATCTTGGTTAGTACATTTACTGTTAATATGATAGATTTCCTTAACTTTTCTTATCCAACAAACTAAATTCCTTGGCTGGATCCATTGTGTTACCAGAGAATTATTATATGCATGAGATATAATAGATTCTCAATGATTATTAGACTGGAAGGTAGACAAGTAGTTTTGCCTGAAATAATTGAGTCAATGAATGAGTGACCTAGAACTTTAAAGAGCCAAATTCAGAGGGGAAGAGACAGATAAAAATTTGAGATAGTTGGAGATCTCCATCATTTTTTGGCCAAGCAATGGAGAAAAAGTATCACCAGTGTTTAGCATCCTTTAGGAAGTCTTAATGTCACTTTTCTGGCCATAGCAGCCACCCAGCTGCTGAAAATGTGGTTTTCTCTGTGTATTCTGGGTAGATTTTTTCAGAACATGTAGAGGAAGAGTGCACAAGGATTTCATAGCCCCCCTGACAGGCTCCTTAGAAAATGTGTGCCTCACCCTTGCCAATTTTCCCCACTGTGTCCTTGCAGGTGATGACCACAGAGACGAGGTGGATTTGTTACTGTGGGTACCATTACTTCTACCATCAGCTTCTCCAAAACAATGATACAGTCTTCTTTGCTTCTTTGTTCATGGAAACTCTTCTCTTTCCTGTGTTGCAGTGGATTCCTCCTGCAGATAAGAAATGCTTAACTGAGAAATGCTCATGTTGGGATATCATCGATGAGACTTTAATTTGGGCATGGTGACTGTTTCCCTTGCTTCCACTTGACTCAATCCCAGGAGCCTCAGTAGAGGAAATATTATTGCACAAGAAACTCAGAATGATGGAATTGCTCAGTGCTCCCATAAATATACATTTATAATTTTCATTTGCCATGTGGTAAATTTAAAAATTAAGATCTATTAAATTTTTTTCAAAAATTCAAAGCATATCTAAATATCTAATATATAAATTAAGTGCCCTCCTCTCTCCCAATTCTATCTCCCAGAGTTACCCTCTATTAAGTGAGTTGTGTGCATTCTTTAAGTGGATAGATGCACACATACACAAACACACACACACAAGCTATTTTGGGGGGTTCTGGAAGTGGAGCTATATTGTACACATTATTCTGCAAATTGCATTTCATTTAACAGTTTTTTCAATACCCTTTTTCTGTTTCAGTAATACATATCTGTCATTTTTTGAATGACTGCATGATTGTTTTGTACATGAAATATAATTAAATGTTTTAAGCATTTCTCATTCATAGATATTTACGTTAGCACCGAATTTCTGTGCAATGAACCTCCCTATATATCAATAATTTGCATTTGTCTATTATGTCATAATAAATTACTTAGCAGTGAAAATACTGGGATTAAGTATATGCACATTTCAAATTTTGAAAATGATCACAAGATTTCCTTTAAAATGTGGTAACAACTTTATCTTCAAATGGCAATGAATGAGATTGCCACCTTTCCCACAACCTCACAGATAATGAATTTTATGACTATTTAAAATCTTTGCCAGTGTGATAGCCCAAACTATTGTCTTAAATTGTATTTATTTCATTTTTGAGTGTGATCATTTTTTCATATGTTTATTAGCCATCTGTATTTTTAAATTTTCTTTTTATATCCAATTTTGGGTGTGGGTGGAGGTTTTAATCTCTTGCTAATTTCAGAGAGCTCATTTATTATTGGGGGAATAAGCTTTCAATTGTCAAGCATTACAGATATTTTTTACACACTTTTAAACTTCATTTTTGTTATAAGAATGTGTATGATTGTTATGTGTCCGAGTATAACCATGTTCGCTTTTATGGCTTCTGAGTTTCATGTCATTTTAGAAAGATATTTACACTGATCCCATAAAACTCTTCACCTATGTTAACTTCTAATTCTTTTGTGTTTTTTAATTCAAATTCTTAAATCATGAGAAAGTTTTTCTATTTCAAATCTTAAAGTTGCCAAGTTATTCGCCATTACTTGCGATTATTTGCCAATAATTGCCCATTTTTCTGTAATGCCATCTTGCATATATACTGTATTCTCATCTGTGACTGGCTCCATTTTTGTTCTGTGGGTCTGTGTGTCTCTTCTTCTGCCTCCTGTCTCATGCGTCTTCTCATTGGAAGAAATTACAGTTTAGACTGCAATTTCATCAACTTCAATAAATTAATTTAGTGGAGAATTGGTTTTTAACAATAGTCTTCCTATCCAAGAACAAGGTATGTCTTTCTTTTTATTCAATAATTTTAATTACTGTTAATATTTTCACTTTGTGGTGGGGGTATCTTCTTTCCGTTTATTTTCTTACTTGATAATTTTTCTATATCTGAAAGTTTTGTTTTGTTTTGGGGTTAAGTGATCTCCTTACTCTTTCTCATGGCTTTTCAGATTTTTTTTCAAATTATGTACTAAATCCTTTGAAAATACTGATAGTTGTGATTCTCCTCTTCCAAATGATCTGGATTTTAGTTATGTTGATAAAATTCACTGACTGGTACTGTCAGAGCACTTAAACAATTGTGGAAATATTACCCACCGTTGATTTAATTAGGTTTTAATGGATACTTCTTGGGTTTGACCAGCATGTTTTTGCTGGTCTATTAGGCAAAAAGACTCTCAGAAACCTACTGCAGCAAGGAAAATACCACTTTGACAAGGTTTAGTAGTGTTTCAGAAGCAGGAAATTAGGGCTTTGAAGGATGGGCTGATGTGGTTTAAGGCAGGATTTTCAAGACAGGGAACTGGTTAGGAGTGGGCAAAATTTGTCCTGCGATAGTTTGAAGTTGGTAAAAGAGTAAGATAAGGACCTTGATGTGAGTTTAGATAATCAAATTTTTGTCTGATGAATGAGCTACTTCCCTATATGAGTAATATGTTATCAATAATGGAAGAACTATTTGCTTAGATGAACAAACTGAATTTATTTGTTGGTTTACAGTTTTATCTTGTTTATAGAAACCTGCTAGGGGTGGTATCAGGTCTTAGTTCCAATACATAAGTTATTTTAATGTAAGTGGCCTCAGCCATCAAAGTAAGATGCTAATTTTAAATTTGAGATTCTTGTGTATTGTGTTAGGAAAAGTCTCTTACCTTTGATATATTTCTAAAGAATTTTCATCAAAACCAAGTGGTAGATGTAATGAAATGCTTTTTGCATAAACAATTATATTATTCTTTAAAGTTTTATCATTGTGAAATAATTCATTTTTAATATTGAAATTTCCTTATATTCCTTTTATTGTTCCTTCAACAAACTCATTTTGGTTAAAAAAAGTTTTGCTTTTTAAATTTACTACTGAATTATGAGTATCTTAATTTGATTTGGAATTTTTGCAGGTGTACTACTTAGATGAAACTGATCTGTAATTTTCTTTTTTGTTCTATTTTTGTCATGTTTGTATATTAGATTTTCTGGTTGTGTTAAAATAATTTTAAGGATTTTCTTTTTACTCTGTGCTCTAGAATGGGTTGAAAAGGTTTAGCATTAACATCAGCAGTTAAGCGAACACATCATTTAAATCATCTGAATTCTCCTTTGTTTTTGGTGGTTTGGAGTAGAACTGAGGCTAACTATCTAGAAAGTGTTCTCACTTTTTTCTACGGTTATTGCTTATTTTTTGTTTTATTATCTTATATTTAACTTGTTTTCTACTAGAAAATCACAGTCCAAGTAGATTTTCAAACACGGTAGGATGAAGTAATACAAAGTGTTCTTTCATCACTCTGTTAATTTCTCGTCTCAATTAATATCCATTTTCATTCCAGTCTTGGTTGCTTCTGCTATGTCTTTTTTAATGAAATGAGTTTGACTCATGGATTTTTAGCATCACTAGTTCTCCATTCTCCTGTCTCCCAATCAGCTCTTTGGTATAATTTATCACTGTTGGTTTTTTTTAATGTTCTAATTTATTTATATATTTTTTCTGTATTCCTCTGTGGTTTATTCCTAATAAATTCTTAAACATGTGTAATCCACTGATTTTCACTTGTTCTTGGTAATGAAAGATTTTCTCTGTTCTGAATTTTATAAAACTTCACGCAGAGTATAAGGAGAAAAGAACAGTGACTTTGCAAATACCGGTAACCCAGGTTCTACCACATTTTGCCATATTCACTTCATATTATTTTTAAAGTATTTTTAAATAAGTTTGAGAAATCATAACACCGCTTTCCTCCAGAAGCATTTTTTAATTTTATTTTTAAAATCATAATATATGTTACAAAATTCAAAATTGAAAAAGAGATTTTCAGTGAAAGGTAATTTATCTTTTCAATTCTGTCTTCCATAACCACTCAATTTCCCTTTCCTGGAGATAACTAGTGTTACAGTTTCTTGTGTTTCCTTTCGGACATACATATACACATACATACACATACACACATCACACACACATCCCAAAATGTGTGTGAGTATATGCATAGATACACACACATACTTTTATAGTGTTCTGTACTTCCTTTTATGTTATATATCTATGTAATGTATAAATATTTTTAATATTTCTAGCAGATCAGCTCATATCAGTAATAAGGAGCTTCCTTATTTTTTAAAAATTTATACTTTTACTGGTTCTGATGAACCCAGGGGCAGGACAGGAATAAAGATGCAGATGTAGAGAACTGACTTGAGGACACAGGGAGGGGGAATGGTAAGTTGGGATGAAGTGAGAGAGTGGCATGGACATATATACACTACCAAATGTAAAATAGATGTCTAGTGGGAAGAAGCTGCATAGCACAGGGAGATAAGCTCAGTGCTTTGTGACCACCTAAAGGGATGGAATAGGGAGAGTGGGAGGGAGATGCAAGAGGGAGGGGATATATGTATACATATAGCTGACTCAGTTATACAGCAGAAACTAACACAACATTGTGAAGCAATTATACTCCAATAAAGATGTTTACAAAATATTTATAATTTTACACAGGTAAAATTTACATAGTTAAATGCATAGATCTTAATAGTGTAATTCAATGAGTTTTCTTAAAAGTATATACCTGGGCTTCCCTGGTGGCGCAGTTGTTGATAGTCCACCTGCCAATGCAGGGGACACGGGTTCATGCCCCGGTCTGGGAGGATTCCACATGATGTGGAGTGGCTGGGCCCATGAGCCATGGCCGCTGAGCCTGCACGTCCGGAGCCTGTGCTCTGCAAAGGGAGAGGCCACAACAGTGGGAGGCCCGCGTACCACCAAAAAAAAAAAAAAAAAAAGTATATACCTATGTAACTACTACCTTATTCAGGAGGTAGAATATTTTTTATTACTTGAGAACCTCCCCTACTGCCTCCTTCCAGCTAAGCCTAATTCTCGTAGGAGACAATATTCTGATTTCTATCATCATAGATTAGTTTTGCCTGTTTTCACAATTAATTAAATGAAATCACACAATATATGTCTGACTTCTTCCACTCATCATAATGATATTGAGAGTTATCCATGTTATTCCCTGTATCAGTAAGTTTAATTTTTTTTTTTTTCTGTTTAGTTATGGAGTAACATTCCATTGAACGGGCATATTGCAATTTGTTTATTCATTCTCCTGTTGATGGACATCTGGGTTGTTTCCAGTTTTTAGCTATTTTGAATATGTTAGCAAATATTTTATGCAATTACCAAAAAAATTGAACTTGCTTGATTATAAGATATATTTTGCTTAATTTTATAAGAAACTGTCAAAGAGTCTTCTAAAGAGGTGGAAATTTTTCACTCTCCATATATATCAGTGACATATGATATTTTCAATTACTGTCCATCATCACCAACATTTGAAGTTGTCATTCTTTTAAATCTTATTCACTTGAGTGAGTGTGAGATGTTATCTTATTGTGACTTCAGTTTACAGTTTGGTCACTTAAGAAGATAAAAAATTTTCATAAGTTTAGCTGCCAGTTATAAATCTTAGGTAAAGTTTCTGTTTAATTTTTCCCAAAATTTTATTTATTATTTTGAAGTAGTTTTAGACTTACAGGAAATTTTCAAAAATAGTACAGAGTTCTTATATATTCTTTACCCTGATTTCCTAATGTTAACATCTTATATAACCATTATTATAACATTAATACATGTAACAATCTTTGAAATATGTAAATACTATTAACTAGTCTGAAGACCATAATTTTAATTTTGCCAGTTGTCCACTAATGTCCTTTTTTCTAGTTCAGAATCCAATTCAAGATTCCATATTTCATTTCTTTGTCATGTTTCCTTTTTCTCTATGCCAAGCCCCTAATCTGGGGGAGTACCTCAGTCCTTCTTTGTATTTCATAACCTTGGCACATTTGAGAAAACTAGGCTGTAATTTTGTACAAAAGTCCTCAATCTGGCTTGTCTCATACTTTAATGATGAGATTGGGGTTATGCAATTTTGGTAAAGATAAGACAGTGATGATAATGTGTGCTTTTAGTGGATCATATCAGGAGTGCATGAAGTCAATATGTCTTATTTCAGCAAATGTTAAATATGGTCACTTTTGTTTAAGGTGGTGTATGCCAGGCTTCTCCACTACAAAGTTACTACTTTTCTCTTTTCAATTAACAAATATTTTGTGAGGAGATACTTTGAGACTATGTAAATATTGTCTTTCTCATCATACATTTACTCACTAATTTTAGTACCCATTGATCATTCTTGCCTACATAAATTAATACTATGATGTTTGCCTAATGATAGTTTTCTATTTCCATGATACTTTCTACACTTATTCATCAGAATTTAACTATAGGGTAGAACTCTTCCCTGCCCCCCCCCATTTTTTATGTATTCAGTTGTTGTTCTACATCAGTATGGATTTATGATATTTACTTTGGTCTATGGGTTTTCACATATTGTTATAATTATTTATTTTTACTTCTAATTTTTTTTTTAAGATTTGACCATTGGGAGCTCCTTTAAAGTTGGCCCCTGTGTTCTTTTACCATGCCCACATAATTTTTTGACCACTTATTTATTTTCTGGTTCCACAGATGTTCTAGATTTATCTTATATTTTCCTTCCCCAAACCTGGAATCAACCATTACTTCAAGGAGCTCTGGTTCTTTGTATTGGAAAATAGTATTTAGAAACCAAGATCTGAGTGTTATGTGTGCTCATTACTACTGGGAAATCATTTCTTCTAGGCCCTACGAATGCACAGAGTTGGGGAATATTTTTAGGTTTACTCATACACACATGCACCCACCTAAAAAACTTCTATCTCTCTCCATCTGTGTGTTTGTATCTCCATACTAATGTTTCTGATTATGACTTATTTTATTCTTCCCTCTCTCCCTATTTGTAAGTCCTTTCTCTAACAGCAAGAAACCTACCTTTCATCATCCACAATAGTTTCTTATTTCCTTAATCCAATAAGTAGTAGTTTCAGAATTGCTAAAACATACCCCTTTAAAAATGAAAGCACTAACTAAAATACAGTGTTCAAATACAAGGCTTTTGTTTCTTTACCCTTACAGTATCCAGTCAGCACGTTAAATAGATAGGTTAGTTTTTCCCCCGAACCCACTACATATGTTAATCTTAGAGTCAGGTATTTCTCTTATTGTTTATATTCCAATTTGAGTTCCTCCCCCTCATGGTTGACTCTGTTTATTTTTTCAATATAAAACATTACTGTGGTTCTAAGAATTAGAAATCTGAGGATTGTTGTTCTTCCCCCATTACTGGTCCTATTCCTCCCACCTTTCCAGGTAACTAGTCTCCTTAGTTTCTGGTTTATCTTTTCTTTTTTCCTTGTTCACAACTGGGTAAATACATGTATATTTTTTCATATCCCCATCCTTCTTACATGAATGGCAGCATATTATAGATGGTCTTTTACAGTTTGCTTTTTCCACTTCATTATCATGGAAATCATTTCATCAGTATGGAGATTCAAAGAGGTCTTCCTCAGCGTTTTGGATGATACTTAACTCTGTACATACTGCAATATGTTCCACCACTGTGCTCTATAAGAATTGTTTGAAGTAGTTTTAAATTGCAGAAACTTTTAAATTGGGTTGTTTATTCACTCTTCATTTGTAAGGGTTCTTTATATTATGAGGATACACATTTCTTGACCAATATTTGTATTGCAAATGTTTCTCCCATTAAGTAGCTTACATTTTCCTTCTTTCTTTCTCTTTATTTTCCTTTAAATACCATGTGGTCTAAGTTTTTAAATAGCCCAAATTTTCTAATTGTTCATCCCTTACTGCTGTTATTCTCACTCTATTTTCCTTTTTCTTTTGCTCTCTTTTTTTTTAAACTGAGATGAAATTGACATAACACAAAATTAAACCTTTTAAAGTGTAGTATTTAATGGCATTTAATACATTCACAATATTGTACAACCACCAACTTTATCTAATTCCAAAACATCTTCAATACCCCAGAAGAAAACCCATACCCATCAAGTAGTCAGTACCACTCCCCTTTCCTTACCTTTTCGTTTTTAAGTTGTGTTTTTATAGGCAGACATTTTTTAATTTGATGAAGGTTCAGTATATCAGTTTGATTCTTTACTTTTTAGTGTTTATTGAGAACTCACTGCTAAAGTTTACAAATATATTCTGTTTTCTTCTAGAAGCTTTATTTTTTCACATCTTTATTGGAGTATACTTGCTTTACAATGTTGTGTTAGTTTCTGCTGTACAACAAAGTGAATCAGCTGTATGTATACATGTATCTCCATATCCCCTCCCTCTTGAGCCTCCCTCCCAACCTCCCTAACCCACGCCTCTAGGTCATCACAAAGCAGGGAGTCGATCTCCCTGAGCTATGCAGCAGCTTCCCACTAGCCATCCATTTTACATTTGGTAGCGTATGTATGTCAATGCTACTCTCTCACGTCATCCCGGCTTCCCCTCCCATCCCTGTGTCCTCAAGTCTGTTCTTTACGCCTTCATCTTTATTCCTGCCTTGCCACTAGGTTCATCAGAACCGGTTTTTTAGATTCCATATATATGCGTTAGCATACAGTATTTGTTTTTCTCTTTCTGACTTACTTCACTCTGTATGAAAGATTCTAGGTCCATCCACCTCACTGTAAATAACTCAATTTTGTTTCTTTTTATGGCTGAGTAATATTCCATTGTATATAAGTGCCACATCTTCTTTATCCATTCATCTTTCAATGGACATTTAGGTTGCTTCTATGTCCTGGCTATTTAGAAACTTTATATTGATTACTCCTGCACATAAATATAGCATCTATCTCAAATCAGTTTTATCTGTGGTGTGATATGAAGGTCAAGGGTTTTTTTTTTTTTCATGTATTCCTCCAGTTGTCCCAGAATAATTTGCTGAAAAGACTTTTCTTTTTCTTTTGAATTACCTGATGCCTTTGTTGAAAATAAGTTGACTATATATGTACAGATCTCTTTTGAACTCTTTATTTTTCCCTTTTTATGTCATTCATTTTCATAAAAGCTTCATAGTAAATCTTTAAATAAGGTAGTGTGAATCCAAACCTTTGTTCTTTTATTTCAAGGTTTTTGTAGAGGAGGGAGCTGGTTTATGGTATTTTCACTTAAATTTTAGAACTAACTTGTCAACTTCCTAAACACAAAACCCTGCTGAGATATTGATTTTAATTACCTTGAACTTATAGATCAATTTAGGGAGAATTGACATCTTAACAAGATCGAGTCTTCTGATCCATGGAAGTGGTCTATTTTCCATGTATTAGGTCATCTTTAATTTCTCACAGTAATCTTTTATAATTTTCAGTATACAAGCATACCTTGTAGTTTTCAGTAGAGAAACATACTTTGTTAAATTTATCTATTTTATTTATTTTTGTGCTAATATTGTAAATAAATATTTAAAATTTTTACAGACTTTGTTGCTATTATATAAAAATAAAACTGAGTTAGCACATTGAGCCTCTGTCCTGTGGCCCTACTAAGTTAATTTATTAGTTCTTGCAATTATTGTTCATATACATTATGATTTTCTATATAAGCAGTTATGCCATCTGTAAATAAAACAGCTTAGTACTTATTTTTGAATCTCTATGGATTCCCCTCCTTTTTTTGCATTATTACATTGCCAGGGACCTCTAGTATAACACTGAACAGAAGTGATGTGAGTGGGTATTCTTGCCTTTTTCCTAGTCTTAGGTGAGATTTTACAGTTTCTCACCATTAGGGAAGACACTAACTGTAAGTTTTTTGTAATACCCTTTACCATATTGAACAACTTTTCTTCTTGCCCTAGTTTGCTGATAATTTTTACAATAAATGAGTGTTAACTTTATTGAATGCTTTTCTACACTTACTGATGTAATCATGTTTTCCCATTATTTTCATGGGAAAACATATTGATCAATTTTTATTTTTTTAATTTTTTAAAAATTGATTGATTGATTATTTTTGGCTGCGTTGGGTCTTCATTGATGTGCACAGGCTTTCTCTAGTTGTGGCGAGTGGGGGTTACTCTTCGTTGCAGTGCACAGGCTTCTCATTGCAGTGGCTTCTCTTGTTGTGGAACATGGGCTCTAGGTACACGGGCTTCAGTAGTTGTGGCTCATGGGCTCTAGAGTGCAAGCTCAGTAGTTGTGGTGCACAGGCTTTTTAGCTCCGCGGCATGTGGGATCTTCCAAGACCAGGGCTCAAACCTGTGTTCCCTGCATTGACAGATGGATTCTTAACCACTGTGCCACCAGGAAAGTCCCTACTGATCAATTTTTAAATGTTAATCCAACATTGCATTCTTGATATAAACTCCATTTGGTCACTATTATCCTTTATATTTCTATGTTCAGTTTACTACTTAAGGATTTTTTATCAATGTTCTTAATGGCCATTAGCCTGGGATTTTCTTATCCATATTTCTTTCCTTCTTCCTTTTCTGTGATAACTACTTAAGGTTGAAACTTGGATCATTCCTGGTGTATCTTCTATCCTCATGTAAATGGTTTAAGTCTATAAGCACTGCATTAATGGATCCCACAAATTTTGATATGTTATTTTAATTATCATTTAGTTCAAAATTTTTCTCACTTCTCTTGCAGTTTTTTTTGACCTATTAGTTATTTTTAAGTGGAGTATTCAGTTTCCAAATATTTAGGGTTTTTCCTGGTGACTTATTACTGATTTATATTTTTATTTTGTTATAGTAAAAATAGAACTCTAATATTTATCTTTCCCAAATTTGTTGAGACTTGTGTTGTGGTCTAGCATATAGTCTATCTTGATGAAAGTTCACATGCACATGAATGTGTATTTGGCAGTCATTAAGTATAATGGTATACAAATGTCAATAATTCAGGGTGTTCAGATTTTGTTCAGTTAGCATTTAGATTTTCTATATCTTTAGTGATGATTTTCTTGTTCTGTCTTCTAGAAGGAAGTGTTAAAATTTTCTGCCTTGATTGTGAATTTCTTTCTTTGGTTCTCTCATTTGCTTTTTATATATTTGAAGATCTTTCCTTTTTTACATTTTTATGACTATCAAGGCTTCTTGATGAATTGTCTCTTTCCCAACTTTGTATGTCTCTCTTTATCTTAGATATATTTGTTGTCTTGAAGTCTACTTTGTCTTATATTGGAGTAGTAATACCAGATTTCTTATGCTTACTCTTTGTCTGCTATTTTTTTAATCTCTTTATTTTCAGTCTATCTGTGTCTTTATATTTATAGTTTTTCTATTGTAGACAGCATATAGACCGCTCTTGATCTTTATCCAGTTTAACCACCATTCCTTTTATTTTATTTTATTAATAAATTTATTTATTTATTTATTTATTTATTATGTTTGGTTGTGTTGGGTCTTCGTTGCTGTGAGTGGGCTTTCTCTAGTTGCGATGGGTGGGGGTTACTCTTCATTGTGGTGCACAGGCTTCTCATTGTGGTGGCTTCTCTTGTTGTGGAGCATGGGCTCTAGGTGCATGGTCTTCAGTAGTTGTGGCTCGTGGGCTCTAGAGCACAGGCTCAGTAGTTGTGGCACACAGGCATAGTTGCTCCACAGCATGTGGGATCTTCCCAGACTGGGGATCAAACCCATGTTCCCTGCATTGGCAGACAGATTCTTAACCATTGTGCCACCAGGGAAGCCCCCCACCGTTCCTTTTAAATCATTTGTAGTCTTTTGGTCCATTTACATTAAATATACTTATATATTTGGATATAATTGGATTTATGCCTACCATTTAGCTTTTTTTTGTTGTTCCTTTTAATTTTCACTTCTCTCTATGCTTTGCTTTATTCTTTTGGCAAAGAATTGAATAACTGCCAAATTATTGAATATTTTAGTGTTCTGTATCAACTTCTCTATTTATGTCTATCTTTACTTCTAATTAGTTTTATTTAGGGGTTTCATATGGATTATAGTATGTACATTTAACTTACAACTATCTTAGAATTAATATTTTATTTCTAGAATTTTCATTTGGTTCATTTTTATAATTTCCCTTTCTCTGTTTATATGCCCTATTCATTCATTATGAGCATCTTTTTTCTTTAACTATTCTGAACATATTTTAATGGGTTCTTTAAAGTCCTTATCTATTAATACCACATCTGAGTCATTTTAGAATATGTTTCTATTGACATACATGTAATTGGGGTCTTGGAAGAAGAGAGAGTGGGGAGAAAAAATAATTTAGGAAATACATTGACTGATATAAAAGAAGTTTATCTTTTCTTTCAAAATTTGAAAGCCATATTAATATTGAAGCCTCAAATTATAATACTAGGTCATGGGTGTTATAACATATGTAAATATAATCTATATTACAACAGTAGTACACAGGATGGGGCAAGGAAGAATGTAACAATAGTGGTGCATGGTTTTTATATGGAGCTATATTATATTAAATATAAGTGAACTCTGATAATTTAAAGGTGCATATTATAACCATACAAAACTTACTAAAAAATACAGAGAACTATAGCTAAAAAGCCAATAACAGAATTAAAATATAATGATAATAAGTATTTTATTAACCCAAAATAGTGCAGGAAAGAATGAAGAAAAATTATACAGGGGTATATGGAAAATAAAAAGCAAAATGGTAGACTTAAAGCCAACCATATTGATAATTACTTTATACTCTAGTTTTTCATTGCTTTGATTGGTCTAATACTGGGTAAAATGCTTTAAAGTTTCTTCGTAGTTTTCTTTAAATCTCATGGACTTTGTACAATTTTCACTTTGTAAAATCTGATACTATGATATTTACCCTTAATGAGGTCAATCTAATTTTATCTTCTTGTGGATTGTAACTATCTTATTTTTCTGTTGAAAGCCCTTTTTAATCTCAGATGTGTCATTTTGAAAAACATTTTGTTGCATTATTTTAATTTAATGTTACTTTTTAAATAAGATATTATAATCCTATTATTCTTATTTATATAACAGGTAGTGTTGTTTTTATTACCTACCATTTTATAATACTCCCTTTTTTAAAAGTGATTTGTGGTGATTTATTTGACTTTAATCAGTTTTTATATAACTTCTGTTTCCTCCCTTTCACTTATTTAGAAGATGTGTTGCATGTGTGTTTTCATTAGTTTAGGTTACTTACATAACTTTAAATTATATTGGGAAGCAAACATTTTTTTAAATTTGATCATCTTAATAGAGGCTTCCTTTTTTGAAAGAAGAAAATAACACATGTCTATGAATTCCTTATTCATGTAATAAAATAATTAATGACTATGATAATAAATGTTTTTATTTATTAAGTGCACACTTAAAGGTGGTAGGGTAAACCTTGAATTATTTTGGTTTGTAAACCTTGAATTTTTAAAATTTTCCAGTTACCCCATGAGATATGTATTAGAATGTTATAAATTTGATACATATATAATATATTTTATATATGTGCCTAAATAGTGAGGATACTCATACTGCCTTTCTCACATTGCTCTTTTAAGTAGTAAATGTCTTCATATAGATAAAACAGCTTGGAAAAATTTAGAACATAACGCTGCAGTGAACAGATCCTGGGAACAGCAATGATAATGGTAGTCATTATAGTAACTGGTTGAGGTAATATTTGAACCCAGAGATGTCTTAACTGCAGAACAGTTTGCTTAACCATTATACCTTAATTCTCTCCACATCCTTGCTTCACTTTGTTGTCATAATCTGAAATTTTAATCCCATGGTCACATATTACATTTGCACAGTTATATTCAATTACAATATCTGTACAAATACATAACATTACACAAAGTCAAATTATTGAATTTATTTCATCATTGCATTCTGTTTTGCAGCACTAGATACAACATGATCAATAATTAATCACATATCAAATAGAATTTGGTTGTCACCTCTTGCTCCATGGTACCACCTTCACATCACTTTTATTTTATCTTTTTTTCCCCCATTGGCAGTATTATGTTCTCAAGAAGAATTGTTCAAGAAGCACTCTGGGGATAATATAATTCCTCAATGTTGATATTATTAACCCTTCTTTACATTTCCTCATAATTGTCTTGATTAGTCATATCTCTCAGTTATAAATGAAAGATATACAACACAATACCTTAAAAGGAGGAAAGGAAATTCATAAGCTTCTATAATCATGATGAGTCTAGCTTCAGTCTTAGTGGAATCCAGAAGTCCAGGATCTAAAGAAGCATCTGACCTTGTGCTCATTACACATCTCTTAGTTCTTAATTCTATGTTTCTTGGCTTCAATTAATTCTGCAGTCAATTTTTTCTTTAGATGATTGGCAAAAAAGCCTTTTTAACTTCTAAATTCAGTTATCTACTTTGCAATTTTAGTAAAATGTGAACTTTTCTCTTCCTTTTTCTATATAGAAGTCCAAGGGTCGAGGGATGGGCCTGACTTGAGTCACTAAGATATCCACTGACCCAAGAATAGGAACTCTTGGTAGTCTGGTTATATCCCCAATGGAGGTAAGGTACCCCATGATTATCAGCCCTTCCAATATCTCATAGTCTAGAAGAGAATGTTCCCTAAGAGAAAGGGAAAGGGAGTTAGTTGCAAACATGGCCAGGCAGCTATAAAGCATAAGTGCCACCACACACCACTAGTGTGCCATGTGCTCTAATGCAAGCCTTTATGACCATGTATGTCATGTTAATAATTACAACAAGCTTACATTATCAAACAACCCTATATACAACGAAATATGAAATACAACCTGATAGACAACAGCAAGGGCTCCCTCCCTACTGGAGTAAGTTCATTGGTCAATTAATCCAGTTGTTCCTGTTTTGCTTTTGTGGAAGAGCTCAGTTTTCTAGAGCCCTTAGAAGCTATATGATGACAGTGGTTGGGGAGTTCCTTCTTTGTGGACTATTATGACTTAAAACTTCCTTTTATCGGGGCTTCAGGGTTAGGCTTTAGGTTTCTAATTTGTATATGCAGTTCTCTTGAAGAACACAGGCAGTTCGATTGAGGAAACTTCTTGGGATATGAAACATTATCAGACACCATTACTTACCATGGTACTTAAATCATGACTCTACCTTTAGAGAAAAAGTGGTTCTTTCTGTCTTGGCCTCAGGCTGCTGAAGTGAGTAATAGAGCATCACTTTTTCCTGAGGCAATAACCTCCTAAATAGATTCTTTTAAGGGCCAGTGATGTACACCTTCCATTCAGGAAGGAAGTGTGCATCTGGAGGCATTGGTAAAGATTTCTTATCTCACTCTGGCTTGGGAAGAATATGGCTATTGCAAATTTTCTACTTTCATGA
The DNA here is from genome assembly GCF_949752795.1 of Hyperoodon ampullatus. Classification (NCBI taxonomy): domain Eukaryota; kingdom Metazoa; phylum Chordata; class Mammalia; order Artiodactyla; family Ziphiidae; genus Hyperoodon; species Hyperoodon ampullatus. The sequence continues at coordinate 70,285,086 of NC_136916.1, forward strand.
CAATTTGACCTTCAGGTTCCTTACATTTTGTACACAGAAAAGACTTCTCCACAAAGCTGTATGCTATTCTCTGCTTTTAAAAGGGCAGCTTGGGATGGCACTTATTTCATTGTGGCAGCACCATTATGACTAGATACCACATCCTTGACATTATTACATTTTTTGATCAAGACCCAAAGACTTCAGGTCAAGACTATCCCAAAAGATATGGTAATACACTTCTTTGGTATAATCTCAAAGTAACTGCCAGGTTTCCATTGGAAAGCCAAACCAGTTAGACATAGAATATAAGAATAGAACTTCCTCAAAGGAACTAGGGGAGTGAAGAATGTAATGTACGTTAGGCACACAAATTATTGTTCTTTTTACCTTTGATTCCTTTCCACTGAATTATGAGTGAGCTCCCAACTCCCACCCTACCTGCTCATCCTTCACCTCAGTGAGGCTATTTTCAGGCTGTTGTGGAATTGAGTGTGTAGAATTAAATTAATATTTCTCCTTCTAACACTTGTAAAATAAACAAAAGGAACAAATTTGAAAAAGAAACTATGTCTCTGATATAGAAATAGTACCTGTACTACAAATGGAAAGGTTTCATCCACATAAGTAAAAATAGTACCAGATGAAGGAAAACATTGGGGATCATTCATTTTTCTAATTGCAATCAGGGTACATATTTTTAAATTTTAGTCACAGACATACAAATGCAGTATTAGCAACTCTCAACTTGAAGAAACAGCTATTATTGTTCTGGGTAGACCACAGAGGAAACAATACCAACTGCATGTTATATTTATACAATTTAAAATGGCAGTGCTCAGTATTTTCTGTCTCTGACCTGAGAATCCTGAGAATCCTGCCCTAGACAACATAGCTGGTGTCAGACCACAGGGAACCCTGTTCAGCATGTTCCACACTCTTCTAGTTAGTCTTGACCTTCCTCTATCCTGGTTTGGAGGACAATTAGATTCATCATTAACAAAATTAGAGGTATAAATTGAGAAAAAATTAGAAAAAAAATTATCTTCTAAATAAAACTTCAGGAATAAGTTGTGTCATCATTCTTAGACCTGTTTGTAAGTTCTTTCAGTTATGATTTTTAATTATTGTCAGTGTTCCTTTCATCCTTGGTAAACTATAAGCTTCAGATTGTCTTTTTCATATTGAGATATTAGTGCTTCTCACACTTTCTGATCATGGTATGTGCTCAATAAATGCAATGATTAAAGAAATGGGTTATTATATGTATTTTATATATAGTCACATGTATGTATGTTATGCATACACACACATATAAAAAGCTATATAGAGATTCAGGAATATGCAGCTGCATATATACACACACATATACATTATTCTTTCAATCTGGTGTTTTAGTGAGTACGAACAAATGTGTAAAGTTCAAAGGATAGAATAAAGAAATCTTATTTGAGGTGAGTGTCAGAGATGCATGTGGATATGATATAGAGGCCAAGAGGGCATTGGAAACTTCACATTGGCTGTCAGCAGTATACTGAGTTCCATGAAATCAGCCAGAGGAAGGACTGTACTCTTGTGTCCAGTACAATACCAGGCATAGAGGACATGCTACAGAAATGCTTGTCTATTGAATAAATTACCAAAAACATGAATGGGCCAGAGGATTTTTTCCCTACCTGCTGTGGGAAGTTTCTTATAGTTATTACCTCCATGAAAGAGAGTAGTATCTGGAGAGAATCCATAGCTAAAATCATGATGAAATTTCATTTTTTGAAGTCATGATGGGTATCTTTTTAGCCTGTCATATAAATGAAGAAGATTACAAACATAATACTGTATGTGCTTAACCTGACACAATTCCTGCCTTTTGACGGGTTATCTGTTGTTTGATTAATATTATGTATTGAATGAGCAAATACTGCAGAAGTAAATGTGATAATACTTTCCTTTCATTACCACTTATTGAGGTTTTGCTATATACCAGCCACATGCTTTACCCTTTATCTATGTCATCTTTCTTATATAATCTACATATGTACATCTATGTAGGACTTACACCCACTTAAGGAGAAACTCCAACGTTTAGAGATCAAAAAAGGTGTCTTGGGACATACATTGCCCTAGTGACAGAGAAGTTTACCTCTACAACAGCTGGGCAGAATCCCTACTACAATAAAAATACAAGTTTACTCCCTCACATATTCTACCTACTTTTCCTCTCCCCTTTTAATCCCTGATTCTGGATGAGATGTAATAGGCATTAAATGGTTACAATCCGCTTTCATGCATTGTCTCCAGACACTCAGAAACCTCCAAAAAAAAAAAAAAGAATAAAAACTAAAACTATACAACAGCTTATTTTATGTTACTAAATAACCAGAAACAAGCTGAAGTGTGAAAAAGTAAAGGAGTATATTACTTAATGAAATCATAGTTAGGGAAGAAAACTACTGGGGGGAAAACAATATAAGAATCATCATTATCATCATCATATTAGACACCATTTTTATAGTACCAGTCTATTCTAGCCCCTATGGCTGCTGCCTTATATAATTCTACCATATAATCTTTAAAGCAAACCTAGGTATTATTTTCTCCATTACAAAAATTATTTACCTTAAGGTAAATAATAACCAAATAGCATATATATTAGTCGAACTTCTGGATTCAAAGCCCATGTTCTAGGATATCACTCTTGTGTACCATCATGCAATATGTTTTAAATTCATCTATTCACCCTAAAAATATTTGTGGATCATGTTATATGAGAAAGGAACTGTTCTAGGCAGTGGAGAAATAGCTGTGAGCAAGATAGTAAGGGTCCCTGCAATCATGGAAATAGAATATATTAGTAGGTACAAAGAAATGGATGCCAGGATAGATTTCCTGGATCCAAATTCCCATTCACCATGGTTTCCTAATTGTCTCTGTGGTGAGAGGAAGTGAGATGTGCCAGCCATTACCACAATTAAGGGAGATATGTTGGGGAAAGTTTCACTTAGCTCAACATCTGGCACATTATGTGTTCAATAAATTTTACTTGTGACCCTTTGAGAAAACATACATTTAAAAATAACTAATTATGTTATATACATCAAATGTTAGCTCCTGAAAAAATCACCAAATCTACCTTACTCCCTTATGACAGCAAGAGATAGCCCACCTTGATAGAGTCTCAGCAGTATATCAGAGAGGCAGAGTCTCAGCCGTATATCAGAGAGGGAAGGACATTCTGAAATTTCATTCAAGGTGAATCTTTCAGTATGGGGGCTTGAGAAAGAAAGCAATACAGAATTCCCCTTGAGTAGTAGGGCTTGGGTTCTAACATCAAGGTCTCATTTTTCTTCTTATAGAATTAAATTATCTGAGGATCTCCTCTTAGAGGAGAAACCAATGGGTCAAAATAGAACCTGGGTGATGTCAGAGAGTATATGAAAGGCAGAATTTGGTTTATCAAGGTAGCAGGTTCCTCCAGTGTGCAGGATGTAGCCAAGAGACTTTTGCTTCACTGATCCAATACCAGTCTTTCAGAGGTACACAATGATCTGTTTAAAGCCAAAATACCCCTATGAGATTGTCAAATAGTTTTGTAATGTTTCAGTACTACTCATCAAGAATAGTTTAGTGCTAGACAATGAATTTTGTAATATCAATATCATTAGTAGATCTAAAGCAAAAGAAAAGCAGTGGGTCTAATTATAAGATCTGGGAAAATTAGACACCTCCAAATAAATACTGTCTGCTCTGTAGTTCTCATGCAAGTTCTATTCCTGTGAAAGTTCAGTTACAAAAGCTGACTTCCACCAAAGACCCTCCAGTATTGTCTTCATAGACATAGGAAACTCCTTTTCCAGATATGACAGGATAGTGATTTTAGATTTCTGGCTGTCTAGTATATTGTTGTTTGCCTTGTCATCTATTAGTTGGGCCTCAGTTACTGATTCATTTCAAAGAATTGGAACCAAGAGAAATTGTGTGGCTCACAAGGGAAAATGTGTACAAACTCAGCAGTTGGTTTAATTGTATGTTTTAACACTTTGCATATACACTGTAACAGATATTAGACTTGTACTAAAGAGTGATTACATGCAAAATAAATAAAGCAATATAAATAATAAATGCCTTATAAGTAATGTAATTAAATGTAACCTAAACCTTAAACCAGGTAGGTAAGAAAATAAACAATAAAGGAATACAGATTAAAGGATGATAATTTATCATATTTTTTGTGGATATTGAGGGGAAGCCATCTACATAGCTATCTACTTGGTTAGAAGGTCTTTAGTAGAAGCCATTTCTTTCCAAAGAACATCTGCTTCTAATGGGTTCCTAAAATTTCTTAGCTTGATATCTCCAGTATTGATTTAATATGGTTTATGTATCTTTGATTGAAAGACATCACTCTAAGTATCAACCTCATGGAATTTTACTTCTGCACTAGCCTCAACTGTATCTGATAAGGTTTTTACCCCAGAGTTTGAAGGCTATCTTTCTCTCACAAATATTAGACCATACTTCCAGAATTTAATAGTTGTTTAGGAGGATATTGAGGGAAGCTATTTGTGTCTCTTGATTTAAAGGAGACCCTAACCTAAAACCAAGCCAGCAGAAGTTTCCACCAGTTTAGCTGCTATGCCTATTGCCACTGGGTCAAGACAGATATATTAGTAAGGTGGTCACTGAGGATTCCAATGAAGTTGAATCAGAACACCAAGGGTTTTTCTGTCCACATTACTCAGATACAAATTGGTAGAAAGTTTTATTATAATTACAACTGAATGAATAGCTTGAGTCACCTGCAGTATTTGACTAGGATTGCTTACAATAGTGCAGAGGTGATACTCCTACACTCATACATTGTCCTGTTGCTAACTCAAAAGGAACAATTCAATGAACCCCAAGAATTAAGTTCATTGTCATTAAAGCAAACCTTAGGCCATAGGAGTTTGAGAGTATCTGAGAATGTTGCTAATCTGAGCTTCAGATTTCTGTTTATTCTATCCTTTCTGAAGATTGGAGTAATATGGACAATAGGGTTACTCTGTGACTGGAAAAGATGTGCAAACTCTTCAATCATGGTCTCATCAAAATAATTTTGCCTAGTACTACCTCAGAGATAGTTTGGGAACACAAAATCATGTAATATATTGCTACTGGCAGAGCTGGAATTCTCCAAAAAGGCTTTAATCCACCCTGCAAATAAACAAACAATTACTCTCTCTATATATTTTAATATCTTTATTGGAGTATAATTGCTTTACAATGGTGTGTTAGTTTCTGCTGTATAACAAAGTGAATCAGCTATATGTATACATATATCCCCATATCCCCTCCCTCTTGTGTCTCCCTCCCACCCCGCTAGGTTATCACAAAGCACCGAGCTGATCTCCCTGTGCTATGCAGCTCCTTCCCACTAGCTATCTATTTTAAATTTGGTAACGTATATATGTCAATGCTACTGTCTCACTTTATCCCAGCTTACCCTTCCCCTCCCCATGTCCTCAAGTCCATTCTCTACATCTGTATCTTTATTCCTGCCTGCCCCAAGGTTCATCAGAACCTTTTTTTATATATACCATATATATATATACATATATATATGTGTGTGTGTGTGTGTGTGTGTGTGTGTGTTTGCATACGGTATTTGGTTTTCTCTTTCTGACTTACTTCACTCTGTATGACAGACTCTAGGTCCATCCACTTTACTACAAATAACTCAATTTTGTTTCTTTTTATTGCTGAGTAATATTCCATTGTATATATGTGTCACATCTTTATCCATTCATCTGTTGATGGACATTTAGGTTGCTTCCATGTCCTGGCTATTGTAAATAGAGCTGCAGTGAACACTGTGGTACATGACTCTTCTTGAATTATGGTTTTCTCAGGGTATATGCCCAGTAGTGGGATTGCTAGGTCGTACGGTAGTTCTATTTTTAGTTTTTTAAGGAACCTCCATACTGTTCTCCATAGTGGCTGTATCAATTTACATTCCCACCAACAGTGCAAGAGGGTTCCCTTTTCTCCACACCCTCTCCAACATTTATTTGTAGAGATTTTGATGATGGCCATTCTGACTGGTGTGAGGTGATACCTCATTGTAGTTTTGATTTACATTTCTCTAATGATTAGTGATATTGAGCATCCTTTCATATGTTTGTTGGCAATGTATATCTTCTTTGGAAAAATGTCAGTTTAGGTCTTCTGCCCATTTTTGGATTGGGTTGTTTGTTTATTTGATATTGAGCTGTATGAGCTGCTTGTAAATTTTGGAGATTAATCCTTTGTCAGTTGCTTCATTTGCAAATATTTTCTCCAATTCTGAGGGTTGTCTTTTTGTCTTGTTTGTGGTTTCCTTTGCTGTGCAAAAGGTTTTCAGTTTCATTAGGTCCCATTTGTTTATTTTTGTTTTTATTTCTATTTCTCTAGGAGCTGGTTCCAAAAGGATCTTGCTGTGATTTATGTCATAGAGTGTTCTGCCTATGTTTTCCTCTAAGAGTTTTATAGTGTCTGGCCTTACATATAGGTCTTTAATCCATTTTGAGTTTATTTTTGTGTATGGTGTTAATAAGTGTTCTATTTTCATTCATTTACATGTAGCTGTCCAGTTTTCCCAGCACCACTTATTGAATAGGCTGTCTTTTCTCCATTGTATATTCTTGCCTCCTTTATCAAAGATAAGGTGACCATATGTCCATGTGATACACCATATTAACAAATTGAAGGATAAAAACCATGTGATCAATAGATGCAGAAAATCTTTTGATAAAATTCAACACCCATTTATGATAAAAACTCTCCATAAAGTAGGCATAGAGGGAACCTACCTCAACATAATAAAGGCCATATATGAAAAACCCACAGCCAACATCATTCTCAATGTTGAAAAGCTGAAAGTATTTCCTCTAAGATCAGGAACAAGACAAGGTTGCCCACTCTCACCACTATTATTCAACATAGTTTTGGAAGCTTTAGCCACAGCAATCAGAGAAGTAAAAGAAATAAAAGGAATCCAAATCAGAAAAGAGGAAGTAAAACTGTCACTGTTTGCAGATGAAAAGGTACTATACATAGAGAATCCTAAAGATGCTACCAGAAAACTACTACAGCTATTCAATGAATTTCATAAAGTAGCAGGATACAAAATTAATGCACAGAAATCTCTTTCATTCCTATACACTAACGACAAAAAATCTGAAAGAGAAATTAAGGAAACACTCCCAGTTACCATTGCAACAAAAAGAATAAAATACCTAGGGATAAGCCTACCTAAGGAGACAAAAGATCTTTATGCAGAAAACTTATAGACACTGATGAAAGAAATTAAAGAAGATACAAATAGATGGAGACTTATAACATGCTCTTGGATTGGAAGAATCAACCTTGTGAAAATGACTATACTACCCAAAGCAATCTACAGATTCAGTGCAACCCTTATCAAACTACCAATGACATTTTTTCACAGAACTAGAACAAAAAATTTCACAATTGGTATGGAAACACAAAAGACCCCAAATAGCCAAAGAAATCTTGAGAAAGCAAAACAGAGCTGGAGGGATCAGGCTTCCTGACTTCAGACTATACTACAAAGCTACAGTAATCAAGACAGTATGGTCCTTGTTCAATATATATTTAAAACCCATTCCAGAAAATATGAAATCTGTTTGGTCATGTTCAAAGGAACCCTGAGGTTTGAGCTCTTATCCATGCCCCACCTTTACAGTTTTACCAAGAAAACAAATGAGACAATCACCACAAACACCCTGAGTGATCTTAGTAACGTTTCTCCACCAGTGTTGATTATGTATAGTAGCCAGTTTGTCTTTGCTGTGAGACATTCACCACAGACACGTTGAGTGGTCTTAGTAATTTTTCTCCACTAATATTGATTATGTATAGCAGCCAATTCGTCTTTGCTGTGGTGAATAATTTCATGTTAAATGTTTGCAATTTTCCATCTGAGGTTGCCTGCTACTACTAAGTGTCCGTAATGAGAGTGCTAGAGATTATTCTCATGTAATTTACTGCAGATTTCTCACAGTATCACTTTGCCAACTATGAAGCCAATTTCTGGCATTGTATAACAGGCTATTTTAATCTCTCAAAAGATTTAATCATGAGGGATAGGAGCTTAGTGAGCACTGCCTTCTGGGGCATTTCCTTTAGCTTCCATGGTATCCCTTCTTGTATGAGAGTTTACTTTTATAATAGCCACCTCTTTAGGAAACTTCAGAGTATTTACTTTTATAATAGCCACCTCTTTAGGAAACCTCAAACTAAAGTTACTTAATTTGCTGACTATTCTTCATCAATGCTCCTGCTGAGATCAAGAACCCTGTTTATTCTCAAAGAATTCCAAAATCATGGACTACACTCAAAGTATACTCATTATCACTCTGTATCACTCTCTTATCTCTCTCTAAATGATCAGCCCTGTGTAGTGTAATGAGTTCTGCCTTCTGGATATATTTTGCCTTGGGATATAGTCCAAATATGCTGTTGATTTTTCTGAGTGGACAAATAAGTATAGACTATTTTGATCCAAAGTGACACTAATAAAAAACTAGAACACAAACCTACCACTATAAAATATACTGCCTCAAGGAGTCACTGAAAATAAAATGGTATTTGTGTGTGGTACTATAGGGAAACAGGGAATAATGATTCTATTTATGGCTCTGAGGTCCTAAACAAATCTCAATCTTTGCCAGGTAGGTTTTTGGAATTGGAGGGTAAAAGTATTGTAAGGACTGGTACAAGTTTTTGACTTGTGTTTTTAGTCCTTTTCAGTTCCTGGTTTTAGAAGATACCGTGCAAGTTTGGATAGCAATTTAGATGGATAAATCTAAACCTTACTGGGTTTAGCCCAAACAATCCTATGTATATTAGTAGAAATTCTTGTGCACAGGAATATTGGGCGCTTCCTTGAGATCTTCAATTTGGATTCAGTTTAGATACATAAGTAACAGTAAATCAATTTCCAGATTATCTATAAATTCTTTATGAGGAGGGGAATCCTCAGGGACTTGAGGCCCAGACCATCCAGAGAGTGTTTAGTTTTCAATTCCATTTATACAGTAAATCTCTGCCTAGCAAGAAAGCAGAGATGGTATTACAGTGGAAGAAAGTGTAATTTAGTTAAAGTCTGAGGGTCATGTGTCCTAAGCTGGAACATGGGGAGCATGGAACATGTGAGAGTTACTGGAGAAACCTACCACCTGAATAGTTTGTCATTTCTGAGGAACAAATTGTGAAATGCATGTAATAGTGGTAGTGTGTAAAATTGATATTGTAGCACCAATATTAATTTTTTAAATTGCAAGTTTATCCTTTAGCATTTAAAGAAAGTTTTCCTTTTGACTTTAAGGGTAAAATGGATTATTATTTTTCTTGATACACATTTGAAGCACCTTGATTGATTACTTATTTCATTTTTTTTCCTGTTTAGATTCTCAGCTAATGCAGGACAATTATTTTCCCAATGTACTTAATGTTTACAGGTGTCTAGGATGAGAGTATGTAGTTTTGTCTCTAGTCTGATTTTGTTTTTATTGTAAAACTCAGAATGTTTAGTGAGGTAATACAGATCTGATAATGTGACTATTTCCCATTCTAGGGGTTTTTTTTTTTATATGAAATCCTCTATTTCTGGCTTTAAGTTTATTTGTATCCTGTTCCATGATTTTTAGTACTTATCATCTAATATGAAGTACTTTATTTAATATTTTTTAATGAGTGTCTTCCTTCTTGCACTAGAATGTAAACATGCTGAGCATAGAGACTTTTGTGTGTCCTTTACTATACTAATACCATAAAAATTAACTTAAATTTAAAAAGCAAATGCTAAATTTACTTCAAATTATTAGTCTGGTAAAGGAGAAACTGCAAGAGAAAATTCAGCTTTTTGCTTCTTGAAGAAAAAAGCAAAATTACGTAGACTTTTGAGGATGAGTGGAATTTAGGCCAAATTTATAATAAGCAGTATTTTGGGTAGATCAAAGCAAAAGTGGAGCTGGTTGGATGGGGTTGATTTTATCAAAGCCAAATAGAGATGATTGGAAGGATTGGAGAGCAAGTCAGTTCTAGTAGTGTTTGCTAAATGTGAGGATTTAGTTAAAAACCAGTTTGACCACTTTTGCAGCTTCCTGAGTACTGGGTAATTCTACCATGGAAAAGTAGAATTTGCAACATTTTTGTATGTGTGGATGATGTCCTTCAGGCAAGGGTGGCATTTGTTAAAATCTAACCATCAAAACCTGGAAAAGTACAGGGAACATAAAAGTGGGAACATAATGTTCCTAATCATCTAGATACTCTTATTTGCCTTTGTAGATAATTGCAATTTTCCTAAATTAAAAATTTTTTAATATAAATAACATTTGAAAACTAACTTTTTTTTTACCCTTAATAAATACAGTTGACCATTGAACAACACGGGTTAGAGGTGCAAGCAAGTCTGCCCTCCCCAGTTGAAAATCTGCATGTAACTTTACATTCAGCACTCTGTATCTGTGGTCCTGCATCCTAGGACCCGCATTCACAGATTGAACCAACTGCAGATCCTGTAGTACTGTAGCACATATTTGCTGAAAAAAATCCATGTATAAGTGGATCTACGCAGTTCAAGCCATGTTGTTCAAGGGTCAACTGTACCAATGAAATGGGAAATTTCCTTAAAAACATAACTAGTGAAAAAAATCACAGAAAGAAATAGAAAGTATAAATTGTCCTATATCTGTTAAAGACATTGAATCCAAAGTGAAAATCTTTCCAAACAAGAATACTCCAGGCATAAATACTCTCACTAGTAGATTTTTACAAGTATTTAAGGAAAAATATATTATTAATTCTCATTTTCTCAGAATAGCTTAACTAAACCTGATAATGACATTGTAAGAAATGAATTTACAGAATATGACTACTATGAATACAGATGCAAACATCCTAAATACAATAATAGTAAATCAAATTGCATAAAACATGTCAAAACTAATGCATCAGAACCACTTGGAGTTTACTTAATAAAAGTTTTTCTTTACATTCAAAAAATTATCTAAGACTTCTGATTCCAACTCTGACATGTGAAGGGATCAGAAATCATTATTTCTGCTCTTACAAGATAAAGGTGGGAAAACTGAGAAAGTCAACTGATTTCCTAGGATCCTTCAGAGACCTGAAGCTGCAGGGAAAACTGCCACCCCAAATTCTGGAGATACAGACATCCATTGAGATACAGGTGAGATTTGTTTATCTGAAACAGAAGCTACAAATTGGTAGCAAAAGTTGAGTGGCAATTTAGATGAATAGTTGGACTGAATGTTGACTAGAATGAAAGGGAGAAACTTCTGGAAACTCTCACACTTCTGTGGGCTTTACCTAGAAGAACCTCACAGGTTTCTTATGGTAAATATTTAAGAAAACCCCCCAAGATGCCCTTAATGACTCTGGAACTGGAATGCTGGGGTAGAGTGATCATTGTGAAATACACCCAAAGAATTTTCCATGACAAAGGCCTAATATTCAAGGGAAAGACTTGAGCAAAGTATTATCACACTTCAGGGAAGGGCATTCATCTAACTCTGGCCTCTAGCTATTCTATCTTACCAATCAGAAAACACACACACACACACAATTGTCAATAGAGGTCAATGTTTCGAGGAAATAGATTGGGAACACTAGAGTCAGAACAAGGAGAAAAAACTATATTACTGAAGAAATACTTGTGAAGGTCACAGTTCTAAGACACAGGCAAATAAAAACAGAGACATTCAAAAACGTTGTGGATCACCCAACTCCCACACAAACTTACCATCCCACCAATAGGCTTCACTATAATAACAGTGGATTAGAGTTGAAAGAGCTGAAAGACACCAACTCTCTCAGGGGTACTTAGGGAAATCCAGAGTCAAGAGAGGAGACAAAAACAAACACACTAAAGGAATTTGACACTTCTGATACCTCTAGCAACAGCAAACATTAAACAACACAACCCCTAGTTAGATTACCATAAATCTCATACTAAAGGCTTATGTATCTCAATTACTAATAACAGACACAACTCAACAAACAATTACAGTGAATTTATATGGCAAGAAAAAAAAAACACTCTGAAGAGACAAAGCAATTAGTGAAACCAGACTCAGGACACAGATGTTGAAATTAACAAATGGGGAATTTAAAATAACTGTGATCAATGTATTAAGAGCTCTTAGGGGAAAAGAAGACATCATTCAATAATAGATAGGTTATATAAGCAGAGAAATAAAAACTGTAAGAACCAAAAGGAAATGCTAGAAATAAAAAACACTGTAACCCAGATGAAGAATGCCTTCAACAGACTTTTCACTAGACTCAACAAGATAGAGGGAAAATAATCAGTGATGTTGAAAAGAGCCCAATAGGTATTTCACAAAATGAAATACAAAGAGAAAAAAATAATGGAAAGACAGAACAGACCATCTAAGAACAGTTGAACAATTTTTTTAAATGTAATAGACATAATTGGAATACCAGGATGAGAAGAGAGAGAGAGAGTACAGAGCAGAAGAAATTTTCAAACTATTATAATAATCATCAAGGATATTTCTAAATGAATAACAAACATCAAACCACAGGTACAGGAAGTTTAGAGAACACAATGCAGGAAAAAATGCAAAGCACACAGACAATAACAACATTAAAGCCTAGGCATATCATATTCAACTGAAGGAAACCAAAGACAAAGAGAAAATCTTCAAAGAAGCTAGAAAAATACCCACAATGCATTACCTATAGAGAATTACAGTGGACTTCTTATCAGAAACCAGGAAAGTTAAAAGAGAGTGAAGTAAAATATTTAAAATGTTGCAGGAAAAAAAATCTACTTAGAATCTATATCTAGCAAAATTATACTTCAAAAGTAAAGGAGAAATAAATACACTCAGACACACTAAAAATGAGGGAATTCTTGCCAATAGACCTGCCCTACAAGAAAAGTTACAAGTTCTTCAGGAAGAAGGAAAATTATACAGGTCAGAAACTTGGATCTCCATAAAGAAAAGAAGAGCATTGTAGAAGAAATAAATAAGGTAAAATAAAATTATTATTTCCATTATTCTTAAATAATCTAAAAAATGTCTAAAGTAATAATTGTAACAAAATATTGGTTGATTACAGCATATTGATAGTGAAATAAATGACAGTAATGTCACAAGAGATGGGAAGGAGAAGTTGAGAATACTCTGATCTATGGAACCTGTACTACATGTGAAGTGGTATACTGTACTTTGAAAGTGAGTTTGGGTTAGTTGAAAATTTTTATTGTTAAGTTCTAGAGAAACTAATGAAAAGATAAAAAAGAAAGAATAATTGATATGCTAAGAGAGGAGATAAAAAGGAATCGTGTAAAAAGATCAACTAAAAGCAGAGAAGGCAGTAAAATGGGGAAATGAAGAAACAGAGTAATGCAGTGACTAGAAAACGGTTATAAACATGGTAGATACTAATCCAACATTATTAATAATTATTTTAAATGTGAATGGTTTAAATTAAAATACAGGGCTTGCTAGAATGATTAAAGAAGAAAGACTCAACTAAATGTCTACAAGAAACTTACTTTAAAATTAAAGATTTAGGTCAAAAAATGTAAAGGGATTGAGAAAGGTACATCATGCTAAAACTAATCAAAAGATAGCTGGAGGGATTCCTTGGTGGCGCAGTGGTTGAGAGTCCACCTGCCGACACAGGGGACACGGGTTCGTGATCTGGCCCGGGAAGATCCCACATGCCATGGAGCGGCTGGGCCCCTGAGCCATGGCCGCTGAGCCTGCGCATCCGGAGCCTGTGCTTTGCAACAGGAGAGGCCACAACAGGGAGAGGCCCGCGTACCGCAAAAAAAAAAAAAAAAAAAAAAGATAACTGGAGAAGCTATATTGATTTCAAACAAAACCAACTTCAGAACAAGGAAGGTTATCAGGCATGAAGATTATTTAATGTTAAAGGATCAGTTCTTAACAAAGACATAATGATCATAAATGTGTATGTCTCTAATGACAAAGTGTCAAGATAAGTGAGGTAAAAGTTGAAAAACCAAAAGTAGAAATAGACAGGTCCACTATTACAGTTGGAGACTTCAACACCTCTTTGGCAGTAATGGATCAAGCAGGCCGTAAAACAGTAAGGATTTAGGTGATCTAAAAGCACTATCAATTAGTTTGTCCAGCCGATGCTTGTAGACTACTCCATCCATCAAAAGGAGAATACACATTCTTCTAAATCTCATATGAAATAGTCACCAAAATAGATCATATTATGTTCCATAAAACAGACCTTAACAAATGTAAAAGATTAGAAGTTATATAAAGCAACAATGGAATAAACCTGGTAGTTGATAAAGATACAGCTGGGAAATCCCCAAATATTTGGATTATACAAAACATTTCTAAATAACAGATATATCAAAGAACATTTGAGAAATTTTTAAAATATTTTGAGTGAAGTAAAGATGAAAATACTACTTATCATAATTTGTCAGATGCAGCTAAAACATTGCTTACAGGAAAAAAATTTAACATTAAATTTATGTTAGAAAATATAAAAGACCTAAATCCGTAATCTCAGCTTTTACCTTAGAAAAATAGAGAAAGAACACTTTAAGCCTAAAGCAAATAGAAGAAAATTAATAACAATAATTAGAAGTCAGTAAAATTAAGAAAAGGAAAACAGTAGAGAAAATGAAGAAAAACAAGAGGTAGTTCTTTTAAAAGCCCAATAAAATTGCTAAAACTCTACCCATGCTAAGCAAAGGAATAAAAACACACAAATGACCAACAACAGAAATAAGAATCATCAGTTCTGAAACTATTGATATTAAAAGAATAATAACATAATACTATGAAATCTATGCTTCCAATTAGATAACTTAGATGAAATAGACAAATTACTCAAAAGACAAACTACTAAACTCATATAAGGAAAAATACATATTCTGAATAGCCCTAAATCTACTAAAGAAATTAATAGTTAATAACCTTCAAAAAAGAAAACACCAAGCCCAGATAGTTTTGCTGGTTTATTTTGTCAAACATTTAATGAAGAAATAATACCAGTCCTCCACCATTGCTTCCATAAAATAGAAAGAGGGGAGACACTTGGTAATTCACTGCATTAAACCATTATTACCCGAACACCATAACCAGATAAAGACATTACAAGAAAGAAAAACTACAGGCCAATATCTGTCATGAGCCTCCTCAAAAAATATTAGCAAATTAAATCCAACAATGTATAAGAAAAATTGTACACCACAACCAGGTGAAATTTATTCCAGGTATGAAAGGCTTTTTCATCATTCAAAAATCAATCAACATAATCCATTACATTAAAAAGCTATAAAAAAATCATATGGTCATATGCTATGAAAACTTCTGACAAAATCCAATATTCATTTAAGATAAAAACTCTCAGTAAATTAGTAACACAGGGAAATTTTCTCAGTTTGATAAAGAACATCTACAAAAAGCCTTATGGCTAAAATCATACTTCCTGATGAGAGACTTTATGCTAATTTCAGTAAAAAGGCAAGGATGTCCTCTTGCACCACTCCTATGCAACATCATACTGGAAGTCTTAGCTAGTGCAAAAGACAAGAAAAGTATTAAGAGGCATACAGATTGAAAATGAGAGAAATAAAACTGTCTTTATTCAGAGATGACATGATTATCTATAGAGAATCCCAAAGAATCTACTAAGGTAAACAAAACAAACACCTCCTGGAATTAAGTGAGATAAATGAGTATAACAGAGATAAAGGATATAAGGTTAGTATTTAAAAAGTCAATTGCTTTCTATATACCAGTTATGAACAATTAGAGTTTGAAATAAATAATATTTTTTTAATCTCATTTACAGTTGCAATAAAAAAGAAAAAACTTCGGTATACATCATACGCATGCACACACAACATGTGTGTGTATAAGATCTAAAGGCAGAAAGTACAAAATTCTGCTAAAAAATTACAAAGAAGATGTAAATAATGGACAGATATTCTGTATTCATGGATTGGAAGACTCAATATTGTTACCCAACTTTACATATAGATACAATTCAATCCTATTCAAAACCCCAGCAAGTTATTTTGTAGATATCAGTGAATTGCTTTTAAAGTTTATATGGAAAGACAAAAGAACTAGAGTTAACCAACCTAATCCTGAAGGAGAACAAATTTGGAGGATTCACACTACCGTATTTTAAGACTCTTACTATAAGCCTACCATAATCAAGACAGCATCGTATTGGCAAATAAATAGACATAGGTCAATAGTACAGAATAGAGAATCCAAAGGTAGATACACACACTTATAATTACCTGATCTTTGACAGGTGTTCAAAGGCAATTTAATGCATAAAAAAATAGTCTTTTCAACAAATGATGCTAGAACAGGGGATGTCCATGTGCAAAAAGGGGACCTAGACACAGACCTTACATGTTACATAAAAAATAACTCAAAAGAAACCATAGAACTAAATGTGAAATATAAAACTATAAAACTTCTAAAAGTAAACATAGGAGAAAATCGACATGACCTTGAGTTTTGTGGTGAGTTTTTAGATACAATACCCAAAGCGCAAAACCATGAAGAAAAAAATAAGTTGAGCTTTATTAAAATTAAAAGCTCTGCTCTGGAAAAAGACACTATTAAGCTAATGAAAAGACAGGACAGATTGGGAGAAAACATTTTCAAAATACATATCTGCTAAAGACCTTCAACCCAAATATACAAAGAACTCCTAAAACTCAGCAAAAAGAAAATAAACAACCCATTTAAAATGGGCAAAAGATCTGAATAGAGACCTCACCATAGAAGCATACAGATGACAAATGAGCATAGGTGAAGATGCCCTACATTATCTGTCATTAGGGAGATGCAAATTAAACAAAAAGATACAACTACACACCTAGGAGAATGGCTAAAATCCAAAGAACTGGCAATGCCAATTATTTGTGAAAATGCAAGCAACAGAAACTATTATTCGTTGGTGGCTAGCATGAAAAATGGCACAGCAGTGTTGGAAGACAGTGTGGAAGATTCTTACAAAGCTAAATGTTCTACTTTTAGCCACTGTGCTCCTGGGTATTTAACCAAATGAGTTGAAAACTTAGGTCCACACAAAAACTAGCACATGAATATTTATAACAGCTTTATTCATAACTGCCAAAAACTGGCAGTAAGTAAGATATCCTCCAATAGGTTAATGCTTAAAAACCCTGTGGTACGGGGAGATCAGCTC
The DNA here is from genome assembly GCF_949752795.1 of Hyperoodon ampullatus. Taxonomy (NCBI): domain Eukaryota; kingdom Metazoa; phylum Chordata; class Mammalia; order Artiodactyla; family Ziphiidae; genus Hyperoodon; species Hyperoodon ampullatus. Next base: position 70,302,333 of record NC_136916.1, read on the forward strand.
GGTACTTTGTGACCACCTAAAGGGGGGGATAGGGAGGGTGGGAGGGAGGCACAAGAGGGAGAGGATATGGGGATATATGTGTACATATTACTGATTCACTTTGTTATACAGCAGAAACTAACACAACATTGTAAAGCAATTAGACTCCAATAAAGACATTAAAAAACAACAACAGCAAAAAAAAAAAAAAAAAAAAAACACCTGTGGTACCTCCACGTTAAAAAAAAAAAGATAGACACAGTTGAATTTTAAATGCATTTTGCTAAGTGAAAGAAGCGAGTTGAAAAGGATACATATGGTGTGCTCCCATTTATATGACATTCTGGAAAAGGCAAAACTAAAGATACAGTAAACACATGTGGTTGTCAGGGGGAAGGCAAGGGCTGAATAGATAAAGCACAGTGAATCTATCCTGTACAGAAGTCCCCAAACTTTTTGGCACCAGGGGGACCGGTTTCATGGAAGACAATTTTTCCACCGACAGGGTGGGGGTGGGGATTGGTTCCGGTGGTAATGCAAGCGATGGTTGAGGCGGTAATGCAAGTGATCTGGGGGATGGTTCAGGCACTAATGCGAGCGATGGGGGTGCTGTTTCAGGCGGTAATGTGAGCGATGGGGAGAGACAGATGAAGCTTGGATCACTAGCCCGCCGCTCACCTCCTGCTGTCCGCAGCCCAGGGGTTGATATTGTGTGATACTGTAATGGCATATACATGACATTATGCATTTGTCAAAACCCATAGATCTTTACAGCACAAAGAGTAAACCTTAAGATACATGAATTTTTAAAAACCTTTTAGTAGTTGGAGGATCCCAGGATAGAATATAAAATGTGAAAGAAGGATTTACTGTATTACAAATGCATGAAACAACCTCACTGATGGGGTTGGAAGGAAAAGGCGCTAATTTAAGTAACTAGGGGAATTAGTGCAATCTGTAAGATTAAAGGCAAAACAACTGTACATAGCCCTGTACTTAACTAGATAAAGTCGTTTCTCATCGGTGTATGAAACCACTACATATGTATACTAGATTTAAACAATTAAGTAAATGGTTGGCAGATGGTGTAAGGTTTCTTGATGTTGGAGTAGAAGGTTACAGACAAACAAAAAGTGGTTAGAATAATCCATGTAATAATGGATTCCAGTTGGAAACATCACTGTGAACTTATGTTCTATATATTGTGTTAGCCAAAAAGTTCGTTCAGGTTTTTCCATAACATGAAAACCCAAACGAACTTTTTGGCCAACCCAATTATATATGTATATACATATGTAGTTACACATATGAATAGTTATAAATATACATATACACACAGTTACTGTGCACGTACATTTTTCCTTAATCTATCAGTTGAGAAAGCCTAGAAGCAATGATAATCTAGTAAAAATTGTCACACCTAGAACCTATGGGTTCTAGGGTCTCTAATACCACTCTCCAATAAAACAAACCAGGGGTCCTTTCAAAAATGGCTGATTCTATGAAGGAGCAGGAAATATAAAAGATGAACCTGGAGCATCTTAGATGGCCAGAAAGTAAGGAAGTGCTAATCTCTCTCTCTCCTCTCTCTCTCTCTTTCTCTCTCTCTCTCTCTCTCTCTCTCTCTCTCTCACACACACACACACACACACACACACACACATTGATGAAAGCATGTCAAAGTGTCAAAGTGACAGGAGCCAACGAAAAAAGTTTCCAATGATCAAAGCTGGAGCAATTTGAACAAATAAACACTATAGTATTGAATTAGAAACCAAAATATAATTATCCATGAATACACACTAATATAAAAAAGTGAATAAATACATTGGGAGAATAGACAAATTTCTTATGCAGAATAATTAAAAATAAATTTTGTAGATACTTTGACTTCAAGGACGTGCAACACAACTCCTCACTCCTCAAGTGTGGTCTGTGCATAGTGACTTCCTTGCAAAGAATACAGTATTAAAATGGCAGGTGGGAGGAAAAATAACTTTACAGTGGAGAAACCTGACAAACACTTCCTCAGCCAGGTAATCAAGGCTGATATAAATAGTCATGTCATGTTGATAGAATGTACCCTTGATATGACAGGATGAGAATAGTACTTTATCTCTATGGTCTTCATCCCCAAAACCCATAACCCCAGCATAATCATGAGATAATAATTAGACAAATCCCACTTGAGAGACACTGAACAAAACACTTGACTAGTTCTCCTCAAAAATGAGAAGACCATCAAAACAAGGAAAATCTGAGAATGTGTCATGGTCAAGAGGATCCTAAGTAGACATGACATCAAAATGTAGCACCCTGTATGGGATCATGGAACAGTAGTAGGTCATTAGGCAAAAACAATGGAAATCTGAAAAAAGTGTAGACTCAATAACAGTATACCAATATCGATTAGTTGTGTGACAAATATACCATACTAATATAAGATTGTAATAATATGTGAAATGGGGTATGGGATATTTGGTAACTCTCTGTGCTATTTTCACAACTTTTTAAAGCTAGCCTAAAGCTATTCTAAATTAAGTATAATTTTAAGTAATTAAAAATCATTCAATGTAATTCATTGTAGTAACACAACAGACGGGAAATATCATATGATCATCTCAAAAATAAAAAGCATTTGATAAAATACAAAACCTATTCCTCATAAATCTCATGGGAACTGGGAACTTACCAAAATTCTTTAATGAGATTAAAGAGTATTTACAAAATAAGTCAATTTCAAAATCATTGATAATGGAGCTATTGAAAGCTTTTCTCCTGAAATTGAGAATAAAACAAATCTTCTATCACGATTTCTATTCAACACTATACTGGATGTTTTAGTGCAGTAAGTCATGGAAAAGGAATAAAAGGTGTATAAGGATTAGAAATGGAAAGGTATATGTAGACATCATTATTTACAGACAACAAAATGGTGTCTGTATGTATGTGTGTGTTAATATATATCTCTATCTATCTATATATCTATATCCCCAAAAGACTTGAAGTAAATAAAATTAGAAAGTTAATTTAGCAAAGTTGCTGTATTAATAAGCCAATAAGTGTAATGAAATGTGTTTATGCAAAACAACAAACATAAAAAAATAAAGATTTTTAAATATAACATTTTCAGGAACATCAAAAATATCAATTACATAAGAAAAGGTCAACATATATCATTACAAAACATTATTGAAAGGAAGTAAGTAATACCGTGCAAATGAAGAGATATATTCAGATTGGCAGATTTGTTTTATATAGATGTTAATTCTCCCCCAAATTCATTTTAAATATTCAGTGGAATAGCATTCCAAATCCAAATCCCATTAGGTGTTTTGTAAATTGTCAGTCTGATTTCAAGAATTGCATATAATGCAAAGAGCCAAGAAGAGTCAAGTTTGAGCCATAAAAAGAAACAAAATTGAATTATTTTAGTGAGGTGGATGGACCTAAAGTCTGTCATACAGAGTGAAGTAAGTCAGAAAGAGAAAAACACCGTATGCTAACACATATATATGGAATCTTAAAAAAAAAAAGGGTTCTGAAGAACCTATGGGCAGGACAGGAATAAAGACGCAAACATACAGAACAGACTTAAGGACATGAGGAGGGGGAAGGGTAAGCTGGGACGAAGTGAAAGAGTGGCATGGACATATATACACTACCAAATGTAAAATAGATAGCTAGTGGGAAGCAGCTGCATAACACAGGGAGATCAGCTCGGTGCTTTGTGACCACCTAGAAGGGTGGTGTAGGGAGGATGGGAAGAAAACGCAAGAGGGAGGAGATATGGGGATATATGTGTATGTATAGCTGATTCACTTTGTTATAAAGCAGAAACTAACACACCATTGTAAAGCAATTATAATCCAATAAAGATGTTTTTTAAAAAAAGGAATATGCTAGTTTTTGTCTAAATGTCAACAACTTGAAAAAAAAAACTTCATAGCTTACATGACAAAATTTCAAAGCATTTCATAAGGTTACAGTAGTTAAGACTGCGTGTACTGACAAAAGATAGAAAACTAGCCTAATGGGAAAAAATAGAGACTTCACAAACACATCAAATGTTATATGGTTACTTGATTTATAATAAAGGTGTCGCTGTTGCATATAAGGAAAAATGACTTTACAGTGGAGAAACATGACAAACACTACCTCAGCCAGGTAATCAAGGCTAATATAAATAGTCATGTCATATTGATAGAATGTACCCTTGATATGACAGGATGAGAATGGTACTTTATGGTCTTCCTCCCCAAAACCCATAACCCCAGCATAATTATGAGATGATAATTAGACAAATCCCACTTGAGAGACCCTCTAGAAAACAAATAACTTTTGTTTTGAGTCAGTTTTCCAACCATGCTGAGAAATAATTTCTAGGTGTAATGTAGACACATATGAAAAGCAAAACAATAAAGATTCTTGAACATAACATAGAGTAGTATCATGATTTGGTGAATGCAAAAAATTAAAATTGAATAACAACAGCACTAGCCATAAAGGAAAAATTGATGAGTTGGTTTGCATCAAAATGAAAACTTCTGTTTGTCAAAATTAAAACTTCTGTTTATCAAAGTGTATATTCAATGAAAGACAATTATACATAAGACTTAGTAAACTTGTACATGTCAAAAAGTGAGAAAGAAGACATTTAAACAGGTCCATCACAAAAGAGGATATCCAAATGGCTAATAAGCATGTGAAAAGGTACTTAAGGTCATTAGCCGTAAGAGAAAAGAACATTCAAACAATAAACAATCACCAAGGTATATAAAAATTTTTAAATCTACCTATATGTCTATTTAGAATACTCTTAGACTGTGTCCACAAACATAATGCCAGGTACAAGAAAAATTCATATATCTATGCCCTAAAAAACATACACGTGAACGCTTACAGTAGCACCATTTCTAACAGCAACAACATTGAAAACCAAGTGTCCACCCAGAGTTGAAAGCATAAGTAAACCTCGGAATATGCACACCTTGAAACAACAGATAGATCTTGGGGAAATAAAAATGGAGAGGCTAACACAGTAGAGGAGGGAGAGCCTCAACGGGGGCTCTCTCACATATAGAATGACCACATTTGTTGGAGCTGGACCAAGAAGCACAATGCTGCTTTACTAAAATCTGGACTGCACAGGGCTAGATAATAAATACCTACACAGTGTGGAATAACAAGCTACAGAGCTAAGCTAAAAAATTCTTTAGCACAGAAATAACTCACCCAGAGTTTTCAGAGCTGGGTTGAAAAGAGTCTGCAGTAGCAATAGGTATGGAGTACAAGTAGAATGAGAATTAACAAAAATGAAAATTAATCTGGACCCTCACCCTCTTCAGTGATTTCAGAGAGCTATAATTCCAAAAAATCTACAGACTAATAGAGACTAATATCTAAGGTGTTTAGGTTAGTTCTCTAAGGAAACGTATATTATTATGGCTAATTCTTCTCCATGAGTGACTCATATTGATGATATGGTTCTCATGAGAAAAAAACTTTAGTTTGTACCTGAGGTTTGCTTTGATTAAATTTGAAAAATCTTATCATTCACTAGTATTATTTCTATGGTGCATTGTTTGGTCAGATCTAAATTCATATATAGACAAATTTACTTGTTAGATTATTTTGACTTTGCTAAGGTGTTGTGATATTTGTGCATCATGAATGAACTACTCACAATTGAAGGGCCATGGCAACTGCAGCCAGAGGTTTGAGATTCAGGTATAATAAGTGAGATTGAATAAAATTATAAGCTGCCTGATACCGATATCTAGCTTCTGAATATCATGTGGCTTCATTAGATTTATTTTAAGTGGAAAATCCATGCTATGAGTGATGCCATTTTTTTTTCTGCTCTGGCTTTCTGGAAGATACAGCCAAGAGCTGGTTAATAGTAAGATTTTATTTCTGCATAAAGGCTCCTGACATGTTCTTGAGGCCAAGGTATCTTATTTGCTTCAATTTGAATATGTTAGGTGAATCACTGGTCTATATACAAAGGAATGTGGCCCTGTCTTTTTTTTTTCTTTAGAATATCCTTCCTGTATAAATCACAGAGGAACACATGAGCAATGCAAACATGAGATACATAGTTTTCTTCTTTGACTACCTCCCTGATCCTTCCTCATAGGCAAAAACAAATGGGGAAGAAGACACTTGAGCTCACTTCCCCTGGGGCACGATTAACTACCCAGTTGTCCTGCACTGAATCTCTCACATCTCCAGTCCACTTGGGACCCAGAATTTAGGGATGCCATTAGTAAAAAATTACAGGACAAAGAAATTATAGGTGTGGGTGGTGCCATGGTTTGCATGAACGAGGACATCATATCTTGAGGAGATGTGATTGTGTAAAAATCATGCTTAATAAAATTACTCTGGGGCCCAGCAGAGGTGACAATCCTAGATTACGAAGTGGAAGTGAGGGATCTTAGCTTCCCTGTAGTAGAAACTTTATTCATGGGCTTCAGGTAATAAAGCCCATATGAGAAATTTGTTTCATCCACCTCTTCTACCTCCTTCCAGGTAAACAATGATTTCTTTTATATTAATCAGATTTTGGTGGTTTATTCTCATATTTTTTTGAAATTATACCTCAACTCTTCTTTTTTACATTGTGTGTACATTAAATGGATTAGGCTGCCTTTGATAACTGCTAAGTGTGAAACAGACTTCTAAACTAGTAAATACTTCTAGGGCATTTAGCTTTATTCTTTCTGATGATATAAATATCATTATGGGTTCTTTTTCTCCATGAGTGATATATACATATATATATATATAGTGGGATCTTCATTAGAAGAATTTCGCTTTTCACCTGAGTGTGCTTTACTGGAAGTTGCAAAAGGTTTGTGATTCATCAATACCATCTCTATGGTGCAATATTTGCTTGGTTCTAAATGTCCAAGTAGACAAATTCAAACCTGTTATATTATTTCAGAGTTTTAATGTGTTACACTTGTGGATCGTTTTTGAACTATGACTATTCAAGGATTCTGGGAAGTGTGAATCCATGCGATCCAGATATTTGTTTTCCTGTGGATGTAAAAATCAATAAAATTAGGAGCTTCCTGGTATCCTATTTACTTTTTAGGAATAGTACCCATGAAATACAGTTTTCATTTTTGACTACTGTCCTCTTAGACAAAGACTGCTAAGAAAGATGACTTTCTGTCCTGCTACACCAGGGACACATGAAAGCTACACAGACTAACTTCACTGAATCTACCCAAACCCTAATCTACTTTGGCACAAGGTTTTTAAGAAATCCAACCCTGGTTAGACTTTTCAGGATCAAATAAATATATAAGGGGAGTGCCATGGCTTGTGTCATTATGCTAATCCCCAGCATAGGCGCCATTCTTGGGAAAGGATGTAGGAGTGTTCTAGGCTATGCAAAACAGAGCTATGGAAGCAGATATGATTAAGAGTAAAACACAAGTAGTCATTGAAAATTTGTGTAAGAGACTGTGTCAGAGAATGAAAACATGAGGTTGGGCAGTGGTTGCCTAATGACCTGGAAGAAAGGGAATCAAAACAGTCATACTACTAAATGGCAAAATGGGAACTGAAACTACATTGTCATAGAAAAGAATTTATTTTTCATTTCAATATGAAGAATATCAACCCTATACTTTTGTATCTCTAGCAACTCAAATACCTGGTAGAATGTATTAAGGGCTGCTGGCAGGACTAGAAATGGTAAAAATCCATATGCCCTTTTCCCTAGTGCTGTGGAGAGATCCACAAAATTTTCCTGAGGTGCTCTGCACTGTGTTTTCAGTCTACGGCCCTATACATGGGGATGCATACTGGCTGCTACACAAACTGTTGCCTCCAGTTGACTAATGGAACAGGCACAATGAAGGTAAAATGGTAATCCCCATATTAGGGAGTTCCAAGTCCTCAGGAATCCAACTGTTCACTTCCTCCAACAACTCAGGCTATTCTATTCTTTGTACCTTGGAAACCTAACATGAGAGACTACTGACAAGATTCCTTGAAACCTTTCTGCAGAAGGTAAACTGAGAGAAGCTAAATGCTGTACTCAGAAGCTGAGTCCTTCATTGTTTTTCAACACAGTTCACTGAGGCATTTTCTACGTTTATATATATAAATCCATGTGAAGATCAGAATAGACTTATGGCACTTTTGTTGCCAGGAATTTAAATACAAGTAGGAGAAAATGTAGGTTGATGATAAGAACAGATAATTTCTCAGATATTGGTGGCTACAATCCAGCTTTGAGAAAATATGTAGAAAGATAAGCCATAAAGAAACTTAAGACTGCAGCTTAGCTTCCTAGTTATAATTATTTACAAGGGAACACAATATTATCTGGAGACCCCAACAAATAAGAAGGCACACCCTGATGGAAAGTCAATAATTCACTATTGAAAAGTCAAGACATTGGCAAAAATAATGCTGGAAGAGACTGAGGAAAATGCAAGGGATACAACCTAACTCTGAAGCTTTACCACCTCCTCAAGAGGTTCTTTCCCACCAAAGGAAATCAGACAGAAAGTAATTGGCAAATGGTGCAAACTTATGGACAAAATTGACATGAGAGAACCTTAGAAATGGGAATGGAATGAACTTACATGTCTGTTTCTTTTCCCCATCTTAAACTTTTCCAGTCCTTTCTTGTGGATACTGAAGCCATGAATTCTGCAATTTCTACTACCTTTCTTGTTTTACTCTAACTCAGAAAAATATCCAAGATATGGGTGTTTCTGGATGACCTACCTGTTCTTTCTCCTCTGAAGTTCCCACGCAAACAGGTATTTCCGTAGAAGAATATGCCTTGTCTTCTGATGTGCTTGATAATGCCAAAAAGTGATTTAACTATGTAACAAAGGGATATGATATTCTATATTCTGGATAGAGTGTTGTTGGAACACCTGGGATGCAAGGCATCTAGGTTGGTAAATATGTGCTTTCAAAAACAAAAGGGGACTATGGGAGAATAGCAGTCTCACCTAGTGCTGAAAAAGTACACCCAAATTACAGGAAATCTATATTTTTGGGCAGAAAAAAAATAGAGAAATTTAATAAAAGGGATGAATCTCATTGTTATAGTTTACAATAAAGAAAAAACATGGCCATGTATAAAACATATTTTATATCTGTAACTCAAATACAATGTATAGAACCAGTAATTAGAGAAATGTGAAAATAGGCATAATAAAGAAAGTATATTTACCTTATAATTCTCCCATATTACCTTAAGAAAGAAAGAAAAACTTGACAAGGAGGTCAATCTGTTTATAGATTTGTCCATGATCTGAGAGCAATAAATAAGTCATAATTGGTCTGATACCTGTGGTACACATTCTTGCTACTACATTAACTTCTGTGTCTGAGTAAGCTAATTATTTTTATGTAATAGACTTATGTTCAGCTTTCTTTCCTTTACTTTTAGCTAAGGAGTCAATGTTCCTACTTGACTTTACCTATGTAGGCTTTTAATATTGATTCCCCAGAAATTCAGAGATTTGTTTATTTATTTTTTTATTTATTTTTATTTATTTTTATTTTTTTCGGTACACGGGCCTCTCACTGTTGTGGCCTCTCCCGTTGCGGAGCACAGGCTCCGGACGCGCAGGCTCAGCGGCCATGGCTCACGGTCCCAGCTGCTCCACGGTACGTGGGATCTTCCCAGACCGGGGCACAAACCCGTGTCCCCTGCATCGGCAGGCGGACTCTCAACCACTGCACCACCAGGGAAGCCCTTGTTTATTTATTTATTCAGAGACTTATTTACTGTATTCTCTAGGTATTTACAAGAAAACTTAACAAGTTGTCTCTGCCTTGATGCTCCAAACTAATTCAATGCTGGTTGATTTATTGATAGCTGCTAATATCTTACCTGTTAGTAAAGAAGATACTTTAGCTTTACTAAATTTCTTAGTCTTCCAAGACATAATGTCTTCCTGAATATGTTGCAGTATTATCAAACTGAAGTCAAATATTTGAGATATGCATTATTGGCCAACAGACAGAGATGGTTGCATCCTGAACTCAGCCTAATATACAAATGAAACAATGTCACACACACACACACACACACACACACACACACACACACACACACACAAACCTCCACTGATTTTGAGAGTTGGTTGTGGATCCTTGCCTTTTATGAAAAGGCTAAACCTCTCCTGGTATGTTACATGAAATACCAAAATTGTAGTACAGATAAAATCAAGAATCCTTTCACATTCTTAGAATAGCTGTTGTTTCTCCATGTGTATTAGTTTTTAACTTTGATAAAACCTTCTACATGTTCTGTTAAAAGATTTAGGGTGCTTCTAATAGCTTATTCAAAAATTAGGCCCTAATTATAGGCATATTGCTTACTTTTCTGTGTTATTGGATTTTGTTGCTCTGGGAATGCAAAGGTATTTACAAGGCATAATAGCAAAAATTCTCCTGATTGAAAGACTCGGGCTTTAATCTTGGAACACAATTTACTTATAGATACCTCATGATGTTACTATTTTACAAGTTTTTAAGATTCATTTCTCACTGTGTTGCCAGGCTAGCTATGAACAAATCTTATTTTCTAATCCTAATACTATTCTGGGCAAGTGTAGCCTCTTGAACCCAGATACTATGTTGCCTTATCCTGGCAAAACAGGTTGAATATGACTGTCTCATAGTCACTGATGTAGATATTGGACCTTGGTCTGATTCACCTAATATTCCTATTCCCAAAGCTGACTTAATATTGTTCACTGACCCACAAGAGACTATAATAGTATGTTATGCAGTAGTCAACTCTCATGAGATTTTAGATGTTTCTGTTCCCTCAAACATAAAGTTAGTCCAAGTGGCAATGTCTCCTCTTTCATTTATAATTTTATTTATTTGTGTTTCTTTTTTCCTCAGGTAGTCTAGCTAAAGGTTTATCAATGGTGTTTATCTTTTACAAAAAAACAACTTAAAAATATTTATATTGTTTTGTCTAGTCTCTATTTCATTTATTTCTGCTCTGATCTTTATTATTTCCTCCCTTCAGTTAAGTTGGAGCTTAGTTTTTTCTTTTTCTAGTTTTTTGAATTGTAAAGTTAGGTTATTTGAGATCTTTCTTTTTTTCTTAATGTAGGCATTTATTCCTATAAAATTCCCTCTTAGAACTGCTTTTGCTTCACCTCATAAGTATGTTGTGTTTCCATTTTCATTTGACTCAAGATATTTTTAATTTTATTTTTTATTTCTTTTATTACTTTTTATTTCTTTTTGTGATCCATTAGTTGTTTAGGCGTGTGTTGTTTAATTTCCACATATTTGTGATTTTTCCAACATTCCTTCTGTTATTGATTTCTAGTTTCATACCATTGTGGTTGGAAAAGACACATGATAATCTCAATAATCTTGATTTTGTTAAAACATGCATTGTGGCCCAACATATAATCTATCCTAGAGAATATTTGTATACTTAAAAGAATATGTATTCTGAAGCTATTGGATAGAATGTTCTGTATATATTTATTAGGTCTATAGTGGTCTATAGTGTTAAGTCTGATGTTTTCTTATTGACTTTTTGTCTGGATTATCTATCTGTTATTGAAAGCGGGTTATTAAAGTCACCTACTATTATTCTATTGTTGCTATTTCACCCTTCACTTCTGTCAAATCTCTTAAGTCAGCTATGTGCTTTGATGTTGGGTGTTGGGTGCATATATAATCATAACTGTTACATCTTCTTGTTGAATTGGCCCTTTTATCATTGTATGATGACTTATTTGTCTCTTATTACAGTTTTTTTGCCTTAAAGTCAATTTCACCTAATGTAAATATTGCCATTCCTGCTCTGTTTTGTTGTCATTTGCATGAAATACCTTTTTCCTTCTCACTTTCAGCCTATATATGTACATAAATCTGAGTCTCTTGTAAATAGCATATAGTTGGGCCTTGTTATTTTAGAGGATATTCAGTCACTCTATGTCTTTTGAATCATGAGTTTAATTCATTTACATTGAAAGTAATCATTGACAGGTAAGGACTTACTATTGTCATTTTGTTAATTGTTTTCTGTCTGATTTGTAATTCCCTTGTTCCCCCGTTCTCTTGTGGTTTGATAATTCTTTTTGAAGTTATACTGTTTATTTTCTCTTCAACTTTTGTGGATCTAACATAGGTTATTTCTTTTGTGGTTTCCATGAGGCTTGCATTGAACTATCTATAGTTATAACGGTCTAATTTAAACTGATAACAACTTAACTTCAAATGCATAAAAAGCTCTACACTTTTATTTTCCCCCATATGCTCAACTTAATTTATTGATGTTGGATTTTATTTCTGTTTTTAAATTGTGAATCTATTAAAAAGTTCTTGTGGTTATAGTTATTCTTAATAGTTTTGTCTTTTCATTTTTATACTATGTAGCAGGATTAAACTAATTTATACACTATTAAAACTATTAACACTATTCTGTGCTTGTCTATATATTTACTTTTACAAGTGAGATTTTTACTTTCATACACTTTTGTGTTCCTGTTTAGTGTTTATTCATTTCAACTTGAAGAGCACCCTTAAGCTTTTCTTGTAAGGTAGTTGACAAACTCCCTCAATTTTTTATTTAACTGGGAAAGTCTTAATATCACCTCTATTTTTAAAGGACAGTCTTACCAGTTTAATATTCTTGATTGGCAAGGTTTTTTTTCCTTTCAGTATTTTGAATATACTATTTCTTTCTCTCCTGGCCTACAAGGTTCTTGCAGATAAATCCACTTATAGTCATATGTGAATTCCTTTGTGTGTGATAAGTCACTTATCTTTTGCTGATTTCATGGATATCTCTTTGCCTTTGCCAATTTAATTATAATGTGCCTTGGTGTAGACCTCTTTGGGTCCAAGCTATTTGGTGACTCTTAAGCTTCATGAATTCCATTTCTCTCTGCAAATTTGGGGATTTGTTGGCCATTTTTTTAAAAATAGAATTTTTGTCTCTTTCTCTTCTCCTTCTGGAATTCCCATAATGCAAATATTGTTCCACGTGATGGTGTTCCATACTCCTGTAGGCTTTCTTCTTTTTAAAATTCTTTTCTCTTTTTGTCTGAATAATTTTAAATGACTTGTCTTCAAGTTCACTAATTCTTTCTCCTGTTTGATCAAGTACAGTGATGAAGCTCTCTATTGAAATTTGTAGTGCAATGATTGTATTCTTTAGCTCTAGAATTTCTGTTTGATTTTTTCTTGTTTCTATTTATTAATTGAACTTCACATTTTGTCCATGTATTATTTTTCTGATTTCATTCAGTTGTTTATATGTGTTCTCTTTTAGTTCTCTGAGCTCCTTTAAAACAATTATTTTAAGTTCTTTATCAGGTTGTTGGTAGATCTCTATTTCTTTAGGGTTAGTTATTGTGGCTTTATTAGTTTCCTTTATACAAACTCATTAAAGCAACTCATTAAAGCTTGGCTTCAGAAGAAAGTCATTCACCACTCAGCTCAGCCTGGGATTATGGGAAGGCCAGTTCATGGCACTCATAGACAGGAGAGGCAAACTACCAATACTCTGATGTTGGGTGAGGACACTTGCTGGGATCTGTCATAGGGGGAGGTGTGAGTTGGGCCTTATAGTTGGACAGGGCTGCACCTGTGTTCTCTGGCTGGGTGGGCTTGGTGGGAGACTCCTTGTTCTAGCAATGCTGGTAGCAAGGGCCCTGGTTGGACAAGGCAATGTTGCTGTTAGGAGCACAAGGCTTCTGTCAAGATCTGCAGTATAAGTTACTGTGAACCCATAAGCTTTTTCCTTGTTCGTAGCTGTCCCCAGGTGGTATACCAATGCCAGTTCCCTCAGTGTTCCATGTGAGCTGTGAGAGAAGTGAGCCTCTCAGACAATGCCTTGAAACCCTGGGGAAGTTGGATGTATGTCTTAGTTTCTCTTTCCCCAACTGGAGAAATTATGGGCCAAAGAGACCCTTCTCAGTGTGTTGTTGTTCCAGCTCAGGGAAGGGGTGACATGTATAAACTGAAATGTTTATTCTAACCCTTTTTGTTGTAGTTTTCTTGTTTTTTCATGCTCCACTGGTGTACTATATATAGCCTTACCCCTGTGGTACACTCAGGACAGCATTTTCATCTGTGTATAGTTGCTAAATTGTTTTTCTGTGAGGGAACTAGGGACAGGGATGCCTATTTACCATCTTGCCAATGTTACCTTAGACTAGTCTTTAGTCTTAAAATGAATATCTATGCTGATAATAAATATCTTTATGGTCTGTTAGGCCACCAGCCAACTTTGGAAGAATGGAGGTTTTCAAACATTGATAGAAACTAAAATATTACATGGGAAATGAATCACCAATGTATTAGAGTCATTGAAAATTCTCTAACAGAATTATATTATTGATTGTAAAATTCATACTCTGGAAAAAGAATTATCTAAAAAAGGAATTTTCAGACCAAGTTGTGAAAAGAGCTACTGAGTTTTGGACTGGAAAAATTAAATGCCCATTATTTCTACCCAGAAACTCCTATTTATAATTTCAGAAGTATCTAACTCTATAAGAATTATAAAATTATAAATCAAGGGTAAATAAAAATAACACCATAGGAAAATGGGAATTACATGATGGGAATTTTTCTTTACAGTATTTCCATTGTATGCTTGGGTGGCTTTTCCATGCCACTGACAGAATCATTCAAACAGAAGGAATATACTGAATATTTTGGAATATTGCAACACATAATTCAGTAAATAATACAAAGATGTGTTGTTAGAAAAAAATTATTTACAGGTAACACCTAAGATAAGTCAAGGAAGCCATCTAAAGCCAATGTTACCTGGAATATGGTGGCAAATGGACTTGATCAAGATTAGATCCTTAGAAGGTATCAAATATTTTTAGTAATGTTGAATATGATGTTTAGATGGCCAGACATGTTTCCATAGGCTAAAACTGATGCTCGAGCAGTGAAAAACACCTTTCTAAAGTATATCATCTCAACTTTTGGAATTCCTAAATATCTAGAATCCAATAGAGAAAGTAATTTTATATTTTATAATTTAGGAGCTTTGTAACATCCTACAAGTACTCAAAATTTGCCTACCTTTTATCATTTCTGGACAAGTGGAATTAATGAACCATATCCTAAAATTTATTTGGCTAAATTACATCAAACCACTCACTTATGGTGGCCCAAACCCTTACCATTGGTTTCATTAAAATTAGGTTAACTCCTTCTAGTAAGCAAATTTCAATTAGAATATATTTGAATTTAGGGTTTAAGCCTAACCCATTATCTGATGCAATAAAAAGTAGTCATGATCAAATATAATACTTAAAGAGTTTGCAGGTTTCCCTGGACTTATTTTGCCAGATGCTGGAAAAATTTCCCTGAGGAGGTATGTCATCAATATTGAACAGGAGACCTGGTATATATCAAATTGTTCCCATATCAGACTGATGGTCATCACACCAGACCGAATCCTACCAGGTTTGTTAATAATTTACATCAAGGTTTGTTGATAATTCACATCAAGGTGAAGAAGAAACCGAAGTAGATGCATGCTTCTCTTGTGAGACCAACACCTATGATTGAGTGGGCCACAATTTCCATTAAGAACCTTAAGGTTAAATCCTCTAGATAGCAATTTAAAATAATATGCAGGCTGAAGAAAAAGTTTGTCTAGTGGACAGACAGTAGGAGACATAGATTGTTGTGTTACATCTTAATTACCTTGACCATTATAATTTTGATACTTATTCTATTTTATATCAGTTGAACATGAAGCTTATAGTATTAGACCTTCTTCCTTTAAAAGTGAGTATATTAACCTCAGGGAATTTTGAATTGATTACAAATGTTCTGAATATGGAGTGAGGACTCAAGAAACACATATTTTGTCATAATACTTCAGATCCTTCAATTGGATAGCTTAAATTTAAAAGAATGAAACCCACAGACTATCTATTGATCTATTTACCCAAATAAAACAATCTTAAATATCACCCTTTGTGTTATTGAATATACTAATGGGAAGAAATTTTTAACCAGTCAAACTAAATACAAGTATATTCAAATTAAAAGTCCCTGAACAATAACACAAAACTCCAACTGCTCTCTACATTATATAACCATTGGAGCCCAGTTTGACAAAGCTGAAATGAATGTACAATGAGGAAGACATATACCACCCCAAATTATATAGCATAGTTCCTTTAAAAGTCCCAAAATATAGTGTCCCATTAAAAATAAGCTTATCTTATTTAGAACTCAGCAATCTCCAGTCTCCATACTTAAGGTTTCTAGGGTCATTAAATGGACTATTGTTTTTAATATTACTACTTCTAATTTGAGTCATTTCAACTCAATTCTACTTGTATGCAATAGGCTTTATGACTATGAAAAGTTTTTACATGAATATTATAATGTGTCATGATCAAACTAAAAGAGATTTACTAAATACCATATTTATAGGTAAATAGAAGCTGGGACAACAATTGCAAACTCTATTGATATAGAAATATGGACAAACATACTTAGTGCCTTGGGACAATTGCAGAAAGATGTAATTCAGATGCAAACAGGGTGGAATCAAAACCTAATACTGAATACAACTATAGAGAAAATTGAAAATGGAATTGAGAAAAAATTTGGAATTGGACACCCGGGAATGAAACCCTGCTGCAAAAAACATGTACCTAAATATTTTTCACAAGCCTTCACTCATATAACTGAACAATTAGTTATTCAACAATTGCAATATACACTTACTAGTACTGAAATACAAGATTGCACATACTTAGAACAACAGTTAGATTTGGGCGTGTTATTATATATGGAGATATTAAGTAATGTTGTAAAAAGATTAATTATAGAAGAGCTGAAACTTGGCAATTGCAGACTGAAACTTCTGAAAACAAAACTACTAAAACTAACTTCACTAAAAAACATAAGTTTTCTCCTATACATATGCGAAACTAATATGTTAGATGGGTGCCAGTCCTTCAAGGAGATATATTTGAATTGAGACAATGGAACCTTAAGAAAAACACATGTGTCTAAATAAATCAATCTATGTGCTTATAAGTAAAGAAAAATTGTTCACCTATTAAGCTTTGTTTAATGATTTATAATTCCTAATAGTGTTGCACCTTTGGGTTCTATCCTTCACTCTTTTTCTCTCTTTACATATTACAGTAAGATATACTGCTAAGAGTTACACCTTCTCATTAAGTGACAAATGACAGCCTTACTCATAAATTCATTCCAAATAGACCACTGGACTAGAGAAGTTTCACCCTATAACACTTAGACTTATTCATTTAGTCAGCCTGAATATTGATATGGGGTTCTTATGGGGTTCTCAAAAAAGTTCTTATTGATTGACTGATCTACTTGATGTAATCTTATGACAAAATCTTTGCTTATTATTTGAATTTTATATGATTAACAGTTAAGAAAAATTTTGTTAACTGGCATATAGATCAATGTTCAATACTCATCTAGGTCTCTATAATGACTAGACCAATATTTATATAATATTGAATGGGGTCCTAATAGTGTCTTGCTGCTTTAGGGCCATTGAATAACTTTTAATAAACGAAAATTCTGCCAACATAGATTAAAATGTGAAATTCAATAATTTTCTGTTTCTATTAACCCTAAGTTGATTATATTAATGAGAAAACCCATATATAAATTTCAGTGCCTGAATATCTTGTTAATGCATTATTTTCAGTATAATGATGTATGTGCTATGAATGATGGAGGCTGCCTGGAACTGAATACTGTTTCCAGTAACCTGATACTTGATTTGTAAACTCCAAGTTTCAAGTGGATTCAGGTGTGTCATTTTAGGAGAATTCATATGCAATAGACAATGCCATATGTTACCAGTATGGCATCTTTTGATATATAGATAAAGGATGATAATTGGGATGCTCTTGTGTTTTCCTGACACGTGCTGAGTGGTTCTCCAAAGAAACCTGTATTCTGTGTCATTCTTGTGTAGGGTTGTCAATAACCTACAACCTCTATACTAGGTCATTTTCTGAGTATTTATCATATTGCTCCATTAAGGAAAAACTTTCAAGAGCCATGTTCCATGAAAGACTTAGTTCTGTATTTTGATATTTGTCCTACTCCTGTACACTTAAATAATGAGTACAGAGGAAGAGCATGCTTTGACCTGCAGCCTTGGAGAATTAATGTAAGTCAGGTACCTACCACTGAATATGTCAATATGTCAGTCCAAATTGGTACCATAATTGGCTGGTACATATATTCGGGTCCAAGTGTATATATGTGTGTGGAAAGCCAGGGCTTCGGTAAATGATGAGAACTTACAGTCTTGAAGTGAGATGATGACCTGGAAATCATGATCAATAGAATTAAAATGAAGGTAAACCTAGGTGACAATACAAGGAAATATATATGGAATCATTATTTCCTTTATAGACATTTTGTTTGGGGCTTGAGACAATGAAACCTTAAAAGAAACTTATGTAAACCAATCCTATCTATCTGCTAAAAAGTAAAAAGAAATACTCATCCTATAAACTTTGTTTCAGAGATTTATAATTTTTAATAGTAAGGTACATTCAGGGATTAGTCCACTGATTTTTTCTCAATGTGTCTTTGAGTAAGACATTCAACTAAGGAATGCAACACTGCATTGATGATAGGTGTCTAGATTCCTTTAGTCATAGTTACATTCTAAATAGAAAATAGATGCACTCCTAAGCATAATAGATTTAAGCAGAAGGTAAACTGAATAGGAATATGGAATTTCCTTTTGAAACAGTGATTGACTTACTTGATGTAAATTAAAAGTTTCATTTGAACATGAAAATAATAATACTGAAGTTGAGAAATTTTGATTCACTGGTCTCCAGTACAATGTTTAATCTAATTCAACAAACAAGATGAGAACAATATTTTTATAATTTTACAGGATTCTAAAAGTAGCTTTGTGCTACTTTGAAGTACTAAAGAATCTCCCATAGCTGAAGGAAAATGCCATTAAAGTGATTTGAGATACAGTAGTTGGACTGTTAAAGAAGTAAAATTTTAAGCTTAAAATTTAGTACATACACTAAGAAACATCAAAATTACAGATCTTAATATGGACCGACTGTATACAATATAATAAACAATTTGCTATAAATCAGCAGTCCCCAGACTTCTTGACACTAGGGACCAGTTTCGTGGAAGACAATTTTTCCACAGACCGTGGGGGAGGGTTGGGATGGTTTGGGGATGATTCAAGCTCATTACATTTATTGTGCACTTTATTTCTATTATTATTACATTGTAATATATAATGAAATAGTTATACAACTCACCATAAAGCAGAATCAGTGGGAACCCTGAGCTTGTTTTCCTGCAACTAGGTGGGCCCAGCTGTGAGTGATGGGAGACGGTGACACACAAAGTGTGTTGTTTATGTCCAGTCTACTCCATAATCTCGTTTTGGTTGCTGTCACTGCAGATAACCCTGCTTCACAAAGACAGGATTTTGGAAACGGAAGCAGGCTTTTCAGTGCTTTTGTGGCAATGTCACGATACTACATCTTGACTTTAATCCAGAACATATGGAGATTTGAAGTTGTCTCAAACATACTTTTCAGGCCACTGTAATTTGCGATCTCAAGCAGTTGATCCTCTTCTAGCACGGACAAAGTCAATTCACCTGGTTTATTCACAAATGAGTCACAGATCCATTCCTTCCCAGTTCAGGGGTATTTTGTGGTTGAGAAGTAATGCTCAAACTCTTTTGAAAGCTGAGATAGGTGATCATGCACCAGCTGGGAGGAAGAAGGCCCTGGCTCAGTCTCTTTCAAAATCTCTGCTAATGTTTGAAACTTGTCAAAAAGCCATGTTCAGTTGTCGCCCCCATAACTCCAGTTTGGTTTTGAATGCAGCCACTTTATCTGCTGACTTGAACACAGTTGTCATTCTCCCCTGAAGTGACAGATTGAGTTCATTGAGCAGGTTGAATATGTCACACAAGTAAGCAAGTTTTGTGACCCATTCTGTGTCACTGAAGTGGGCTGCCAGTGGTGACTGTTTTTCTAAAAGAAATCCCTGGAGTGGCTCTCATAGCTCAGAAATTCAGGCCAATGATCTACCTTTAGAAAGCCATGTCACTTCTGTGTATAGGAGAAGATATATGTGCTCTGCATCCATCTCCTCCCAGAGCTGCACGAACAGACATGAGTTAAGGGCATGTACTTTAATATGGTTGATAATTGTAATCACATCCTGCAAAATGCTAATAAGTTCAGGTGACATTTTTCAGCTAGCCAGCATTTCTCTATGGATGACTCAGTGTGTAGACTCACATTCAGAAGTGACCTCTTTGACCCGAGCAGTGAAACCACAAAACCATCCAGTCATGGCAGCCACTCCATCCATGCATATACCGACACAAAATGACCAATTCAGTTTTCCTGATATGTAATCATTCAAAGACTTGAATAGTTCTGCAGCTGTGGTGTTGGTTGGCAACAAAAGTGCACATAACATATCCTCATGCACATCCTCCTGGAAAATATATTGCACAAAAACAAACATTGTTGCCTTGTTGTCAACATTGGTAGACTCCTCAACCTGGATTGCGTACCACGGTGACTCATTAATCCTCTCTAACAATTGTGCCTCAATATCCTCTGCTATTTCATCAATTTGTTTATTTATGATGCTAGCTGAAAAAGGAACATGTGCCACCTTTTGAACTGCAGCCTCTCCTAAAAGTTCAAAACAAATGTCCTTAGCAGCAGGCAAGATCAACTCTTCACCAATAGCAAAGGGCTTCTTAGCTTTAGCAATGCCGTTAGCCACTAAGAATGATGCTCTCAGTGCAGACACATTTGATGAAGTTGTGGCCTTCAATAATTACTTCTGTTCTTCGTGTCCATGTTTTGTTCTTTTGAAAAACTCCAAAGGCTTGTCTTTTAATGCAGGGTGATTAGTCTCCATGTGGTGAAGCAGTTTTGAGGTTTCAAGGCTTTGTTGGATAGTCAGTTGCCGTATATAATACAAAGCAGGCTTGGAGAATGTGAATCACCTGTTGCAATGAACCCATAATTTAAGTAGGACTCTTGGTATTTTCTTTTAAATGCAGCTTTTTTTATTTGGCAGTCTTGGAGTCTTCTGCTGTCTCATCATTGGGTCTTTCCCGATTTTCAAAGAAGCTCTCCAGCAAAGTTTGTTTTTTATTCATTTTGGCTAGGGTTAGCTTGTGGGCTTACCAAAACTGTGACTGAGAAAAGTGCGCAGTATGGGAAAGAGTTGTGGGTGGAGGTAGTAAATAAAATAATGGGCAGACCACACACAGACTAAAATGATTGTTGGATTCTGACTTAAAGCCTGCCACCAGATGCAGCTGTACAATTGAAGTGCATCAACTCACTTGCCACTATAAATCTGCCACCAGATGCAGCTTAATTGTCACTTGCCACTTACAGATAGGGTTTTGATATGAGTCTGCAATTGATTTATTATGGTCTCTGTGTAATCAAACCTCTCTGCTAATGATAATCTGTATTTTCAACCACATCCCAGCGCTAGCATCACCACCTCAGCTCCACCTCAGATCATCAGGCATCAGATTCTCATAAGGAGCATGCAACCTAGATCCATGGCATGTGCAGTTCACAGTAGGGCTTGCACGCCTATGAGAATCTAATGCTATCGCTGATCTGAAAGGAGGAGGAGCTCAAGAGGTAATGTGAGCAATGGGGAGTGGCTGTAAATAGAGATGAAGCTTAGCTCGCTCACCGGCCACTCACCTCCTGCTGTGTGGACTGGTTCTTAACAGGCCAAGGACAAGTACAAGCCTGTGGCCTGGGGGTTGGGGACCCTGGATATAAATGATGCCAGAAGATTCTCATTTACAATTGACTATGCTAGTGTCACTGAATGAGAAGTATTTTTTCTCAATGAGTGACCAACTAACTTTAAAGAATTATCAAGGGCAAATCCAATATTTTTTATGAGATATTTACTGAGCTGTGGTTGCCAGGTGATGGTGTGATTTTTTTTAACTAAATATATAAGAGGGTATATTTACATTGATTATGAAATTCATTTCTTCTGTACCTGTAAAGTGGGTAAGATATTGAAGAAAACACACAATATAACAATGGCTTATTAACCATGCTCAAAAAGGCTAAAATTCATATCCAAGCATCACTAAAAAATCAAAATGACAACTGTACTGTTATTTTATTTGTAATCCAAAGACTCATGTGGCTTCAAAAATAGAACTTGAGGAAGTTCTTATGCAAAGAGAAAAATACAGAGATAACAATATAGATCAGTGTTTAATAGAATAAAATTGATCAGTGAAATGACCTCATGTTTCCTAAACACTAAAGGTGGATAAAAGGAAAACTAATTCACAAACATTCTAATTCTACAGGAAAAAATGAAAGTTAAACAAAACTATAATAACATTCAAAAAATATATAATGATAATTTAAAAACAGAAATATTTAGGATGTTTAAATGAACATATACAATTACATCAATCCTAAAATTGATAAAGTAAAAAAGGAAAGAACAAAAATATTGTATATAATAAAAAATAACACTAAAAATATTTCTGCTAAATGTCAAAAAATATTATGGAAATAATATTCAGCATAATGTATTAATTTTAAAATATTTTGTGGTAAACATGTTGAAGAAAAGGAAAATGATACATGAAAAGAGAAAAGATTAGAAAATAAAAATTATATTATCGTCAAGAGAGATGATGGCTTAAAAATCATGCTCAACAGGATTGTGCTGAAGCACAAGGGAATTGGCCGTCCAGGGGCAGAAGGATGGAATCTTCCTGTCCCTTCCAGAGCCCTTGGATGTGGGTGTGGAGGCACCCTATCCTTCTAGGAAAGCATGTGAGACTCTACTTTGTCTAGGGGCTTCCACGTGGACAAGGCCTGGTCCTGTCTTTGGCTTTCTTTCCTGATCCCTAGTTCCACAACCCACCCGGAGGCCATAGGCGGGGCCTTCTTAGCCCTTTCTCTCCAAATTGTGCCTTTCAGTCAGACGTTCTGGCAAGGGTCTCATCATGGCCTGAATGATTCGAGATGAGTGGCACTCTTTGGTCCTTGACACAGGCCCCAAAGGACATTGGATTATGTGGGATGCCCAACTAAAAGCAGTCAAGAGAGAGTAGTCCTTTCAGGAACCTCAGTCAGCCCAAAGTGGGATTTCTGCTGTGGCACCACAACTAAGGGCTAGGATCTTAGGAAATGAAAAACCTTTCATTAGACCTGAATTCTAATCAGATTACACATGGAAGAAATGTTTCCTTGCCTGGGCCCCTGAGGAGCACACCTCAAAGCAGAGTACTCTGATCAACTGAGGGGACAGTCATTTGTGGTGTGTATTTTGTGGTCTCCAAAGAACCATCAGTAGAGAAGAATCATGCCCCAGGACAGGAGATGGTTAGAGGCAGGCAAGAAGCCATCCAGGTCTTGGCATGTAGACGCTGCTGGCTATTGAGAGAGCTGAAGGGCGGCCCCTGGGTTTAATGGGACTTGGGCAGGTAACTTTCAGGGATGGTGGGGTCTCAGTGAGGTTCATTTTTCCTGATATGCCCTCTGATGGATTTTGCTTCAACAACTAGCAGCCATTGCACCTCCTGTGGAGTTCTTCCACTAGGGGAGACACTGCCTTCAAAGAGAGCACCCTCAAGAGGAGAAACCCCTTTTGAGTGTGCCTACCTAGTAAGGTTGTTGAGAGCCCTTCTGAGCCCTGATATCATCTCCATTGTGAGGCCCTGTTGCCCGAAGTGGAGGGGGACCCAATGATGTGGGCCGAGGAGGGAGTAGTTGCACTGCTGTCCTTTGGGGGCCTTTGAAGGTCCATAAAATGGGCTGCTGCACCAAAAGATGATGGTTTTTATTCCTGGCCTGAACGTTCCCATGCAGGGCTTTGCCAGGTTGACTGGTGCTCAGCCCATGGACCCATCTCCAGATAACTGCTTCTTCAAGCATCCATTCCATGGGAATTCATGGCCTCATTTTCTGTGTTTTGGCAAGCAAGTGGCCAAGCCGAATGTCCCATTGACCGCCCCATGCTTGCAAGGACCAGAATCGAGCCCAAAGGAATATCTCTGTTCCCCAGCACACGTCCAGAGAGTTTTGGTGGCCAAGAAGCCATGGCAGCAGGCCTTCTGATGGGAGGTGAGCAACTGATGCTCTGCCTTCTCTCAGCAGCCTTTTAGATATTCGCCATTTCTTCATTCCTTGACACATTATTTATGTACGCATTCATACACAGATCCACACGTCCACTGGTTCATTTATGTTTGTTAGTATATATAGAGGGAGGGAGGGAGAAAAATAAGGAGCTAGGGAGGTAGGGACCTAGAAAGGTAGGTAGGTGGGTTGGTAAGTAGGTTGGTAGATAGGTAGGTAGGTAGGTGTTAGGTATGCATTCCAGATAGGTACTTATGTCAATGCATATAGGTACATTTGGTCACTCTTTGTGTCTATGCATGTATCCCTGTTGGTATGTCTTGTAGTACCATCTGATGCATGAAGATGTACATGCAACTACACCCAATGCCTAACGCTATGGACTAGGAGTTGACACAAATGTCCTACTCCTCTCTAGGCAAACAATGTCCCCAGGGGAAGGAAGATCTGAGTTTGGACTGCTGCCTATGGTGAAATCAATGTCAGCCTTGGTCCAACACCTGGAAGAGATAGAAACTCACGTCTTTTTGAGCATCCTCATTTCCAGAAAGCATCTGAGGTAAGACTACTCAAGTGCCAGGGCACAGAGGTGTGGGGATTGCCTCGTTCGGGTCAATGATGAGAACTCATAAGGTCCTGAAGAGACATTATGACCTAACAATCATGCTCAATAGGATTATGCTGAGGCCCAGTGGAGGTGGCCATCCAGGGGCAGGAGTTTGTGAATCCTCCTGTCCCTTCCAGAGCCGTGAGGTGTGGGTGTGGAGGCCGCTATCCCTCAAGGAGGCCCTTGAGACTCTACTACGTCGAGGGGCTTCCACGTGGTGAAGATATGGTCTTATCTTTGGCTTTATTTCCTGATGCCTGGTTCCACAGCCCAACCAAAGGCTGTAGGCGGGGCCTTTCCTTAGCTCTTTCTCTTCAAATTATGTCTTTCAGTCAGATGTTCTGGCAAGTGTCTCACCATGGTCTGAATGATTCGAGGAGAGTGGCTCTCTTTGATTTTTGACAGAGGCCTCAGTGGACGTTGGACAGTTGGGGAGGCCCGGACAGTTGGGGAGGCCCATCTCAAAGCTGTCAAGAGGGGGGAAATCCTTTCAGGAACCTCAGTCTTTGCAAAGGGAGGATTTCTGCTGTGGCACCACATCTAAGGACTAGCTTCTCAGCGACTTAAAAGCCTTTCATTAGAACTGAGTTCTAGTTAGGTTGTACATGGAGGCAATGTTTCCTTCCCTGAGCCCCTGGGGAACATCCACACAGGTCTGTGCATACCTGAAGGCAGAGCATGCTGATCTGCTGAGGGGAGAGTCACCTGTGGTGTGTGCTTTGCAGTCTCCAAGGAACCATCCGTAGGGAAGACTCATGCCCCAGGACAGGAGAAGTTGAGAGAAGTTGAGGCAAGAACCCATCAAAGCAGGCAAGAACCCATCAACCAGGTTTTGGCAGGTAGCCAAACCAGCCAGGTAGCTGCTGGCTATTGAGAGAGCTGGAGGATGACCCCTAAGCTTAAATGGAGCTTGGCCAGGTCACTTTCAGGGACCGTGGTGTCTTGGTGAGGTCAATTGTTCCTGATGGACCATCTGATGGATTTTCCTTCACCCATTCAGGTCCAGTGATTCTCCTGTTGAGTTCTCCCTCTGTGGGAGCCACTGCCTTTTAAGAAAGTACCCTCAAGAGGAAAAACCCCTTCTGAATGTGCCTTCCTAGTAAAGTGTTGAGAGCCCTTCCAAGCCCTGGTATCATATACATCATGAGGCCCTGTTGCCCGAAGTAGAGGGGTGAACCCGTGATGTGGGCCGACGAGGGAGTAGTTGCATTGCTGTTATTTGGTTGTCTTCGGCGGATCACAAGAGGGGACACTAAACCAAAAGAGGATGGCCTTGTATCTATCCTTAACGTTCCAATGCAGTGCTTTGTCAGGTTTACTGGTGCTGAGTCCGTGGGCCTGTCTCGAGATATCTGCTTCTCTGAGCATACATTTTGTGGGACTTCATGGCCTCATTTTCTGTGTGTTAGTGGGAAGGTGGCCAAGCCCAATTTCCCATAGGCCATCCCATGCATGAACAGACCAGTATCGAGCCCAGAGGAAGATGTCCATTCTCCAAGAAACGTCCGTAGAGTTTAGCTGACCAAGGAGTCCTCGACCCAGGCCTTCTGATGGGAGAGCCAAAGATGCTCTGCTTTCACCTGTGAGTCTTCAGGCATTCATCAATTCTTCCTTACCGGGAACATTAGTTTAGTATCTACTCATGCACTGATCCAATTGTCCACTGGTTCCTTTATGTTTCTAAGTCTGGATGGAGGGAAGGAGAGAGAAAAGTAGATAGGGAAGTAGGGTCTAGAAAGGTAGGTAGGTGGATAGGGACGTAGGTCGGTAAATAGTTGTTAGGTATGCGTGTCAGATAGATGTTTATGTTAATGTGTACAGGTATATTTGGTCACATTTTTTGTTCATGGAAGTGTTCCTGGATGTACAAGACATGTGTTGATATGTCTTGTATCATCATTCGATGCATGAAGGTGTACACGCATGACCCCCAATGCCTAAGGGTTGGATTAGGAGGTGACACAGCTGTCCTACTCCTCTCTAGCCAGATAACATCCCCAGGGGAAGAAAGATCTGAGTTAGGCCTGCTGCATATGGAGCAAAGGTTGTCTGCCTTAGTCCAGCACCTGGAAGAGACAGAAACTCCCATCATTTGGGTCATCATAATTTTCAGAAAGCTTCTGAGGTAAGCCTACTCAGGTGAGGGGGCACGAATGCGTGGGGAGTGCCTCAGTTGGGTCAATGATGTGAACTCATATGGTTGTTAAGAGAAATGATGGCCTAAAAATCATGTTCAATAAGATTACACTGAGGCCCAATGGAGGTGGCCATCCAGAGGCAGGAGGTTGGGGATTCTCCTGTCTCTTCCAGAGACCAGGGGTGTGGGTTTGGAGGCCCCCTACCCCTCGAGGAAAGCCCCTGAGACTCTACCAAGTCTAGGGGCTTCCACGTGGCAAAGACGTAGTCCTGTCTTCACCATGCTTTCCTGATCCCTGGTTCTGATGCCCACCTGGAAGCCATAGGCGGGACCTTTCCTTAGCTCTTTCTCTTCCTATTGTGTCTTTCAGTTAGATGTTCTGGCAAGGGCCTCACCAAGGCCTGAATGATTCGAGGTGAGTGGCTTTCATTTTTAAACAGTGGCTCTAGTGGACCTTGGACAATGGGGATGGGCCATCTCAAAGCCTTCAAGAGGGAGAAGTCCTTTCAGGAACCTCAGTCCTCACAAAGGGGGGGAACACTGCTGCCCCACCACATCTAAGGACTAGCTTCTCAGGCACTTAAAAGCCTTTCATTAGACCTGTGTTCTAGTCAGGCTGCACATGGAGGCAAACTTTCCTTTCCTGGGCCCCGGTGGAACATCCACACAGGTCTGTGTGCACATCAAGGCAGAGGATGCTGATCTACTGAGGAGACAGTCACTTTTGGTGTTTGCTTTGTAGTCTCAAAAGGACCAGCGGTAGGGAAGATCCAAGCCCCAGGAAAGGAGAAATTGAGAGGCAAGCAAGAAACTGTCCACAGGGTTTTGGCAAGTACATGCTGCTGGCTACTGAGAGAGCTGGAGGACAGCCCCTGAGCTTAAATGGAGCTTGGCCAGGTCACTTTCAGGGATGGTGGTGTCTTGGTGAGGCCAATTACACCTGATGGTACCTCTGATCGATTTTCCTTCGCCCAATCAGGTCCAGTGATTCTCATGGGGAGGTCTTCCTCTCTAGGAGCCACTGCCTTCAAAGACAGCACCCTCAAGAGGAAATAACCCTTCTGAGGGGGCACTCCTAGTAAGGCCATTGAGAGCCCTTCTGAGCCCCGGGATCATCTCGATCGTGAGGCCCTGTTGCCAGAAGTAGAGTGGTGGCCACATGATGTGGGCTGAGGAGGGAGTAGGTGTACTGCTTTTGTTTGGGTGCATTCAGTGGGCCACTAGAGGGGATGCTGCACCAATAGACGATGGCTATTGTCCCCGGTCTGAACATTCCCATTCAGGGCGTTGCCAGGTTGACTGGTGCTAAGCCCATGGGCCCGTCTCCAGATATCTGCTTCTTCCAGCATCCATTCCATGGAATTCATGGCCACGTTTCCTTTGTGTTGGTGGGCAAGTGGCTAAGTCCAATGTCCCATCGGCCACCCCATGCTTGCACAGACCACCCTCAAGCCTGGAGGAACATGTCCATTCTGCAAGACACGTCTGTAGAGTTTTGCTGGCCAAGAAGCCCTCACCCCAGGACTTCTGATGAAAGGAGAGGCAGTGATGCTCTGCCTTCACCTGGGAGTCTTCAGGCATTCATCTATTCTTCCTTCCCGGAAACATTAGTTTAGTACCTATTCATGCACAGATCCAATTGTCCACTGGTTCCTTTACGTTTCTAAGTCTGGATGGAAGGAAGGAGAGAGAAAAGTAAGGATAGTAAAGTAGGGAGCTAGAAAGGTAGGGAGGTGGGTCAGGAGGTAGTAGGTTGATAATTGTTAGGTATGCGTGTCAGGTAGATTTGTACAGGTACATTTGGTCACATTTTGTGGTCGTGGAAGTGTTCCTGGATGTACAAGACATGTGTTGATATGTCTCGTAGCATCATTCGATGCATATAGGGGTACACGCATTACCCCCCAATGCCTAACGGTATGGACTACGAGTTGACACAACTGTCCTACTCCTCTCTAGCCAGATAACATCCCCAGGGAAGGGCGATCTGAGTTTGAGCTGCTGCCTATGAAGCAAGCGATGTCAGACTTGTTCCAGCACCTGAAAGAGACAGAAAGTCACGTCCTTTTGGGCATCCACATCTCCAGAGAGCATATGAGGTAAGCCTACTCAGGTGTCATGACACCGATGCGTAGTGAGTGCCTCAGCTGGGTCAATGACGAGAACTCTTATGGTCATGAAGACAGATGAGGACCAAAAATGCTCGATAAGATTACGCTGAGGCCCAAAGGAGGTGGCCATCCAGGGGCCAGAGTTTGGGGGAATATCCTATCTCCTCCAGAGCCCAGGGGTGTGGGTGTGGAGGCCCCCTATCCCTCGAGGAATGCCCTTGAGACTCTACCGTGTCTAGGGGCTTCCAAGTGGCAATGATGTTGTCCTATATTCACCTTGCTTTCTTAATCCCTGTTTCCAATGCCCGCCTGGAGGCCATAGGCGGGGCCTTTCCTTAGCTCTTTCCCTGAAAATTGTGACTTTCATTCAGACAATCTGGCAAGGGTCTCCCCACTGTTTGCATGACTCGAGGTGAGTGGCTCTCTCTGATTTTTGGCAGAGTCCACAACGGACGTTGGACTATGGGGGAGGCCCACCTCAAAGCCGTGAAGGGGGGAGTCTTTTCAGGAACCTCAGTCCTAGGAAAGTGAGGGATTTCTGCTGCAGCACCACATCAAAGGACTAGTTTCTCGGGCACTGAAAAGCCTTTCATTAGACCCAAGTTCTAGTCAGGTTGCACCTGGAGGCAACGTTTCCTTCCCTGGGTCCCTGGGGAACATCCACACAGGTCCCTGCACACCTCAAGGAAGAGCACGCTGATCTACTGAGAACACAGTTTCTTGTGATGTGTGCTTTGCTATCTCCAAAGAACCATAGGTAGGGAAGAATCATGCCCCAGGCCAGGAGATAGTGAGAGTCATTCAAGAACCCATCCGCCAGGTCTTGGTAAGTACATGCTGTTTGCTATTGAGAAGCTGAAGGGTGGCCCCTGAGCTTTAATGGGACTTGGCCAGGTCACTTTAAGCGATGGTGGTGTCTCAGTGAGGCCAGCTGTTCTTGATGGGCCCTCTGATGGGTTTTGCCTCCCACTCTCATCCAGTGATCCTCCAGGGAGTTATTCCTCTGTGAGGCCACTGCCTTTGAAGAGAGCACCCTCCAGAGTAGAAACTCCTTCTGACTGTCCATTTCTAGTAAAGCTGTTGAGAGCTCTTAGGAGCCCTGGTATCATCTCCATTATGAGCCCCTGTTTCCCTGAAGTAGAGCCATGGCCCCATGATATGGGCTTAGGATGGAGTAATTGCACTGCTGTTGTTTGTAGGCCTTGGGCACACAATGGATGGAGACGCTGCACCAATAGACAGTAGCTCTTTTCCTGGCCTGAACATTTCTATTCAGGGCTTTGCCAGTTTCACTGGTGCTGAGCCCATTTGTCCATCTCCATATATCTGCTCCCTTGATCATCCAATT
This sequence comes from Hyperoodon ampullatus, assembly GCF_949752795.1. Classification (NCBI taxonomy): domain Eukaryota; kingdom Metazoa; phylum Chordata; class Mammalia; order Artiodactyla; family Ziphiidae; genus Hyperoodon; species Hyperoodon ampullatus. The sequence continues at coordinate 70,332,691 of NC_136916.1, forward strand.
TTGGGGACTCATGCCCTCGTTTCTGAATGTTGGTGGGCAAGTGGCCAAGCCCAATGTGCTGTCAGCCACCCTGTGCTTGCACAGACCAGGATAGAACCTGGAGGAACATCTCCATTCCATAAGACACGTCCATAGATTTTGGCCGGCCAAGAAGCCCTTGCCTCAGGCCTTCTGATGGGAGGAGAGCCAATGATGCTCTGTCTTCACCTGGGAGTCTTTAGCAATTCATTAATTCTTCCTTCCCTGATACATCAGTTCTGTACCTATTCATGCACAGATCCATTGGCCAATGGTTCATTTATGTTTGTAAGTCTGGGAGGAGGGAGGAAGACAGAAAAGTAAGGAGATAGGGAGGTAGGGAGCTTGAAAGGTAGGTAGTTGGGTCGGAAGGTAGGTAGGTAGATAGGTATTAGCTGTGAGTTTCAGGTAGGTGTTTATGTTAATGCATACAGGTACATTTGGTCAGATTTTGTGTTCGTGGAAGTGTTTCTGGATGTACAAGACATATGCTGGTATGTCTCTTGGATCATTTGATGTATATAGGGGTTCATGCATGACTCCCTGATGCCTAACGGTATAGACTAGGAGTTGACACAGCTGTCCTACTCCTCTCTAGCCAGACAATGTCCCCAGGGTTAGGATGATCTGAATTTGGCCTGATGCCTATGGGCAAGCGATATCAGCCTTGGTCCAGCTCCTGGTAGAGACAGATACCCACTTCCTTTTGGGCAGCCACATTTCCAGAGAGCATCTGTGGTAACCTACTCATGTGCCAAGGAACGGATGCATAAAGAGTGTCTTGGTTGGGTCAATTATTAGGACTCATATGGTCCTGAAGAGAGATGATGACCTAAAAATCATGCTCAGTAGGATTACACTGATGCCCAAAGGAGGTGGCCATCCAGGGCCTGGAGGTTGGAGATTCTCTTGTCCCTTCCAGAGCCCTGGAGTGTGGGTTTGGAGGCCCCCTATTCCTGGAGGAAATCCCTTGGGACTCTACCTTGTCTAGGGGCTTCCACATGGTGAAGATGTGATCCTGTCTTTGGGTTTCTTTCCTGATGCTTGGTTCCTCTGCCTGCCCAGAGGCTATAGGCGGGACCTTTCCTTAGCTCTTCCTCTTCAAATTGTGTCTTTCAGTCAGACGTTCTGGCAAGGGTCTCGCCACAGCCTGAATGATTCGAGGTGAGTGGTTCTCTTTGATTTTCGACAGAGGCCCATTGGAAGTTGGACTATGGGGAAGGCCCACCTCAAAGCTGTCAAGAAGGGGGAGTCCTTTCAGAAAACTCAGTCCTTGCAAAGGAGGGGATTTCTGCTGTGGCACCACATATAAGGACCAGTTTCTCAGGCACTGAAAAGGCTTTTATTAGACTTGAGTTCTAGTCAGGTTACACCTGGGGGAAACGTTTCCTTCCCTGGGCCCCTGGGGAACATCCACACAGGTCTGTGTGCACCAGAAGGCAGAGCACGCTGAGCTACTGAAGGGACAATCACTTGTGGTGTGTGCTTTGCCGTCTCTGAAGAACCATCAGTAGGGAAGAATCATGCCCCAGGACAGGAGAAGTTGAGAGGCAGGCAAGAACCTGTCCACTGGGGCTTGATAGGTAGATGCTACTAGCTATTGAGAAAGCTAAAGGGTGGCCCCTGAGCTTTAATGGGTGTTGGCCAGGTTACTTTCAGGTATGGTGGTGTCTCGGTGAGGCCAGTTCTTCCTGATGAGACCTCTGATGGATTTTGCTTCACCCACTAGTGCCCATTGAGTCTCCTGGGGAGTTCTTCCTCCCCGGGAACCCCTGCCTTCAAAGAGACCACCCTCAAGAGGAGAAACCCCTTCTGAGTGTGCATTCCTAGTAAGGCTGTTGAGAACCCTCCAAGCCCTGATATCATCTCCATCATGAGGACCTGTTTACCAAAGAAGAGGGGTGGCCCCATGACATGGGCTGAGGAGGGAGTACTTGCATTGCTGTTGTTTGGGGGCCTTCCATGGACCACAAGAAGGGAGACTGAACCAAGAGACGATGGTTCTTGTCCCTAGCCTGAATGTTCCCATGCAGGGCTTTGCCAGGTGGACTGCTGCTGAGCCCATGGGCCCGTCTCCAGATATCTGATTCTTCCAGCATCCATTCCATGGGACTTCCTGGCCCCATTTTCTGTGTGTTCGTGGGCAAGTGGTCAAGCCCAGTGTCCCACTGACCACCCCATGATTGCACAGACAAGGATCGAGCCCAGAGGAACATCTCCATTCCACAAGACACGTCCATAGAGTTTTACTGGCCAAGAAGCCCTTTCCCCAGGCCTTCTGATGGGAGGAGAACCAACGATGCTCTGCCTTCACCTGGGAGTCTTTAGCGATTTGTCAATTCTTCCTTCCCTGACACATTAGCTATGTAACTATTCATACACAGATCCACTTGTCCACTGGTTCCTTTATGTTTGTATGTATAGAGGGAGGGAGGGAGAGAGAAAGGCAAAGAGGTAGAGAGGTGGGGAGCTAGATATGTAGGTACGTGGGTTGGTAGGTAAGTAGGCAGATAGGTAGGTAGATGAGTGTTAGGTATGCGTTTCAGGTAGGTGTTTATGTTAATGCATACAAGTACATTTGGGCACACTTTGTTTTCATGGAAGTGTTCCTAGATGTGCAAGACATCTGTTGGTATGTCTCATAACATCATTCAATGCATGTACGTGTACACACATGACCCCCTAATGCCAATGGTATGGACTTGGAGTTGACACAGCTGTCCTGCTCCTCTCTAGCCAAAGTCCCCATGGGAAGGAAGATCTAAGTTTGGTCCACTGCCTATGGAGCAAGTGATGTCAGCCTTTGTCCACCACCTGTAAGAAACAGAAACTCAGTTCCTTTTGGGCATCCTCATTTCCAGAAAGCATGTGAGGTAAGCCTACTCACGTGCCAGGGCACGGATGAGTAGGGAGTGCCTCGGTTGGGCCAATGATGAGAACTCATATGGTCCTGAAGAGACATTATGACCTAAAAATCATGCACAATAAGATTACACTGAGGCCCAAAAGAGGTGGCCATCCAGGGGCCAGAGTTTAGGGATTCTCCTGTTCCTTCCAGAACCCTGGAGTGTGGGTGTGGAGGCCACCTATCCCTGGAGGAGAGCCCTTGGGACTCTACCATATCTAGAGGCTTCCACATGGCAAAGACGTGATCCTGTCTTCAGCTTTCTTTCCTGCTCACTGGTTCCACTGCCTGCCTGGAGGCCCTAGGTGGTGCCTTTCTTTAGCTCTTTCTCTTCAAATTGTGTCTTTCAGTCAGACGTTCTGGCAAGGGTCTCATCACAGCCAGAATGATTTGAGTGAGTGGCTGTCTTTGATTTTTGACAGAGGCCTCAGTGGACTTTGGGTTATGGGGGAGGTCCACGTCAAAGGCGTCAAGAGGGGGTAGTCCTTTCTGGAACCTCAATCCTCGCAAATGGGGGATTTCTGCTATGGCACCACATCTAAGGACTCAAATCTTGGGCAATGAAAAGCATTTTGTTAGAACTGAGGTCTAGTCAGACTGCACATGCAGACAACATTTCCTTCCCTGGGCCCCTAGGGAATATCCACACTGGTCTGTGCCCACCTCAAGGCAGAGCACACTGATCTACTGAGGGGACACTCACTGTTATGTGTGCTTTGCCATCTCCAAAGAACCATCGGTAAGGAATAATCATGCCTCAGACCAGGAGGTGGTGAGAGGCACTCAAGAACCCATCTACTTGCTCTTGGCAGGTAGACACTGCTTGCTTTTGAGAAGCTGGAGGGCGGCCCCTGAGCTTTAATGGGACTTGGCCAAGTCACTTTTAGGGATGGTGGTGTCTCAGTGAGGTCAGTTGTTCCTGATGGGCCTTCTGATGGTTTTTGCCTCCCACTCCCGTCCAGTGATCCTCCTGGGGAACTCTTCCTCTGTGGGAGTCAATGCCTTTGAAGAGAGTACCCTCCAGAGTAGAAACTCCTCACTGTCCATTGCTAGTAAAGCTGTTGAGAGCCCTTAGGAGCCCTGGTATCATCTCCATCGTGAACCCCTGTATGCTTGAAGTAGAGGCATGGCCCCATGATATGGGCTTAGGATGGAGTAATTGCAGTGTTGTTGTTTGCAGGACTTGGTCATGCCATGGATGGAGATGCTGTACCAATAGTCAATGGTTCTTGTCCCAGCCTAAACATTTCCATTCAGGGCTTTGCCAGTTTCACTGGTGCTGAGCCCATTTGCCCATCTCCATATATCTGCTTCCTTGATCATTCAATTTTGGGACTCATGTCCTCGTTTTTTGAGTGTTGGTGGGCAAGTGGCCAAGCCCAATATGCCATCAGCCGTGCTTGCACAGACCAGGATCAAGCCCAAAGGAACATCTCTGTTCCCCAAGACTCATCCTTAGAACTTTGCTGGCTGAGAATCTCTTGCTTTAGAAGGAGAGCCAATGAAGCTCTGCCTTCTCTTGGAAGTTTTTTAGGGATTCTTCATTTCTACATATCTTGACATGTTATTCATAAATACATTCATGCACTGATCCACTCATCCACTGGTTCCTTCATGTTTGTAATAATGTATGGAGGGTTGGAGGGACGGAGAAAAGTAAGGATTTAGGGAGGTAAGGAGTAGAGAGGTAGGTATGTGCTTTGATAGGTATGTAGGTAGATACTTAGGTTTTAGGTATGCATTTCAGCTACTTGTTTATGTAATGTGTATAGGTGCATCTTGTCACTCTTTGTGTTCTTGAATATATCACAGTTGGTGTGTCTTGTAGCATCATTTGATCCATGAAATTGTATCATGCATGACCCCTAATTCCTACAGTGATGGAGTAGGAGTTCTCACTGCTGTCCTACTCCTCTCTAGCCAGACAACTCCCCAGAGGAATTCAGTTCCTTGTTTGGCCTGCTTTCCGTGGGTCAGTCAATGTCAGCCTTGGTCCAGCACCTGGAAGAGACAGATACCAACTTCCTTTTGGGCACCCTCATTTCCAGAAAGCATCTGAGGTAAGGCTACTCAGGTGCCAGTGCCCCAGTGTGGGGGGAGTGCCTTGGTTGGGTCTATGATGAGAACTCATATGGTCCTGAAGAAAGAAGATGACCTAAACGTCATGCTTAATAGGATTACACTGAGGCCCAATGGAGGTGGCCATCCATGGGCAGGAGGTTGGGGATGCCCCTGTTCCTTACAGAGCACTGGGCTGTGGGTATGGAGGAAGGAAAGCCTTTGAGACTCTATCGTGTTTAGGGGCTGCCACATGGCCAAGACGTGGTCTTGTCTTTGGCTTTCTTTCCTGATCCCTAGTTCCACCGCCCGCCCAGGTGACATAGGCATGGCTTTTCCTTATCTCTTTCTTTTGATTTGTTTTTTTCTCTTATACCTTCTGGCAAGGTTTTTCCACAACCTGAATGTTTCGAAGTGAGAGACTCTCTTTGGTCCTTGACACAGGCTTCAGGGGACTTTGGACTATGAGGGATGCCCATCTTAAAACATCTGGAGGGGGGAGTTATTTTGGGAACCACAATCCTCATAAAGATGGGATTCCTTCTCTGGTGCCATTTCTACATTCTAGGGTCTCAGGCTCTGAATATCCTTTTGTTAGACTTGAATTCTGGTCAGATTGCACATGGAGTCAATGCTTCCTTCCCTTGCACCCTGCACTACATCCCCACACGTTTCTGCACATTTGGAGGCATAGAATGCTGATCTATTGAGGGTACAGTCACTTGTGGTGTGTGCTTTGTGGTCTCCCAAGAATCTATTATATGGTATGATCTAGCCCCAGCCTGGACTCATTCAGATGCATTCATGAACCAGTCCACCTATCTTGGTTTGTAGACACTGCTGGCTATTACTTGAGCTGAAATGTGGTCCCTGATATCATGTAGGGCTTTACCAGGACATTTTCAGGGATAGTGGGCTCTCGTTAATGCCAGTTGCTTTTGATGGGCACTTCTCTTTGTTTTCCTACTTTCAGTGGGGCCCAGTGCATTTCATGTGGAATCTTTTTCCCTGTGGACACTGCCCTCTTATATTTCCTCCCACCCCCACAGTTCTGGAAAATCTGTTTACAGCTCTTTGGTGCCATTGTATCATCTCCAACGTTAGACCATTTTGAGGCATGAGTTAGAGTGGTGGCCCAAGATGTGGTTCTGGAGGGGGCAGGGTAGCTGCCTTTCTGTTTTCTGTTGTTCATTTTCTGGCCGTGGATGGGGTCCCAAAACTAAAAGTTGATGACTCTCTTTACAGGCCTGAAAGTTCCCTTGCATGTTTTTGCCAGTTTGACTGATGGCGAGCCCATGGGCCAGTCTCCAGATATTTGCTTCCTAGAGCATAAATCCACGTGACTTCACAGCCACATTGTCTGTGTGTTTATTGACAAGAATACAACCCCAATGTCCTGTCTGCTACCCATTGTTTTAAGAGACAATGAAGAACCAGTATGAATTTCTTCGTTCTTTAATCATCCTATGTTGAATGAATCAACTATTGCATAATTAATGATTCTTTTTGTGCATTTAATGTATATTTCTCTTTAAATATGAAGGAATGTCAAATGTAAGTCATTTACCTATAAAAATTTTATGTCTAATCATTTAATACTCTCCATTATTTTTCTTTTAGTTAAAGACTATTTAGTAAGATGACTTTTTGGACATTGTTTTTTTTTTTTTTTTTTTTTTTTAGTTTCTGCTTTATAACAAAGTGAATCAGTCATACATACACATCTGTTCCCACATCCCTTCCCTATTGCGTCTCCCTCCCTCCCACCCTCCCCATCCCACCCCTCCAGGCGGTCACAAAGCACCGAGCTGATCTCCCTGTGCTCTGCGGCTGCTTCCCACTATCTATCCACCTTACGTTTGGTAGTGTATATATGTCCATGCCTCTCTCTCACTTTGTCACAGCTTACCCTTCACCCTCCCCATATACTCAAGTCCGTTCTCAAGTAGGTCTGTATCTTTATTCCCGTTTTACCCCTAGGTTCTTTATGACATTTTTTTTTAATTCCATATATATGTGTTAGCATACGGTATTTGTCTTTCTCTTTCTGACTTACTTCACTCTGTATGACAGACTCTAGGTCTATCCACCTCATTACAAATAGCTCAGTTTCGTTCCTTTTTATGGCTGAGTAATATTCCATTGTATATATGTGCCACATCTTCTTTATCCATTCATCCGATGATGGACACTTAGGTTGTTTCCAGCTCCGGGCTATTGTGAATAGAGCTGCAATGAACATTTTGGTACATGTCTCTTTTTGAATTATGGTCTTCTCAGGGTATATGCCTAGTAGTGGGATTGCTGGGTCATATGGTAGTTCTATTTTTAGTTTTTTAAGGAACCTCCATACTGTTCTCCATAGTGGCTGTACCAATTCACATTCCCACCAGCAGTGCAAGAGAGTTCCCTTTTCTCCACACCCTCTCCAGCATTTATTGTTTCTAGATTTCTTGATGATGGCCATTCTGACTGGTGTGAGGTGATATCTCATTGTAGTTTTGATTTGCATTTCTCTAATGATTAATGATGTTGAGCATTCTTTCATGTGTTTGTTGGCAGTCTGTATATCTTCTTTGGAGAAATGCCTATTTAAGTCTTCTGCCCATTTTTGGATTGGGTTGTTTGTTTTTTTGCTATTGAGCTGCATGAGCTGTTTATAAATTTTGGAGATTAATCCTTTGTCAGTTGCTTCATTTGCAAATATTTTCTCCCATTCTGAGGGTTGTCTTTTGGTCTTGTTTATGGTTTCCTTTGCTGTGCAAAAGCTTTGAAGTTTCATTAGGTCCCATTTGTTTATCTTTGTTTTTAGTTCCATTTCTCTAGGAGGTGGGTCCAAAAGGATCTTGCTGTGATTTATGTCATAGAGTGTTCTACCTATGTTTTCCTCTAAGAGTTTGATAGTTTCTGGCCTTACATTTAGGTCTTTAATCCATTTTGAGCTTATTTTTGTGTATGGTGTTAGGGAATGATCTAATCTCATACTTTTACATGTCCCTGTCCAGTTTTCCCAGCACCACTTATTGAAGAGGCTGTCCTTTCTCCACTGTACATTCCTGCCTCCTTTATCAAAGATAAGTTGGCCATATGTGCGTGGGTTTATCTCTGGGCTTTCTATCCTGATCCACTGATCTATCTTTCTGTTTTTATGCCAGTACCACACTGTCTTAATTACTGTAGCTTTGTAGTATAGTCTGAAGTCAGGGAGCCTGATTCCTCCAGCTCCGTTTTTCGTTCTTAAGATTGCTTTGGCTATTCGGGGTCTTTTGTTTTTCCAAACAAATTTTGAAATTTTTTGTTCTAGTTCTGTGAAAAATGCCAGTGGTAGTTTGATAGGGATTGCATTGAATCTGTAGATTGCTTTGGGTAGTAGAGTCATTTTCACAATATTGATTCTTCCAATCCAGGAGCATGGTATATCTCTCCATCTATTTGTATCCTCTTTAATTTCTTTCATCAGTGTCTTATAATTTTCTGCATACAGGTCTTTTGTCTCCTTAGGTAGGTTTATTCCTAGATATTTTATTCTTTTTGTTGCAATGGTAAATGGGAGTGTTTTCTTGATTTCATTTTCAGATTTTTCATCATTAGTGTACAGGAATGCCAGAGATTTCTGTGCATTAATTTTGTATCCTGCTACTTTACCAAATTCATTGATTAGCTCTAGTAGTTTTCTGGTAGCATCTTTAGGATTCTCTATGTATAGTATCATGTCATCTGCAAACAGTGACAGCTTTACTTCTTCTTTTCCAATTTGGATTCCTTTTATTTCCTTTTCTTCTCTGATTGCTGTGGCTAAAACTTCCAAAACTATGTTGAATAAGAGTGGTGAGAGTGGGCAGCCTTGTCTTGTTCCTGATCTTAGTGGAAATGGTTTCAGTTTTTCACCATTGAGGACAATGTTGGCTGTGGGTTTGTCATATATGGACTTTATTATGTTGAGGAAAGTTCCCTCTATGCCTACTTTCTGCAGGGTTTTTATCATAAATGGGTGTTGAATTTTGTCGAAAGCTTTCTCTGCATCTATTGAGATGATCATATGGTTTTTCTCCTTCAACTTGTTAATATGGTGTATCACATTGATTGATTTGCGTATATTGAAGAATCCTTGCATTCCTGGAATAAACCCCACTTGATCATGGTGTATGATCCTTTTAATGTGCTGTTGGATTCTGTTTGCTAGTATTTTGTTGAGGATTTTTGCATCTATGTTCATCAGTGATATTGGCCTGTAGTTTTCTTTCTTTGTGACATCCTTGCCTGGTTTTGGTATCAAGGTGATGGTGGCCTCATAGAATGAGTTTGGGAGTGTTCCGTCCTCTGATATTGTTTGGAAGAGTTTGAGAAGGATGGGTGTTAGCTCTTCTCTAAATGTTTGATAGAATTCGCCTGTGAAGCCATCTGGTCCTGGGCTTTTGTTTGATGGAAGATTTTTAATCACAGTTTCAATTTCAGTGCTTGTGATTGGTCTATTCATATTTTCTATTTCTTCCTGTGTCAGTCTTGGTAGGTTGTGCATTTCTAAGAATTTGTCCATTTCTTCCAGGTTGTCCATTTTATTGGCATAGAGTTGCTTGTAGTAATCTCTCATGATCTTTTGTATTTCTGCAGTGTCAGTTGTTACTTCTCCTTTTTCATTTCTAATTCTGTTGATTTGAGTCTTCTCCCTGCTTTTCTTGATGAGTCTGGCTAATGGTTTGTCAATTTTGTTTATCTTCTCAAAGAACCAGCTTTTAGTTTGGTTGATCTTTGCTATTGTTTCCTTCATTTCTTTTTCATTTATTTCTGATCTGATCTTTATGATTTCTTTCCTTCTGCTAACTTTGGGGGTTTTTTGTTCTTCTTTCTCTAATTGCTTTAGGTGCAGGGTAAGGTTGTTTACTCGAAATGTTTCCTGTTTCTTAAGGTGGGATTGTATTGCTATAAACTTCCCCCTTAGAACTGCTTTTGCTGCGTCCCATAGGTTTTGGGTCGTCGTGTCTCCATTGTCATTTGTTTCTAGGTATTTTTTAATTTCCTCTTTGATTTCTTCAGTGATCACTTCGTTATTGAGTAGTGTATTGTTTAGCCTCCATGTGTTTGTATTTTTTACAGATCATTTCCTGTAATTGATGTCTAGTCTCATAGCATTGTGGTCGGAAAAGATACTTGATACAATTTCAATTTTCTTAAATTTACCAAGGCTTGATTTGTCACCCAAGATATGATCTATCCTGGAGAATGTTCCATGAGCACTTGAGAAAAATGTGTATTCTGTTGTTTTTGGATGGAATGTCCTATAAATATCAACTAAGTCCATCTTGTTTAATGTATCATTTAAAGCTTGTGTTTCCTTATTTATTTTCATTTTGGATGATCTGTCCATTGGTGAAAGTGGGGTGTTAAAGTCCCCTACTATGATTGTGTTACTGTCGATTTCCCCTTTTATGGCTGTTAGTATTTGCCTTATGTATTGAGGTGCTCCTATGTTGGGTGCATAAATATTTACAATTGTTATATCTTCTTCTTGGATCGATCCCTTTATCGTTATGTAGTGTCCTTCTTGGTCTCTTCTAATAGTCTTTATTTTAAAGTCTATTTTGTCTGATATAAGAATTGCTACTCCAGCTTTCTTTTGATTTCCATTTGCATGGAATATCTTTTTCCATCCCCTTACTTTCAATCTGTATGTGTCTCTAGGTCTGAAGTGGGTCTCTTGTAGACAGCATATATATGGGTCTTGTTTTTGTATCCATTCAGCCACTCTGTGTCTTTTGGTGGGAGCATTTAGTCCATTTACATTTAAGGTAATTATTGATATGTATGTTTCTATTCCCATTTCCTTAATGGCTTTGGGTTCGTTATTGTAGGTATAGTCCTTCTGTTGTGTTTCTTGCCTAGAGAAGTTCCTTTAGCATTTGTTGTAAAGCTGGTTTGGTGGTGCTGAACTCTCTCAGCTTTTGCTTGTCTGTAAACGTTTTAATTTCTCCATCAAATCTGAATGAGATCCTTGCTGGGTAGAGTAATCTTGGTTGCAGGTTTCTCTCCTTCATCACTTTAATTATGTCCTGCCACTCCCTTCTGGCTTGTAGAGTTTCTGCTGAGAGATCAGCTGTTATCCTGATGGGGATTCCCTTGTGTGTTATTTGTTGTTTTTCCCTTGCTGCTTTTAATATGATTTCTTTGTGTTTAATTTTTGACAGTTTGATTAATATGTGTCTTGGCGTATTTCTCCTTGGATTTATTCTGTATGGGACTCTCTGTGCCTCCTGGACTTGATTAACTATTTCCTTTCCCATATTAGGGAAGTTTTCAACTATAATCTCTTCAAATATTTTCTCAGTCCCTTTCTTTTTCTCTTCTTCTTCTGGAACCCCTATAATTCGAATGTTGGTGCGTTTAATGTTGTCCCAGAGGTCTCTGAGACTGTCCTCTGTTCTTTTCATTCTTTTTTCTTTATTTTGCTCTGCATCAGTTATTTCCACTATTTTATCTTCCACCTCACTTATCCGTTCTTCTGCCTCAGTTATTCTGCTATTGATCCCATCTAGAGTATTTTTCATTTCATTTATTGTGTTTTTAATCGATGCTTGATTCATCTTTAGTTCTTCTAGGTCCTTGTTAACTGTTTCTTGCATTTTGTCTATCCTATTTCCAAGATTTTGGATCATCTTTACTATCATTATTCTGAATTCTTTTTCAGGTAGACTGCCTATTACCTCTTCATTTGTTAGGTCTGGTAGGTTTTTATTTTGCTCCTTCACCTGCTGTGTGTTTTTCTGCTTTCTCATTTTGCTTATGTTACTGTGTTTGGGGTCTCCTTTTTGCAGGCTGCAGATTCGTAGTTCCCGTTGTTTTTGGTATCTGTCCCCCGTGGCTAAGGTTGTTTCAGTAGGTTGTGTAGGCTTCCTGGTGGGGGGGACTAATGCCTGTGTTCTGGTGGTTGAGGCTCGATCTTGTCTTTCTGGTGGACAGGTCCACGTCTGGTGGTGTGTTTTGGGGTGCCTGTAGCCTTATTATGTTTTTAGGTAGCCTCTCTGCTAATGGGTGGGGTTGTGTTCCTGCCTTGCTAGTTGCTTGGCATAGGGTGACCAGCACTGTAGCTTGCTGGTCGTTGACTGAAGCTGGGTGCTGGTGTTGAGATGGAGATCCCTGGGAGATTTTCGCTGCTTGATATTATGTGGAGCTGGGACGTCTCTTGTGGACCCGTGTCCTGAGGTTGGCTCTCCCACTTCAGAGGCACAGCACTGACTCCTGGCTGCAGCACCAAGAGCCTTTCATCCACCCGGCTCAGAATAACAGTGAGAAAAAGTAGAAAGAAAGAATTAGTAGAAGAAAGAAAGAGAGAGGGAAAGAAAGGAAGAAGGGAGGAAAGGAAGGAAGGAAGGACGAAAGAAAGAAAGGAGGGGGGGAGGGAGGAAGGATGGAAAGACAGAAGGAAAGAAAGGAGGGAGAGAGGGAGGAATGAAAGCAAAAGGAAGAGTGAATGGAAGAAAGGAGGGAGGGAGGGAGGAAGGAAAGAAAGAAAGAAAGACAGGAGGGAGGGAGGGAGGAAGGAAAGAAAAAGAAAGTGGAAAGAAGAAGGGTGGGAGGGAGCGAGGGAGGAAAGAAAAAGAAAGAAGGAAAGGAGGAGCGGAGGGAGGGAGGGAGGAAGGGAATGTAGGAAAAAAAGAAAGAGCAGGTAAAGTAAAATAGAATAAAGTATGAAATATAGTAGCGTTATTAAAATTAAAAAGTAATTATTGAAAAAAAAAAACACGGACCGATAGAACCCTGGGACATATGGTGGAAGCAAAGCTATACAGAGAGAATCTTACACAGAAGATTACACATACACATTCACAAAAAGAGAGCAGGGGGAAAAATCAAAAATCTTGCTCTTCAAGTCCACCTCCTCGATTTGGGATAATTCGTTGTAAAAAGAGGAAAAGGGCGAGAAGTCTGAAATCTTGCTAAGTCCACCTCCTTAATTTGGGATAATTCGTTGTAAAAAGGGGGGAAAGTCTTAAATCTTGTCCTCAAAGTCCACTTCCTCAATTTGGGATGATTCGCTGTCCATTCATACACTCCACAGACGCAGGGCACATCAAATGGACCGTGGAGCTTTAATCCACTGCCTCCGTTGCTGCCCAGAGAGATTTCCCTGTCTCTGCTCTCACAACTCCCGGGTCTCAGCCTTGGACCTGGCCCCGCCTCTCCGCATAGGTCGCCGGAGGGCGTCCGTTCTTCGCTCAGGCAGGACGGGTTTAAAGGAGCCGCTGATTCGGGGGCTCTGGCTCACTCAGGCAGAGGGGAGGGAGGGGAATGCCCTCTCCTCGCGCACCAGGCAACAAAAGGGAAAAAAGTCTCTTGCCTCTCCGGTAGCTCCAGACCCTTTCCTCGGACTCCCTCCGGGCTAGCACTAACCCCTTCAGGCTCTCTTCCTGCCGCCAGCCCCAGTCCTCTCCCTGCGCTCCGACTGAAAGCCGATACCCGAGCCTCAGCTCCCAGCCCCGCCCGCCCCGGCGGCGAGCAGACAAGCCTCTCGGGCTGGTGTGTGCCTGAGGGCACCGATCCTCTGTGCCAAAATCTCTCTGCTTTGCCCTCCGCACCCCTGTTGCTGTGCTCTCCTCCGCTACTCCGAAGCTTTCCCCCTCCGCCACCTGCAGTCTCCACCCGCGAAGGGGCTTGTAGTGTGTAGAAACCTTCCCTCCTTCACGGCTCCCTCCCACTGGTGCAGGTCCCGTCCATATCCTATTGTCTCTGTTTATTCTTTTTTTCTTTTGACCTACCCAGGTATGTGGGGAGTTTCTTGCCTTTTGGGGGGTCTGAGGTCTTCTGTCAGCGTTCAGTAGGTGTTCTGTTGGAGTTGTTCCACGTGTAGATGAATTTCTGATGTATCTGTGGGGAGGAAGGTGATCTCCGCGTCTTACTCTTCCGCCATCTTCCTCCGGCTCTGGACATTGTTTTTGACTGTACTTTTACCATCAGATCTTCCTGCATTCAATCTGGTCACTTGTACACCAAAATTAAAGCTTTCCATTCCGGGTAAGAGTTTTCTGGAACTGCTTTATTTATATTTGTGAATAGTCATGTTTTGTGTGTGTGTGTGTGTGTTTTTTTCCTGCGGTACGCGGGCCTCTAGCTGCTGTGGCCTCTCCCGTTGTGGAGCACACGCTCCGGACGTGCAGGCTCAGCGGCCATGGCTCACGGGCCCCGCCGCTCCGCGGCATGTGGCATCCTCCCAGACCGGGGCACGAACCCGCGTCCCCTGCATCGGCAGGCGGACTCTCAACCACTGCGCCACCAGAGAAGCCCCTGTTTTGTGTTTTTGATAAAAATTAGTTATTTCTTGAATAAATTCTTAATATCTGATCCTAATTAGCAGGAAGTTTCCAAATGTGTCAGTTTGATTTTAGTACTCTTCAGTTTTTAATTCTTTGGAATTTTAATAGTAGTTCATGGTGCTTTTTGTTCTCATTTTTTCTTTCTTCATGCCTGGTTAATAGATGATATCCCAGTCTATGAGGTTATGTGAGTGAGAGCACCACTGTACCACGTGGTGGCTGTAAAGTTCCAAATAAAACATTGGACAAGTGAAAAGCAGGGCTCTCTGATAGTTTTATTCAATTGGGAAACATTAATATTATAATGGGTTTTCTTCTCATAAAAGACTGGCCTACTTTCCAAGATTCTTATGAGAAATTTTTTGTTTTTCTTCTGAATTTGCTTTAATTGAAACTTGAGAAGTTTTGTTATTCTATGGTGATATTTATTATAACCTAAAAATGTTTAGACATATTCATTCCTATTGTATATTTCCAGGGTGGTTATAGTGTTGTGATATGTTTTAATCATTGGCAAACTACTAACAATTAAGAGACCCAAGCAATTGAGGCCTCAAGTTTGAGATTCATGTATATGCTTTGCCTATGATATGTGATCTTGGATAAAATATATGCAAACTGATATCCCTTTTAATGTTTCTGGCTTTTACATTGCTTTACTTCTTTCCTTAGAAAGGAAGTACATGATGTGATTAATTATTATTTTTCTTGATATTGCATCCTTGAAGATATGCAAGTCCAAGGACTTGTCAAATATCTATTTGTTTATGTCTGTGATTAATATATCTCTAGTCTACAACAGAAGTATTTTGGACTTTTTAGAGTAAGAAAAATATTCCTTGTGTAGAAATTATAGAATAGTCCACATGAACAATACATACATGAGAGATATAGTTCTCATCACTGACTACTGTTATTTTCAAATTGAATAATAATGAAAAAATGAAATCTCAATCTCCTGAAACACCTGGTAGCTACCCAGGAATGTTGTAATAAATATTCCAGTCTCCAGTTTACTCTGACACCAGGGCTTAAGGATACATATATCTGTTAAGAATTTTCAGGACAAAATAATTATATCTGTGGGTAGTTTTATAGTTCAAATCAATAAGAGCTTTTCTTTTTCCCCAGAATTATTGAGGAATAATTGACAAATATAATTGAATATATTTCAGGTGTACAACATAATGGTTGTATATCCATCCCCCACCCCACAGTTAATTCGTGTGTGTGTGTGTTGAAAATGCTTAAAATCTTCCCCAAAATTTCAAGTATGCAATACTGTATTCTTAACTATATTCACCATGCTGTATATTAGATCTATATACTAGATTAGATTAGTTACTAATCTAGTAACTAAAAGTTTGTTCCCTTTGATCTATATCTTCCTAATTCCCCCTCTCCTCTATCCCCTGGTATTCTATTCTCTGTGTCTATAAAATTGTCCTTTTAAAAGATTCTACATATAACTGATACCATGCTGTATTTTTGTATCTCTGTCTGGGTGTTTTCATTTTGCATACTGCCCTCCAGGTTCATCCATGTAATCACAAATCACAGAATTTTCTTATTTTCTATGCATAATATTTCATTATTTTATATATGTATACACTTTCTTTTTCAATTCATCTATGAATGGACATTGTTTCCATATCTTGCCTGTTGTAAATAATGCTACAAAGAACATGGAACTGCAGATATCTCTTTGAGATACTGATTTCATTTCCTTTGGCTATATACCCAGGAGTCAGATTGCTGGATCATATAATCTTCTATTTTAACTTTGTTGAGAAAACTCCATACTGTTTTTCATAATGGTGATAACTTACTGTAGTTTTGATTTGCATTTCCTTAATGATTAATTATATTGAGCTTCTTTTGCATTTGTCTTCATTGGAAAAGTATATATTCAGGTCTTTTGCCCATTTTTAATTGAATGATGATGATTGCTATTGAGTTGTACAAGTTGCTTATGTATTTGTGTATTCATCATTTATCACATACATGGTTTGCAAATATTTCTCCCATTCTGTAGGTTGTCTTTTCAATTTACTAGTTGTTTCCTTTGCTATGCAGAAGCTTTTCAATTTGATGTAGTCCTACTTGTTTAGTTTTACTTTTGTTGCCTGCACTTTTAGTATCATATCAAAAATTTATGGCCAAAACCAACATCAAGAACTCTTTTACCCGTGTTTTCTTCTAGGAGTTTTATGGTTTCAGGTCTTATGTTTAAGTCTTTAATACATTTTGTGTTAACATTTGTGAGTGGTATAAGGTAGGGGTCCAGTTTCATGCTTTTGCATGTGGTGATGGAGTTTTCCCAACACCACTGGTTGAAGAGACTATTTTTCCATTGTGTATTCTTAGTTCCCTTGTTGAAGGTCTGTTGAATATATATGTGTGGGTTTACTTCTGGGCTCACTATTCTGTTCAATTGATCTATATATTTGTCTTTACGCTGGTAACATACTTTTTAAATTATTGTAGCTTTTATTTTATTTTTAAAGTTTTATTTCATATTGAAGTATAGTTGATTTACAATGTTGTTTTAGTTTCAGGTGTACAGAAGAGTGATTTAGTTATACATATACATATATCTATTATTTTTCACATTTTTTCCCATACAGATTATTACAGAGTATTGAGTAGAGTTCCCTGTGCTATACAGTAGGTCTTGTTGATTATCTATTTTATATATAATAGTGAGTGTATCTGTTAATCCCAAACTCCTAATTTATCCCTCCCCCCACATTTCCCCTTTGGTAACCATTTTTTCTAAGTCTGTGAGTCTGTTTCTGTTTTGTAAATAAGTTCATTTGTATAATGTTTTAGATTCCATATATAAGTGATAACATATGATAATTGTCTTTCTCTGTCTGACTTACTTTACTCAGTATGCTAATCTCTAGGTTCATCCATGCTGCTGCAAGTGGCATTATTTCATACTTTTTTATGGCTGAATAATATTCTATTTTATATATATATATATATATATATATATATATATATATATATATCACATCTTCTTTATCAATTCATCTGTCACTGGACATTCAGGTTGTTTCCATGTCTTGGGTATTGTAAATAGTGCTGCAATGAACATTGGGGTGCATGTATCTTTTCAGATTATGGACATGTATTCTCTGGATATACGCCCAGTAGTGGGATTGTTGGATCATATGGTACCTCTACTTTTAATTTTTAAGGAACTTCCATACTAGTCTCCATAGTGGTCATACCAATTTACATTCCTACCGACAGTGTAGGAGGATTCCCTTTTCTCCACACCCTCTCTAGCATTTATTATTAATAGACTTTTTCATGAAGGCTTTTCTAACTGGTGTGAAGTGACACTTCATTGTAGTTTTAATTTGTATTTCTGTAATAATTAACAATGTTGAGCATTTTTTCACATGCTTTTTGGCCATCTGTATGTCTTCTTTGGAGAAATGTCTATTTACATCTTCAGCCCATTTTTTTTATTGTGTTGTTTGTTTTTTTTATATTGAGCTGCCTGAGATGTTTGTATATTTTGGAAACTAAGCCCTTGTCAGTTGCATCATTTGCAAATCTTTTCTCCCATTCTGTGGATTGTCTTTTCATTTTGTTTATGGTTTCCCTTGTTGTGAAAAAGCATTTACACTTAATTAGGTCCTATTTGTTTGTTTTTGTTTTTATTTTCATTACTCTAGGTGATGGATCCCAAAAGATATTGCTGCAATTTATGTCAAAGAATAGTCTGCCTATATTTCCCTCTAAGAGTTTTATAGTATCTTGTCATACATTTAGTTGTTTAATCCATTTTGAGTTTATTTTTGTGTATGGTGTTAGAGAATGTTCTGATTTCACTCTTTTACATGTAACTGTCTGGCACCACTTATTGAAGAGGCTGTCTTTTCTGCATTGTATTGTCTTGCCTACTTTGGCATAGATAAGTTGACCATAGGTGTATGGGTTTATTTCTGAGCTTTCTATCCTGTTCCATTGATTTATAAGTCTGTCTTTGTGCCAGTACCAAACTGTTTTATTACTGTAGCTTTGTAGTATAGTCTGAAGTCAGGGAGCCTAATTCCTCAAGATCCTTTTTTCTTTTTTAAGATTGCTTTGGATACTTGAGTCTTTTATGTTTCCATACAAATTTTAAGATTTTTTTTTGTTCTAGATCTGGAAAAATGTCATGGGTAATTTGATAAGGATTACATTGAATCTGTAAATTACCTTGGGTAGTATAGTCATTTTGACAATATTGAGTCTTCCAATCCAAGAACATGGTATATCTTTCCACTTGCGTGTGTCATCTTCGATTTCTTTGATCAGAATCATATATTTTTCTGAATACAGGCCTTTTGCCTCCTTACATAGGTTTATTCCTAGGTATTTTATTCTTTTTGATGCAGTGGTAAATGGGATTGCTTCCTTAATTTCTCATCATTCCTTGCTAGTGTATAAAAATGCAACAGATTTCAGTGTGTTAATTTTGTATCCTGCAACTTTACTGAATTCATTGATGAGTGCTAGTAGTTTTCTGCTAACATCTTTAGGATTTTCTATGTATAGTGTCATGCATCTGCAAACAGTGACAGATTTACTTCTTCTTTTCCAATTATTTCTTTTTCTTCTCTGATTGCCATGGCTATAACTTCCAAAACTATGTTGAATAAAATTGGCGAGAGCGTACATCCTTGTCTTGTTACTGATCTTACAGGAAATGCTTTCAGCTTTTCACCATTAAGTATGATGTTAGCTATGGGTTTGTCATATATGGCCTTTATTATGTTGAGGTAGGTTCCCTCTCTGCCCACTTTCTGGAGAGTTATTATCATAAATGGGTGTTGAACTTTATCAAATTATTTTTTTGCTTCTATTGAGATGACCATATGATTTTTTTCCTTCAATTTGTTAATGTGGTGCATCACACTGATTGATGGATTGATCCCTTGATCATTATGTAGTGTCTTTTTTGTCTCTTGTAACAGTCTTTATTTTAAAGTCTATTTTGTCTGATATGAGTATTGCTACTCCAGGTTTCTTTTGAAAGCTGTGGGATTTGTGGATATTGAAAAATTCTTGAATGCCTGGCAAACCTCCCACTTGATCATGGTGTATTATCCTTTATTATGTATTGTTGGATTTGGTTTGCTAGTATTTTTTTTTTTTTTTTTTTTTTTTGCCGTACGTGGGCCTCTCACTGTTGTGGCCTCTCCCATTGTGGAGCACAGGCTCCGGACGCACAGGCTCAGTGGCCTTGGCTCACGGGCCCAGCCGCTCCGCGGCATGTGGGATCTTCCCAGACCAGGGCACGAACCCGTGTCCCCTGCATCAGCAGGCAGACTCTCAACCACTGCGCCGCCAGGGAAGCCCTGCTAGTATTTTTGTTGAGGATTTTTACATCTATGTTCCTTGGTGATTTGGCCTATAATTTTCTTTTTTTGTGGTATCCTTGTCTGGCTTTTGTATCAGGGTGATGGTAGCCTCGTAGAATGAGCTTGGGAGTGTTCTTTCCTCTGCAATTTTTTGGAAGAGTTTCAGAAGGATAGGTGTTAACTCTTCTGTAAAAGTTTGATAAAATTCGCCTGTGAAACTATCTGGTCCTGGACTTTTGTTCGTTGGAAGATTTTTCATCACAGTTTCAATTTCAGTACTTGTGATTGGTCTGTTTATATTTTTTATTTCTTCCTGATTCAGTCTTGGAAGGTTATACCTTTCTAAGAATTTGTCTATTTCTTCTAGGTTCTCCATTTTATTGGTGTATATTTGCTTGTAGTAGTCTCTTATTATCCTCTGTATTTCTGTGGTGTCAGATGTAACTTCTCCTTTCTCCTTCCTAATTTTATTGATTTGAATCCTCTCCCCCTTTTTCTTAATGAGTCTGGCTAAAGGTTTATCAATTTTGTTTATCTTCTCAAAGAACCAGATTTTAGTTTCATTGATCTTTGCTATTGTTTCCTTGGTTCTATTTCAATTATTTCTGCTCTGATCTTTATGATTTCTTTCCGTCTACTAACTCTGAGTTTTGTTTGTAATTTTTTCTCTAGTTGCTTTAGGTGTAAGGTTATGTCATTCATTTGGGATTTTTCTGATTTCCTGAAGTTAGATTGTGTTGCTATAAACTTCTCTGTTAGAAATGATTTTGCCGTGTCCCATAGGTTTTGGATCGTGGTGTTTTCTTTTTCTTTTCCTTTTTTTTTTTTTTTTTTTTGCCTCTAGGTATTTTTTGATTTCCTCTTTGATTTCTTCAGTGATCCATTGGTTGTTTAGTAGCATTTTTTAACCTCCACATATTTGTGTTTTTTACAGTTTTTTTTCCTTGTACTTGATATCTAATCTCATAGCATTGTGGGCGGAAAAGATGCTTGATATGATTTCAATTTTCTTAAATTTACTGAGGCTCAAATTTTGGCCCAAGATATTATCTATCCTGGAGAATGTTCCATGTGCACTTGAAAAGAATGTGTTTTCTGCTTGGATGGAATGCTCTATAAATATCAATTAAGTGTATAATGTGTCACTTAATGCCTATGTTTCCTTACTGCTTTTCTCTCTGGATGGTCTGTCCATTGATGTAAGGTGAGATGTTAAAGTCCCCCACTTTATTGTGTTACTGTCAATTTCTCTTTTTATGGCTGTTAGCATTTGCCTTATATATTGAGGTGCTCCTACATTGGGTGCATATATATTTACAAATGTTATATATTCTTCTTTGATTGATCCCTTGGTCATTATATGGTGTCCTTCTTTGTCTCTTGTAACAGTCTTTATTTTAAGTCTCTTTTATCTGATATGAGTATTGCTATGGCATCTTTCTTTTGATTTCCATTTGCATGGAATAACTTTTTCCATTCCCTCACTTTCAGTCTGTATGTATCCCTAGATCTGAAGTGGATTTCTTGTAGACAGCATATATACAGGTCTTGTTCTTGTGTCCATTCAGCCAGTTTGTGTCTTTTGGTTGGAGGATTTAATCCATTTACATTTAAGACAATTACTGATATGTTTGTTCATAATGCCATTTTGTTTATTGTTTTGGATTTGTTTTTGTAGGGTTTTTTTCTTCTCTTCCTCTTCTGTTCCTTTCTCTTCTGATTTGATGACTATGTTTAGTGTTGTATTTGGATTCCTTTTTGCTTAGTGTGTGTATCTATTGTAGTTTTTTGGTTTTTCATTACCATGGGGTTTTGTTTTTTTTGTTTTTTGGGGTTTTTTTTTTGCAGTATGCAGGCTTCCCACTGTTGTGGCCTCTCCCGTTGCGGAGCACAGGCTCCGGACGCGCAGGCTCAGCGGCCATGGCTCACGGGCCTAGCCACTCCGCGGCATGTGGGGTCTTCCCAGACCGGGGCCCAAACCCGTGTCCCCTGCATCAGCAGGCGGACTCTCAACCACTGCGCCACCAGGGAAGCCCCTACCATGAGGTTTTGATATAGCAGTCTATATATATACAAGATTGTTTTAAGTTGCTGGTCTTTTAATTTCCAATGCATTTTCAATATCCTGCATTTGTACACTCCTCATAATTGCTCATTTTGATATCATATATGTATGTGGATTATTTCCTACCTTTACTTTTCCTTTGCCTTTACCAGTGAGCTTTCCCATTTGTAATTTGTTTGTTTGTAGTTGTGGCCTTTTCTTTTCCACCTAGAGAACATCCTTTAGCATTTGTTGTAAAGCTGGTTTGCTGGTGCTGAATTCTCTTGGCATTTGCTTGTCTGTAAATCTTTTGATTTCTCTGTTGAATCTGAATGAGGCCCTTGATGGCAGAGTATTACTTGTTGTAGGTTTTTCCCTTTTATCACTTGAAATATATCATGCCACTCCCTTCTGGCCTGCAGAGTTTCTGTTAAAATGTCAGCTAATAACCTTATGGGAATTCCCTTGTATGTTATTTGTTGGTTTTCCCTTGTTGCTTTTAATATCTTCTCTTTGTGTTTATTTTTTTTCAGTTTGATTAATATGTGTCTCCACATGTTCCTCCTTGGGTTTATCTGGCCTGGGACTCTCTGCACTTGCTGGACTTGGGTGATGTTTTCTTTCCCTTGTTAGGGAAATTTTCAGCTATTATCTCTTCAAATATTTTCTCAGGCCCTTTCTCTCTCTCTTCTCCTTCTGGGACCCATATAATGTGAATGTTGGTGCATTTAATGTTGTCCCAGAGGCCTCTTAAACTGTCCTTATTTCTTTCTGCTCTTTTTCCTTTATTCTGTTCTGCAGCAGTGATTTCCACCTTTCTGTCTTCCAGCTCATTTATCTTTTCTTCTGCCTCATTTATTCTGCTATTGATTCCTTCTGGTGTATTTTTCATTTCAATTATTTTATTGTTCATCTCTATTTTTTCTTTATATCTTCTAGCTCTTCATTAAACATTTCTTGTATCTTCTCAGTCCATACCTCCATTCTTTTTCTGATATCTTGGATCATCTTTATTATCATTAGTCTGAATTCTTTTTCAGGTACATTGCCTATTCCCCCTTCACTTAGTTGTTCCTCTGGAGTTTTATCTTGTTCCTTCATCTGGAGCATATTCCTCTACCATCTTATTTTGTTTAACTAATCTGCAGGCTGCAAGATTGTAGTTCCTCTTGCTTCTGGTGTCTACCCCCTTGTGGATGAGGCTTGTTCAGGCTACCTAGTGGGAGGGACTGGTGCCCGCCCTCTGGTGGGTGAAGCTGGGTTTTGTCTCTCTGGTGGACAGGGCCATGACAAGGTGTGTGTTTAGTGGTGGCTGTGGCCTCAGAAAGACTCTAAGTAGTCTATTTGCTAATGGGTGGGTTTCTGTTCCGGCCCTGTTGGTTATTTGGCCTGAGGCATCCTAGAACTGGAGCCTAAGGGCTCTTGGGTGGGGCCACATCTTGACATCTAAATGGCCTCTAGAACAGCTCATGCCAATGAGTACTCCCCAGTACCTCCACCACCAGTGTCCTTGTCACCTTAGTGAGCCACAGTCACTTCATGCCTCCTCAGGAGGCCCTCCAAGTCCAGCAGGTAGGTCTGGCCCAGGCTCCTTTGAAGTCACTCCTTTTTCCCCTGGTCCTGGTGCACACAAGAGTTTATGTGCACCCTCCAAGAGTGTAGTTTCTGTTTCCCCAAAACCTGTGGAGTTCCTGTGATCAAGCCCCACTGGTCTCCAAAGCCAACTGCTGTGGCGGCTCCTCCACCCGATGCCAGACCCCAGACTAGGGAGCCTGACGTGGGGCTCAGAACTCTCACTCTTGTGGGAGAACCTCTTCAGTTTAATTATTTTCCAGTTTGTGGGTCACCCACCTGCTGGCTATGGGATTTGATTGTATCGTGAATGTGCCTGTTCTACCATCTTGTTGTGGCTTCCTCTTCAGAAGTAAAATATCCTTTCTCTAGGTTCCAGTCTTTTTGTCCATGGTTGTTCAGCAGTTTTTTGTGATTTTGGTGTTTTCATGAGAGTAGGTGAGATCAGGTCCTTCTACTCCACCATCAGCCTTGCATCCAGGCTGCTGGCTCCCTCAGGTCAGTTCAGCTCTCACCACATGAGACATCTGAAAGATTGAACTGGGCAGCTCAGCCCTTGAATAGTCATTCCACTCCTGTGAAGATATTTTCTGAATAAGCATTCAGCAACCATGCTAGCTTCAGAGCAGTAAGTACAGTTGTCCCTCAGTGTCCACAGGGGATTTGTTCCAGGGCCCATGAGGATAATAGAATCCTGGGATGCTCAAGTCCCTTACATAAAATGGTGTCACTGTAGCTTTTAATATATTTTATGTTCATTGAAATACAATTGATGTATAATATTATATTAATATTGGTGTACTAACAGTCATTTGACATTTATTACATACATTATGAAATAATCACAATAAATCTAGTAACCATTTGTCCTCATATAAAGTTATTACAATGTTATTAACCATATTCCTTATGCTATATACTACATTCCCATGGTTTATTTAGTTTATAATTGAAAATTTATACCTCTTAATTCCCTTCACCTATTTTGCCCATCCCCCTCCCATCCCCCTCTGGAAACCACCCATGTTTTCTCTGTATCTGTGAGTCTGTTTTTATTTTGTTTTTTTGTTTGTATTGTTAATTGAGTCCAAAGATAATTGAGATCATATGGTATTTGTCTTTATCTATTTGACTTAATTCATTTAGCATAATGCCTTATAGGTCCATCCATGTTTTCATAAATGTCAAATTTTCATTCTTTTTATGGATGAATAATATTCCATTGCATACATATACCATATCATTTTTATTCATTCACCTATCAATGGACACTTAGACTGTTTCCACATCTTGGCTATATAAATAATGCTGCAATAAATATTGGGGTGCATCTATATTTTTTTGAATTAGAGGTTTTTCTTTTTCTTTGTGTAAATACTCAGAAGTTAAATTGCTGGATTATATAACAGTTGTATTTTAAATATCTTGATGAACCTCCATACTGTTTCCCATAGCGCCTGCCCCAATTTGCAATCCCACCAACAGTGCATGAGAGTTCACTTTTCTTTATTTTTTTCAATGTTCTTTTAAAATAAATTTCTTTATTTTTTGGCTGCATTATGTTTTCATTGCTGGGCACAGGCTTTCTCTAGTTATGGTGAACATGGGCTACTCTTCACTGTGGTGCACAGGCTTCTCATTGAAGTGTCTTCTCTTGTTGCAGAGCACAGACTCTAGGTGTGTGGGCTTCAGTAGTTGTGGCACACAGGCTCATTAGCTGTGGCTCATGGGCTCTAGAGCACAGGCTCAGTAGTTGTGGTGCACGGACTTATCTGCTCCACTGCATGTAGGATCTTCCCGGACCAGGTTTCAAACCCATGTCCCCTGCATTGGCAGGCAGATTCTTAACCACTGTGCCACCAGGGAAGTCCCAAGAGTTCACTTTTCACCACACCCTCACCAACACTTATTTGTTGTCTTTTGGATTATTTAATGTCATTCTGATAGGTGTGAGGTGGTATCTCATATTTTTTCATTGCATTTCCCTGATGTTTAGTAATGTTGAGCATCTTTTCATGTATCTGTTGTCCATCTGTATATCTTCTTTGGAAAAATGGCTGTTCAGGTCCTCTGCTCGTTTTTTTAATTGGGTGGTTTGATTTTTTGATGTTCAGTTGTATGAGTTTGTTACATACTTTGGATATTAACTTCTTATCAAATATATCATTTGAAAATATCTTCTACCATTTATTAGGCTGCCTTTTCATTGTGTTGATAGTTTTCTTCACTATGCAAAAGCTTTTAGTTTAATGTAGTCCCACCGCCCCCACCTTTTTTTTTTTTTGCTTTTTATACCTTGCCTGAGACAAATCCAAAAAAATGTTGTTAAGAATGATGTCAAAGAATGTACTGTATAGGTTTTCTTCTAGGAGTTTTGTGGTTTGTGTTCTTACATTTAAGTCTTTAATTAATTTTGAGTTTATTCTTGTATATGATGTGAGGAAGTGGTCCATTTTTATTCTTTTGAATGTAGCTGTCTGGTTTTCCAAAAAACATGTATTGAAGAGGCTGTCTTTTCCTCCACTGTATATTCTTTCTTCCTTTGTTGTAGATTAATTGATCATATAAGCATGGACTTATTTCTGGGCTCTCTATTTTGTTCTATTGATCTCCGTGTCTGTTTTTGTGCCAGTACCATACTGTTTTGATTACTGTAGCTTTGTATTATAGTTTGAAATTAGGTAACATGATACTTCTAGCTTTGTTCTTTTTCTCAAGATTGTTTTGGCTTTTTTTAAGTTTTTGATAAAATTTTAGAATTATTTCTTCTTGTTCTGTAAAAAATGCCATTGATATTTTGATAGGGATTGAATTGAATCTAAGTTTAGCTTGGGTACTATGGCCATTTTAAAAGTATTAATTCTTCCAATCTATAAGCATGGAGTATATTTCCATTTATTTATGTCATCTTCAACTTTTTTCATCAATGTCTTAAATTTTTTTAGTACAAATCTTTTACTTCCATGGTTAGATTTATGCCTGGGTGTGTTATTCTTTTTGATGCAATTGTAAATGACTATTTTCATAATTTCTCTTTCTGATAGTTTGTTATCAATGTATATAAATGCAACAGATTTTTGTGTGTTAATTTTGTATCCTTCAACTTTATTGAAGTCATAGAAGAGTTCTAGTAGTTGTTTGGTGGAATCTTTAGGATTTTTTATATATAGTATCCTGTCATCTGCAAACAGTGACAGATTTACTTCTTTCCAATTTAGTTTCCCTTTTTTTTTTTTTTTTGTCTGATTGCTGTGGATAGGAATTCCAATACTATGCTAAATAAAAGTGGTAAGAATGGGCATCCCTGTCTTGCTCCTTATCTTAGAGAAGATGATTTTAGTTTTTTACCATTGAATGAGATGATGGCTGTGGGTTTGTCATAAATGGCCTTTATTATGTTATGTTCCCTCTATACCTAATTTGTTGGTATTTTATATTAAATAGATGTTGAATTTTGTCAAAAGCTTTCTCTGTATCTACTGAGAAGGTCAAATGATTTTTATTCCTCAATTTGATAATGAGGAGTATCACATTGATTGATTTGTTAATATTGAACCATCCTTGCATCCCTGGGATAAATCCCACTTGATTATGGTCAAGTGTGATCCTTTTGGTGTATTGTTGAAATCAGTTTGCTAATACATTTTTGGGAATTTTTACATCTATATTTATCAGTTATATTGACCTGTAATTTTCCTTTTTTTATATTGTCTTTGCCTGATTTTGGTATCAAGATGATGCTGGCCTTGTAGAATGGGTTTGAAAACGTACTTTCCTCTTCAATTTTTTGAAATAGTTTGAGAAGGATGAGCATTAACTTTTCTTTAAATGTTTGGTAGAATTCACCTGTGAAGCCATCTAGTCCTTGAGTTTTGTATGTTAGGAGTTTTAACATCAATGATTCAATTGTATTACTGGTAATTTGGTGTTTATACTTTCTATTTTTTCCTGATTCAATCTTGGCAGATTGTATGTTTTTAGGAATTTATTCATTTCTTCTAGTTTTTCCATTTTATTGGTGTATAGTTGTTCATAGTCATCTCTATGACCTTTTGTATTCCTGTGGTGCTGATTGTAACTTTTCATTTTTATTACTGATTTTATTTATTTGGGTCTGCTCTCCTTCTTTCTTAATGATTCTTGGTCTCATTGAATTTTCTATTGTTTCTTAGTCTCTATGTTTTTTTAATTTCTGCTCTTATGTTATTATTTCTTTTAATAACTTTTGGGTTTGTTTGCTCTTTTTCTAGTTCCTTTAGGTGTAAGGTTATACTCTTTGAGACTTGTTCGTTGGTTTTCTAAAGTAGGTTTGTATAACCTACTATAAACTTCCCTCTTAGAACTGCTTTTGCTGCAAAGATTTTGGAAAATTGTGTTTACGTTTTCATTTGTCTCCAGGTATATTTTTATTACCTCTTTGGCTACTTAGTAGCATATTGTTTAGACTCCATATTTTTGCATTTTTTGCTATTTTTTTCTTGTAATTGATTTCTAGTGTCATATCACTGTGGTTGCGAAAAATGCTCGATCTGATTTCAATTTTCTTAAATTTATTGAGACTTGTTTTGTGGCCTAGCATGTGATCTATCCTGCAGAATTTTCCATGTGCATTTGAAAATAATGTTTATTCTGTTGCTTTTGTATGGAATATTCTACATATCTCTTAAGGCCACCTGATCTACTGTTTCATTTAAGCTTAGTGTTTCCTTATT